>NC_141675.1:111467671-112102671 GCF_028749965.1 Puma concolor | reverse complement strand
TTTTCATATCTATTTCAGTTTTTTAAAACCTTACATCCTGAAATACTAATAAAAAGAAAATAATAACTAGATGAAGATAGTATAAGGCATTTCTGACTCTTAATTTGGAAGCATAAAGCAAAAAGCTGTCCTTTCATTTTAATGCTTGCCTCTGAGTACATGGAAGACTGTACTGCTCCTGTACAGACTTTCTCATGGCTCAGCCTTGGAGAAAGCATGGTTAGCTTTGACCTTCCACCACAGTTGTGAAAACAGCAGTGTAATTCTCTCCCTGCCAAGAAGGTCTCCTGCAGAATTCAGCAGAGGAAATATGACGGGGATTAGAGGAAAGAAGATGGATTCAAACCAATTCCTTAACAGCAAGCTTTTAGAAAACTGAGGGGGGGTGTGCATATGTTTTCTTTGCTCACAAATGACCAAACAGAAAGATGGGTGATGCCAAATTGGCTGAGATTTGGCAAGTCCTTAAAGAAGTGACTTTAACTTCTCTTTGATAGCTTATACACTAATGGCCTTCAGGAGTGTTAAGTTCTTGGTGGCTCAAGGTCAAAACTGTAGCTAGATAGTTTAGCTTTGGCTGAAGTCATGCTAAAATGTGCCTACTGGTGACATATTTTTAAAAGTTAACTCATTTGACAGAACTGACCATTCTTGGCAGTGGTATAGAGATGAGGATGTTGTGGAAAGAGGAGAAAGGGCTGGAGTAGGGGTGGGGAATGGCTCTTTGTGGATCTTTGGTGAAATATTAGAAGGAAATGAGAAGGGAAGTTTATGATGAAAATTAACTGAACAACTGTGTGTTCCTAGTACATTGCAGGCACTCAGTAAATGCTACACAAATGAGTCCAAATCAAAATAGATGCTGTAAAGTCTTTCCTGCTCTGCTTTTCGTGGGGCCACTTCAAGATTCTCTCCCAAGACTTGAGGATTCAGAGTCTAAAGTCCCCCTTTGCAGTGGGCTCCAATGCTCAGATTACCCCTGTAGGTTTTACTTTAATCCCAGAAATCCAAATGGAGACTCGGGGCCTTAAAAATCAGGTTAGCAAAAAATTCTCAAAACTCTTCTCTCCCAGGAATAAAAATCACCTAAAGATTAAAGAGAAATTTCCACAGCAACAAGATTTCTTGACTTGTGATAGAAAATAATAGAGCCCTATTATGGAGACTCCCACAGAAATTTCAGTTCTCCTGGAAGCCATAGACCAAGAACTACAAGGAGCCTTTTAGATCGCCCATTCATTTTTGAAAGCAGTAGTTACATACAAAAAGTATTAAGTTTTTTCAAGCGTATTTATTAGAACTCACATTCATACTCAGCTTTCACCAAAATTTATGTGCAGTTTAAATACCAGAGGAATCAACCTATTCTAAGCTAATGCCATTTTAAAATCTCTCTTCCTGGGGTTTTTTTTCTTTCTTCCTTCTCATGTCTTAGAAGAAGATTACTGACGTTCTTGCAAAATCAGAGCCAAAACCAGGGACTCCTGAAGACCTACAGAAGCTGATGAAGGACTATTACAGCAGCAATCGCTCAGTGATTGAGTTAGAGGAACTAAACCTACCAGGTACAGCCAGACTTGTTTGGTTTTTTTCCCTTCTTTTTTTTTTTTTTTTCTGTACTGTTCTGAGGTTAGTCATGTAGCAAGACTCAGTGTTATTGATATCAATTTTCCTGATGAGGAGGAGCAAAAAGGTTCATGGCTACATCTCAGCCATTGAATTTGATGTATTTTCCACATGCTAATACTCCTTTCCTCAACCTAATAGTTTTAACTGTTGAATGGTTCCTTTATTAAGATGCTAAATGGCATTTGTTCAATCTAATAGAAAGATTTGTAATTGCATTTTTTTCAAAAGGCTACTGTTGAGTGTGCATTTTTTTAGCATTCTTCAAGGAGTAAGAATCCCTACTGGGTATAGAAGTTAAATTAAAATAAAGATAAAGCACATATTTAAAAGTATAGATAGGAAACATTAATTTACTCATCTTTTATAGACAAGAACTTTAGCTTCAGTAAGCTTTTAGTTTTGTTGTTGTTGTTCTTATCACAGATTTCTAGTTACAGTTTTGTGTTTATGGTAGTGTTTTGGGTTCCAGGCCAGACTTTCAAGCAAACTATCTAAAGATAGGGATAGAATTCTGCATTTTTAGCAAAGCTGACCCCTCACCCAAGTTGATTCTCTACTGTTGTTTGAGATCTACTGCCTTAGAATATTTATAATTAAATTAAAGATACTGCAGAATTCTTGAAACAACTAATTTTAATTAATTTGGAAATTTCTGATACATCCTGGAACTCTTTTGGGTGGAGATTAAAGAAAAGAGATGTTATAAAAATCACACAAGGTTTGGGTGACACTGTTTCAGATGAGCTATTTTTAGATTACTAGGGACATCTAATTACTGCTATTGGAAAAGGTCAAGGGTAGCTTGATTTCCCTTTTCCATTACAACTTTATGCTTTCTAGAGACTTAAGAAGCTGAAAAACTTCCCGTGCCCTGAATTTTTATAATTCCTTTGTGATGTGCTTTTGAAAACAAAATGCACATTGAATTTAGAGACAGGAGTGCCCCCTGTCTCTTTTCCAAAAGGAATACGCTTTAGGGAATTTAAGGAGTGCATTTCCACATGAGGGAGATCTGGAGTTTTAGACCCACAAAACCCCAACGGCTCCAACGGCAGTTAGAAACCACTTCTCTCTGGGTATAGTTCTTTTGAGGAGAGCTACGTCCTGACTGCTGTTTCGCAGGTACCAAGTGTTATAACAAAGCCTCCTTTCCAAGCTTAACTAAGTTTGCCTCAATGGTCTTTTTCCTTATAGTTCTTTGTTAGAGTATACCTTCAACTTCAGAAGAATTTGTGAGATAGTGGGGTCACTGCTACTCTGTATACTTATGGAACATCATAACTCTTAGTTTTCTAGTATTGTAGAGAATCAGAGGTCAGAAGAAACCTTTAAGAGTCATTTGAGTTGCATAGTGAGTTTACATTATATTATTGCTATATTACAGTTCAGTTGTGTAGTTAAGCAAGAATGTGTGGCCATGGCTCGGTTTAGGAAGGAAGGAAAATGTTAAAATTACTTTTATAGATAAAAAGAACAGGTTTTTATTTTCAGTTAAGAAATTAGGCCATTCTGAGACACAGTGAATAAGGCATTGTAAGAACGTTCAGGGGAAAAGATCCCAGTAAGTACACTTATGCGACCAAGGACAGAGAGGAAGTCCACGATAGGTAAAAGGAGGGACACACTGTGGGTTATTTGGAACAGGCTCCAGTCAGGGGCATAAATATAAGTGGATATAGATCATAAAGGATTGTTCCTATTTGTTTGCCGAGTGTCTAAGGGTTTTGATTTGAGGTTATTTGTGTCTGTAGGGCAGGAACATGTCTTTTCAATTAATATTGTTCACTGTACATTGCAAATGTCATACACATGGGCACTTAATTAGTTTCGAGGCAGGAATCTCTTGGAGTTAACTCAGCTGACTTCCTGAGGGCTGCAGTGTGGTTTAGATCAGTGCTAAATGCCTGTAGGCTAGCAGCAACTGAATCACCCAAGAACTTAAAAAGCAAATCCCCAAGCCCACTCCCAAGGAATTCTGACTAACAAAAGGAGTCCATCCCAGGAATCTATATCTTTTATAAAGCTCTTAGGGTGAGTCTGATCATATCCAGGCTTGGGAAATTACAGTTTTAAAGACCATGAAAGGCTATACGGTTGTATAGGAAGCAATATCTTTGAAGTTAATTACATAATATGAGTTATATATGCTGGGTCACAATATAAATGTCATTTAATTAAGTAATAGTTTACTCCTTGGCACTCTTCAGTGTTTACCGAAAACCTTTTTCCTGTAGAAAGAATTAAAATGATAAACATGATTTTCCTTTTTTATTTATACATCTCAGGTACAGAGTTAATAATACTACATAATTGCTAGACCATGATAGTCCTTGGTTGAGCAAGACCCCTATATTTTATTTAAGTGTTATATTGTCTTTTACTGTGGTGCTGTGTTGTATTTTGATGCATTATTCCCACTCTTCCCCAATCCACACTCCTTTTTACATTCCCCATAGCATTCAGTCTAATGTGTTAATACATGTTTTTAAATGTGTATATATGCTTGTAAAATGTCATGTCATTGTATGTGTGTTCATTTTACAATTTATCTAAATGATGTGCTGAACTTCTCATTTTGTTTTTTTTCTCACTGAGACCTTTTTTGAGATATGCCTATCTGGCTTTATGTACATCAAGTTCATTGCTTCTAAATGCTACATAGTATTCCAATGATTTTATCTACCACATATTGGTCATCCATTTTCTTAGATACAGACACCTGGGTTGCCTTGTGCTCCCCACTATCACAAATGCTATCACAATGCTAGGAGAAATACACTTGTGTATGTCCCTTTATAGACCGCATAAGAATTTCTTTCCATCATTTACTCAGGAATGTGATCATGGGGTCATAGGGTGTATACAACTTAATTTTAGTACTTTCCAGAATAGCTATTACCAGTTTATACCTCCACCTACATTTCACAAGAGTTTTATCACCCTACATCCTTGACAATACTTGGTATTATCCGTCTAAGAATTCCCATTCTAATGTGTGTGTAAAGTATTATTTCATCATTGCACTAATAGGCACTTCTATGATGACTAGTGAGTTTGTGCATCTCTACATAGATGTGTTAGCTATTTCCCCTTTACCTTTGTGTATTGCTTATTCCATAGACTTGAAAAATAAACATACTTCATTAGTCTGTTTCACTACTCTAAGAAATTATGGCTTAAAGGTTATAAAGTTTAAAGGTTAAAGTTTACTTGTTCTTGTTGCTGCTGTTGTTTTAAATACTGGACAACACTTTAAAATATATAATGAGCCCCCATTCACTAATGTTGTACATCCTTATTCATTTAATCTGTTTTGATCATGTGTGTGTTGGCAAAATCCTCTACAAAGCATGTCTGTCATATTCTAGACTCCTGTTTCCTCAAGGCCAATGATTTGACTCATAGTCTTTCATCATACCTAAAAGAAAGTAAGTAAATATGATTTTCTTTTAAGTTATTCACCAAGTTGTTATTACTTCATTAAATACTTCATTACTTCTCTTTTTGAGAGAAGAGAGAGAGAGAGAGAGAGAGAGGACATGACTGGGAGGCAGAGAGAGAGAGAGAGAATCCTATGAGGGGCAGAGAGAGAAAGACAAGCAAGGCCCACCTGAAGTGGGGCTCATGTTTTATCTGAAGTGGGGCTTGAGCTCACCCAATGTGAGACTCGAACTCATTAGCCATGAGATCATGATCTGAGCCAAAGTCAGATGCTTAATGACTGAACCACCTAGGTGCTCAAGATCCATCTCTTTAAAAACTTCTAAAACTACCTTTAAAAGCAGAACTTTCTACCTAAAATGGATTTGAAATAGAGGTTTCTCTTAAGGTCCATCTTGGTACTAATTTCTGCTTATTTATGTTTATTCTTGTTTTTCTCTGGCTTTGAGAATTTGGGTTTTGGTCTCATTTTTGGTTTATAATAAATTAATATTAGTATTGGTCTAGGAATCCAGAGAATACTTGGTATTCTGGTACTTGGTATTCTAGTACCAGGCCCCTGCTGTTTGACCTGGGACAAGTCACTGTGTATTCCTCTGGGACTTGATTTTGTTATCTGAAAGAGAAGGAAGTTGGACATGTGATGTCTATTCTAGCTGTGAAATTGTGAAATTCTGTTCACATGCTCAGAACTCAGATCATGGCTATTGCACAATCTAATTTCATCTTTTCAACATGTATTGTGGATAGCCAGTAATAAGCTAGATTATTCATATTAGGTAGTCATCTATTTGTGGCTGACAATGAAATAGTTTAGATATAAAGATTTAACATTTCGCTAATCATATTTAGCTAACTTGGCATATTGTGTGCTTTGTGTTATAAGTTAATGATTTTTCATTTTAATCTAATATCTAGAATAACCAGATAACAGAATCTACATGGTACTCATTATATTTTACTTTAATTAAATACTAACAAAGAATAATTGGAGAATACGCAACTTTGGGGGCCCTATTTTGTTGTATTTAGAGTAATATTTTTCTAATGGTCTTTTTTCAGTCTGCCCTAAGTGGGTAAAACTTCGGAAAAATCATAATGAGAAGAAATCGGTCCTGATGCTGATCATCTGCAGCTCTGCCCTCCGGGCCCTGGAGCTTATTAGGTTGGATGCTTCACCCATTCATTTCATAAATGTTTTTTTGAATAACTGATACGTGTCAAGCTGATATGCTCTGTATGCTAGAGACGTAACAATGAACAAATAAATATACATCATAATGTCAGGTAGTGTCAAGTTATATAAGACAAAATAAAGCATAGAGAAGGGATAGAAGGGAGTGGGGGGCTACTTTTAAAAGTGTTGTCACAGGAGGCTTTTCCAAGGAGAATGACATTTGAGCAGAGACATGAACAAAGTGAAGGAGAAAGCCAAGCAGATGTCTGGAAGAAGAGCATTCCAGACAGAGTGAACAGGAAGCACAAAAGGCGCTGGGACGCAATGTTACCGAAAGATTTTGAGCAGGGGAGTCACATGATCTGAATAATCATTCTAAAGGATCAGTTTGGCTGCTTTGTGGAGAACACGCATTGTAGAGGGCAAGAGTCAAAGCAAGGAAATAATACGAGCAATAACCAGTTGGAAGAAATAATGGAAAAAAAGACCTAATTTAAAATAATAACAAGAGGGGCGCCTGGGTGGCTCAGTTGGTTAAGCGTCTGACTTCAGTTCAGGTCATCATCTCACGATTCACAAGTTCAAGCTGTGTGGAGCTCTGTGCTGACAGCTCAGAGACCAGAGCCTGCTTTGGGTTCTGTGTCTCCCTCTCTCTTTCCTCCTCCCCTGCTCATATTCTGTCTGTCTCTCTCTCTCTCTGTCTCAAAAATATGTAAACATCAAAAAAAAAACTTAATAAAATAAAAAAATAATAACAAGAATGGAACACCAGAGAATAAGCTTACCAAAATCTATATCAAGAAAATATTACACAAGCCACTCAGAAGATCTGGAACAGACAAAAGGGTATACTATATTGTTGAATAGGAAGAGTTGATGTTATAAAGATGTCTGTGTTACATAGACTAATCTACAGATTTCACAGATTCCCAGTGAAACTGCAATAGAATTGGTTTTTTAGCTAGATAAGCTAAAGTTCAAAGTTTAAAGATAAGCTATAGTTCTAAGTTCATAAGAGAAAATACAGAATAAAAAAGAGCTGGGGAAATTCTGATAAAGAATATTAGTGAGAGGATACTATGCCTATAGTATCTATCAGATTACCAATGGATATATATTACAGAGTCTCACTAATCAAAACAGTATGGAACTGGCATATGCGTGATAAATCAGACCAGTGGAACATAATTGGAAGTTTAGAAACAGGCCCATATGCATTTGAAAATGTAGCGTGTGGCAAAGGTGACAAATCAGTAAGGAAAGATGGATTATTTAATAAATGGTGTTGGAACAACTACGCAGCCATCTGGAAAAGTAACTTTGGATCCATATCTCGCCTCTCATACCAAGATAAATTCCAAATGGACTGAAAATTTATATATAAAAATTATGTTTTAAAGATAATTTGTCAGTGCTTTACTAAGTGCTTTCACATACCTTTTCATTTACTGCATTCTCATAGAAAAAACAAAAAGGCTTCCTTCCACTGGATCGGTGGTAACATTGAGCTTTCAGAAAAGAGCCATCAGAGTTAAAAGGGGTTTACTGGGACTAGCCCTCTTTCAGGGCCAGGCTCTGTACCAGACTTTGACAGGAGGTAAAACAAAGGAAAATCCAAGTCCTGGAGAAAAATAAAGTGAGGTGCAAATGTAGACGCTCAGTAGCTATTTAGCATCTATTTTTCTAAATGAACTAATCTGATTATGAATTTAGAAAAGTAGTTTTTAAGTTCTTCCAATTCTCCTTTCCCCACAAGACACACACATTAACTTGCATCACACACTCTCTCAATAAAACAAGTGTTTCTTGTGACATATCTGCTCTAAACACAATTGATCTTCAAGACTCCACCTGCTTCTGGGGCAGTACTTGCTGGTTCTGAAATCATATTAGTTCATACTGACTTTTCAGTGTTCTAAAAACTACCACCACAGAATTCATTTCAGATTCAGACGTTGATGGCAAAAGACGTTGGCCTGGAGATGACCTCCTAAAAACAAACCGTCAAATTGATTTGAGCTTTTACTGCACATAAATACTTTTCTGAAGGGCATAAAAGCACTATGTTGTCACACTTCATTTGCCAATCCTGTGTTCTTCTGTGTCGTTCGTAATACTATGATATACTTCAAGGTTAGGTGATTTGCAAAAAGTGATTTCTGAGCTAGCACAACAAGCCCTATTCATAAAGACTAATGGTGAATAATTCTAGCTTTTCTAAGAATATCTGTTCTCTTGAGGACCATGAATTAACATTAAATATGTCCCCTAAACTGTCTTCCTCGTTAACCTTGCCATGGAGAAAGCTTATGTGTGAGTAAAAATCAAGCACAACAGAACATGTATAGCATAATTCACTATCTTGCAAACTCATGTATTCCTACTGGTCAATATTATTTTTCAAAACATAATCATGATATATAAAGGAAAATAATATTGCTGAGCAGTATTCCCTTGTTAGGTCTATTACCAAACATCAATTAAAAGATCGTTCTTTTATACTTTTATACCCGTTGATACCAGAAGCATTTCCACATGTAAAATTTTGCCGAAAGTTTCTCTCTGCAAAGTAGAAGGTGGGGGGGCTGCTCTGATCGAAAGATAAGCCTTCTCCTCCCTGCCAGCTCATTCCCAGCAATCTGCCACAGCAGCCACATACAGCCTTTTGTTAGATGCCCTTGGGCTCCACAGAGCACAGTCTGAGATCACTGTTCTATGATATTTGTTGCAACTAAATTTTGAATGAGAACTATACTGCAGAGTTTAAAGGTAAATTCTCTGCCAGGGACCTGAAATATAAACATTCTGTATTAACAAGTGAAGGGCAGATCCATATTTTTCAATTATCAAGGAAACCTAAGTAAAGCTAACCTTGTGTATGAGAGTTAGAAGCAACCCAGATACATCCTGAATAAAAAACTTCCTCACTTTCCTTCCAGAGTGGGGCTGACTTGAAAATCTCGGAATTTTTTTGTGTACACACACACACACACACACACACACACATGCATGTGCTCATAGTTAAACACAGAAATGCCATATTCTTTTGAATAAAACAAAACATAATACTTTAGTAGTCAAAGTGGCCTGCGATGGGTAAGTTTTCTTAGGCAATAATGTGTTTTTTTTTTTTTATTAGGTCGATGACAGCATTCAGAGGAGACAGCAAAGTTATGAAATTATTTGCAAAACACATAAAGGTAAGCAAGGGCCTGTGGTTCCTGATGGGCGATGTAAGTTATCCTTAAAGGCCACTCCCAGCTTTTTCTTATCTCCTTAGCTGATATTTTCTTTGTTCTTATATAACATATTTAACAACTATTCTGGTGTTCTTTGCATTCCCTGCTTCTGCATGCCCACCTGCCCCCACAACAGTCACAACTCCTCTGTGTGCCAAGATTTTTCTACAGAAGCTGCGATCTGACCCCTGCATTCTCTGAAGATTCCCCGGTTTTATAGGGCAATGCTTTTCTATCTTGACTTTAACTTTCATTGCCCTGGATGTTGAGCCTAAACAAGGGTAGCCCATTTGCTTTTTTACTTCCTTAACTTTTGGATAAAGTGCTCTAAATTGGCCTATGATTTGCACTTTCTAAAGACTCTTCTTTCCTCTCTTCTGTCTTGCAATAAATAGGTCCAGGAGCAGGTAAAGTTGCTGGAGAAGCGTGTTGTGCACCTGGGTGTAGGAACTCCAGGAAGGATTAAAGAACTCATTAAACAAGGTATGAAAAGAGGCGCTGATATGCCTACTTAGTACTGGGAGTTTACCTTACCCCCCATGTGAGTTTAGGAAACCACATTTGTGATATAATGAAACCAGACTTCTGTGTTGATTGGGGAGTTGGAAACTTAGCTTTGTGTTGGTAGAGCTAGCAGGCAGGTGTGAAGCAGTAGGGAATGGTAAGGATTGTGGCAAACTTCAGTACATGTGCCCACCTACACACATTCAGATTCCACTTGCTTTAAGCAGGTTAGTGGATCCACAATTCATTTCCACTAGTTTGCAACCTCTAGAATTTGTAGAGCTAGGTGAGTTGATTATTTCTCTCTTAATTAATTGAATCTTGGTTCCCCAAGACTTCCATTTCAGTTGAGGGCTTATATATAAAACATGTTGAAACTAAAATGAGGTTTCTATGGATGAAATACAGGTATTCCAGAGTGTTTCTCCCAAATTCATTTCTCTTTTAGTATTTTACCCAGAAAGTATTCCAGACAACATCCACCGCTGGGTTTTTATAATTTGTTGGCTCTCTCAAAGTCAGTAGCCTAAAACTTGTTAATCTGCTGATGATCTTATTACCTGTTTTACCTGCCAGACTGATTAAAGATTTCTTTTCAATACTCACTTCCAAATTACTTATTTAATATACTAATAGAACTCTGTTACAATTGGAACTATTCCTAGATTTTTTAATATATCTAAAAGTAATATGTTCATCAATGTAATAACTAATATAGAGATGGTCATTTGCCAAGAAGCAAACAAAAGCTTAAAATACGAGTGTTTCTTTCCAGATGAAAATCATCCAGGGTTAAATGAACCCACTATGTACAAAGGTCTGTGCAATTACAAAGAAGTGACAGACTTGGCAACCCCAGACAAGGAAGGGAAGCACAGTTTTTGAGTTCCTACTTGCACTGGTGCCATGCCACACACTCCTATGTATCTCAGTAAATATTCATGGCACCCTTGCACGCTAGCTTTTTTTTTTTTCATAGAAGAGAAAACTCTGAAGCTCTGAAGGATTAAGTGGCTGTCCCACAGTCTCTTAGTCTAGGCGTTCCTAGCTCTAGAGGCTTTCCCCCTCAAAGAGCTCCTGATCCTTGAAAAGATAAATATACATAGAATGAGATTGACAAAATGAGGCACTAAATGCCAAGGGCCAAATGAGCACCTCCAAGTCCTATAAGAGTGGAAATAGATTATTATGGAGGCTGAATCTGTATGGAAGGCTTTACAGAGAAAAGGGTCTTTAACTGATCTTTGAAGTATAAGGAGGATTAAAATAGGATCTTTGAAGTATGGAAATGTGAGAAAAACAGGAATAGGAGAATCACTGAATCAGAAGAGGGCAGGCAGATACACATGACTGAGATACAGTGTTAAGCTCTCATGGATTCAGACCTTCAGAGTCAAATCCCAGATCCAGCAACTGACCAGCTCTGTGACCTTGGCAAGTTACTTAACCTCTCTAAATCTTTTTCTGTATTCAGATGAGGGATAGTGATAGTATCTTCCTCCTGGGATTGATATGATAACAAAGTGCCAATAAAGAATTTCACACCCTAAGGACTCAATAAATGCTAGTTATTATTTTCATTAAAGAGAATAACTTTCTTGGTTGGAAACTTTGTGGGCTTTAGTAGCTGGTGATTGAACTCGAAAGGAAGTCAGATTGTGGAGGGAGGACTTTGAACACTAGGTTGAAGAGTTTGGATTTTTGTCTTGTGGACATAGGAGGGCATTGTAGTGAAGGAACAGATGAGAGGCACTCATAGCCTACCTGTGAGACAGTTGGGAGAGATTGGTTGGGCAGCAGGAGGGTCCAGGGATGGACCCTGCCTCTCGCACAGCTCTTAGCCAAAGATTCACCTCACTCCCCCACCTCGAATCCAGATGGTTGTCTGTATGTCACCAGGAACCCCATGCAATAGGGCCACTCTTCTCCATATTTAAAAGAGAGAGAGAGAGGGAGAAAGAGAAAACGAAACTCTACATACAGATTGTTGAGATTTGATTTCTGGAGAGTAGTGAGGACTCAGTGTGAAAGCTTATTTCATTTAAGGGGTGAAAAAATCACTTAAGGATCTATTGATTTTTTATAATACTAATGAAAATAACTTTTACTTCTGATTCTGATTGGATGCATGATTTAATATTCATTAACCACAGGTGTTAGGCTACATACAAAGCATTTAAAGAGACCAATCCCAGCCCTCTAGAAACTGGAAATGTAACAAAGCAATGGCACATAACTCGTTTTATGTAGCTGTTTATGACTTAAGATGTTTGTATGTAGAATATATTAAGGAAAGTTTCCAGACTTCGAAAGATATCCCATGGCATGGAATCTGTACAATTATAGACAGAAGTATATTGTTTTAATCTAATAATGAAGCAGATTTTCTGACTATAAGAGCCTTTCAAAAATGCAAAAAAGCACAGAAAAGAAAATATATCACTTTAGAGAAAATCACTTGTTAGATAATACTGAATATATTTCCTTTAGTCTTTTTTCTATGCATTTATATACTTATTTTTGTAAGTGGAGATCATGCTATATATCATAATTTTATAACTTGCCTTTTCCACTTAGCATATCTTATGAGGACTTTGCTCATTATGAAATAGTCTTAATTTTTAATTTTTTAATGTTTTTATTTGTTTTTGAGATAGAAACACAGAGAGTAGGAGAGGGGCAGAGAGAGAGAGGGAGACACAGAATCTGAAGCAGGCTGCAGGCTCTGAGCTGTCAGCACAGAGCCCGACACAGGGCTCAAACTCACGAGCTGTGAGATCATGACCTGAGCTGAAGTTGGACGCTCAACCAACTGAGCCCCCCAGGTGCCCCTTTAATTTTTAATTTTTAATGGCTGTATAATATGTACATAATATTCTACTTGTTTTTACAGTTTTATCGAGATATGATTAACCTATAACATTGTATTAGTCCAGTGTGTACAATGGAATGACTTTATACATATATAGCAAAATGATTACTACAATAAATTTAGTTAACATCAATCACCTCAAATAATTATAAATTTTTTTCTTGTGATGAGAACTCTTAAGATCTACTGTCTTAGCACCTTTCAAATATACAGTACAGTATTAACTACAGTCACTGTGCTGTACGTTACATCCCCAGACCTTATTTACTTTACAACTGGAAGTTTTTACCTTTTGACCATCTTCATCCATTTTCCCCACCCTCTCCCTTTGGCATCCACCAATGTGTTCTGTATGAGTTAGGTTTTTTAGATTTGACATATAAGTGAGATCATACAGTATTTGTCTTCCTCTGTCTGACTTATTTCACTTAACATAATACCCCCAAGGTCCATTCCTGTTGTCATAAATGACAGGATTTCCTTCCTTTTTATGGATGAATAATATTCCCCTGTGTGTGTGTGTGTGTGTGTGTGTGTGTGTGTGTGTGTGTGAATTTTCTTTATTCATTCGTTGATGAATACTACGGGTTGTTTCCATGTCTTGGCTATTGTAAATAACGCTGCAATAAACATAGTGGTGCAGATACCTTTTTGAGATAGTGAGTTCGTTTCTTTTGGATATATACCCAGAAGTAGAATTGCTGGATCATATGGTAGTTTTATTTTCAATTTCTTGAGTGTCCTTCCATGCTGTTTTCCATAGTGACTGTATCAATTTACATTCCCACCAACAGTGCACAATAGGTCCCTTTTCTCCACATCCTCACCAGCACTTATTATGTCTTGTGGGGGTTTTTGATAATATGATTGATGATTAGTGATGTTGAGCACTTTTTCATGTACCTATTGGCCATTTGAATGTCTTTATTGGAAAAGTATCTATTCATTTCCTCTGTCCATTTTTAAATCAGATTAATTGGTGTTTTTTGCTGCTGATTTGCATAAGTTCTTTATATATTTTGGATATTAACCCCAAGTTATATTGTTTTTTAGTAATTAGGATACATGGATTATTTCTAAATTTTTGCTATTATAAATAATACTGCAATGATCATCTTTGCAAATAACTATATTTATTTCTTTTTAAAAAAAAAAGATTTTGTTTTTAAGTAATCTCTATACCTAATGTGGGGCTCATACTTAAAACCCCAAGATCAAGAGTTACATACTCTACCAACAGAGCTATGCTGGTGCCCCATTAACTATATTTAAGTTTCTGATGTTTTTTTTAGTGATATGTCATAGAAAGAAAATTATTTTATCAAATAGTAAGCATTTTAAGCTTCTATTATATAATGCTCTAGTGCCTTCCTGAGAGACTATCTGTTTGCTCTCCCACCAACAGTAAGTTATTTTTAAGGGTAGACTACCAACCCATTGTCCTTCTCAATTTATCATTTTTAATTTTGCAGAGGGAAATTTAAATAGGAGTCATTATAATTATAAGAAGAATGAAAAAGTCTTTTGGACAGAGGGGAAATACTGAAATAATCACAGAGAAGAGTTGAGGGGAAGCACTGCAGAGGAAGGCTTCAGTTATGTTTCCACATGTCACATGAAACAGCTTGGGGTAGTGGGAAAAACTAACTGTGACCAACTCTGAGACCTCTGAGGAACAGGCAATAGCTGAAGTCCCCTCCAGCCCCACATTCCATAATTGTCTCTAGATAGATAGGAAGACAGAAATGGAGTCCTTAAGTGGTTTGCTAGTCTTCTCAAAGGGTAGCACACTTTGAATAGAACCCATTCATATTTACCTCCTTTTCTGCCTAAAATTAAACCTCAAACACCAGCCTCATCCTTCTGTCCATTCACCTTCTCAGAGTCATTCAGACTCCATTGGATTCAATTCCTCTGAAAGGCCACACCTAGATTGCAGGATCCATCTTATCAAATTCTTGTCAGGAATGAGACTTCACCCTCTGGGGCTTCATGAAACAGAGTCTTGGGATTGATTCTCTGCCAGGATTTGAGCAGTTGACGAGCTTAGCAGCTTCTCTGCTTCCCTCAGAATCAGTGATAAGATTATAAGGAAAGCAATCTCCGAGTTCTGCATTTGTTTTCCATCAGGCAAGGGCTGCACTTAGTGTGCAGAGATTAGTTGCTGGGGGAGAGGACAGCAAATGAGGCAAAAAGCAACCTGGAGACTAAAAAGTCATTTGGATAAGCTTCTATCATAAGGTTTTGCTGTAGCAACTCTCTCTCTCTCTGTCTCTTTCAGGTGGCCTTAATTTGAACCCCTTAAAATTTCTGGTTTTTGACTGGAACTGGAGAGATCAGAAGTTGAGGAGGATGATGGACATTCCCGAGGTACCGTGTAACCAGCCTGTAATCTTTTTTTCTTCAGCTTGAGCTTAAGTTCAAACACAGTAATAAAGTCATTGACATCGGGAGCCAAAAATTCTGGCCATTGAAATTCTTTCTGTCTTTTAACTCTGAAGTAACTGCAGTTATAAAGTCCATCTCACCCCTTAGACCTAACTGTATCCTTTCCATATCTTTTGTAGGAATCAGCTTTGTTTCTTCATTAAATGACCAATGGCTTCTGCCCCACTGGGGACCACATCTGTACTATACCTTTGAGAAACAGGAAGCTCTGGAGGACTTGGCATATTTTTGTGTGCCTTGCTTTAGAGACATAGTCATCTTTGTCTTTCATCTTTACAGATGCGCTAGGGAGCGGGGGCACAAACTTGCCTCATGGCCTGCATCTCCCATACCCAAAACCTCACTCACTTAATATAGAGGGCTATTTTGGTTTGGGGTAGGGAAATTATTTTGCTGTCTCAGTGAATTAAAACTGGTTGAATGCCTTTGTGGCCACATAAGCATTAGCTTATTATATATTTATGAAAGTAATCTAGTATCATCAAAATATGAAAAATTGATTTTCCACCTACTGTGTACCATGGAGCTAATTTTTCAAGCTAGCCTGATGTTTAGAAGTATCTGTTGGAGAGAAAAGGGTTTGTGCAATAATTAACATGACTGCCAGTCACCAACCATCATGGCAGTAACTATAAAAGAATTTGAAATTAATTCTCCAAATGTGCTGAATGAATTAATTTACCACATAAAACTATATATATCCCCAGAATGACCAAACCTGATTATGATTAATCAGTGAGTTATATCAGATATCAGTACAGGTTAAAAGACAACTTTCTCAGTTTCCTATACACACACACATCCTGTCCCCTGAACTGACTGGGTTTTTTTAAAACCAGTTTAACAAATTTGATGTTAGGCACATGAGGCCATATTTAATTATTTCAGTTATAATATTAAATCTGAGTAATCCACCATGAGTTTTCTAATTATAAGAAATTGTGTCAAAAAACCACCTTTTTATCCATAGTTATTTTTATTATGTTGATGTCATTCTTGTCAGTTATCCTATATTGAAATATGTGTGTAATCTAGGCATACTTTGGGTACCTTGAAACATCTTTGTATAAGATTTTTTAAATGAGATTTTATTTTGAATGGTAACAAAAGGGCACTTTAATGAAACTGATGTTTTATATAGTATCTCTTCCTTTACTTAAGTAAATATTTCAACTCTGAATAAAACACAGGTTAGGATTTTTGCCCTCCATAACAGCTATCTAAATACCAGGACGTCCAGATGGTTGAATTTATTCACCAAGACTATCTTTTCTTGATCTTAACCTCTTTTTCCCCCTCTTGTTTCTCTTTTAGATAAGAAAGGAGGTTTTTGAACTTCTGGAAATGGGAGTCCTCAGTCTGTGCAAGTCAGAATCTTTGAAGCTGGGCCTTTTCTAAGTCTGGGTCCTATGAAAATTCCAGTTTTTATGGGATTTGCATCTCGTTTAATAGCTCTGGAATATTGCAAGCACTCAGTAAATATCAGCTATTGTTTTATTATGTTAACTGCATCACCAGATGAATCACTAGAAATTTTTGATGGAGATTCTTTGACAAAACTGAAGCTGTCCTTTGCCAACCTCTCTGTATAATAAAGTATCACCAGCTTGTGTGTGATTTTTTTTTTTTTTTTTTTTTTTTTTTTGAGCAGACTGAGTTTTTTTTCCACCCACTGGGCTCTGATGTTACTGTGCAGGAGCAGGGAAAGAGCAGTTGGGCAAACCTTAGACAAGCCCCTTCCCTCTGTGAGCCTCAGTTTCATCAGCCTCAAAATGGGAATGATGTCTCTGAGGACTGTTGAGGATTCCATGTGATGGTACTCATGGAACAGATTTCTAAACTAAAGCCTGGTCTCAATGTGAAGTGTGGCCACAGTAGTGGTTGAAAGAGCTGGAAGTGTTTTTGTGGCACTTTGCAAACGTATGAGAGACAACAGTGTAACTACAATTGTCTTAATTATTTTTTAACTTTTTATTTTAAAATAATTTCGGATTTACAGAAAATGTCTGTAATGCCTGGGGAAGCTATCTGCGTAGCAGTTAAAGAGAACTGAAAGCAAGGGCTTAAAAAAAAATCACTGTCTGAAATGTCTGATGATACCACAGTATAACAGCTGCTAACAAATTGTCATATCCATATCAATCTAGAAATGTGTGTCTCAGCCAGGGCTTCCCCCCCCCCCCAGGGCCATTTGCACTGTCTGGAGACATGTTTGGATGTCACAACTGGGGGGAAACTTCTAGCATATAGTGGGGGAGTTATGACTGGCATTAAGCAGGTACAAGCCAAGGATACTGCTCAACATTCTACCATCCTACAGGACAGCCCCACAATAAAGAAATATCTGGCCCAAAATACTAATCAGTTAAGGAAGTTACTGACGTTAAGGAACCCAGTTCTAGAAATTTGAAAAGCAGAGTATATGAAGTATATTTGTATGCTTGGAGTAGGTTTATTTAGAAGAAAAATATGTAAATATAAAAGTGCCTGTAGATGAATCACTGGGTTCTACTCCTGAAACCAATACTACATTGTATGCTACTTAACTTGAATTTAAATAAATTAATTTTTTTTAAAAAGTTCCCATAAGGTAAGATCTGGCTATTTCAAGAACATTGTCCCAGATATGTGTTCACTTACTACTGTGATGGTTAATGTTATGTGTCAACTTGACTGGGCCATAGGGTGCCCAAACAGTTGATCAAATATTATTCTGAGTGTTTCTGTGAGGGTGTTTTTGGAAGAGATTAACATTTAAATGAGTGGGCTTGAGTAAAGCAGATTGCCCTCCTTACTGTAGGTGGGCCTCATCCTGTCAGTTGAAAGCCTAAATAGACCTGTCCACCTCCCACACACCCCCACAAACCACCCCCACCTCCAAGAAGAGAGAATTCTGATTCCAACTGAAACATCCGCTATTCCTGCTAGATAGCCTTCAAACTGGGACCTCAGCACCTGGTTCTACACCACCTTTTGGCCTTCAGACTCAACCCGAGACATCAGTTCTACAGAGTTCAGGTTTGCCAGCCTCCTCCATAACATGTGAGCCAATTCCTTATAACAAAATCTCTTTATATACCTCTGATTAATTCTGTTTCTCTGGAGAGCCCTGACTATATACTAATGTAAAGGTTTTTTGGTTTGGGGTTTTGGTTAGTTTGGTTTTGTTATTTTATAAAAAGTCTAAAAAATTCTGTTCTTACAGATTTGATACTGTGATGACCCGTTTGCTAGGTGTTATCTGTGTAGTATAATCCCACCCAATGTTGGACCAAGTACGTAGATGGCAGACAGACCTGATTATTTTCTACGCCAACCATGCGCATATAATCTAATCTTGTAGGCTGTTACTGCCTTTTAAACCCAAGTTCTTGACCATGTTTACTTAGTGAAATAAATGGTAGATATGAATTAGTTAAGTGTTTGCTGCCATCTTCTCACACAAGGCTGATACTGGCAGCCATATTCTTCACCATCTCCAAGTCAGATTCAAGTGACTTGCTGAGAAGTTCCCACTGGTATTATGCTTTTCCCAGTTTGCAAGTGGGAAGCTTTGACTCTGACTTTTACACGCCTAGTGTAAGCATTTGCATTTATTTTGTATTCTTTTCAACTAGCTACACCTGCCAAAGTTGTTGCTTTCTTTAATATAAAAATAGTCCAGCATGGCTTCTCTGCCTAATGCTAATTTAAAAAGGAAGCTTAGAAACTCATTTTTTTTAATTCTAATTCTGTATCTTAAATACATCTTAAAGAAGAGGAAGTAATTATTAACAGCCTAATAAAAATGATGTTAGGAGATTTCTGATAAATGAGAAAAACCCCAAACCAAACCAATTCTACTGTATGGCAATATTGAACATTTAACCAATTATCTATGTTCCTCTCCCTTTCTCTTGCCTCATTTGAGCTACTCCAAAGCACATGCTTGGGAGAAGTTTAGATGCTTTTATGTACGTTTTCTACCTGAGTCTTTCTTATGGATGAAAAAATTGGCAGTTATTGAGATTAGACATCTGTGTTCCACAATCCCTGTTTCCTTCCCTCTTCATCATTATCACAAATAGCAAAGCTAGCTGTAATTTGAGAGCATTTTTCCAACTTAGTTTATATTTATGTGAGAGGCAGCCATGTTTGTAAAAAACCTGATAGCCCTATTATTTTTTGTATTAATCTCCAAGACTTTAGGCAAGTTCTTAAAGATAAATCCATTTTCCCCCTTTCAGGAAGGGCTTGCCCTGAATTAGTCACCACATACCAGAAATAGCCTGTTATAACTGCTTCCCAAGGTCACCAGATGTTGGTTTAGTCCCCTGCTGGGGACTATTCCTTTTAGCCATGGCATTTAGCACAAGTTGTTGGGGGGGAGGGGGTGGATTGTTTTGTTTTTGTTTTTGTTTTGTTTTGAGCCTAAAGTAAAATATACCTAGCAATGGCTGATTGAAGAGAGCCGTGTTCCTGCTGAATATCAGGTTCAGTTGAATAATTCTGGGAAGAAGAAAGACAGCAACTACAGAGGAAGGTTCATATAATTCTTAACTTAGTATTATCATTATGCAGTATTACTATGAGTAGCAATGTTATAAATGTCTCAAAAGTACAACCCCATCACCTGCAGGACCAAAATGAAGAAGACATCCCAGATCTGCCAATCCAAACTGCCAGACAACACTGCCTTGAAGCAGCAGCAATTGCCCGCCTACCGGTTACAGCTCTCGGCCACTGGAGTCCTCTCTGGCTTTTTTGCCACAGGAGCATTCTGCCTTGGTGTGGGCATCATCCTTATATTGTCTGCAAAGAGTATCAAGGAAATAGAGGTTTGTCCCGTCTTACAATTTTAAGGCATTACATTTTTAAAGCATTACATTTTTAAGGCAGGTTCTAAGAATTTTCAGCTTTAGAACTATAAATGAGTGAGCGATCAGTATGAGAACAGAGCCCCTCAATAGATGAGACTGGAAATAGAGGACACTGGAACATCCCTTTCTCAGCTGGTGCAGATGATGGCAGCGTCTGTATGTTGGCTTTATTCATTCCTACTCCCTCTTGAGGACAGTTACTCTCACATTGGTCATCTCAGCCATTTGTTTACAGGCACCTGGCAAAGCAGAAGCTTTTTCAGCTGGCAGAGTGCTGACCAAGGATTCATAGAGGTAGGAGAAGGAGAGGCAGGGCCACATGACTGCCAGATGCCCATGAGTCACGCTGATAAAAAAATGAAGAGACAGAGATAGAAGTCTTCAATTTTGTCCCCCTTTCAAGCATTGTGTCTTTCCCTTTGCAAGTGAACTCCCTCTGAGATCATTAATTTAGGAAAGGCAAGAACCCAAATCTTTCTGGCCTCCTAAGGATACCTAGAAAAATTAACCAAATTCTACTCAAGATTGAGAAAAATTGAAACTAAGGGCACACCACCCCCCGCCCCATGGCAAGCCTTTGTCAATGTGATTAACAAACTGTTGGAGGATGAGAATCTGAGAAGCTGGTCTGAGGAGGGGACATAAGAGTTGGTCGGTTAGATCAGCCATGCCCACATTCAGTTCAGTCTAACAAAGTAAGCAAATGTTTCATTCAAATCCGCTTTGAGCAGATTACCAGACATCTCCAGGCTATGACCTCCACTCTGAAGGCAGCCTTGGAAAGCTGATCTATTCCCTCTCCTGATAATGGCTAACAACAAAAGTATGAAGGCCAAGTCTGTCAACATTGACTTAACATTTATGAGTGTCTGAAGGTGCTAAGAGTTCTGCTGGGTTTGCAAATGAGTAAAGATAAGTAAGTTGATACCTGCCCTCAATGAGCTAATGGTAGAGCAGGTAAGGTAGTGTGTGTGAAGAACAGAGAGCTCAGCCATGGTTGCCTTGTTCAGCACAACCACAGCCCCTTCCTTGCACACTGTCAGTACATAATAGGCACAAACTCTTGAAGGAATGGATTAGGGCAAATGGTGAGGACTTCAAAGAGGAAAACACCGTTTCAGGCCCCAGTCTTCCTTCCAAACCACACTGTTCTAATGCCTTTCCACTTCTATTTTCTGCTCCCAGCAATTTATCTCCCCAGGAACTAAATACCATTAAGTCCTTTTGAGTTCTCTGGTGTAAGATGTAAACCACCAGGCCTCACCAGGGGCAGATGCAAAATGGCAAGAGAAAATTATACTTGCCTTGTGGAAGGCAAAGTAACTGGCTTACAAGGTTAATGATACTTATTTCCACAGACAGCTCATCCTACTTAATTTTCTATTTTCTTCTTCACCAGCCCCTTTCTGGTTCTTCTGCTTTTCCAATGTCCTCCTTGCTTCCTTTCTGGTTATCCACCCCAACCCACTATGAAGTGCAGCCTCCATTAAGAGGCCACCATTGCTAAATGCTGTCACCCTATGCATGTGAAGGGAACCTCACCGCATGGTTCACTAAAGCCATTCCGCAAACAACTTTCAACAGAATGATTTTTATCATGTTATGGAGATTTTCCAATTGACTTTTTTTAAAAGTCACTTCAGATAGGACTATTTCTAACATTTTTTTTCTTTATACAAGAAAACCAGAAACTGCTGTGACAGTGAGATCCTCTTTTGCACATGGATGTATTTCATTATATTGGGTGAGAAGATGGAGTACATATCCCAGGCCAATGTGATCAAGTACAGACCCAGTGGAAGAGTTCTGAGTGGCTTTCCTCTTCTCACTTAGCCCTGTGCGACAACAAGGAAGTGACCTTTTTCCAATTCACTTTAAGCAAGAATGATCATTCCTGCCTCTCCAAAATTATATAAGGAGCAGACTGTGGTCTTTGCTGTCATTTTAGAGTTATAGATTTATAAGGCCATTTGAGACAGTAGGTCAGAGATATGTTTTCCTCATATTTTTTTTTATTTATCTTATTATTTTTTTCATCATGATAAGTGTATTCTTTAATCACCTATTTCACTCTCCCCCCGCCCCCGACTTACCCTCCGGTAACCATCAGATTGTTCTCTATCGTTAAAAGTCTGTTTCTTGGTTTGTTTCTCTCTCTCTTATTCCTCTGCTCATTTGTTTCTTAAATTCCACATATAAGTGAAATCATATAGGTTTTGTCTTTCTCTGACTGACTTATCTCTCTTATTAGCATTATGCTCCCTAGCTCCATCCACATTGTAGCAAATGGCAAGGTTTCATTCTCTTTTATGGCTATATTGTATATATACCACATCTTCTTTATCCATTCATCAGTTGTGATGGACATTTAGGCTGCTTCCTTGGTTTGGCTACCTCAAAAAGTTTTTAGAGCTAGAAAGCACCTTAGATATCATCTACTCAAAGATCACCATTTTTTTTCTAATTCTGCATTAATAGGGCTCAAGAATGCAGGGAGCAAAATGTATACTACTACAACAGGGTCACAGATTAATTGATAGATAAAATAATGCTAATGAACAAAGTGTGGGCCCTGGAGGTTAAGTATTTAACTCAAGGTCAGATATTGGCTGAACTGAACCCCAGTTTCCTCAGTCACAGTTTAGTGTGCTGTCAGTTCTGAGAGAGCCCTGCTCTTTAAAGCTTTTTAAAAATCAGAATGCAGTTTCACAAACAGAAAGGGCATCAATATTTTCCGAAATAATAGTTCAAGCCTTCCTGTGTATTTAAAGAATGATTTAATAATTAATTAAAGATTTAAGTAAATATAAGCATCTAGGTACAATTAAGTAGCTTTTTGGCTAATTTTTAATTTAGTTTTGGCTTCAAAACTCCAGTGGTTTGCAAGGATTAAAAAATCCAGTATTTCTTGTTGGTCTTCCCTCCCAAAGAATCGTAAATCCCATTGGCAGTTTACCAAGGAGAAGGCCACTCCCTTGCTTGCTTGCTCTTCCCCATTCCCATAATCTTCCAATTATTCTTCAACACAATGAGGAAGAAACAGAAGGGAAATGCACAGCCTCAGTGGCCTCTCTGTGAGCCTCCCTTCCTTAGGCTTCTTCCAGCTGTATCTTTACATAACTGAGGCTCTCAGCCAAAGCTCATAGGATTTGTTCATTTGAAACACACCGCCCTTTTTTAAAGAGTCCACTATACCATTTTTCACAGAATTTGATTTTTAAAAAACAGAATGTGATAACACTTAAAGCAGAATTATTCCACGTATATAAATAACCCTGCATTTTGGAAGCATTTCTTTTTCTGTTTTTGGTCCTTTTTAAGAACTTCCTCTAGATGTCATGTAGAAAAATTCATTAGTATAAATATTTTCCATACAATAGAATGGAAACACAGTGAAGTGACTTCCCCATAAAGCTGATTAGCCTCAAGCTGTAGGCCCAGTTCTTGTGAGTCATTGACGAATATTTTCCTAATGACACCTCTTTATGATCAAGACATGAGCCTTTATCACAACTGGTTACATAAATATGCAGTAGAAACACTGAATTCCAGGTCAGTGGCAAAATGCTGCCAGGTCCCAAAGTGAAAGACTGTAAAAGGGCCCACTCTTCCCAAGCATCTGCAGAAACACTTTTGTCCCCTACTGTAGGTTGTTTTTCAGTCATGTCCCAGCATCCATGCCCTTGACCCAGAGAGCTTGAAGGCTTAGGTGGTGGACTCAGGACTTGATTTTTAAGAAATGTACTCATGTAACTTTTCAATTAATAATTGTTCTTTTCCCTGTCTGATAGATTAAATACACAAAAATATGTGCAAATTGTGCAGAACTGCGAGAAGATGCTATTAATTTTGACAAAGAATGCACCTGCTCTATTCCCTTTTACCTTTCAGAGACAATGCAGGTAAGTGAAATTCAAGAGCCTTCAACTGGCTGTACACAGATCTACTCCTATTTCACAATTGGCAGTAAGTTCATGATTTCCACCAAGTGCTTTCAAATCTGAAAACACAAAAAATAAAACAGGGTGGGGGTGAGGGATCTTATAAAGTGTTGAGTTCATGCACAACTCTTTCCCTACTTTTTTCCTTTGGAATGCTATTCTTCTCCTTTGTCTAAGTTTCTAGACTCTTTACCTGTCCAACTTTCTAACATAATTCTTAACATCAATGAGACAGACTTTATTCCAAATGTCAACAGAAGAGGGGACTATAGAGATCTTTGAGTCTAACCACTCATTTTATAGTGAGAAAATTAGGGCTGAGAGGCTAAATGACTTGGCCAAGGTCACACAGTGAGTTAGTGTGAGGGGTCACACACCTGCTGGGACTGTCCTTCCCCCCTGCCCCCACCCCACCCCTAAGTCATTCTACATATACAATTTTCTTTTCTTTTCTTTCTTTTTTTTTTTTTTTTTGCACAAAGGCACATCACTTTACTGCCCTATCTGAAAGGTAGGTACAAAGATGCAAACAGTTACATGTATACAAGGAGTAATGTTTTCCCAGAAATATGTTTTATAACTACTACGATGGTGCCAAAGACAAGTTCAAGAAGGAGAGAGACTCTCCTTAGGAAGATTAAGCTCCTAAGATTTGGATCCAATTTTTACTAGTCTTTAATTACAGGAAGTTGAGGAATTCAAAACGATTTCAAATTTTTTCCCATAAAAATTACTATCTTTTAAAGTTTACCCTTCCACTGATCTTTTTTTTTTTCTTTTTTTAATTTAAATCCAAATTAGTTAGCATATAGTGCAACAATGATTTCAGGAGTAGATTCCTTAGTGCCCCTTACCCATTTAGCCCATCCCCCCTCCCACAACCCCTCCATTAACCCTCAGTTTGTTCTCCATATTTATGAGTCTCTTCAGTTTTGTCCCCCTCCGTGTTTTTATATTATTTTTGTTTCCCTTCCCTTATGTTCATGAGTTTGGTCTCTTAAAGTTGTCTTATGATGTAAGTCATATGATTATTGTCTTTCTCTGACTGACTAATTTCACTTAGCATAATACCCTCCAGTTACATCCACATAGTTGCAAATGGCAAGATTTCATTTTTTTTGATTGCCAAATAATACTCCAGTGTATATATATACCACGTCTTCTTTATACATTCATCCATCGATGGATATTTGGGCTCTTTCCATACTTTGGCTATTGTTGATAGTGCTGCTATAAACATGGGGGTGCATGTGTCCCTTCAAAACAGCACACCTGTATCCCTTGGATAAATGACTAGTAGTGACATTGCTGGGTTGTAGGGTAGTTCTATTTTTAGTTTTTTGAGGAACCTCCATACTGTTTTCCAGAGTGGCTGCACCAGCTTGCATTCCCGTCTACATATACAATTTTCTAATCCCTAAGGCAACTCTTGGCCTCGCTCACTGTCAGGCACTGAGAAGTGCCAAAGAAATATTAAGAGAAATTCCTGCTCTTGGTCTGATTAAAGTCCTGTGTTAGTCTGGGTCCTCCAAGAAGCAGATGCCAAGACAGGATTAGACATGCAAGAGATTTATTGGAGGGACTGCCTGTGAGGGAAAATGGGGAGAGCGCCAGAAGAGACTGAGACAGCTGTCAGACCACAACACAACTCTGACCCCTGTGAAGAAAAGGGAAGGGGAGAAGGAAGGAGGGGAAAAGGCACAGGAGAGGAGAAAGAGAAGGAGGGAAAGGAGGAAGGAAGTGAGGGAGAAATGTGTTAGACTGCAGTGTACTCTTTAGAAAGTTTCAGCAAGGCCAAAAGAGAGTCCCTAAAGAAGTCTGCCCCAGTATCTCTACTGTGCTCAGCCATTGGGAGCAGCCAGGGACATCATGGCCTTGGTGCAAACACAGGATGATTTCAGAGCATGACAGCTGGGGTCATCCCTCAATTACTGTCCCTGTATTAGCAGATCCCAGAGGCATCTTTTATCTTACCTGGTACTCAAGAAATGAAAAAACTATATTCCCTTGAACTCCTCAAAAGTCCTGTCCTGTGCTCTGGACTCCACACCCCTCCACCAATGGTGTCCTCCTCCCTGACCTGGTTGATCCTTCTCCCTCCTCTTCATAGATGATTCTGCATGGAAGGATCTAAGTATAGGCAGGTCTTCTCTTGAGCTTCCCACTGAGCATTCCCCTTTAGCTACCCACCTCAAGGCCCTGCTTCCACTTCAAACTCAGCTGGTCCCAAACCAGACTCACCATCCTCTCCTGAAAAACCCTCATCACTTCTGTTTCTGGTAAAGATCTCATCACCAAGGCTCTAAACTTTCCTCTGTGACTTTACCCTGCCTGCTCCTTTTTCATCTAAGCCTCTGATGTGTGGGCACTTTTCTTCAATCCATCTCTCCAACCGCTCTGTCCCCTCCATTATTTAGGCGTTGCCTCAGCTCAGACCTCCTGGTCCCTTATCAGAGATACCTAATTGCACTCCCAGCCTTTGGTTTTCTGTACTTTAAACCACGTAAAATCAGTTCACTGTCCTCCCTGCCCCCCAAAAAAGCACTGTTTCAGGTTGCTCTTTGACCACCTGAGGCCCAGCTACCTTTTCATAAAAAGGTAAAGGAGGAAGGAGACCTTGTACTTCTGCCAACTGGCCAACTTGCTTTTGCCTGATAGAACTCTATGTTTCTGCTGTTAATTTGCCTGGAAAATCTCCCCACTCACTGCCACTTGTTTTAGATGCCTAACATTCGTCAGCATTCCTTGAGCCCCCTTTTCACTCATGTCTCCAGAAACAGTTTGCCCACATTTGTTTCCTGGGAGCACTGCTTTCATTCTTCTGATAAACCTATAATCACTTGTGTGATATCCTGTGGACACATTTCCCCCACTTAAAGGATCGTGCTCTGCATGTCACACCACAACTACCCACTTGCAAGTATCTGCACCACACGCTCAACCTTCCCTCCTGTTACCGTAGATAAGCTATCCCTGTTCCAGTCTTGAAGTCTTACCTCCACTTGTGCATAGAGGCCATTTTTCTTGCCTCTATAAGGACTTAATTCAGCAGTTCTGTCCTCTGATATATCGCCAGCTTTTCTTTGTCCTCAATCATCCCCAGCATACAAAACATATTATTTCACTTCTCTTCAGATAAACAAACTACTCTTCTGTTCTCCCAATTTCCCTACCAGCTATTGTCCCATTTCTTTCTTCCCGTTAGCAGAAAAACTCCTCAAAAGAGTTGTCTATCTTGGCTATTTCTAATTCCTCTCTACTCATTCTCTCTTAAACCCAGTCCAATTAGGTTTTTACCCCTAACAGTGAAATTGTGAGGAAACCGATGACTTTCTATGTTGATAAATCCAGCAGTCAGTCCTTAGTACCTTGTCACTCATTGGACACAGGTGACCACCCCCTCATCCTTGACATACTTTATTCTCTTGGCATTCAGGATCCCATACTGTCTTGGTTACCCTTCTTTGGTTCCTTTGCTGTTCTTTCTTTTCCCCAAACTCTTTATGTTGAGATCCACAGGGCTTTAGTCCCAGTCTTCGGTCTTCTCCTCTCTAACTGCATTCACTTTTTTGGAAATGTCATCTATCTCCAGACTTTAGATGCCATCTATTGCCAACACCATTTTATATCTCTATCCCAAATATCTCTTCCAAATCCACAATTGTATTTCCAGCTGCCTTCCTAATGTCACCATGTGGATGTCTAATCGATATCTGAAGTCAACATTTCTAAAACTGAATTCCTGGTTTCCACTTCTCCCCTTATCCACTGCACCCCTCTTCCCCCCCCCCCCCCCGCAAAAAAAAGCAGAAACAAAAACCCCTAACCCATCCAAAGACTTCTCAATCTCAGTTGAAAATAGCTCCATTCTTCTGGTGCTCAGGCCAAAAGCCAAGGAGTGATTTGTGACTCCCTTTGTTCTCTGATATTTCACACCCAATCCATCCTGTTGGCTCTACCTTCAAAATATATTCAGGATCTGTCCACTTCTCCCGCCTCTTGTGCTACCACCTAGCTGCATGCCATTCCACCTCTTACTTGGATTTCTGAAATAGCCTCCTAATAGGTCTCCTTGCTTATATTCATGTTTCAATATAGCAGCCAGAGTGAGAATTTAAATCCTAAGACATATGTTATTACTTCGTTCAAAAAATCCCTGCAGTGGAGGCACCCCACTGGCTCCGTTGGAAGGGCACATGAGTCTTAATCTTAGGGTCATGAGTTGGAGCCTCATGTTGGGTATAAAAATTATAAATAAACAAACTTAAAAAAAAAAAATCCCCGTATGGCTCCTCTTTCTACTCAGTGAAATCTTAAGTTCTTACAAGGCCTTACATGATTTGTCATCTTATTTCCTCTCTGACCTAATCAATCCCCCCATTCTCTTCCCCCAACCCCACTCTCACCACAATGGACCCCTTACTCCTCAAATAAGTCAGGCATTCTCTTGCCTTGTCCCCTGTACCTGTTATACACTTGGCTAATTGCCCTACCTCCTTCAGGTCTTGACTCAACCCTCTCCGCAGTAAGGTCTACACTGGCCATCCTATTTCACACTGCAACATATCTACTCAACTCACCCCTGTAATACTCCTGATCTTTGTTAACTTGCTGTAATTTTAATTTTTTCCATTAATACTTATCACCTTCTAACTTGCCATATGAATTAATAGTTTATGATATAGTATTGTTTATTGTCCATTTCTCACTGTTGTGTCCCAAGCACCTATAAGTTACCTGGCACACTATAGGTGCTCAATTAATGTTTATTGAATGAACATATGAATCTTTGCTTCCTCCACAGTACCCAGCACAGTCTATTTTATGTGGTAGATGCTCAGAAAATGTTTGTTGAAAGACTACATGAATGCAGGAAATATAAAGTCCTAAGTTGTATGGCTTTATGTCCTAGGAAGCTTTGGTTTTATGTGACCCTTTCTTATTTCCCCTATGATCCCAAATGAAAGCATGTTGGCATTAGTAATATTCTGAATACATCTATATTGATTATGGCTAGTGTTAATCAATTTTTTTAAGTTTATATATTTATTATTTGAGAGAAAGTGCACATGCAAGCAAGGAAGGGGCAGACAGAGAGGGAGAGAGAGAATCCCAAGCAGGCTGTGCGCTGCCAGCATAGAGCCTGACTGGGGGCTCGATCCCACAAACCTGAGATCATGAGCTGAACCAAAATCAAGAGTTGAACACTTAACCAACTGAGCCACCCAGGCCCCCCTAATCAATTTTTTTAGGTAAGTCAGATATAAACTGTAAGGAAATTACTGAGTTTTACTTGGGTTAAGTGATATTTGCAGTCAGTGAGGGAAGTTTTACATATGTGTTTTTATAGATCAGAATCCTAGTTCTCTACAGCTATGCCCTCTCTTGCCTTCCTCAACTCACCATGCTGCTCCCCCAAAGTAAAAGTATTGTTTATGGGGCACCTGAGTGGCTCAGTTTGCTGAGTGTCTGATTCTTGGTTTTTGGCTCAGGTCATGATCTCATGGTTCGTGGGATGGAGCCCCATGTCAGGCTCCGTGCTGACAGCACAGATCCTGCTTGGGATTCTCTCTTTCCCTCTCTTTCTGCCCCTCCCCACTCGTTCCCTCTCTCTCTGTCTCTGTCTCTCTGTCTCTCTCTCCCAAAATAAATAAACTTTTTTTTTTAAAGTGTTGCTTAGAAAGCAGAAACAGACTCATAAACACAGAACCAGCTGGTGGTGGACAGAGGGAGGGAGTAGGGGCATGGGCAAAATAGGTGAAGGGGAATGAGAGATACAGGCTTCCATTTATATAATGAATAAGTCACAGGGAAAAAGGTGTATCATAGGGAATATAGTCAATGTGTTGTTACAGCATTGTATGGTAACAGATGATAGCTACAATTGTAGTAAGTATAGCATAATGTGTAGACTTGTCAAATCACTATGTTGTACACCTGAAGCTCATGTAACATCGGGTATGAACTGTACTTCAATTGGAAAAAAAAAAAGTTAGTGTTGCTTAACTGGCAGGGCAGGAGGGTTGCTTAAAACAACGGAAAACCATTCTCTCACAGTTCTGGAAGTCAAAAGTCTGAAATCAAGGTGTCAGCAGGGTTGATTCCTTCCTGGAGTCTCAGAGTACTTAAATTTTTGAAGAAAAAATTCAAAAAGATAAATTCTTAAAGGGCTTTAGTTTCCATCTGTCTGTGTCCTTTGAAACCTTTAAGTCAAATAAATGTTACCAGCTGCTAACCATTCCTTTCAGGCAAAGACGTTCTCATAAAAATCCAACCAAACCAGTTAGGGCAACAACAGGGCCTTCGGTTCACCAGTTAGCACACATTACACATGCTAGTCAGTAAATTCACAGAAGACTGCCTTAAACTAGGAGTCCTACACAAAGTGCCACTGAATTTAAAGAGAAGCAACACCATAAAGTACCTTATGCCTCTAGGACCAATAAAAAAGATGATGATCTGGGAGGCTTTGTTAAGTTAAATCTTGGACAAAGAATCATTGAAAAAAGGTTATTGAAACACTTCTGTCCCTGGTGTGGTGAGTGTTCTTTGCCTGTTTATTTTGTCCTTTATATGAACATATAACTTTGGGTAAGTGGAATTCTCTTTTTAGCTTCCAAGAAAATGTATGGTAAATTCCACTCTGTGGGTTTCATATTTTCTATAGTTATGGGTCAACAATAGAGGTTCGCTTGTTGGGTGAGGAAAGGTGATCAGTCATTCTTGCTATGCCTGGCTCGCTCGCCTTACACGCTCTCTGTTTATGGTATTGCAGCCTACCTCTCTGTCGTGACCCAGAATCTCCCCTTTCTTGGTGTTCCAGACACTTTTCTCTTACAAGTGACTGAGCTCTTCAGCCTTTGTTGTTTTCTGTAACTGGCCACAGTTACCATGGCCCTTATTTCCAGCCTGCCCTGAGTACCAGCTCACATTTTCCATACTTACCCACTTAAGTGTCCTTGGGGTGAGACCAGAAGCCTTTCCAAAATGCCATTTTTCCATAGTATAAGAGAATCAATTGACTCAGGAGATTGAAAAGGAATATATTTGTATTTCTAGCACTGAATATAGCATCTAACATATGGAGAGCACTTAATAAAGGCCTTCATATTTTTGGATGCAGGCCTTCATTATTTTGGAGGTAGGTAGTATATTAATTATAAACAGCCACATTGGTCATTTCCATTTGCATCATATATGCTGTTAGTAAAATCTGTATCAAGTCTGCTGGAGAATTTGGGTATGTCACTATAAAGATAAGCATGCTGGTAGCCTGTGATGAGGCAGCCTCATAGGACAGCATACATGAAAAGGACCATCTCTCCTGGCAACAAGGTGACTTATCACTAAGGTGAAAATAACCTTTCTCTCAGAACCATGAGTTATTCTATTCCCCTTTTTTGTCCATAATGAATGGTTCACCATTTCTTGAGCAAGTGCTGTGTGCCAGGTACTGTGTTAGATCCTAGGGATACAAAGACAAAACCCCTGGAGCCAGACAGACCACACAGGGCTAATCTCATGCCTTTCACATGCACCCAAATATGCTTGGTGGTTCCAGCTTCAAATATGTTCAAGGATTTGCTTTGAAATCATTGGCTTTGATGCCTACCACAACTCCTAGGCAAAGCATTTTTCCTACTATTGCTAGGAAACAACAATATTTGTTACATCAATTTTATATATTGAGAATACAAAATCTTTTCATGGTTTTAAAATCTTTTCATGGCAGGAACACAGTAGCCCTTACAAAATCATCTCAAATAAATTAATTGGTTATTTTAATAATTCTGTGTAAATGAGGATTTTCCATCACTGATTTTTTTAAAATGATGTCTTGGGTTTCTGTTTGATATAAAGAAACTTACAGTTCCCAGGGCACCTGGGTAGCTCAGTCCATTAAGCATCACACTCATGAATTCAGCTCAGGTCATGATCCCAGGGCTGTGGGATCAAGCCCTGCGTGGGGCTCAGGGCTGAAAATGGGGCCTACTTAAGATTCTCTCTCCCTCTGTACCTGCTCCACTTGTGCTCGCTTGCTCTCTTTCTCTAAAATAAAATTTGAAAAAAATTTTAAGAAAGAAATTTTCAGTTCCCATCAATTTTTTCTGTGGTACTTTTTATTACAGAAATCCTGTCTGTGTTTATTAATATTCTAGTTAATTCTTCTTACTCTGCTCTTCTTGCTTTTCTCCTTTACAGGGCAATGTTTATTTGTACTACAAGTTATATGGCTTCTATCAGAATCTTTATCGATATATTCTATCCAGAAGTAATAGCCAACTGGTGGGTACAGATTTAAAGGTAAGACTTTATTTAATTTGGTATAATACTCCTTTTTTTAAAGACCAGGTGGATCTTTCAGTCTAAAAGAGAGTTTGGAAAATAAACTAAAAACGTAAAGTTTTACAAGGCAGGAATGCTCATTTCATTCTTGCATAAATTGAAGGAGCTGGGTTTTCAGTATAATTGCTATTGAGAGGCATGGTTTCTCTCTTCAAAACAGTAATGTGTATCTTGTCCAATTAAATGGTTATCCTTTCCTGCACCAACCATTTTGGTAGTAACTCTGAGTGGTTGGTCTCAATCCAGTTCCCTGTATACCTACCATTGTTCTTCCAATAACTGGGACGTTCATTCCAGACCAGATTAAGGAAATTCAGCCCTACTTGATTGATTGATTAAAAGACTTTGGTTTAATTAAATACCCTTTCTCACCTAGAACACAAAATTTTATTCTTGATAAATGATACTCACCACGCTAGCAAAAAAAGCTAGAAGGAAACCTTTTCCATACTGAGATTATTATATGCAAGTGATAATCAAATGATTTTTTAGCAACCACTCTTTTTAGATACATTCTGGTAGTTAGCTGTATGGATTCCCTGTGATAAGTCATCTAGCTATATAAACTCACCATTTGTATAGTTTCAGAATATGAGTTACACTTTGACAAAAAAAGGGGTTTAAAAATGTATTTCAGTGTAGCTTAGTGTGATATTTAGCACAGCCAGCAAGTTAAGTTCCTTTCTGCAGATATATTGGTATGTTACATATTGTTAATAAGGGGGAAAAAACTACACACACACACACACACACACACACACACACACACACGTCTCCAAAACACAAAAATTTCTGAGTCTAAGTGAGCCAGAAGTCTGGGAAAAGTTGGTAGCAGTCCATAATCTTGTTATGTGTGAATAAATTACTGTGGGTTGATTTACATTGCCAGTGTTGTCACTTTTAACATTCTAAGAGAATTTACCAAAGCATTTCTCTTTACTGTATCATCTTGCATCCAGGATGTTGGAAACTGTGCTCCATTTAGCAAGTCCCACAATGGGACCCCCATCGCTCCTTGTGGTGCTATTGCCAACAGCATATTCAATGGTAGGTGACTTTTCCTGTCTCCATGGTGTGCCTTTTCATAAGCGTGTAATAACCTAAATGTCCAGAAGATCAACTCTGCAACTGGCAGTTCAAGAAAAATTTTTGTATGCATTATCCATTGACTTATGGTATTTCATTTGCAAATAAGTTCTCCCTTACCAGAGATTTGAAGTAGTTAGGGAACATGAGCTAAATGGAGCTTGACAGTATTTTCCAATATTTGAGGCTTTGGCAAGAAAAAGAATAGTCTTATAATTCCAACACCTATTGCATGTAGGCATGTTGAGAGTCTACTGAAACCCTAGTTTATTTTTCATCTGTGTCTGGTTTTGTACTTTGAAGTGGGGCAAAAATGCTTGCTTATATCTCTGACAATTTTTAATTTCCTTACAGATACCATCATTCTTTCCTACAACCTTAATTCATCTATACATATGGAAGTCCCAATGCTAAGGAGCGGAATTACATGGTGGACAGATAAGTATGTCAAGTTTCGGAATCCAAGTGCCATTAATCTTTCTAGTGCATTTACAGGTAAGATACATATGTTAAATATTTTTACCTCTTTACAGAAACATTGATTTTTATATATGGGGAAATGTTTATGATACCTCCTTCTTTACTTTTTGTTGACCTCCGTTTTGCTCTAACTTTCCCTACCTGCAGGCACCTCCATCATATACCTATCAGAAACATGAAATGATTGGTGCCCTGGTTCTTTCAGTTTATCATTTGGAAAAAGGCAATGTTTTAAAAAACGTGTTGCTTCATCTGTAATTAGGGTCACCATGTAATTTATTGTCCAACCTGGTGCACTTTTGAGAGTAAAAAGGGGCACGAGAATAAGTCAAGTCATATGTTTGTTTGAAATTTGTATTTATTTATCAATAAATTGACATTACCCTATTGGTGGGCCTGTAAAATAATTCTATACAAACTATTTTAAAATGCAATTCTTTCAAAACTTAAAATGACATATCTGTGTATATTAAAACAACCTAAAAAAACTACTTTATTATTAGAATATTAAAAATAACATAAGCAGAATAATTATTCTGGATAGTCACATACTTTAATCAGTTTCTTGGCCATATCTGTCTTCATTACATGCCTCTGTATTTTTATTTTTTCTTATAGTTTTTTTTAACATTTATTTATTTTTGAGAGAGAAAGAGGGAGCACAAGCAGGGGAGGGGCAGAGAGAGAGGGAAACACAGAATCTAAAGCAGGCTCCAGGCTCTGAGCTATGAGCGCAGAGCCTGATGTGGGGCTCAAACTCATGAACTGTGAGATCATGACCTAAGCTGAAGTCAGATGCTTAACCAACTGAGCCACCCAGGGAACCCACATGCCTCTTTATTTTTCTAATGAATCTGTTCTATTATTTTAAAAACATTTTATTGAAATATTTTTGCACCAAAAACCATAAGGTACCTAGGAATAAACCTAATCAGAAAGGTAAATGATCAGTGCACTGAAAACTATAGAAAGTTTATGAAAGAAATTGAAGAAGACATGAAGAAATGGAAAAACAGTCCATACTCATGGATTGGAAGAATAAATATTGTTAAAATGTCAATACTACCCCAAAAAGCTTGACAGATTAGAGAATAAAAGGAAAAAATTAGAAAAGGAAAAAAGAGGTAAAAAAGGAAAATGCTTTGAATAGAATAAAATAAAATGATGAAAGTCAAATAGAATTTTTAAAATTTTAAAAATGTAAAAAATATAGTAGAAAAAGTTAAAGAAAAATCTTTTTAATAAAAATAGAAAATAAAAATAGATTTTTTTCTTTTTCTGTATTCAAGAATAAGAAAAGAAAAAAAATTGAATAAAAGGACTAGCGAATAGAATGAAGTACCATTGAAATTACATCTGGTTTCCCATAGAAGTGAAGCTATGAAGCACTTTGTAGTCCATAAACTAAGCAGGGGGAGAGACGTGTTTGTCAAGAGCACTGTTGGCCCAGTTAGGCAGGGTTTAGTGTAAAGGTCTGTTCTCCACTAGATGGTGCTGCTTAGCTTACTGGGGTGGATTGTTGTGGCATATGTAGGTGTGTATGCCCATGTGCAGAAGGGCTGAAAATGGTGTCACCCAGCTACCCAGTCTCTAGTATCGGAACTCTGTGCTCTCTGTGACTGGCAATCAAGCACCCTTCCTTTGTCTTGGGCTTCTGTCCACTACCCGCTTTTACACTGTCTGTGACCAAGCAGTCAGGTTGCCAGGCGGCACCTGACTCAGATGCGGCTGTGTTTCCCAACCCCTGACTTCTGAGGGACTGCAGCTCTGACCTGCTCAGACCTTCTGGAGGAGGGTCTTGTTGAGCAATGGCTGGATGCCAACCCACCCCCAGGAATGTTTGGGAGACTGCTGCTGCTGATGCCCAGAGACTACAGCTGGGTGCCAGTCTACTCCAAAAACAGTTCACGTGATCTTGTAGCAGCAGTGTTTCAGGGTTTATGGAAAATCACAACACACATCTGGCACCAGGCTTCCCCTTAATGTCCTTGTTCCAGCACCAGCCAATGTGGCTGTTCTCCAGGGTCCGCTGGGGCCTTTGCCTGTGGGAGGGCCACACAGCCTCTACCAAATGTCCTCCCAGCAGGGGAACCACCTCTCCTGTGTGACCTCGCTTTCTGCTCCTGGGGATTTGCCCTTCCCACCAGAGCACTTCCAGGTATCAAGCTGCAGAGTTTCAGACTCTGCACTTCCCCTGTTTATAGAGTCTTAATGGAACTTAAACCCTCTCCTTTCTCCCTTCTCCCTTCTCCCTTCTCCCTTCTCCCTTCTCCCTTCTCCCTTTTTTTTTTTTGTTCCATCCCTGTGACTGATTCCACTTTTCCACTTTCTCTCCAGCTGCTTTTTTTTTGGGTGGGGGGGCTGATTTTCCAGTACTCTTCCCCCATCTCTGTCCTCTCTCCGCAAGCAAATACAGTTCCCTGCCCTCCACAGCTTCTCTCTCCCCCAGTTCACCTCTCTGCACCATGTACCTGCTGAGTTCTGTGGTTCGGGTTGTGCAGATTGTTGTGTTAATCCTGAAATCAGTTTTCTAGGTGTGTGAGATGATTTAGTGTTGATCAGGCTGCATTTCAGGGATAAGAGATGCAAAAAAAATTTTCCACGCTGTTCTGCCATTTTTGGCCCCTCCTCCAGATGCTATACAATATTAAACTTTCTTGATATCATTTAATTCTGGAAGAGAAAAACATTTTTTATTCAGTTAAAAATAAGAGTTCCAGGGTGCCTGGGTGGCTCAGTCAGTTAAGCATCTGACTCTTGATCTCAGGGTCATGAGTTCATGTTCTGTGTTGGGTTTTGCACTGGGCACGAAGCCTACTTTAAAAAAAAAAGAAAAGACAATGAAATGAAATAAACAAAATAATTAATAAATAAATAAAATAGGAGCTCCATCAAAAGAGTTTTTACATAAATTGAAATATCCAGAGCAGAATTATAGAATTTGTTTTTAAATGTTTATTTATTTTTGAGAAAGAGAGAGACAGAACGTGAGTCAGGGAGGGACACAGAAAGACGGACACACAGAATCTGAAGCAGGCTCCAGGTTTCTGAGCTGTCAGGACAGAGCCTGACAATGGCTCAAACCCACGGGCTGTGAGATCATGACCTGAACCCAAGTTAGACACTTAACCAACTGAGCCACCCAGGTGCCCCACAATCATAGAATTTAAAATTTAAATTTGTACACATTTTGACCTCTTATTATGTAATATGTTCAATAATTTCCTGCTTTTTGGGGGGTAAATTTTAATATCTTCTTGTTTGCAAGCTTGGCTTTCAATAACTATAATTCATTAAATCAAAAACTGAAGTTTTTTGATATTCCATATTTTGGATACTTTGTTTAAAATTTTTCAACTCTTTTGAATTAAATTCAACCAAAAGTTAGAGGGCTTAAAAAAGTTTGAGATCATTGTAGGACACATCTTTTGGTATATAAAATAGTTCTTCAAAGGCTCAAACATTTCTAAATTTCTGGTTGATGATATATAACAAAGACAGGCCACATACCATGCTGATGTATTTCCTTAATTTAGCATCCCTATTACTGTAAAAATTTTGCAGTTCAGTTTCAAAAATATTTAAATTTGCACAACTACAGCTCTTCTTTTGATTGGTAAAATAGTGTAGCTTGTTTGGATATAATTATAAATTATGTATGTACTACAACCAATTTAAGAACATTGTTGTGTAAATTTCTCAATTTATTAAGAACATTATCTTTATTCTGATATTGTGCTCCACCACATTTGTATTTATATTATCACTACAAAGCCAAAAATTTACACTTGCTGTTTGAATTTTTTAACTGAATTTAGAATCAATTTATTATAATATTAGAGGCTTTATCTTTCAAGATTGAATATCTAAAAACCTTGCTTTGATTCCATGAAAAATCAAACCCAAAAAATCAGACCAGCATTATAATTAACTTGTCTGGTGTTTCTATTTGAAACATCTGAAGACACTAATGTAAAACTTGCCTCATTTAACTGTTTACAAAGTGGTTTTTTGTGCTAATAGAGGCAAAACATGAAAGCTTTTTTTTTCTTTTTTGGTAACAACAACACAACAACAACACAACAACAACAACAAACCCTCTAAATAAAAGGAGAAGGAAGCTCACTTGATCTAAATGACAAGTCAAGGTCATGCTCACATTATTAGATATAAATAGACATTCTGTAGCTATCTGAGGTAAAGCATTGTCTTTGGATACACTCTTCTAAAAATAGCCACAAACTTCTAAAGTAGATTCTGATGTTCTTCAGCAGATTTATGTCTTTTAATTTTCACTCAGTCACTGACATCACAATGATTCCCCTGTTGTGGGGTAAATGTCAACTAACACTGCAAGTTTCACATTCATCAACTTTCTCAAGAAACTGTACTTAATTTTATATTAAACATATGTGTTCCCTTTTTAACTCTTCACAGCTACAGGGACTTTCTAGCAAATAAAAACTGATACCAAACAATAAAATAGTTACATATTTGCACCATATAATAAATAATAAAACCACAGTTGCAAGGGAGTTCAGATGACTCTCAGCAAGACCGTTCAGCATCTATTTCCCACATATATCATGTATGTATAATGTAACCTATAATTTCCCATGTTTCCCACTGATCCCACTGGCTTATAGACTGGCATCTTCATGCATCTCACAGGCCAAGAGTGAGGTTATGACCTAATCAGTTGGAGTGTCAAACAGCTGGCAGAGGTCACAGGAATATGTTGTGTTTTGATTGAAAGGGTCTCTGGTTATCTTTCACTAATTACACATTAAAGTAAGTACTCCATTCACTGCACATTGGTATTTCACACACTACCCGTTAAGACTTGGAAGGTGGAGGGATGGAGTTATAAACATATTATTTGTTTGGGGTAAATGCTAAGTCAGTTGGGATAACAGACAACAGACATCAGCTGGAACTGCTTTAGACAAACGGGCATGTATGGTCACTTTATCTCTGATTGACTTCCTACTGTTTGAAAGGAACTTGGCAGCATTCTATAGTTTTGTCTTCCCACATAACCACAGGCCTATAACACACAGGGGTCTTGGCTTTCATCTTCTGCTATACTTTGTTCTTACCTTCACTGTAAGAGTTACCACATTATCTTGTAATTATCTATTTGAATACTTGTCATCCCCACTTCAAGTCTGTGAATTCCCTGAGGAAATTAGGAAGTTTTATATCCCTGTTCCTTCATACATAGTGAGCAATCAAGAAAAGCTTATTGTTGAATGAATGGATAAAAGTAAATGACCCAACTTGGAAAATGAAGAAAAGTGGTGCCTCTTAAACCACACTTCTTATACTCTTCAGTAGTGGGATGGAGTGGGAGCGGGGTTGGTAGGAGAAGGCATGCTTGAACCTACATTTTTAACAAGCTCCTTGGGTGACTTGGGTGTCAATGTGCCCATAGGACACATTGTCTTAGGGCATGTCTCTGGCTAAAGTAGACAGAGGGTGAGGTCCACAGTATGGGTACCAAAGGCAATTTCAATTTTTATCAAAATTCTTCTGGCAACAGTGATTGAAGTTTTGGGAAGGGTCAAAATAGGTGAGCTCCACAGAATTTGCAGAGGAAGTTTCTCCAGCAAAGGATTGTTTCCTGAGGAAGTGTTTAAGAATACAAACATACTTCAACAGATTAATCCAACCAAACACAGTACTCACTTTTACCAGCACCACACCCCATGCTTAGAAAACACGACTGGGTTTCTTTTAAGAGAAAATAGTTTAGTTAATTGTCAGAGTTGAGAAAGAGTGGTTTTCCCTTTTTCATTTTGTTTTCTACAAATACTAGGACCAATTGTCTGGAACTAAAAAGTTCATTAAACAATTTTCCATTATTAACTCATTCTTTAAAATTCAATATAGTTTTTAGGATCAACTTCTGTCAGCTTTAATTAGAACCACTCATTCCTTTATTGAGCATATATTGAATACCTACTATGTGCCAGGCACTAGACTAAATGCCAGCAGAAAAAAGATGAGGAAGACATTGTACTCAAGAATCTGCTGTAGAGTGGGAGAGGCAGACATGCCCACCATGGGCCCTAAAGTGGGAAGTATGAGAATGAGACTAAACTCAACAGACTCATTTCCTGGCACTGGCCCTCCCTCCTGTGCTTCCAACATTCCCACAGCACCCAAACCGACTAGGCCTCCTCGATTTAGAAGAGGCTTGCAGTACCGTTGCTCTTCACCTCCTCCCATCTACCAGTTCCTCCTCACTTCCGGCCTTCAGCTCTTAGGCACACTATTGCAGAGAATCTCTTTTTAACACGATCTTCATGCACAGACATGATAATTTCCTTAGATTACATTTCTAGAAGTAGAATTTCTAGACCAAAATATAATTAAACCTTTTTTAAAAAAAAAGTTTATTTATTTTGAGAGAGAGAGAGCAAGAGAGAGACAGGGGTAGGGGCAAAGAGAGAGGGAGAGAGAGAATCCCAAGTAGGCTCTGCACTGTCAGCACAGAGCCCAATGCAGGGCTCGAACCCACAGACTGTGAGATCGTGATCTGAACCAAAATCAAGAGTCAGACATTTAACCGACTGAGCCACCCAGGCACCCTTATCAAACTTTTTGATGCACGTTCCTAGATTGCCAGAGGTGTTATTAATCCACACATTTCTCTGCTCTGTTCAAGAGTTCCCATTTCCATTGCATCATCAAGGGTTGTCACTCTTTTTCTCTTTACCAATTAACCAAGTTAGGTGAAATGATCATATCTTGTTTTAATTTTCTCTCTTTAAATTACTAATGAAGTTAAAGAAAATACAGAACCTATGATGATATCACTGAATACAACCACTATTATAATTTTCTCTACCTGTTTTTTCTCAGTGCTTTATATGCATTTAATGTAGTTGAACACATAATATACATATAATTTGATACTCTGTTCTTTTTTAACCCTATGACAAATCATCATTATTTCCCCTACATTTCTCTAGAGTCTTTTTAATCCATTATTTTTAGTGGTTATGTATTCAGAGAGCTCACACACATGCTCACACACACACACACACACACACACACTGTTTTTTAAGTCTTAATTTTTATTTCTCTTAATGCAAAAGTTTTTTCATTCTCTACATTCTAAGGAAAACTGAATGGGTATAAATGATTTCTTTCAACCATGTCCATTATTTTCTTCCCACAGGAACCGCAAAGCCCCCATACTGGTCTAAACCTGTCTATGAACTGGATTTAGAGGATACAGAAAACAATGGCTTCCTCAATGATGACTTCATTGTGTGGATGCGGACAGCTGCCTTTCCCACTTTCAAAAAACTATACCGTCGACTCAATCGAGTACAGTATTTTATTGAAGGCTTGCCTGCTGGTAACTACAGTTTCAACATTACCTACAGTATCCTTTTATACCACTTTTGCTCCTGGGGATGAAGGAAAATCAGTGTCCATCTGGGCACTAGTTGTTGAATTATTTCATTTTTTACTTTTCTATTCTACAATCTAATCTATCTATATGAAGAAGAAATATATAGTTCTCTCATAGGTAATACTGTCACTTGCCACCATATAGCTGTTTTTCTACACCTTATGTAATCAAATGTGTACAATGGGTTTTTTAGGAATAACAGTAAAGCAGTATCAGGTAAGTAGGTATGGGTAAGTAAGGAGGGATATTTCTATCCTCCAATAAAGATTAAGTACCACGGAGCCTTGAGATCTTTAACAGAGAGGAAAAGACTGCTATGTAAGATGGGATGAGTTTGGAGGACCATAGTAATGAAGAGAGAGCAATTTGATAAGAAGTAAATGTAGAAAATGGGCTAAAAATAATGAAAACTGAGACTGTAGAGCCTTTTATTCTAGGCAAAACTATAGACCAAGGGAGCCCCGGACTCAAGAAGCAGGTCGGGATCATCCAACCCATGTGATGTGTGCTGTAAGCTGTGCTCTGAAGACGCTATTCTTCCTTCCTTTGGCACAAAGCCAGCTAGTAGGGGTCAGTGCCTTGGTTACAGACATAAGGTCCAAGTTAGGAGATACATGCTTTCATATGAGATTCTGAATTTTTTACTTAGTTCAAAAATACAAATGTAACTCTTGATCTAAAAACAAAAAGACTTAATTTCAAAATGACACCAAACACTGTTTTTTAAAAAATATATATATTTATAAGCAATTTATACTCACTGTCATCATCAGACTTTAAAGTCTCTTCCTAATTCTCCTTGAAGCTGAAACTTTCCAGGGCTTGTAAAAACTTTGGGACATCAGCCCAAATAAGCATCAGCACTTCCAGTAGCATCTCAGGGTTACTGACTGGGGGTTGTTCTTGGGGCCCGTGGCAGGCCAGAGGATCTTAACACAAAGCTCTCTCCCTCCTTAGTTTCTATACCTCTCAGGGAGCTTGAATGAGAAATACTTGAGAATAAGTGAATTGACTGCATGTGTTCCAGTTCCCAGCTCCATCTTCTTTTCTATCCTGGAGTGTGGATATCTCCATCCTGACAGGGGAGGGGAACCTTCCTCAGTCAAAGACGCCCCTACCGACGTGACACAGTCTCTACTTCTCAGCCTGTTGCCTCCTTTTTGTTCACTGATGAGGAGTACAGTTTGCCTTCAGTTTGTTCATTTTCATGTCTCCCAAAATGAAAATGAAAGCCACAAACTGATTTCTCTTATGCAGCATTATCCATACACATCAAAGAGTAAGCCAAAGACTATTACCTTTTTAATAGGATTTTAGCAACCCCCCCCCCCCCAAAATTTGAGATTGAAAGTTGCTTGACAGCAGTCTCTCAAATTAGATCTTCCGGTGCCACCAACTTTGTCTATGACTGCCTTACCAGTTACAGTAGCAATCACAAAACAGGAAGAAAAAAACCAATCATGTCCTCACAATGCATGATAAGGAGTTTCAAGTTGAGGAGAAGCCTGGGTTCCAAACAAAGGAGACACTCTGTTTCTCCTCTGGAGACAAGCTCTCCTCAGGTGACTTCGCTCACAGTCATATTTTAATGCTGATGACTCTCAAGTGTAAATCTAGCAAGCAGAACCTAGATCCTGAGTTTCAGTCCTATACTTGTGCTCACCATGCTGAGCCCTGATGTGAGCGGTACCCAGCCTGCCTCACGGCCTGGCTGCTATGCAAGGAGAACAGCTATATCTCAGCTGCAGCAAACACCTACCACTCCTAAGCGGAAAAAGATGTTCTTTGTGCAAGGAAATGATCTTAATGGAACTGAGGAAAGAAAACAGGCAGGTGGGTCAAAGTGGCACTCAAGGACCTGGTGACAGTGAAGAATTCTGATGGAAAAGAAAGAGAGAGAACTTGTTTCCTTGTTAGGAAACTGGTTAATTTCCTTGTGCCTTTAAATCGCATGTTGCCAAGTGATTCGAGGCCTTTTAAGAGCTTTGCTGGGAAATGCTTCTGTCCTGTGCCGTTGCTATGAGAAGCCTTTATTTGTTTATTAGTTTGGTTTACAAAAGGCACCAGATGTTTAAAAACCTCAGGCCACATGCATAATCAAAATGACATCATTAAAATGCTAACGATAGCAAACCCACTTCAAATATTTTCTCTCCGGCAGTGAGGGATGTTTGCTTTTTCAAAACCCAAATGAATGCACCACCTTTAGCTTTCCCACCAAAAATGTTTTGCCATCTATCTCATTATTTTTTCTTCTTCACTGGTCTTGAAGAATTTTCCCTCAGGTAGAAATTCAAACAGTCTATGAAGGACTTTAGCCTACGCTGGGTCTCCTGATTCATAAACATAAATTTAGGCTTGCTATAAAACCCATCTGTATTCTTTTCATTTCCTTGGGTCTGCCAAAGGAAATTAAATATATTTGTTCATAATTTAGTTGTCCGTAAGCCATTCTGATGTATTTGTGTCAGAATTTCTTTTATAGACTAGAGCTATGGTGAGAGAAGGCTTCTTTTTACTTAATTTCATTCCAGCAAGATACACCACATTGCTTGGTAAACATTAGACAATATGACATTGAATATTCAACCATTCTTTTAACCTACAAAACAACAAATTTATGTGGTTCAGATATTGAGGATACTATATTGGTACTATATTGAGGATATACAGTGGTAGAGCTGACAGTGTCGAGATAGGTCCTTAACAGTTCTTGTTTTAGATTTTCCAGTAACCAGGTTCAAAGGAGAAAAATCAGTTGTTCTTTCCACCCTGACATGGAGTGGAGGCAGTAGCCTTTTCTTAGGTCTCGCCTACACAGTGACAGGAGCTGTGACCTGGTTGGCTGCCTTTTCCATGATGGCAATCCACTTGATGCTGAAAGAAAAGAGAACGCTCTTCATCGAGCGATAAAGTCAAGTTTTAAAAAGAAAACAAGAAAACACAGAAATGGACAATGAAGCAACTAACAGAACCAATGATTTCTGACAAGGCTTGAAATGACTGGGATGTTTCATCAAGGGGAACTGGATTGACCAACCAAGTGCAATCCCAGAAAGATAAATACTGAGAGTTTCAGGGTGAAGAAGAGGAAGAAGAGGGGGAGAAAGCAGTGGAGGAGGAAGGATGGAACAGCATAATTATGTATTTAGTAAAGTGTCCTTGGAATGGGAAAGATAAGTCATCCTTGAGTTCTTTTCTTTTAATTTTTTAAATTTATCTATTTATTTTGAAAGGCAGAGAGAGAGAGAGAGAGAGAGCACACAAGTAGGGCAGGAACAGAGAGAGAGGGAAAGAGAGAGAATCCCAAGCAGGGTCCATACTGTCTGCACAGAGCCCAATGCTGGGCTCAAACTCAAACCGTGAGGTCATGACCTGAACCGAAATCAAGAGTTGGACACTTAACCGACTGAGCCACCAGGTGCCCCCATCCTTGAGTTCTAAACCAAGTCTCAGGTGTTTATTTGAAGCCCTGTGCCAAAGGCCGGTGAATGCCTAGGGAAGAATGCCATCAGCAGACATAAGTAAGTAAGTCTGGGTTCCCAAAGACTTTTAACCTCAGTCTCAGACCATGAGTCTTCATTGCCTGGTAGAAATTACAGACTTTCTAACAATTGCTGAGCAGTGAATTTAGCAATCAGGATGATTTTTAAAAACTTATTTATTCAATGTTCTCTTCTTTCTAGGGATTCAAAACTCAGTTTTCTCTGCTAAGTATATACCTAGCAAAGATTATGGCAGTGCTCTGACCACCCAATATATAGCAATACACCAAAAAGAAAGGCCGGAGGGTTTCCTAAAGCTATCCATGTAGCTAAGAAGGAAGCACTGAACGTTGTAGATTCTCTCAAAAGTTGTATTCAGCATTTAAGGACACAAAACAATTCTAGAACTTATATTAGATGATATATCCTGGAAAGCAAATGATGTGTATTTATTTATAATACTTGAATTATATGTGTTGAGGGAGCTTCTCAGGTCCATCTTAAAAGGTTTAAATACCTACTACATGTAACTTAAATATATATATAATATATTATATTAATATATATTAAATATATATAATATATTATCTTAAATATATAATTATTAAATATACATATTAAATATATAAATAATATATATTAAATATATATAAATATATATGTATGTGTGTGTATATATATGTATGTGTGTGTATATATATACATATATATAATGTTTATTTATTTATTTTGAGAGAGCAAGCAGAGGAAGGGCAGAGAGAGAGGGAGAGAGAGAGAATTCTAAGCAGGCTCCACACTGTCAGTGCTGAGCTTGATGTGGGGTTCCAACTCAAGAACCATGAGATCATGACCTTAAATGAAATTAAGAGTCATCACTTAACCGACTAAGCCACCCAGGCACCCCCTTGCTGAAGGTAACTTAGAGAAGACTGAATGAAGTACTTAGTAAAGCTGCAGAGTAAGAATCCCAATAGACTTGTATACCTAGATCTAATATTAACTTGTAAAAACATGTTTATGTTTATTTTATTATTATTTTTATTTAAAAAACCTTTATTTTTAATTTTTTTTAACGTTTATTTAGTTTTGAGACAGAGAGAGACAGAGCATGAATGGGGGAGGGTCAGAGAGAGAGGGAGACACAGAATCCGAAAGAGGCTCCAGGCTCTGAGCTATCAGCACAGAGCCCGACGCGGGGCTCGAACTCACAGACCGCGAGATCATGACCTGAGCCGAAGTTGGACGCTCAACCAACTGAGCCACCCAGGCGCCCCTAAAAAAACCTTTTAATGTTTAATTTTGAGAGAGAGAGAGTGAGAGAGGAGCGGGGGAGGGGCAGAGAGAGAGGGAGACACAGAATCCTAAGCAGGCTCCAGGCTGCAAGCTGTGAGCTCAGAGACAGATGTATGGCTCGAACTCACGAACCACAAGATCATAACATAAGCTGAACTCAGATGCTTAACCCACTGAACCACCCAGGCACCCCTATATTTATTTTTTAAGGCAGGGGAAGCTTTATTCTGTGATGACTCTAGGAGAATTTTAAAGAAAAATACAGTACCAACACATGTTTGTCTCTTTGGCAGCTAAGAAAGCATTTTTTGTTGCAACTTTCTGAATTCAGCAAATAGTTGAGTACTTTTCCAAAAAAAAAAAATAATAAAACCACAAAATTTCAAGTTCCAACTCTGAAATCTCAGAATCCCTCCCCTATGTCACCTTTGAACTGTAACCAGTAGCCTCTGGTGTCCAGGTGTAGTAGGCCAGATAATACCTTACCTCTCACCCCAAAGATACCCATGGCCTCATCCCAGAACTAGTGAACATTACCTTAGATGTCAAGAGACTTTTCAGATGTGATTAAATTAAGGGTGTTATGGTATGGGGAGATTATCCTGGATTACCTGGGTGTGCCCAGTCCTTATAGGAGATGCAGGAGATCAGAAGAATAGCAGGAATGTGGTAATGGAAGCAAGAGATTGGAGATGGGAGGGATGCAAGGAAAGCACTGTGATCCAAAGAATGCAGGCAGCCTCAAGGTGCTGAAGAAAGAGAGAAACATCCTCCCCTGAAGCCCCCTGAAGTCCTCTTGACATCTTGAGACTTCTGACCCCCAGAACTGTAAGAGAATAAATTTATGTTGTTCTAAGCACCGAGTGTGTGGTAATTTGTTACAGCAGTCATAGAAAAGGAACATACTGGGGCGCCTGGGTGGCGCAGTCGGTTAAGCGTCCGACTTCAGCCAGGTCACGATCTCGCCGTCCGTGAGTTCGAGCCCCGCGTCAGGCTCTGGGCTGATGGCTCGGAGCCTGGAGCCTGTTTCCGATTCTGTGTCTCCCTCTCTCTGCCCTTCCCCCGTTCATGCTCTGTCTCTCTCTGTCCCAAAAATAATAAACGTTGAAAAAAAAATTAAAAAAAAAAAAAAAAAAAAGAAAGAAAAGGAACATACTAGGGTTTGGCCATGCTCTAGTCCCCAGAACAATTGTGTCTCAAGCTTAGGTGAATGATCCAGGGCAGACGGCTAAGAAAGAATGGAGCTTACACCTGAACTAGGCCAGAGACTTCAGATCCTGGGTTCTTGCCCTCTAGTCCACAGTCCTCAGTTACGGTGCTGGCTCAAAAAAGGCATGAACACATTTGTTGCTTCTCAACTTCGTTTGTCAGCGTATAGAATGCTGTATTTGTCAGGGTTCTCCAGAGAAACAGAACCGTGTGTGTGTGTGTGTGTGTGTGTGTGTGTGTGTGTGTGTGTGTGTGTGTGTTATTTTAAGGAGGCTCGGAAAATGCAATATCTAATTCAGGAGGCTGGCAGCCTGAACGTTCAGGAAAGAGTTAACAGTTCAAGCGAAAAGACAACCCGCTGGAGAAATCAAGAAGAGTGAATATTGCAGATGAATCCTAAAGTCTGTGTGTTCAGGAGAGGTTAGTCTTTTTTTCTCTTCAGGCTTTCAACTGTTTGGATGAGACTACTCACATTATAGAGGGCAGTCTGCTTTACTCCATCCATCAGTTTTTTTAGTTACATTTTTTTTGTGGGGGGAGCAGCTGGTTGGCTCAACTCAGTGGAGTATGGGACAGTTGATCGTGGGGTTGTGAGTTTGAGCCCCATGATGGGTGTCGAGACTACTTAAGAAAAAAAACGTAAAAAAAATTGTTTCTGGAAACATCACTGTTTTATGTTAAACCAGATATTAGATGAACATATTCAAAAATAAACAAACAAAAAACATTATGTGTTCTAGCTATTTAAATTTTATTGTCTTTTAGTGTCATTAAAAAAATTTTGAGGGGCGCCTGGGTGGCGCAGTCGGTTGAGCGTCCGACTTCAGCCAGGTCACGATCTCGCGGTCCGTGAGTTCGAGCCCCGCGTCGGGCTCTGGGCTGATGGCTCAGAGCCTGGAGCCTGTTTCCGATTCTGTGTCTCCCTCTCTCTCTGCCCCTCCCCCATTCATGCTCTGTCTCTCTCTGTCCCAAAAATAAATAAACGTTGAAAAAAAAAAAAATTTAAAAAAAAAAAAAAAAATTTTGAGTATAGTTGACACACAATGGTACATTAACATTGTGTACAACATAGTGACTCAATGTCTCTATATGATATGCAATGTTCACCACAAGTGTACCTACCATCTGTCACCATACAACACTGTTACAATGTCATTGACTATATTCCCTTTGCTGTGCCTTTTATTTCCGTAATTTATTCATTCCATAACTGGAAGCCTGTATCTCCTACTCCTTTTCCTCCATTTCTCCCATCCACCCACCACCCTTCCCTCTGGCAAACATCAGTTTGCTCTCTGTATTCATAGGTCTGATTCTGTTCTTCATTTGTTTGTTTATTCACTTGTTTTGTTTTTTAGATTCCACATATGAATGAAATCATATAGTATTTGTCTTTCTCAGAATGACTTATTTCACTTAGGATAATACCCTCCAAGTCCATCTATGCTGGAGTTATAGAAGTTCTTTATATATTTTTGGATATTAACTCCTTTTTGGATCTATCATTTGCAAATCTCTTATCCCATTCAGTAGGTTGCCTTTATGTCTTGTTGATCATTTCCTTCACTGTGCAAAAGCTTTTTATTTTGATATCATCCCAATAGCTTATTTTTGCTTTTGCTCTTTAGGAATCATATCTAGAAAAATGTTGCTGTTGCCAGTGTCAAAGACATTATTGCCTATATTCTCTTCTAGGGGTTTTATGGTTTTAGGTCTCACTTTTAGGTCTTTAATCCATTTTAAGGTGTGTGTGTGTGTGTGTGTGTGTGTGTGTGTGTGTGTGTTAGAAAGTGGTCCAGTTTCATTCTTTTCATGTAGCTCTCTGGTTTCTCAACACCATTTATTCAAGAGACTCTTTTTTATTTGCTGTATATTCCTGCCTCCTTTGTCATAGATTACCTGTTGATCTACCAATTTAAATGTTAAGTTTCATCCCAAAACACCCTTCCAGAAACATCCAAAATAATGTTTGACCAAATATCTGGCACTATGGCTCAATCAACTTGACATAAAATTAATCACCACAGAAGGCATCTGCATTCACCGAGTAATCAAGAGGTTTTTTTTTTTTTAAAAGCACTCTTTATTTCACTTTGCACTAGAGTTGACTCAATGGAAAAGACCTAGGCAAACCTAAGTCTGTCCATGAGAAACTAAACTATTCGAGAAATATAAGTCACTGCACTTTTTGACAGAATGGATATGTGTACTTCCTTATTTCTGCTTCTCCACAAGTCAACAAGCCCAAAACAGCTAGTCTTTGCAACACTCTCACCCTGCTATAAAATACGGGGGACCAGGGGCACCTGGGTGGCTCAGTTGGTTAAGTGTCCAACTCTTGATTTCGGTTCAGATCATGATCTCATGGGCTTGTGAGATCAAGCTCCATGTTGGGCTCCGTGCTGACAGAATGGAGCCTGCTTGGGATTTTCTCTTTCCTTCTCTCTGCCCGTCTACCACTCATGCATGCATGCACATGTGTGGTCTCTCTCTCTCTCTCTCTCTCTCTCTCTCAACATAAATAAACATTAAAAAAAAACTTCTAAAGAAAAAAAATCTAGGGGCCATCCTCCTTCTCCTTATTAGGGTAAAAGCATCATCATTTACAATTAACTCCCTACTAACAACAGGAAGATTGACCTTCCTGGTTTTCTTTCTCTCCTATTCTTTCTCTTCTCTCCCCGTCATCAAACTTTTGTCTTCTTTCTCTACTTTTCTAATTTTTCATCCTTGTGCTTTTGTGAACCGGTTGGTGAAGGCTTGGAAAAACTAGGTGCTACTCTACTCTTTCTTCAACTCCTGGAAACAGTTCTGGAGTGAGAAAAAGTGAGCAAAGATCAAAAGAGACAAGAACAACAGTGAGAATCATGAGAGCTTGTGAGTGTGTGTGTTTGTACATGTGTGAGAGTGTGAACTGTTTAGAAAACATATTGGGGTTTTGAGGTGCTTTTATTTAGGTGCATATTCTAAGTGAATATGCAGAGAATAAAATTGCGTAGGATTGAAATTATGGGAAAATAAAAGTAGAGAGTTGACCTTTATTTAAAATTTACCAATTAAACCTCTACCTTGTGTGACAAATTAACAATGCTAAAGATTCCAAAATGAGCCAGTTGGGGCTCTTGCTCTCAAGGGACTCATCTCACATGGATTTTTGTGTCCTTTTGAATCCATTCACACAATTGGGCATGAATCCCACACTCACATAACTTTCAAGTTTCCTGAATGTCAATCTGTTCCCCACACACCCTGAGCGAAGACAGAGTATGCTCCCACAGGGCAATACCTGGCTTCCAACTCCCTATGTACGATCCCAGAGCACCTAAGTCCATGCTGGGCACAGAGCAGTGTTCAAGTTGATGAAAACCTCCTGACTTGGTCACAACATAATCTGTCCCAGCCCTCACTAAGTCTTTCCTAATGAAGGCTGGTTTTTCATCTGGTTTGTTTCATGGTAGAGGCTCTATTAAACCATATGTTACTAACAGAAACCCAGCCACCAGCTGCTGGTGGTTTTCCTTTGCTGTGTATCCAATAGAATCCCACAGCAGCCTGGTCTGTGGCTGTCAACATTTTTTGTCTATGAATATTCATGAATGATAGAACTGCAGACCAGCTTTCACCTGGCTTTGCCAATGGGTACAAAACAAGGAATCCCACTCTTCCTTCTTGGAGCCAGAGCAATAGCTCAGGTACCCAGCTCAGAATGCCTCTCATCAGGACTGGTTCACGAGTCCATTGTTAAATCAACCTTGGTTTGGCAAATAGGGCCCAGTCCTTTGAAGCCTTTATCACTACTGACCAGGTTTCTAAAAACTTCACTCTCCTTTTACTTGTTTACAGGGCCAGTATTTCACTGAAACTTCTTAGTTAATGCATTTTCAGATGAGCCATGGCTCCTTTTTTAACCACCATGCCCCCCTAAAATAGCTATCTGGTAGTATGATTAGAAGAAAAGGAGGGGAAATTGTAAGATTTGGATTGCAGTGACTCAAAAAGCAGCAAGAGGAGCTCATTTAGGAAAAAACAACTTTCCTCTGAGGGTCAGGCTTGTACAATATTCCCATTCTAATCCTGTGGCAGTCCATGAAATGATTCAGAACGTGGATGGTGAAATATTGTTTTATAATGAATCTTCCTTTTTTGATTAGTGTAGAGCCTGTATCCTGCTTCCAGAGGCAGAATCCAGTTTTCTTATTCATTTTCACCACAGTTGGAATGGAAAAACTGAAGTCGTTGCTCTGATGGCAAGAAACATCTCATGGTGCTCGCAGACCCAGTATTCGGTACAGACAGGCACAGGGGTGCCTTTTGCTCCTTTTTTGTTGATGGGAAGAGCTTCACTCCACTGAAACAGATGATTTTTAGTACAGACTAACATTGTAGAAATAACTCATACTCTTTTGGGTTTTTCTTTTTTATTGTATAAAGATTTCTCGGTTTCTTTTTTTTTATTGAAATATAGTTGACATCTCAGTTTCTTTTTTATAATCAACATCCATGAGCTGGCCATAAAAATGTATTCCTCAGTCTGAGGTCAGAAACTTCCTTGAGAGGTCAGGGAGATTCCAAAAACTTTGTGAAAATTAGAACTGTAGAACTCCAAAAAGTAGGTTGGGGTGGAAGAGAGAAGCAGTGCCTTTGTTTGGGAAATGTGAGCAAAGCTTCTGGATTTCCACTTTTCTTCTGAAGCTGAAAAATGAGGAAGGAAATCTGAAAGGGAGAAAGGGAGAAATGAAACAAAGAAATGACGATGGAGTCCTTTAAGTGTCCAGCCTCATTAGATACATTAGTGCATTCAATCCTCACAAAAATTCCCACAAGGTTTTCCCCTTACCCTTCTTGCCTCTTGTCAAAGCCCACTTTACATGATAAATATTAAAATGGTAGACACATACTTTGCCTTCGGTAATGAGACCCAGTTCTAACTATAGGACTTAAGAGAAAATCTCATGGGGGGATTTAGGAAAAGATTTTCCTCCAAAACAAAAAAAAGAAGCATACATGATCATGAAAAGATCTCTTTTCACCTTACCTGCCCCCTGCTTCCTACATATGAATGCAGTTATATGAGGACATGATGCCATCTTGCAACCAAGAGGCAAAAATGTTGAGGACCGAAAGTTTTTCATACTGACGATAGTGGAATGAAGGATGGAAAGAACTGGATTCTTCATGATATTGTTGAGACCACTGATTCAGTGGCCTGGAACCACCTACTTCTAGAGAACTTTTTATGTGAGATAAGAAAGTCCTTTATTATTTCAGCCACTTTTAGCTGGGTATTCTGTTACTTTCAGCCAAAACCATGTTAATGAATAAAATATGACTATTTCCATTTTACTCTACTAGATGTGTTTCATCCAACAGACCAAAAAATTAATTCACTGGCCATTGCAGTGGAAACAAAACATAATTGCTTTATAATCTGTTAGAAATTATCTTTTGTGCAGTCCTGTAGTTTTCAGCTTAATACATTTTCTCCTCACTGCCCTTCATGGGTGGATGATGACATGTAGCAGTCCTTAAAATGAGCATGTACCACAGATGGTAACTTTGCTTCCTATTATTTCTTGTGACCTACTTGCTGAAAGATTGGTCCCAGTCCTCAACCATTACGCTTATTATTTGGCTAACATTTTCCCCCGCAGACTGATAGAAGCTCAGAGGCTGATGCTCTGAGGCTGATACAACATACTGAATCTATAATAATGGTCTCCTACCATAATGATGATACCAGGCTCATGGTTTAAGATATGTCTGTTCAAAATGATTGCTAGCAAAGTTATCAGTCACGTTTAAGCTTCTACTCACAGATATAACATGTTACATACTGTACAGCAGTCCCAAAAAGACAAAATTATACTAATGAAGAAGGTTAGTGGTTGCCAGGAATTCAAGATAGGGGGAGGATGTGACAGTAAAGGGATAGAATGCAAGAGGTAGTGGAACACTTCTATATCCTGATTTTATGGTAGTCACATGAATCTGTACATATGTTTACTCATGGAACTCTATACTACCAAAAAGTTCAATTTTACTCTATGGTAATTTAAAAATTAAATTTATCCGATAAAAATGGTTTATAGCCAGTCATTCTATGATAAGGCTAAACTGATTTACTTTTTCTTCTAATTGCTACCAAGAAAGAGGGGGTGATATAGTTAGCTATATCTGGGCTTAAGAAAACAGTAGCCAGGTCAAGGAAATGGAAATCTCTACCACTAAAAATAGTGGTTGAAAGAACATTCTATGAAATAAAATTGTAATTTTTTAAAGTTTATTTATTTTAGGAGAGAGAGAGAGAGAATGTGTGCATACACTCACGCATGAGTGGGAAAGGGGCAGAGAAAGAGGGAGAGAGAGAATCCAATGTAGGATCCACGCTGTCAGTGCAGGTCTCTGTCTCATGAATTGTGACATCATGACCTGAACCGAAATGAAGAATTGGACACTTAACCAATTAAGCCACCCAGCGCCCCCAAACTGTTATTTTTTAATTGCTGAGGCCTCTCCCAATATCTTTTGGGATAAGAATCAGAACCATTTCCTTGGTTATCAAATCTCAGGGTCCATGATCTCAACTGATGTAGAAAAAGCATTTGACAAATTTCAACACCTTTCATAATGAAACACTAAACAAACTAGAAATTACCTCAACATTAAAAAAAATCTGTGTATGAAAAACCCACAGCTGGGGTGCCTGGATGGCTCAGTAAGTTAAGCATCTGACTCTTGATTTCAGCTCAGGTCATGATCTCACAGTTAGTGAATTTTGGGCTCCACATCAAGCTCCACACTGACATCAAAGAACCTACTTAGGATTTTCTCTCTCTCTCCCTCTCTCTGTGCCCCTCCCCTCTTCTCTCTAAATAAATAAATAAATAAATAAATAAATAAACTTAAAAATGGAAAAAAGAAAGAAAGAAAGAAAGAAAACCCACAACTAACATCATACTCAGTAGTGAAAAATGAAACCTTTTCCTCTAAGATCAGGGACAAGATAAGGATGTCCACTGTGAAATTCACCACTTCTATTCAACATAGTACTAGAATTTCTAGCCAGAGCAATTAGGCAAGAAAAGAAATAAATGGCATACAAATTGGAAAGGAAGAGATAAAATTATCTCTGTTCATGAGTGACAAGATCTTATTTGTGGGAAATCGTAAAAATTGCACACACACACACACACACACACATGCACAGGATACAAAATCAACGAACAAAAATCAGTTGTGTTTCTATACACTAACAATGAACAATACAAAAGGAGATTAAGAAAACAATTTACAATAGCATCAAAATAAATAAAGTACTTTGGAATAAACCTAACCAAAAAGGTGAAAGATTCATACACTAAAAACTGCACAATGTTGTTTGAAGAAATTAAGGACATCAATAAATTGAAAGACATCCCATCTTCACTTGAAGGCTTAACATTTTTAAGATGTTGATATTATCCAAAGTTGTCTACAGGTTTAATGCAATCCCTATGAAAATGTCAACAGTTTTGTTTTGTTTTGTTTTGTTTTGTTTTGTTTTGTTTGCAGAAATAGAAAATCCATCCTAAAATTCATATGGAATCTCAAGGGACCCCAAAGAGTCAAAACAATCTTGAAAAAGGACAAAGTTGGAGGTCTTACACTTCTGATTTCAAAACCTACTACAATGCTAGCACAGTCAAAACAGCATGATACTGTCATAAAATCAAACAGAATAGAGAACCCAGGATTAAGCCCTCACATATCCAGAGCTTCCTTGACTTATCATGGGGTTATGCCCCAATAAACCCATCTTAAGTTGAAAATACAGTAAGTTAAAAAAAAAAAATACAGTAAGTTAAAAAATGCATTTAATACACCTAGCCCACCAAATATCATAGCCTAGCATAACCTACCTTAACTATGCTTAGAACACTTATATTAGCTTTCAGTTGGGCAAAGTCATCTAATACAAAACCTATTTTATAATGAAGTGTTTAATATCTCATCTAATTTATTGAATACTGTACTGAAAGTGAGAAAGCAATGGTTGTATGGGCACAGAATGGTTATAAGTGTATCAGTTGTTTACCCTTGTGCTCATGTGGCTGAGTAGGAGCTGTGGTTCATTGCCACTGCCTACCATCATGACAGTATTGTACCACATATTGCTAGCCCAGAAAAATATCAAAATTCAAAGTAGAATTTCTACTGAATGCATATTATTTTCACACCATTATAAAAATGAGGGGCGCCTGGGTGGCGCAGTCGGTTAGGCGTCCGACTTCAGCCAGGTCACGATCTCGCGGTCCGTGAGTTCAAGCCCCGCGTCGGGCTCTGGGCTGATGGCTCAGAGCCTGGAGCCTGTTTCCGATTCTGTGTCTCCCTCTCTCTCTGCCCCTCCCCCGTTCATGCTCTGTCTCTCTCTGTCCCAAAAATAGATAAACGTTAAAAATGAAAAGCTGTAAGTTGGGGACCCTGTGTATGGTCAAATGATTTTCAGTAAGGGTACCAAGACCTTCCAATGGGGAAACGACAGTCTTTTCAACAAATGGTGTTAGGAAAACTGGATCTCCACATGCAAAAAAATAAAGTTGGATGCTTACTTTCTACCACTTATAAAAATTATACAAAAAATGGTTCAAAGACCTAGACGTTCTAGCAAAAACTATATAACCCTTAGAAGAACACATAGGAGAAAAGCTTCATGACTTTGGATTTGGCAATGATTTCTTGGATATGACACCAAAAACACAGGCAAGAAAAGAAAAATAGATAAATAGGACTTCATCAAAATTAAGAACTTTTTTGCACAGAAAGACTATTAACAGAGTGAAAAGGTAACCCCCAGAATGGGAGAAAATATTCACAAATCATGTATATGATAAGTGATTAATATCCAGAATATGTGTTTTTTTTTTTTTAATTACAACTCAGCAACAAAAAATCCAAATTAAAATGGGCAAAGATTGGGCTCTTGGGGGGATGAGTCAATTAAGCCTCTGACTCTTGATTTCAGCTTAGGTCACAATCTCACCGTTCCTGAGATTTAGCTCCATGTTGGGCTGTGTGCTAATATCGCCGAGACTGCTTAGGATTCTCTCTCACGCCCTCTGCCCCTCCCCTGCTTGCACAAGTGCTAATATGCTCTCTCGCTCTCTCTCTCTCTCAAAATAAATAAATAAACATTACAAATAATTTAAAAAATAAGACAGGCAAAGAATTTCAATAGTTCTTTGGCAAGGATGAAAAGTGGAACTCATTGCTGGTGGAAATGTAAAATGGTGCAGCAACTGTGGAAAATGGTATGGTAATTTTTCAAGAAAATAGAAGAAGAATTACAATATGATCCAGCAATTCTGCTTCTGGGTATATACCTAAAAGAACAATAATATATATATTATTATATTATATATAATATATATATATACACACACATATTATAGCGTATAATAATACGCTATAGTACATAACTGTAAATACTATAATAGCCTTAAAAGCAATGTAATTCGGGGCACCTGGGTGGCTCAGTCGGTTAAGCGTCTGACTTCGGCTCAGGTCATGATCTCACGGTCCATGAGTTCGAGCCCCCTGTCGGGCTCTGTGCTGACAGCTCAGAGCCTGGAGCCTGTTTCATATTCTGTGTCTCCCTCTCTCTCTGACCCTCCCCTATTCACGCTCTGTCTCTCTCTGTCTCAAAATAAATGTTAAAAAAAATTTTTTTAATAAAAAAAATTTATAAAAAAGCAATGTAATTCTAATACATGTTACGATACAGATAGATCTAGAAGACATTATGCTACATCAAATAAGCCAGTCACAAAAAGAAATTTGTATGATTCCACTTCTTGAGATCTCTAGAGTCATCAAACTCATGGAGACAGAGAGTGGAATGGTAACCAGGGCTGGGGGAGGGAGGAAGTTCTGGAGATGGACAGTGGTGATGGTAGCACAACAATGTTCATGTACTTGATGGCACCGAACTGTACACTTAAAAATGGCTAAAATGGTAAATTGTGTGTATATTTTACCATCACAACCAAAAAATCTCAAGGTCAGCGTGCCATGCTTGGAATTTAGAATGGTAGATCCTAAAAACCCTTTTTGAGTGACTTTTACATGTGTGCTAAGCATTTGAACAAGCCAAATATCAAAAAGAGATGGAGTGATGATGGCTGTAGCTTTTAGCCACAGTGTCTTCCAAAGAGTTAGGACAACGTGCTTGTTGTGTGAGGTTCCTGTCTTGCTAGTTTCATTGGAAATGAGCAGTCTCCACATCAATGGGGAATTTTATTAACTAGGGTTTACTGGGTTCACTGAAATAGTCCCATTATTTGACAACTCCCAGAAAATTCTTCAGCCACAGACATCTTATGTCACTACATCACCAAACAGAACTCTGTCTAAGATGCTCTGTAGATAACTTAACACAAGGAATGCATTCTCCTGGGAATACACTGGAGCCTCCACATGGCCCTTAAGAAGACACTGACCTCTTTGAAAATAGGACTGCAAGATCCAGGGGACTGAGGGCGGCTTCCAGTTGCACAGATTCTTTTGAACTTTGGTTCTCAAGAAAGACTGAAAGAATCATCGGAAGACCCAAAATAGAATCTGTCACATACCAATCCTGTGAGACAATGCATGATCTTGCAGAGGCATTAAGAAGAAGGAAGACAGATATTCTGGGACTCTTTTAATGTGATTTGTTGCCTTCTAGAGACTCGAAAGACTGGAAAAATTCTCCTATAGGATTAAAATATATAGACCTGTTGGACTCTGTTAAACTGAAAATAATAGTTAAATCCAAGGATTAAGACTAGCACCGGGATAAAGGAGGAGTTTCTGACTCTCCAGCCTCCTTCCAGCCAGCTCAGATACCATCAATCTCCAGCCAATGCAGAGACAAAGTCTGTATTTCAAGATTTGCATCTTTGACCTCTTTCTAAACATAAAACATAAAATAGCATTGTCAGAGGTTTTAGATGGCCTATAGCTTCATGCAAGCTTCTTCGGTTCACACCAGTGAGAGTTTCCCATATGGACGAGGTCAATCCTTGACCTCTGGAATCCTCAATATGTTATTCTCAAGGCAGCTGCCTTCTTCCTAGTCCCTTATAAATTAGCTGTGCATTTTCTGGAATCAACCACATCCTTGGAAAACTGCAGCTCATCCAAGAAACTTGGCCTCCATTCTGTTGTCTCCAGAGACAGCTGTGTGAAAGTTTCAGGAGCCATAACTCAGGCAGAGGGTCCTATGTGGTCAGCAGAGCCCCAAATTTGGGTAAAGTTTCACTTGAATATTCATTGGCTTTAGCAGTTTGGCAGAAATAGGAAAGGACTTCTAATTCCATAGGGTCAAATATCCTTCCTGAAACTAGAATGGAAAAGATGAACTGACTCATAGAAAGGATTTTGTGATAAACCTAATGTCCTGGGGCCGCTTTCATATTAGTACCTCCTCTTCTCATCACTTACTTCCCTTGTGTGTCTCTTGAATATCATTTTCAAGGATTTAATAAAGATTTCTTTGTCAGCAGCCCAAATCAAAGCCTCCAGAGGAACTGGTATACTGTTTGAAAAATCCAGGGCCCTCAGTTCTAATGAAGTATAGGAATAAAGAGGATGTAAGGAAGAAGATGACTATTGGGGATGGTCTGAAGCCAACAGCAACCTGGGATTGGAAAGAAGTAAGAGACATCAGCCCCATGCAGATATTTAAACAGAGTGAGAGTAGATGATATTAGCAATTACATATACAGATGGCAAGTTTATGCATATGAAAGGATGTTCAATATCGATATGTCATTAGGGAATTGCAAATTAAAACAACAATGAAATGCCACTACATACTTCTTTGGCTAAAATACAAACACAGACAATATCAAATATAGACAGTAAAAAGTTAATGGTTGACAAGAGTTTGAGAAAGGGAAGATGGGATAAATAGGTAGAGCACCCAGGGGATTTTCAGGAGGTCTTTGGGACTCTCTGTACTTTCTGATTCATTTTTCTGTAAATCTGAAATTTCTCTAAAAAGTAAAGTCTATTAAAAAAGAGAGAGAGACTCTGCCCCTCCCCCGTTCATGCTCTGTCTCTCTCTGTCCCCAAAATAAATAAACGTTGAAAAAAAAAATTAAAAAAAAAAAAAAAAAGAGAGAGAGAGAGAGAGCTGTTGATGAAAGAGGTGCCAATAGCTGTTTGCATGAAGACAGGGGCCAGAGAGAGATTTGCATCCTCTCAGTCACATAGAGCATTTGCATCATTGTTAAATGGGAGCCAAAGTGACATTTCTCAAATAAGGTCCAAGAACCACCTCCATCCAAATCAACCAGGTTGATTGTTAAATGCAGGTTCCTGGGCCCCGCGTCAGACTACTGAGTCAAAGTCTCTTGGAGTCAGACCTGGAAGTCTGCATTTAGAACACTCCAGGATTGCTATGCACTTTAAGGCTTGGGTCCCATTAGTGTACGCTGCAACAATCTTCTATTTTTTTATTTTTGTACATATGGAGTAATAAAGAGAAGATATCTACTAAATTCTTATCAAATATATGTAACAAGCTTATGAATAACGGGGCTGGAGAGGGAAAGAGTGAGAAGGACACAAGATGAGGCTGATGAACAGTCTGTTTGGAGAAGCTTCTCAGCCTGCGTTAATCAGAAATGACCCAGTGGAAGACAACTCATGAGCTTTGAGTCAAGTGATTTCCAGGAATACCTATGAAGGCACCAACCGCCCTCCTTAAAAAAAAAAAAAAGAAAAAGAAAAACACCTAAACCAAAACAAAAACCCAAAATAAACAAGAAGATGGAAGATGAGCATTTTCCATTACAGATGTTACATTCATATATATCTGACCCTTGTAAAAAATCCGTGTATAACTTTTGACAATCTCAAAACTTAAATACTAATAGCCTACTGTTTATTATTGCTAATAAACAATCAATTAACACATTTTGTATATGTATTATATCCTGGATTCTTTTAATAAAATCAGTTAGAGAAAAGAAAATATTAACAAAAGAAGGAAATTACATTTACAGTACTATACTGTAAACAAATCTGCACTACAAATAGACATGTGCAGTTCAAACCTATGTTGTTCAAGGGTCAACTGTATTGGCCAGATTGTTATTTTCTTTCCACTGGAATAAATTACTGTAATTGCAACCTAAGACTGAGGTAACAATGTAAATGGAAGTGAGAAGGAGGAAGAACAAATGATCTTCCTCATTTGACCCCCCTCGGCTTGTGTAACAAAGTAAGGTCCTTGTATGTTTACACATGCTCTATTATTGCTATTTCAGCAGTTACAGCCAGCTGTGTACCTGTCTCCTTCACTAGGCTGTCCACTATTTAAAGACTCTTATTTATCTCTGGGTTCTTAGTGTCAGGGAAACAGAAGGTATTTTGTAAATACTTCTTTGGAAGTGGGGTTGTATAAATGAGAGTTAACAGAGCAAAACCTCATTTATTTAAAGCAAGTGGAGGGGAAAACTGAGGAAGGTTAGGGCCAGAGCCTGCAAAAACTGAGGAGGAAGATGGCAATTGGTCAATGGTGTTCCCAGAGCTTGAGTGTTTTGTCAGATCACAGAATAGACCCATAGTGGTGCTTGCTCTGCTAATAACTGTAGCCATTGCTAAGATTAGGCTTTTTTCTTCCTCTCCTCTAACCATTGCTCTTATTCTCACAAAAAAAACAAAACCAAAAACATCTCTAGTGGAACTACTCAAAAGAGCCCACAAATCAGATGTAGAAAAGTAGAGAAGTAGACATAAAAGAAATCAGATGAATTCTGTTCCTAGTGTTTGAGTTACTAACTTTGTGTAGGAAATTAGATTTGCATTTCAAGTTATTTGCTGTGTGCTAAATTTTCCTGACCTGTGGTATACAATTGAGCTCTTCCAGGTTTTAGAAACTGGGAGAAATTAGTTTCTGTTGTCAGTAGAATTAAGGGGTTGTAATTAGCATTTCTGAGAAATGCCCAAGTAAAATTAGAAGAGTTTAATCTAGATTGGTTATTGAGCTTGCTTTCATTTGCCCTAACAAAGGCATAGCTTAATTAAGGCCGCCCCAGAGAGCAGTAACAGTCTAAAGAGAAGCTGTAATGAAGGGGCATTCACAGTGTTACCTTCAAGTCACCTTAAATTACTTTGGAACAAGAAAAATGAGTAAAATAAAATTGGGAAACGTCTTGCACTTAAAGGAGATTTATGGTTTATGAAATTATTTGATTTATATTAAACCTCAAAAGAGAAAATACCAAGTGTTGGCAAAGGTGTGTAGCAACCAGATGTCTCACAAATTACTTGTGGGAGTGTTAACTGGATCAATTATTTTTGAATAATTGTTTGGCTTATCTACTAAAACCAAACATACATACAAGCTATGACCAAGCAATCCCAGTTCTAGGTACATACCCAACAAAAAGGATTATATTTGTTTTCCAATGCAGAAAACCAGATGGGAAAACTATCCAAATGTCCATCAACAGAAAATGTATAAATAAGTTGCAGTATTTTAATAAAACTGAATACCATACAGCTAGGAAAGGGAATGATCCATAACTGCACACAGTATGGATGAATCTCATTAATATACTGTTGAGTGAAACAAGTCAGGCATAAAAGAGTTCATGCTGTATGAGTCCTTTTATACAGAGTTTGAGCACAGGCAAAATCTGTAATATGAGAGATCAGGATAGCAAATGCTCTTTTGTCAGAGGAACAGTGACTTGAAGGGATATGAGGGGTGTTTCTAGGGTATGGTGGCATTCTATCTCTAGTCCTACATGAGCATGTTTCAGTTTGTGAAGATTCATCAAGCTGTAGAATTCTCATGTGTGCACTTTTCTCTATTACATGCTCCAATACGAGTGTTAGTATCAATTGACACACATATCCTAGGAAATTGTCAAGGAAGTTATTATTATGTTTCAATTTTATAAATTAAAAAAAAATGAGACAAAAAGAATATAAATGACATTTTCAAAGTGTTTAAGTTACTTCTCACTTTCTTGGCCAGGACTAAAACTGTGCTTTATTACATTGAAGGTGAAGAAATGTTGTGCCTTGTATTAATTGTGTTTTTATTCCCTCTTTGTAGGAAACAGCACTTTACAATTGAATGTTATGAATTATCCGATCATTTCATATACCCCAATATGAGGTAGAAAGAATGGAATATAGGTATATATCACCTCTCTTAGTAGATGTAACTATGTAGAAATTTATTACTCTAAATTTACCAAAAGAGATGACCATTTAAAAATATTCACTGGTAAATTTTTATTATAAGCAAAACTAAATAAACCAAACCAAAAAAAGCAGCCACATCTCTGAGTAAAATCTGTATTTTATATATAAAATTGTATACCTAAACTCATCTTCTAGGTGAGGAAATCTGACTAGGAGAGAGCTGAAATATCTTATATGGAATTAACTAACAGGGCTAATACTAACATAAGGCAAAAGAAAAGATGATTTCCTCCACACCTAGTCTTAGTATGAATCAACTTGAACAAATTTTCCAATCATACAATCATTGAAAGGAGTTAGGAAAAATTCCTAGGAGTTAGGAAATGACCAGGAAAGCCAAAGAATCTACCACTGAATGACCTCACAAGCAATGTAAAGTTAAAGTAAAAGTAAAATATTAACTTGACAATGGAATTCTAATTTATAAACAAACTCGCAGTAAATGAGATTACTCTTATCCTTTGTTAGTCTTAATCTTTAAAGTTATGACAGAGTTGGGGTGCTTGGGTGGCTCAGTCAGTTAAGCGGCTGACTCTTGATTTCTGCTCAGGTCATGATTTCATGTTTCATGGGAGAGAGCTCTGAGCTGGGCTCCGAACTGAATAGTGCAGAGACTGCTTGGGATTCTCTCTCTCCATCTATCTCTGCCCCTTCCCTGCTTGCTCTCTCTCTCTCTCTCTCTCTCTCTCCCTGTCTGTCTCCCTCTCTCTGTCTCTCTCTCCCTCTCAAAATAAATAAATAAACCTTAAAAGAAAATGAAGTTATGACAGAGTTCATGCATTATATTCTTTAAAATGTCTTTTTTTTCTTGCTGAAAAGCCAATAAATAATTAAAATCATCTCAAGAGGTTTTTGAAAAATTTTTAAAAACTAAAATCACAACTTTTTTACTCAAAAAAATTTTTTGATGTTTATTTTTGAGAGAGAAAGAGAGAAAGTGGGGGGGTAGGCAGAGAGAGAGAGGGAGATACAGAATATGAAGCAGGCTCCAGGTTCTGAGCTGTCAGCACAGAGCCAGACGCAGCTCAAACTCAGGAGTGGTGAGGTCATGGCCTGAGCTGAAGTCAGATGCTTACCCGACTGAGCCACCCAGGCATTCCTAAAATCACAATTTTTAGCATAATAACTATTTTATTTTTTAAAAAACAAGTTTATTTAGTTTTGAGTGAGAGAGTGGGTGTGAGCGGGGGAGAGTCAGAGAGAGAGAGAGATTCCCAAGCAGGCTTCATGCTCTGCATGGAGCCCGAGGTGGGGCTCCATCTCACGAACCATGATATGATGACCTGAGCAGAAATCAAGAGTTGGAGGCTCTACCTACTGAGCTCCCCAGGTGCCCCATAACTATTTTCATATTATCTTCCAGGTGATTAAGTGTATTTATATTATGGTAATCCTAAGGTATGTACTTTTTGGGTGACATTTCTATTTATTTATTTTTTAAGTTTATTTATTTATTTATTTTGAGAGAAAGCAAGAGTGGGGAAGGGGCAGAGAAAGAGGGAGAGAGAGAGAATTCCAAGCAGGCCTCACACTCAGTGCAGAGCCCAACTCAGGGCTTGAACTCATAAACTGTGAGATCATGACCTGAGCCGAAATCAAGAGTCAGAAGCTTAACTCACCGAGCCACCCAGGCACCCAGGGACATTTCTTTTTAAATGACAATACAAGTATTATACATGCTCCCTGAAATATTTGCGAGTAATAGAAGTATATAAAGGAAAAGGAAAAGGAAAAGTGTACCTTTTCACTCCCATTTGGGAGTAGGTACTGTTAACACATCCACCTTTTTCCTTGTATACGTACACACCTACTAGTTTGTCTTTTGTTGCTACCACTTAACATTTTGTTGTAAACATTTTCCCATGTTTCTGCATAATTGCTATTTTTAAAGAAATGTTTATTTATTTATTTTAAGAAATGGGGGAGGGGCAGAGAAGGAGAGAGAGAGAGAATCCCAAGAGGGTCCATGCTATCAACGAGGAGGCTCAGGTAGGGGCTTGATCCCACAAACTATGAGATCATGACCTGAACCGAAATCAAGAGTCAGAAGCTCAACCCATGGAGCCCCCCCACCGGTGCCTTGCATAATTGCTATTTTAAAGGTAACGTAGCATTCTTTTCTGTGCATGTAGTAATCAGGACTCTTAACTATATCAGGAACCCAACTTATACTAGTTAAAAAAAAATAGAGACTTAATGGTTCATATAACTGTAGTGGGCATGGCTGGAAGAGATGTTAGGTACGACTGGACCCAGGGCTCAAACACAGTTTTCAAGAATGTGCCAGCTCTGTCTCTCTTCATCTCTTGCCTCTGCTTGTGTGTTAGCCTTAGTTGGTCTTAGCTGGGCTTTCTCTATGTGGCTGACAATGCTAGGGTTTCATTTGTCTAGTCCTTGACCACAGACTAAAGAGGAGATCTTCTCAATTCTAAAGGAAAAGTCATAGGAAAGGATTTTATAGTTCATTCCTAAACCAATCACTGTGGGCTGTGGAGATGGGTAATCTGGTCGCCTTGGGTTATGTGTCTACCACTATGTTTAGGAGGTATGGAGGAAGTGATTAGGGAAGAGACCGCAGATACTAAACCCTGATACTATTGCAGATACTAAACCCTCAACTTTGAGGTTGTTTCAGTATCTTGGTTGGTATTGATAACCTTGAGAACATCTTCAAGGATGTTACTCCCATAGGATTTTTTCTTTATGAAAAACTAAAGTGTAATTCCTAAATCTAAGAGTATCCAACAGACATTCCTATGGCTCTTGCTGTACGTTGCCTTATTGTTTTGCAAAAGAATTGTACCAAAGAACTAGCTTATAAAAATGAGGTCCTATTAAAATTTTAAAGTTCATTTTTTCGCTCAACAAATACTTGTGTAGCTATGTGCCTGGCCATATTTCCATTTTCAATTACTCAAATGATTCCTTTTCATTCAAACACTTAATTCAAATGAAATTTACAGACATAATATAAATTGTAATCAGAGGCATTATCACCCACCAGCTGTTTACCTCATTTCCCTGAGTTTTGCTTTGCTCATCTCTGAATGAGAATATCTGCCAAGCTCTCTCCTAGGGCCACTGAGGGAATCAAAGATGGAGAATGAGGGGACAAGGAGACAAGGCACTCAAGAAGTGATGAGAAGATTTTGAGGAGCCAATAAGGTAAATGTGACAGGAAATTTAAAAACTGAAAAAGTAAGTTTGTTAAACTCTAAAGCATGGTATGAATGTAAGACATTATGATACGGAGAGGTGTTACAATAGCAGCTTTATTTTAGTGCCAAATAAGTCATATAAATATGGCACAAAATTATAACTGTGGAATATAAAACTGGGTTTTGAAATTCTGTCACCACTTTTGCAAAAAACATAAGGAAAAAACATTTCTGAAAATGCCTCTTCCTTTAACTGGAAGTTCTTGTTACATTATGACCATTTTATTAAACGTGTAGATGAAATGATGGGTTAATAAAAAAGAGTGGATGAATTCATGTAGATTGCTAACTTCCCTCCAAATCTGAGTTACATTGATGAGCAAGGATTATTATGTAAGTCATGAAAAACAAGTCATGTGAATTGTATTCAGGTTTTTGCATATTTGATATTTGATATTGGCCCTAGCATGCAATCAGCATATGCAATCAGCCTATAAAAAGCTTAGTTTTTCTTCATTCAATTATTTACACATTCATTTTTTTTCAGTGCCAAATAAGCTTATGGCACTATTCTGGGCATTGAACAAAAGCCAGGGTAGTATCACCCAGCCCTCAAGGGTTACCATATAACAGTTGGAGGGAGAAGAGTGTAAGCCGGTGTTTCAGATACATAGATATCTCTGGCACAAGGAAGTATTGGATAAATGTAAGTGATCTCCTAGAAGTTAGATAAGTGCAATAGAGAGACAAAAAGAATTGCATGAAAGTATTGCTGCAGTAAATGCCTTGATTAAATTAGCTGTCATGGAAGTGTCGTTTGCCATTCAATAGATTTACATGCATTTCTCCAATAAGATTCATCACTCAGGTTTTGGAGGAAAGCATACTTTGGGGTGACTCAAATTTAGAAATCAGTCTGACAAGCATGAGAGACAAAGGATCAAGAGGAACAAGAGAAGGAAACATGAAAATGTCCATCTCTTGTCTAAGCTGATGAATCTTGCTGCAGAGGCAAGAGAAATCAGAAGGAGATGACTGTCAAGACAGAGAGGGATAGAAGAATAGGGGTGATGGAGGATAGGAGGAGCATGTTCAGTGCTCGGAGAGAGTGGACAGTATCAAAAGACAGAAGTTTGTGGTCAGAGAAAGGGAACTCAGGATTTCTTTTGTACTCCTAAGTCCACCTTAACGTGTGTTGCCAAAGTAACCGATCTATAAACTTTAAAGTCTTGCCGCATATATTCTTATTTTATCCTCATAATAACCAAGGTGGTAGGGGTACCTCAGTACTCATGCTCTGCCTTACAAATAGAAAAATTGAAACCCAGAACACTTAAATAACCTGTGTTTACACTGCTAGGTTGTGCCAAAGTTGTGCCCAAATTTCCTCCAAATCTTATCCAATCCCAGTGCTCTTTACCTTGGAGATGTTAAGAATAATGAATGGCAGCAAAAAAGCGCTAAAGGAAGCCACAGCTGAGTATCTGCCAAACTTTGTAGAATTAGCATGAGGTTGAAATGTAAAACATCATTGTAGAGAAAACCAATCCCATACTTAAAGTACTACATTTTGACTAAAGAGGAGGAGAATTGGGGGACCTGGATGGCTCAGTTGGTTAAGTATCCAACTCTTGATTTCAGCTCAGGTCATGATCCCAGGGTTGTAAGATCAAGCCCTAAGTTGGGCCCAGCGTTGGGCATGGAGCCTGCTCAAGATTCTCTCTCTCCCTCTCCTTCTGCCCCTCCCCTCTTCACACATGTTCTCTCTCTCTCTCTCTCTCTCTCTCTCTCAAAGAAAGAAATAAAGAAAAGAAAACGGAAAAGAAAAGGAAAAGGAAAAAAGAAAAAAAGGGGAATTGCAAATTATAAAAATATTTTATTTCTATCCCAGTCTCATTTTAAGGGTTCCTTTTGTGTGTATTTATGACAATATTATTAAGAGTCTTTCAGGTGTTCCTTTGCCATCAGTGGATTGGACCAGTCCAGTAATTTGCATCTCTAAGGAAGGTAGTCCAATGCCCTTTTGAAATCACACTAGCTATTTTACCATAAAGCATAAGATTATTGCCATAATTTACAAATAACTTCCTTTGCTGAAATCTGATCATTTATTTTTCTTTCCTTCTTTCTTTTGAATTTTGAAATGACAAAACATAAAACAAATTCATGAGCATTAAATACAATTTGAGAAATATAGAAAAGTATACAGAGGACAATAAAGGTCATCCATAATGCCACTGGTGCATTTTGGCTTTAGACCTTTTAGTCTTCTACCAGTGTGCACACATATGTACATTCATTCCCTTACCATAAACTTAATACTACACCACATCCTAGAAGTTGTGACTATAAATAGCTTTAACTCAGGAAGTTCATCCAATTCCAAGGTCCCTTATACTGGCGGGTAATGAAGTCACTGACATCTACCTCTTATTCCCAAAATGAATTAAAAATATGTAACTTCTTACATTTTATATCTGACAGAGTTAGACCTCAAACTCAGTTCCTTTATGTTTACTTTTTTGCTAAATCCTTAGATACTACCACTGTGGTCCTTGATCGAAGGGAAGCATCTGAAAGATGACTTGGATGTCCTTTGCCAGTGAAGAAAGTATCACCTTTCGATAATCTGATCATGAAGGCCCCAACTCCCCCACCTCTGAGGTCCAGTTCTGAAGCCAGGTTGAAACAGACTGGATTCTTGAAATGACCTGGACAGAATGAACCTCCTGGAAACACTAAGACAAACGAGCTGGGGGGGGGGGGGGGGGGGGCAAGGTTTTGAACAAGAACCATGTCCAGGTGACTCTGTCCAGTGGTGACTCATCACAGGTAAGAATCCCATCTGCTTGAAGTTCACTTGTGCAGAGGCATTTGACTGAGAGAACTAAGTATTTGCTTAGATAATAACACTTGCTTTTATGTCACACAGCACGTCTGGACAATGTTACAAATGTAACTAAACCACAGAAATAGTTTTCTATACAATATATCTAAACTTGAGATGATAAAAAAGGAATATGAAATAAGAAGTACATAATTAGTGTAAGCAGTTGGTAAAATATAACAGGCACCCACAGAACCAAAAGCTCTTCTTAATAAAAGGAGTCCCAAGCAATCTTCCTAAAATGGCATGATTTCCCAAGTTGCACCCAGCATGCACCTGGGTCTTTTAAGGGACAGGAGCCCGGCAGCCAACTTGCACCAGCTGCTTCCCATTGGAGTTACATGAGTGCCACCTAGTGTCACTTGTTAAAGCTGAAAGGGGCTTAGATAGACCTCTTAGACCTTCAATTTCCCTGATCTGAGGAAACCAAAGCCCTGAGCACAGAGGTGATTGAAGCAGGCTATATCTATTCGATTAGTGTCTGAGCCAGGCCTAGCAATCGGTTACCCTGCTTTACAATTTCAACTGGTGGTAACCTTTGGAGTTTGGGAGTCAGGAGTCCTGGTAATTGGACTGTGCCAAAGAATAAAGCACAACCTTCCACACGGCCCCAGGTGCCCCATGCATTAAACTCCTAAATTAAAATTTCCTTGTTCTTAAAGTCTTGAGACAAATGAGTGACAGAGAGCAGAATCTGAAAGTTAGTATGGGCCTCCAAAGGCATTTAGTCAGCTCCTCTCCTCCATGACTGACTGACCATAATCCAGCTGTACAAGTAATCAAATTATTTCCTGCAAGCAAGTGCTCTGAAGTCATCAGCCTTAATTCAGGGATAATGCCTCCACCATCGTCTTTCAGGCTTTCTGCCTTCAGCTTCTAGCTTTTCAAATGAAGCAGGTCTGACACCATCTGAGAGACCAGTGCCATTAGAACCACTCAGGCTTTGATTTCCAGAAGTCAGGTGTTTTCCAGTTCTCCAAGTAGAGCAGTTTCAAGATTAATCTAGGCCAGTGGTTCTTAATGATGCATACACATTAGCATCACCCAAAGGAACTTTTAGGACACCTCTATGCTTGGGTATGACCCTAGACCAGCACAGTCAGAATCCCTGGGGGCGAAGTTCTCACATTGTTGTGTGTGGTTTTTGTTAAGCTAGCCCTGGGTTATTCCAATGTTCAGAAGATTGAAAATCACAGTAATAGACCAAGCTTGCACTGAATAAGAGAATAGAAGAACTAAAAGTAGGACAGGTGGGAACTAGATAAGCTCTTCCTTCCACGCTGGGTCTCGAACAGAACTGGGTATATATGAAAGTCTCAATAGATGGCTGCAGAAAGGAACTTGTTCAAAGGAAATGGTATAATAATATTGATGGAGTTCACAGTCTACTAATTTCAGGATTCTCTTAGCACCCTGCATAGGAAACATCTGTGAAGAACCACAGGTAAACCTAAAAGTAGGAGAAGCAGGTAGACAAGACAATATAGAGCAGAAGGAAATGCTTCAAACACAAATGTTATTAACATGTACATCACCCTCTGCTTTGTTTCCCCTGTCCTATTTTTCATTTCTTTTCAAGTCACCTATAGTGTATCTAAAGACACATATAATTAAAGGGGCCGGCCATGTTCCAAAAGGCTGCCCATTGCTTCTCTGAGCAATGACAACTGAGGTGAGATGTGAAGACTAGGTTGTACATATGTTGGGGTCTGTGTGTTTGCGGGTGTGAGGGGATTTTTCAAGGCAAAGGTAGCATGAGCAAAGTCCATATGTTGAAGTCTTATTCAAGGAACACAGAGGAAGACAGTGTGAGGGGGAGGAGAATGTGGTGTGAGAAGGGACTAGAATGTTCAGGAGGTGCCAAACCAGGCAGGACCTTGTCCATTTGTTTTCATATACCTGTAAGCCACGTACCACTTTTCTCTCACGCATTAAGTCCATCATATGTTCTCCTTGCTTTGATCTACTTTTATGATGTCACCTTTAGTATCAGTGACTGATACTCCTTAAGAACTGCTGATCTCCTCAAGAAAATCTGTTTTTCTTTCTTTTTTTTTTTTTTAATTTTTTTTTTCAACGTTTATTTATTTTTGGGACAGAGAGAGACAGAGCATGAACGGGGGAGGGGCAGAGAGAGAGGGAGACACAGAATCGGAAACAGGCTCCAGGCTCTGAGCCATCAGCCCAGAGCCTGACGCGGGGCTCGAACTCCCGGACTGCGAGATCGTGACCTGGCTGAAGTCGGACGCTTAACCGACTGCGCCACCCAGGCGCCCCAAGAAAATCTGTTTTTCTAAAATTCCAAACTTGTATTCTTATAAACACAGTACATACTCCGTGGAAAAAATTCTCACAATTTATAGATGTATAAAGTGAAAGTTCCTTCAAGTCCTATCCACCAAAAACTATCATGGTTAACAATTTTACATATTCGTTTAGACTTTTCCACGTGCACATCCAAATGGATATCTCCATTTTTTGGAAAAAGCAAAATACCAGACACACCATTCTGCAACTTGCTTTTTCCCCAACTCTTGTTTTATTTAAAAACAAATAATGAGGGGGTGCCTGCGTGGCTCAGTCAGTTGGGCCTCCGACTTCAGCTCAGGTCGTGATCTCACAGTCAGTGATTTCAAGCCCCTCATCAGGCTCTGTGCTGACAGCTCAGAGCCTGGAGCCTGCTTCGGATTCTGTGTCTCCCTCTCTCTCTATCTGCTCCTCCCCCACTCGTGCTTTGTCTCTCTCTGTCTCTCAAAAATAAATAAACATTAAAAAAATTAAAAAACCCAAATAATGAAATATTTAACACAATTCCCAAGGAGAAGTGACTTGCTGTTTGACCCAGCTTTTTAAGGCTATGTAGAACCAGAACATACATCAATGGACTATCGTTAGTGGTTGGGAGGAAATATTTAAGAGCTTTATTTTTTATTATTTTTTTTCACCTTTATTTAGGTATAATTCACAAATAAATTTGGAAGATATTTAAAGTATACCTGGTGATAATTTGGTATATGTATATACATTTAAAAGGATTCCAGTGGCATGTTATTTCATCATATAGATGTGCCATTCAATGATGGACAGTTAGGTTGACTCCATTGTTGGTTTTTTTTTTTTTTTTTTTTGCCATTACAAACAAAACATCAGTCAGCATCCTTGTATATACTCTTGCTCAATTGTGCAAGTATCTCATTAAGATAAATTCCAAAGGGAATGTTTCAATGAGTATGCATATTTTAGATAATGAATATTTCCGAATTCCCATCCAAAAACGTTGCACCAATTCACCTCTGATAGTGGCATAAGAGAGTGCCCATTGCCATTCTCTGTCTCCTGATTGCTGCCTCTCATCTTACAAAAAGAACAAGAATCAGAATTTTACCAAATTCAATCCAATTTTCTGGGCCATGGCTTTGTTTACAACTGCCTAATATACCCCATTTCAATCAAACCTCTATCACCAACACAGCCTCCTCCTAAGAGCTCTGGTCCTGCTGTGACCATCATCTATCATCTGGACCACCCTCCCCCCTCCCCACATTGTCTCTCATAATCTTTCTCTTCCCACAATCTTTCCACTTGCATTACTTTTCTTCCAGCTCTGTGGCTAATATCCCCGCTTAGGGTCTTACTACTTCCTGCCTAGCTCCAATTTCTTCCACCTTCAATGAATTCATGTCTACATTCATCTTTGTGAAACTCTTTCCTCAGAGTCCTCTCCAAGGTTCTCTCCTATTTGAGGACCTTCAGTGTCTCTATTCCCTGCCAAATCCTGGCTGAGTCCAGAATCCAGTCTGTCCCATCACTGGTTTGCTGTTCCAACCACCAACATGCCTGTTGCTTTCCTGCATTTGATCAGGTCATTCCCTCCCTGAAGGTGTTTCCCATATCTTGGCCTACCTGAACCCTATCTATCCAGATGAACCATAAAGATACCTGGGGAGAGAGCTTTCCAGATAAAGGGAATGTTGGAGTTTCAGATTATGTAGAGCCTCATCAGACACTGTAAAGACTATGACTAGGCAAAATTTGAGCATTACCATTATGTAGGAGTATAGGCTTTGTCTCTAATGACAAATTATCATCAAATGCTTTTTGTAAAGTCAATAATTTTTAAAATAATATTTTTATGGCAGGAAGAAATTCTTTGCTTTAGGCTAAAATGATGGTATAAGCTTTTGCCTCACTTTGGAAGGATTTCATTAAGCTGAAGCAGAAACATCCAGCTGAGCAATCACACCTACCTGTGATAAATAAGGACCCTGAAGTAATGTTGTCCTTCTTATTCATATTATTTTCTCATTTAATACAAACAGGACAATCATTTCTACTTCTAAAGTGCTTCTTAAATCATGAAGACAGAAAACCACTTGCCTATTTAACTTGAATTCAAAGTTCATATTCATTCATTGCTAATTCATAGGGTTGTTGGGAAGACTAAATGAACTAATAGAAGTGCTTAGAACACTACCTGACACACAGTAAATGCTCTATAAGTTTGCTGTAATAATGTTATGTGTATATATACTCTCCATTCATTCATTTATTCATACAGCAAATTACAGTTATGTATACAGTACTATGCCAGGCACTGGAAATGTAAACATATTAAACTGTTTCCAAAGATCTCATCCCTAGTGGAGAAAACAAATTTATAAGCACATGATTAAAATGTGATAAATGTGATGATTGAGGTGTATTTAAGGGGAAGTGGTAACAAAAGGCAGAAATGAATAATTATGCTTGAGAGAAAGGGTTACAGAGAAAATGATGCTCAAGTCTTATGGATAGGCATAACCAGTTGAGAGAGGTTAGTAGAATGTAACAAAGTAGAGGGAATAAGCTTTCACAAAGGCATAAACTCATGGAGCAGCAGGGTATATCTGAGGCCTTGTAGAGTGACTGATGTATATGTTATAAAGGAAGAAGGGAGAGTACTTGTGTTTGTGAGAGTCTTGTATCATTGATAAAGAATTTGAACATTCTTTATAGAGGATGGTGAGCAACTTAAGGATTTGAGGTAGATTTCCATTTTACAAAATATGCAGCAAGAGGCACAAATTCAAATACCTCTGAGGACCATGCAGTTAACAAATGTGTAAACTGCGGTATGGTTTAGTGATGGGAAATGGTGGGGGAGACAAACTGAAAAGTGTGTAAAGACATAAAAGCGATTTAAAAATAACTTGGCTGGCTCAGTCAGTACAGCATGCGACTCTTGATCTCAAGAGTTGTGAATTCGAGCCCCACATGGGGTGTGGAGATTACTTAAAACTAAAATCTTTAAAAAAAAAAAAATAACAACAAAATAAAAGCTGCTAAGTAAATCCAGTCTGAGCGCTGCCAGTTTGAACTCCTGGTGTAGAGGCTATTGACTGCTTAGGGGAGAGTGGAAGAAGGTAGGGACTAATTAAGGAATCCCTTCATGTAAAACATAACAAGGAATAAAAACAAGAGAAGAGCTGCAGAGGTGAAGGACCCGACCTGACCTAGATTTAGGGAGGAAAAAAATCCATAGACCCTGCCGACCTATGGAAAGGAAGAAGGAAAGAGGCTAGAATAATTCCCAAATTTCTGGCTTAGATGACTGTAAATAATGATAAAACCCATCACCTCTACAGAAATGGTAGGGACTGGGGAGCCAGGCAGACATGATGAGTCAGTTTTAGAAATGCTGACTTTGGAGTGTTTGTGGGTCATCCAAGTGTAAGCTCCCAGTACATGGCTAGATTTATAGATGGAAAGTACAAAAGAAAATACAAAAATACAGATATAGGAGTTATCAGGTTATAGGCTGGAATTAACAACAGAGATGTAGCTGATATTGTACAGAATGAAGGTATGGGAAAATTATAGAGAAAAAATTTTGTAATCTAAATTAAAAAAATGCTTTTGTATCTGTGGTAATTTTCACATTCATTATATCCTAAGAACTCTTTTTCTTCTACTCTGTATTCTTCTTAAGTGAATTTGGCATGTAGAAATGACAATGATAAAATGTACAATTTAGCATGTGTACTCGGCAAACCAGCCTGGAAATAACATACTCATAGAAATTGTAACATACCTACATTTTTTACACATATTGTTAAAAGCATATATCATGTAATTAAATTCAATGACCTTAGATGGTTCCTTACTATTTTATTTGGCAAGACAGATACCTAAAAGGAAGGGTGAGTCCAAGAGTATGAGATGAATGGAGACAGATCATACATAATAATAGCACAGCCATTGTCTAAGGATACTGTTTACAGATTGTGTGTGAGCTCATAGAAAGCAGTAACTTTTTAAAATTTAGGCTAATGCCAGCTAACATATTGTTTACTATCCCTATTTCCAATCAGCACTGACTCAACCCTAATAAGAGCCTTTTGTCTGGAATATTTGAAAACAAATTTGGAATGAGGAAGGGGTGAAACAGGCTCCCACATTAAAGCATAACCATCCCAGACTCAGGAATAGGCCAATCCCCATCAAAATGTTTACTTTGGGTCCATCTACATAACCTATTAAGAGTCAACTTCGATCAGCAAAGACAACAACTAGAAGGATAATGGAGAAATAGTATAGTTTCCATATCTTTTTTTTTTTTTTAAGCACTGTTTGCTTAACACTTTTAAGTGAATTAATAGCAGATGTTGAAATTGTTGCCAACTGTTGACTTGTCATCTGTGAACGGGAATTAACTTGGTTTTGTTCATCATTAAATTAAGTGTTAGGCTTCAGTAGTTTAAAGAATCTTGGAATGCAGGTCCTAATGGGATTTTAAAGTTACAAATAACTGAAGTAATTCTGATAATTGTGAAGACATCTGTCCTTGTAAGATAAAAAGAAAAATTCCTGAGAAAGTTTAGAATTCTGAAACTCAAAAGTCATTATTTTGAAACAGAAATCAATATTTTGATATTCAACAAGAACTTCTGGACACCATCTATACTTTCAGTCCTTTATTTGGTGTAACAGAGGCTACAAAAGAACTTAAAAATTGTTGTCATTCTCAGAGTGACAGAATGCTGTGTGACTCAGTACCCACATGAGGGGGCCTTCACAAGTTCAGAGGAAAACTAGCTGGAAGAGAGCTGAAATGATATGGACAGGGACCTGAGGAACAAGTTGGTTGGACAATGGTGAATGTACAGGATTTAATATTACTTCAAGTAGCAATGAGGCTCTAAGAAGGCTCTCAGTTATTCTTGCCTTTGGTTATTCAAGCCTTTTTGTAGTTCGCTTCCATGTTGAACACACCTGACCTGTGTAACTGATAGGATATTGCAGAAATGATGGGTATGTGACTTTTGAGGTTAGGTCATAGAAAATATTGTGGCTTCAATCTTTGTCTCTCTTAAATTCTCACTCTAGGGGAAGCCAGACTCCATGTTAAGAGGACATTCAAGCAACCCATGGAAAGACTTATTTGGAGAGGACTGTGGGCCTCCTGCCAATAGCCAACACCAACTTGTTGGGCATGTGAGTGAGCCAACATGGAAGTGGATCCTCTAGCCCCAGTGAAGCCTTCAGATGACTTCAGAAGCCTTCAAATAACCTCAAGACACCCTGACTCATAACATCCACTTACCTGTTTCTAAATTCCTGACCCATTGGAATTGTGAGATAATGAATGTTTTGGGACACTGAATTTTGGGGTAATTTTTAAAGTAGCAGTAGATTAATACAATTTATTTGGTCTCACCTAAAAATGCAAAAAAAAAAAAATCAAGAAGAAATTGCTCGAATATGAATAAAAGGATGAGCTATAATCATTTCTCTCTTTAAAAAATGCTATAATATTATAACAAAAAAGTGAAATAAACTCTTCTACACTAATATAATAATTGACCACACAGATCAGTTCACAATCCCTACCTGCCCTGATCCCAACCAGCTGTATAGGTGAATGACTTCATACATTCAAAAACACTTCAAAAAAGCCCCACAAAACCCTGAGTTCACTTAACAAATATTTATTGAGGATAAACTATGTGTCAAAATGTGAATTAAGTACACACAATAAAATATAAATTACATAATTATATGGCATAGAACAGCACATATAGATGAAAAATATTTTTGTTTTTTATAGTTTCATTTAAAACCAAGAGAATTAAAGTTTCCTTTTTGTAAAAATTGCAACTTGATTTTGTCCAAGGATAATATGGCATAATTCTACACCTTCCTATTTGGGTGTGGGGATACCATTAGCTGCAGAAATGCAGTCAGGTAACACACCCTATGTGGATGACTGGGTGTGCCTTTTTTGGAAACACATCTTGGAATGGCTATACTACTGTACACAGATCCAGATGGTCACCACTATTAGCATCACCTTAGCCCAGCATCAGGTCTATAAAAAAAGAGATTCCAAGTCTGTCTGCTCCAGAGAGAGATAAAGAAGTACAAGAACAGAAAGAGTTCCTAGTATCACTGATGAAATCTTAAAATTAGGAGAAAAGAGAAATGTAAGAAAATACAGACTGATGATTTCATAATAAAGTCTTCTCTAGCTCTTGAAAAGGGCTTTAAAAAATTTATTTTTGAGAGAGAGAGAGAGAGAGAGAGAGCATGAATAGGGGAGGGCCAGAGGGCAGAGAGAGAAGGGGACAGAGTATCTGAAGTGGGCTCTGCGCTGACAGCAGCAAGTCTGACATGGGGCTCGTGAACTGTGAGATCACGACTTAAGTCAAACTTGGATGCTCAACTGACTGAGCCACTCAGGTGCCCCAGGGATGGCTGGCTGGCTGGCTGGCTTGCTTGCTTTCGGCAGAGATCCACTACTAGAATTTAACAAATTCTACTTGTAATCCTGAGGTTGGGGGGATGAACAGGGGAAGGGAAGAGAGAGAGAGAGAGAGAGAGAGTCCTAAGCAGGCTCTGCACTGTCAGTGCAGAGCCCAACATGGGGCTTGATCCTATGAACTGTGAGATTATGACCTGAGCCAAACATCCAGAATCAGATTCTTAACCAACTGAGCCACCCAGGCTACCCCCATACTATTTTCTTTTTCTTTTTTTAACGTTTTTATTTATTTTTGAGACAGAGAGAGACAGAGCATGAACAGGGGAGGGTCAGCAAGAGGGAGACACAGAATCTGAAACAGGCTCCTCGCTCTGAGCTGTCAGCACAGAGCCCGACGCGGGGCTTGAACTCACAGACCTCGAGATCATGACCTGAGCCGAAGTCGGCCGCTTAACCGACTGAGCCACCCAGGCGCCCCCCCCCCCCCACATACTATTTTCTTAAAGCACATAACAATTGAGGCAAATGGCAGGACCATGAGATTTGTTTTAAAGCACAAAATACTCAGAAGTTACACCCAAAAAATTTTGCAGCCAGCTAGAAAATGTTCTGTAGCCACAGCATGGTCCTTGTCATCTCAGGAAGTGAGGTGTGTTGGGGAAAATGTGGACAAACCAGATTCAAAGCAAGAAGAGCTTATTATAAAAGATAAACAAAAAACAACCCATCAACCAGAAGGTCAGTACTAACTCAGCAGCTTGGAGATTAACAACTGAGTGTGGTGTTTGTCCTTCCAGAAGACCAGGCAAAGTGAGGGGAAAGTGTGAATGATCCTGGTCCAGAGAAAGAGAAAGAGAAGCCCAGGGCTTATGGGCAGAGGACTCACCTACCACTGAGATCTGCAGTAACTGCAGCTTGGATGTTAACAAGCCAAACAGGAGCAAACACAAAATACCATGGAGAGTAAACCAGTAGAACCTATTCAGAGGAACCAAAGGCATACCAAATTTCAAGGACTTCACCTAATAACCAGATTCCTAGAATTACCACCAGCGGAAGAGGATGTCGTCTTGGTGAATACCACGAACTGAGAGTGAACTCAGCAGAACACAGAACAGGTTGATGAGTAAAGGACAAATGATATAGATATTCCATAAAATATTATTAAATAATTTCAAGTGAAATCCTGTCCACAGTTGGGTTATACATTAATATCATAGTGACCCTATCTGGGACTGGCTACATAATTTGTGGGGGGCCCAGCACAAAATTAAAACAAGAGACCTCCTATTCTAAAATCATTAAGAATTTCAAGATGTAATAGCAGAGCACTAAACCAAGTGTAGGGCCCTTCTAAGCATGGGGTCTTGTGTGGTGGCACAAGTTGCATGCCCATGAAGCTGACTCTGGTCCTATTAAAAAGAGTGGAAGACAGTTTTGTCTTCTACGAAGTGAAGAACTGCTTGAAAGTCAAGAGATATATTTTTAATGGAATAATATTTTTACCACATAGAGTGTAAAGCAATTATTGATTTAATTATACTAAACATGGGGGCACCTGGTGGCTCAGTCAGTTAAGCATCTGACCTTGATTTCAGCTCAGGTCATGAACTCACGGTTTGGGAGTTTGATTCTCACGTTGGGCTCTGTGCTGACAGAATGGAGCCTGCTTGGGATTCTCTCCCTCCCTATCTGCTCTCCCCTGCTTGTACTCGCTCTCTCAAAAAATAAGTTTTAAGAAAATTGTACTGGGGCACCTGGGTGGCTCAGTTGGTTAAATGTCCGACTTCGGCCCAGGTCGTGATCTCGCGGTCCATGAGTTTGAGCCCCACGTCAGGCTCTGTGCTGACAGCTCAGAACCTGGAGCCTGGTTCTGATTCTGTGTCTCCCTCTCTCTCTGACCCTCCCCCCATTCATGCTCTGTCTCTCTCTGTCTCAAAAATAAATAAACGTTAAAAAAATTTTTTAAAAATTGTACTAAACATGAATTACTGTTGAGGATTAGAAACACCTTAAGCAATGAACAGCTGCTTGTCAAGTCACAGACTTAATAGTTTTTAAAACTATTTTAGAAAAGCTTCTGAAAACCCACTGACAATTGACGGGCCACAGGGGAGGTCTTGGAAGTTAGGATGGTAAATTGACCTAGATCCATGCCTTTTATTTTCTTTTAATGGTTGCCATCAAAACACTCATTCCACATTAAAAGAAATTTTCCCCCAGAAAGATTGAGCAGCACGAAAAGATTCTGGGCTTGGAAGTGGTGCAATAATGTGTGGCTCTGGATTATTCCCCTTTTGGAAAGAGAGTGAACATGTTTTTGGTTGTTAATGAAATTATTGGACTATGTTTTGTGCTTCTTTAATCAAATAGTTTCGAAGTATGAAAAATTCTGTATACCAAAGTATAGACTCTATAAGGAATATTGAACACCTACTCGACTACAACTTCTCAGCTCTTAAGAAACAAAATATTAAAAATATAATTGAAGCCATTTCTTCCTCTTCCTCCCAATGTAATTTTGAGACCTGCAGAGCTTTCCGTGGGTAACAATTCTGTCCAAACCTTGAGACTTGACCAAAGTCGAACATGGTTTCTAGCAACTTAATGCCATGCCCCTAGGAGGACTCTAGCCCCCCATGGAAACCCAGCTCCTCATTAAAATGCCCGATTTAGAAAGTTCAACTGCCAAGAGAATTTACTCTGTTCTAGCCAACCCTGATGATGGATTCCTGACCTCTCTTTCTTAGAGCATTTATTAGAAAGAGCTTAGAATTTTCTCTTATGACTTAGAAGTGTCCTTCTCAAGGACCTGAGAGTCATTACTTTGAAATGTAATCATCAGGAAGGATAGGGCCACTGTCTCTCAGCGTCTGTGGGAGGATAGAATCCTAACTACAAAAATTGCCAGCTAGCAGACACAGCTGGCTCAATCACAATCACACTGGCTAACTCTTTGTAATTTTTCACTTCTCTGACTCTAATGAGCCCCCATTCTCTCCACTCCCTTATTCTCCCTTTAAAACCTCTAATCACCTCTGCACCAATTGGAATGGAGCCCTGCTCTTTCCCCTATTGTCAGTAGTTTCTGGATAAAACCTGTTTTCCCTGCTTTAACTAATGTCTGGCTGTGTAAGAACTGCCATTCCATTTTTTAAATCATTTCCCTTTATTTTTTTAAAGCACTTATGCACCTATTCACAAATATATTGTCTTGCCTATTTTTACCACCAAATATAAATGAAACCATACTATACCTATCCTTCTGCAATCTCTCGTTCATTTAACATATTTTTCAGATTTACTCATACTGTTACCTGCTTCTCTACTTCATCAGTGTTAGTTCTACGGCTTGCAAAAGCATTTCCCTACATCCATCCTCCCGAGCCTGTGCACACCAGGAATGGTCAAGGGGAGACAAGAGGATAGTGCTTTGATGGTGTGTGTGGTGGTGGTAGTGATGTGGACCGAGCTTAGATGTGGAGGCCAAAGTGCCCGTAGATGTGGAGCAAACAAGAAGTAGGGTGGGAAGAGAAGAAACGTGGCAGCTCGGTTTGGAACTCCAAGATTTCTAGAAATCTAAACTTGGATTTGACCTTCCAGGTTATTAGGAAGATTGTGTGTGTGTGTGTGTGTGTGTGTGTGTGTGTGTGTGTGTGTGTGTGTCGTGTGTGTGTGTATATATATATATATATAAAGGCGGGAGGTTGGAGCATATTTCCTTTATTTTTTAGCGCCTTTTTCCCCCCAAACAACTTTCAAGCGTTCAGAAAAAGTAGGGGACTTCCATTTGTGCTTCTGACCGCGCCCCACAAATAGGAGTGGGCGGTGACCTTTCCTTACATCCAACTGTTTCCTCAAATCCAGTTGTTAGCGGGAAATGACTGAAATGTGGCTATCCTCCTACTCCCACCTTCCCTATGGAATTCCCCCCCTCTCCTACTCTCTCCATTAGTTAGGACTCCCAATTCTGATTTTAAGTACGACGCCAATATGCAATGAAGAAGCCAAACGGACGCTAAGAAACGACGCTCACAAGGACCTTTTACCAGGTCACGCTCCCTCATCAAGCTCCGCCCACTCCATCCGCCCAGTCCCCGCGGCATGCTGGGACATGTAGTCTTTGAAGGGGCAGCTGCTTTGGCCGAGTCTCCTCCCCCAAGCTGCCTTTCGCCGTCGGGACGTCGGGACGTCGCGTTGCTCCCGTCTCTTGCCTCCTCCCTCTTTCTTTTCCTCTCCAGAAGCTCACTCCCAGACTTCCGAGAACCTTTTACGACATTGGGTCTCAGAGTCGGTCCGGGCGCCAGGTCCACTTTTCGGCAAAGTGACGTGGACGTCAACAGCAATGGCGGAAGGAGAAGAGGTCCTGCCACAGCCAACGTCGAGCGGTGACGGCTGGTGAGTGAAAGCCTAGGGCTGATTCTTTCTGCTTCTCTATTCTTTCTTCTCACCATCCTGCCTGTCCCTGAGGCACCAGCAGGTTCCGACCTGGAACGGGAAGACCCGTCCTGGGCAAAGTCCAGCGCCCTGCCCCGCCCCCTCTGCTGGCCAGCTCCTCTGAGCCGGCTCCATCAAAGGCCGGACTCCAAATGATAGGAGTGTCGTCCAGGTATTGGGCCTCAGTGAGGTCCTGTTTCGTTCACCGGTTTCTAAAACGTGCTGGAGAGGGTGGCTTTAGGGCTGGGTTTGGCAGGAGTCCCTGGCCCGGGGCGTTAGAGTAGGTTGGTAGGGAACGAAGTTAGAGCTGAGGCACTAGAATACCATTTGAAGAAGACACTTGAAATTACCACCGCAACGTTTGCCGGAGAGGTTGAGAGATACACCCAGGGAGGATCCCTCCCACAGAGTTGAGATAGTTTTTATATTCTAGTTTTTATTTCTTATTTTGCGTTTCAACCGTTTCTACCATTCGTCTCACACAAGTCGACTTTTTTTTTTTCCTGTCTCTTTCTTTCTACCGCTCAATTTACACAGCTTTTGGATGTTTTGTGTATATTGCTCTTGCTGCTCCCAAGCCTTTGCATGCTTACCTGACTTATACTCGGAGCTGTGGAGGGGGCGGGGACCTCCAATAATTTTTTGGTAGACTTTAGTCATTTAGTGTCGTTAATCTTTGGGAAAGGCTCCTACTTTTGAAATAGTTAATCTTTACAATACATTTTTAAGACAAAAATATATGGAACCTTTAGAAGCTTGTTGAGTTTGTATATTTAACCTAAGTATATCGACCACATGCTTTAGTTTTAGATTTGCTCTTTCATCATCTGATATGTATGTAGCTCATGTAATAAGTTGTTTGCCTAAAAATAATACAGGACATTTTACACATGGACCTTAATACTTGAGAAAGAAATGAAAATCATTGAAAGGGATAGATAATATAATAGTTGAGAAAATCAGCTCTCAGCAGACGTCTGGCATCACCTAAGTTCATGCATGTACTCTCCAAGGTGTAGTAGGAAAACTCACTGGTGACCTAGATGGAGTTTCTTTTCTCAATTTGCTTATGTTGGAGCTGTGACAGGTAAACTCAGTAACAAGGTAAAATTGATCCAGTTCTTTGGGAATGTGAAGGTGTTATGGGATTTCAGGGGACAGAAACCACTCCACTTGCAGTCATTAGAGAAGGCTTCATGGAAGCAAAGGTGTTTGAATTAGGCCTTGAAGAATCAATAGGTTTTAGACTAGTGCTGTCACTAGAAATATAACGTGTATGTAATTTAAAATTTTCTCTTTTTTCCCCCTAAGATTTTTATTTATTTATTTATTTTTGTAATTTTTTAAAAAATTTATTTTTGAGACAGAGAGAGACAGAGCATGAGCAGGGGAGGGGCAGAGAGAGAGGGAGACATAGAATCCCAAGCAGGCTCCAGGCTCTGAGCTGTCAGCACAGAGCCCAATGCAGGGCTCAAACTCACGGACTGTGAGATCATGACCTGAGCTGAAGTCGGACGCTTAACCCACTGAGCCACCCAGGCGCCCCTTCCCTAGGATTTTTAAAGTAATTTCTACACCCAACATGGGGCTGGAACTCACACTCCCCAGATCAAGAGTTGCATGCTCCATTGACTGAGCCAGCCAGGTGCCCCTGAAGTGTAAAATTTTCTAGTAGCCACATTAAAAACTAAAAAGAAACAGTTTAAATTCTTTGATTTATATCTGAAACATTATTTTAACATAGGATTGTTCAAAAAAAGCCAGTTAGATAGTTTTACATCTTTTTTTTATACGAAGACTTCAAACTTTCACGTGTTCCTTACCTTTACCCTACATCTCATTTGGATCTAGCCACATTTCAAATGTTAAATAGCCACACATGGCTAGTGGCTAACATGTTGGATAGTGCATTCAGATTAACAGATGGGAAAGGCCTTTGAATGGAGTAATAGCATGACCATGACTTGGGCAAGAAAATGAAATGATTGTTTGAAGAGTAATGACTAGCACTTCATGAAAGTGGCTGTCTTGAAAGTGTGTATTGTATCTAACTGGCTCTGATCAGCTTATTGGAGGTCATGAGGAGAAGTGTTTCTAGAGTTAAGGTATCTTTGAGGAGTTCTTAGGATTGTGAACAGGAGTCTGTTCACAGAGGCAAGGAACATGGAATTAATGGTTGTTAAAGGGTAGCATTTGTTCTTTTCTAGGGTTGCTCTGTCTTTTGTGTGACTTTCTATTTTTGTTGTTTTTATTTTCATGAATGGAGGAACCCTGAGGTGTTCAATGATTTCTCCTCTCCTTCTGTTCTCATGTAATCTTTGTCCATTTTCTATGCTCACTGCACTCAGTGGTGCCCTGTAGGAGTGAGTTTGAATGTAGAGAAGACATTGGATTTGGAGCCATAGATTTGGTACAGCCTCTGTTCTAAGACTAGTGAATGGGTTGTTATGGAATGGGAAGGATTTACTCTGTTTTAAAAAAGTCATGGGGCGCCTGGGTGGCTCAGTCGGTTGAGCGGCCAACTTCGGCTCAGGTCATGATCTCTCGGTCCGTGAGTTCGAGCCCTGCGTCGGGCTCTGTGCTGACAGCTCAGAGCCTGGAGCCTGTTTCAGATTCTGTGTCTCCCTCTCTCTCTGCCCCTCCCCTGTTCATGCTCTGTCTCTCCCTGTCTCAAAAATAAATAAAACATTAAAAAATTAATTAATTAAAAAGTCATATTTTTATTGTAACTTTTTCAGCTGGAAATGTTTCTGCAATATGTTATATATCCGATTGCCTAACCTGAACTTATCTCAGTGACTTAGAGCCATTCAGTTTACAGATATAAGTGTGTAAGAATAAAACTAGGTCCCTGTCCTCAAGGAATTTGTGGTCTAGTTAGAGGAGGCACATTTAAGAATGTCAGTTACTGTTATACTTCTGTAGTATAGTGAGACCTATCTAGGCAGATAGGGTAGATTGTTGCTATGTTAAATGGACCCAAAAGCCTTCTCTTTTTGAAATTGCTTTTTATTTTATTCCCTGTTTTCTTTCTTTGTTGTTAGTGGTATTTCCCAGTGTTTTGTTTTGTTTTGTTTTGTTTTTAATCTGTGAAACTGGGTAGCTGACCACATTAAAATTATGTATCAATTTGCAAAAAGGCTTGGGGTGGGGACTGAAGATCTTGAAAGTATGAGATGACACTTATTTACTGATCTTCAGTTATGTTCTAGGTTAGTGCTTCTCAAAATTTAAATGTGCATTGGAATTACCTGAGGATCTTGTTAAAATGTAGATTCTGATTCAGTACATTTGCTTGGGACCTGAAATTCTGTATTTCTTTTTTTTTTTTAATGATTTTTATATTTATTTTTTAATTTACATCCAAATTAGTTAGCCTATAGTGCAACAATGATTTCAAGAGTAGATTCTTTAGTACCCCTTACCCATTTAGCCCATCCCCCCTCCCACACCCCTCCAGTAACCCTCTGTTTGTTGTTCATATTTATGAGTCTCTTCTGTTTTGTCCCCCTCCCTGTTTTTATATTATTTTTGTTTCCCTTCCCTTATGTTCATCTGTTTTGTCTCTTAAAGTCCTCATATGAGTGAAGTCATATGATATTTGTCTTTCTCTGACTGACTAATTTTGCTTAGCATAATACCCTCCAGTTCCATCCACATAGTCGCAAATGGCAAGATTTCATTATTTTTGATTGCCGATTAATACTCCATTGTATATATATACCACTTCTTCTTTATCCATTCATCCATCAATGGACATTTGGGCTCTTTCCATACTTTGGCTATTGTTGGTAGTGCTGCTATAAACATGGGGGTGCATGTGCCTCTTGAAAACAGCATACCTGTATCCCTTGGATAAATACCTGGTAGTGCAATTGCTAGGTCGTAGGGTAGTTCTATTTTTAGTTTTTTGAGGAACCTCCATACTGTTTTCCAGAGTGGCTGCACCAGCTTGCATCCAGAGATTCTGTATTTCTGACTGACTAGCTTCTAGGTTATGGCAATTCTCCTGGTTCATGGACCACATTCTTCAGTAAGGTTCTGGATGATGTGCAACTCAAAATGAGTTGGCCAGAGGAATGTATCTCTATATGTTATATAATCTGTTATATTTTGTCACCTAACACATTATGCTGTAATTTATTTGATTACATGTTTTATCATTGCTATTTACATAGTGAACTTCTAAAGTGCAGTGGCTGATAGCAGGTGGCTCAGTAAATGTTTATTGTCTGCATGACTTTTGTCAAATCATGTGCAATAACATACCAAGCTGTCATTTCATATACATTTTCTAACTTCATTGTTTTTGTGAACTGTGTAATGCTCTGCTTGTATAATGTTCAACTTTTATGGAAAACCATGGATATCAAAAAATACTCAGCTCACTTTCTGAAACTGCAGCCACATTAGCTCAGAGCATATGGAGAAATCCTTTAAACATATTTACAACAAGTTTGAAATTATTTAAATTTAAACAAGCTACAGATTTGTAAAAATTAACCATGTTAAATTTTTATAGTTCAAAGATTGATAATTACTCTTCTCAGTATTGAAGAAATTGGCCTTGGATTTGAACATGTTTCTCATTTTCTGAGGCTTTCTTCCTGACATAATGCTTAAAGATCTAGTCATGATTTAAAAAATGTTTTCTGGGGGTGCCTGGGAGACTCAGTCAGTTAAGTGTCTGACTCTTGAATTTGGTTCAGGTCATGATCTCACAGTTGTATGATTGAGCCCTGCGTCAGACTCTGTGCTGGGAGTGGAGCCTTCTTAAGATATTCTCTCTCTCTCTCTCTCTCTCTCTCTGTCTCTCTCTGTCTCTCTGTCTCTGTCTCTCTCTCCCCTCCACTTACTCTCTTTGAGTGTGCACACACACATTCTCTCTCTCCCTCTCTCTCTCAAAAATAAGTAAAACATTTTTTTGTATAGATATTAATTTTACAACAACTGTTGGTATTCTGAGTTTGTTTAGTTTAAAATTTTTGTACAATATCCACGTTAAAGTTGTGATTTTAGTTTATTGCTAAACTCTTCTTAAAATTATAAAATATCAGTTCATAAAGAAGCTTCTATTCTTAATTTGAAATGTGAATAGAATTGTTTTGAGAATAATAGGGTCTTTTTCAAAGTTTTGTGCACTTTGTATATAGTGCTTTCAGTGCTTCCCATTTCATAGGCATTGAAATATGAGGAAAGATTTAAAGAGTAGGTGATTGCAATTTCAAAAATGATATAATCAATAAAGAAATACATTTAATATGAAAGAGAATGGAACTCATTTAAGGGGAATATTGACAGCTTGTGGTTCTGGGCAGACTAGATACTATCTTACAAAAAATGAAGAGGAAGAAAAACCTCGTCTTGAATTAGGTGTTTGGTTTTTTTTGATGTTTGTTTATTTTTGAGAGAGAGAGAGAGAAATCGCACAAGCAGTGGAGGGGCAGAAAGAGAGAGGGAGACACCAAATCCGAAGCAGGCTCCAGGCTCTGAGTGGTCAGCACAGAGCCTGACGCGGGGCTCGAACTCACAAACTGTGAGATCATGGCCTGAGCCAAAGTTGGACGCTTCACTGACTGAGGCACCCAGGTGCCCTGAATTAGGTGTTTTTAAATAACAACTATTTGATTTGGTAAGCTGTAAGTATAGTGCAGGAAACAATTAGAAATTAAGAAGACTTAACATGCTTATACTATTTACATTCATGTTTTTCTTATAATTCAGATTTTACTGGTTTTAAAGGTAATTCCTAAATAATAATTAACTTCTAGGATTTTGCGTCTGTGGATGTTTTAATATCCACAGGTAAGAGTTAATAATTGGTTTTTGAATGCCAAAAAATGGATCCAATATTATTTAGTTTTACTGTAGAGAGTACAGGTGCCTTCCCCATCTTGGAGGCAACTTAGGTAATTCTGGCACACCAAGTTAAGTGTACTGCAATATGCACACAGCCAACTTCTGTCTCCTGAACAGAGTTGATAAAATATGCTTGGCAAATCATTTCTGGTGCTTATGCTAAACTGTGGATTCTACTTGGTATAAACCAAAAACAGTGGCTTCCCTCATGTATCAAAAAGCAAAATAGAGTTTAGCAAAGCAGTTATAAGGCATTCAGCAAACATTAACTAAATACTGGTTATATTCAAGCTACTGTGTAGCGTTTTAGGAAAAAACTGAGACAGATTTAAAACCAGAGTTTGCAGTGTTCTGTCTTGCTTGGGCACTTCAATGTTTTCATCTTTTTAGCCATAGTATTCAAATAATATGTGAAGATATCTTCTAAAGATACCTAAATATTGGTGTTTTGGGAAGTTATACACTCTAGCAGAGTAGAATAGGATTATACAGCTTGAAAAGGGACAGTGCTTGAAGTGACTTAGATATTGAGAATTATAAGTGGAAGATAAATCAGTCCCTTATGTTAGGCTTACAAGAGAAATTGTTTCTTGTGGAAATGCAAGAGCAGTAAGTTAGGAGTCAATGTTAAGAAACTTATTTCCTGAAATTTGATGTACATTTGTTTTTAAGAGTCTGTCTAACCTTTGACCCGAGCTGAGAAAATGATCAGTAATTAAATCACTTGTTTCAAGTCTTCTTTCTTTTTCTTGAGGGTTAAAGGAGTTTTTCTTATTCGTAAGCTGACACGGCATTCCATAGTTGGGTGGGAATGCTGTAGTTTGTGTTTTTCTTGGTTTAAAGCAGTTGTTACATAAACTAATTGGTATGGTGATATTTAATAATTTTAGCAAGAAGACATAAGAAAATATTGTATGTTTGTGTAGGGCTTTATCTTGTATGTAATGCTTATATATGCTGTCTCATTTGGCTCTTACGACAATTCTATGAGAAGTGGAAGTTATGGATTATTGTAGTTTTCTTGTTAGAGATGAGAAGACAGGCTTAGGGTGGTCAGGTGACAAACCCAGTTAGTAGAACTTATATCTCTTTAAGCCCTGTGCTCTTTCTAAAGTTGAATGCATATATGTTATGTATTTCACATATAGTTGAACAGACACCTAGAAAGAGCCCAATTAAAAATATGGTATTCCTATATTCAATCAGTCTTGTGTTTTGAAAGCCACAATATTCCAAGATGTACGTTGTTGAACATATATATTTGTTACCTGTGGCACCTATAAAGCTGTAAGGATATGCATACCTTGTCTGTGTTATACACAAGAAGGGACAATTCATGATTGATATGGTGGGAAGTGATACAGAACATTATATACTATAGCTTTGCACCTTAGTTTTCATAATGTGTTCTCATAGCCTTGCCAAAAATAGATTAGGTTTTTGAACTTGAAATATTATGGTTATATAGTACACCTAGATAATATATACTTGTATAATATATGTTGTCTATTTAAATGTATTTGTATAATAAATTATATGTTAAATATATATTATTATATAAGTAATATAATTATATTACATATATCTAAATCATATATAAAATGGAATTATTATTCATAGTTTGTGAGACTATAGTAGTGATATTTAATTAGAAAACATAAGTAATTATACAGCTTAGTAATTTTATTAGCTTAGTAATTTTTCTGTTGTTTTTATTCAGGGATATTGGAGAAATAAGAAACCTAGTTTTAAAATAATTCTCTGTGGTTACTTTCCTTTTTGGGAATTTCTAGCCTTTGTTTTGAAGTATAAAAGTGACCCATAGAAGAATGTATTTATTTCATATAGGTGTGTAAATAAATACCAGAAATTCTTGAGCTTTGTATTGTAGATTCTATTTACATGTAACCACTGACGTGAAAGTAAATGAGACTCTCTTTAGTCAAATAAATTATCATTGATGGTTGGAATCCAGGCGTTAAAAAAATCTGTTATGTATTTCCTTGCCAAATTAATCTTCATTGGTAAAGCACCCTTGGAAAGACTTGCCAAATGATGTAAAGTGTTGTCACCTCACTTGTAGTAGTGTTCCTTTATTTTCTAAAATGATAGTTTCCTGTTGGAATGAGCACTGGGTGTTGTATGGAAACCAATTTGACAATAAGTTATATTTAATATATTAAAATAAATAAAATGATGGTTTCAGGGAAAGGAATATTGGTAGTGTTTCTTCTCTCATTACATTTTGGATAAATTGGAAATTTGTGATAGGAACAGGTAATGTGCTGTTTTGTGTTGACTTGTGCTGCTTTCATCCCGTTCTTTCTCTTGGACAAAGGACATACTCTATTTTCCAAATAAACCACTGCTTCGATTGGGGGAAAATAATCTGGTGCTTTTCTTTGTGCATTGAAAGTGCTGGAAAGTCACCTCATGTGTATAGAAAAGAACAGTATGTTAGGAACTTTTTATTTTGAGGAAGCATGAAAGAGGAAAGGATTTAGAGCACTCTGTAAAGTCAGCTTCTCATTAGTAGAGAAGATGTTCTTCCATTTTGTAAGCAAAGTCTTACAGCAAATGCATTGCAACATTACACATCTAAAGTAAAGTTATGACAAACAGCTTCTTCCTCCTCCCCCTCCTCCTCCTCCTCCCCCTCCTCCTCCTCCTCCCCCTCCTCCTCTTCCTCTTCCTCTTCTTCTTCTTCCTCTTCTTCTTCTTCTTTTTTTTTTTTGGCTGAGGCAAAAATTCCTGAGTTTTTTCTTAGCAAAAGGGGCACACCCCATAGGTACCATTGGTGCAATTTGATCTACATGGATTATGGATCAAAAATAAGTCTGAAGATTTAAAGCATCTGTTCCATTTGTAGTTAATTTTAGTAGTTTACAGAGCAGCGTTCTGTGATCTGTCTCCTTTGCCTGTTGCACAGTGCTAAAATACTGTAGATACAATTTTTTGTTTGGCTTATCAAGCATAGAGGACTAAATTTACACTTTCTTTATTTGGCACAAGATCCCGCTTAAACAAATTCTGGAGAGGATTGCATTATTTGATAAGGGAATCTCCTAAAACTGCTTTTGTGGATCTGATCCTGATACAAAGTTTCACTAATTTTTTTAAAGCTGGTGAATGAGATGTTTTTTCCCTTGGCATTCAAATATACAACTTGTTAAAATGCTGTAAAAAGTATGTTGATTCTGACAAAAATCCAGAACTTCAAGATTTCACAGTTACCAGATTGTGCTCTCAGATTGTAAGGCGTTGTGGTCATTTCTTAATGTGTCTCATACTATTTGTTGTTAGAAAGTTTTGATGGGTTGAGATTGGTATTCATTTATTTATTTTTTAATTTTTTTAATGTTTATTTATTTTTGAGAGACAGAGCACGAGCAGGGGAGGAGCAGAGAGGGAGGGAGACAGAATCTGAAACAGGCTCCAGGTTCTGAGCTGTTAGCACAGAGCCTGATGTGGGGCTCAAACTCATGAGCCATGAGATCATGACCTGAGCCGAATTCAGATGCTTAACCGACTGAGCCACCCAGGCGCCCCGAGATTGGTATTTAGAAATAAGTTACATGTGAAGCACCGGGCTGGCTTATTTGGTAGAGCATGTGATTCTTGATCTCAGGGTCATGATTCAAGCCCTGCATAGAGCTTACTTAAAAAAAATAAGTCAGAGAAAGATAAATACCACATGATTTCACTCATGTTGAATTTAAGAAACAGATGAACATAGAGGAAGGGAAGGAAAAATAAGATAAAAAAAGAGAAGGAGGCAAACCATATGAGACTCTTAAATACAGAGAACAAACTGAGGGTTGCTGGAGGGGTGTTGGGTGGGGGGGGATGGGCTAAACAGGTGATGAGCATTAAGGAGGACACTTGTTGGGATGAGCACTGGGTGTTCTATGTAACTGATGAATCACTAAATTCTACTCCTGAAATCATTATTACACTATATGTAACTAACTTGGATTTAAATACATTAAAAAAATGAAAAAAAATAAAAATAACTTATGCAGTTATAAGTTATGCATACCTTATGGTCACTGAACTTCATCTGTATATCTACTGTACAAGTGAATGTGTAACAAAGTTGTGTTATTTCTATTTCTAACAAATGTCACAAAATATTTAGGAACTAATTAAGGAGTATTGGTATGGTAGTAATTTGTAACCAGTGTGCCAACAATAGCAAAATAAGTTCAGACAAAGCTTTTGATGCTGATGTCTCATGAGCTGGGCATTAAGAAATAACACAAAGTAAGTCATGAAACCACAACTTAATATGTGCAACTTGACACTGTTACACAGTCTGTTGGTGGTCATTTTTGAGTTTTAAGTAACTGATCAGAGGTTTGTGCCAAACAAATTCCAACAGACTACACTTCAGAAGGAGCTGCTTTTGATGAGTGGGTTTTAGATAATAGGACTTGTGATAAAACCTTGGAATAGCCAGCTAGAATGTAGGCTACATGAAGCATGACTTTTTAAAGAAAAAAAATTTGTTTTCATGTTTATTTTTGAGAGAGAGAAACAGAACATGAGCGAGGGACAGGGAGAGAGGGAGGCACAGAGTCTGAAGCATGCTACAAGCTTTGAGCTGTCAGCACAGAGCCCAATGTGGGGCTCGAACCCATGAGTAGTGAGATCATGACCTGAGCCAAAGTCAGACGCTCAACTAACTGAGCCACGCAGGCACCCTGAGAGCAGGACTTTTTGTTCACTGCTAGATCTCCAGTGCCTCACACAGTCGCCAGCAGGTAGTGGTGCTCAATATAATTTATTGAAGGTTTGAAGAAAAGAGTACTTTTGGCGAGGAAGGAAAGAATTCAGAACAAGGGTTAGAGAGAGATATAGGAAAGTTACTGGGAACTGAAGGAGAGTGTTTTAAGGAGAGAATCTAACTTTGCAGATATGTAAAGAGGACAAGGACTGAGATGACTGATGACTTTTTGGAGCAGTTTCAGTAGAGGGATAAAGGGTTTAAGTGAATGGGGAGAGAGTAAGTTAGAGATGAATGATGACTACTGTTTTCAGGAAATTGAATTGTAAAAGGAAGGAGAGAGTTAACTGTTTGCTTTCAAGTTTATTTATTTTGAGGGAGAGAGTGTAAGGAGGGTAGGGGCAGAGAGAGGGACAGAGAGAGAGAATCCCAACCAGGCCCCTCTGTCAGTGTGGAGCCTGATGCAGGGCTCGAACCCATGAACTGTGAGATCATGACCCAAGCTGAAACCAACAGTCGGATGCTTAACCACTGAGCCACCCAGGTGCCCCGAGAGATGACTTTTTGAAAGGGAGTAGGTCATGTATAGGGCCTGTTGAATAAACAAATGTGGTGAAAATGTTTGAGGAAAGGAGAATAATCATCACAGGCTATATTGTTCTTTACATCTGTGAATGCAAGAAGTTCTGAGTCCATTTTATCTCTTGGCTCTGTTTAATAATGCTACTAGACTCAGAAGTTTGAGTAATATCCTATGCAGTAGAAATAGCATGTTTAGGATGTTTACATAGCAGGCTTTGGGTTTTTAATGATTTCCTCAGTAGTGCAGCTTTTAAATTTTTATTTTTATCAAACAATAATATATTTTAGACCATTAAAAAAATTTTTTTTGGCCCCTCAAAAAAAAAAAAGGTTTTTTTTAATGTTTATTTTTGAGAGAGAGACAGAGTGTAAAAGGGGGAGAGGCAAAGAGAGAGGGAGACACAGAATTGGAAGTAGGCTCCAGGCTTTGAGCTGTCAGCACAGAGCCTGATGCGGGTCTCGAACTCACAGACCAGACCATGAGATCATGACCTGAGCTGAAGTCAGACACTCAACCAACTGAGCCACCCAAGCATCCCTTATTAATTTTTAAATAGTTTCCCCGTGTGTGTGGGAAAGAGTGGGTGGGGAGTAGGAATAGTGTACTATTTCTTTTGAATATATATGCTGTATGTTAATTTTAAAACTGCCCTTAGTTTTAAACTTTACACTTTACACTGTGGTTAATATGTTGAACATTTTCCATGTCATTAATTGTTTTTCAGCATTTTAAATTGTTGCCTGGTATTCCATCTACTGATTTAAATCAGTTCCTCATTTTAAGAGAGCTACGTTGTTTTCATGGTTATAATAAGCACTGCTTTGAACATGCTTTTAGCTGAATCATTTTACTCATTCTCAATTTTTGTTGACTGAAAGAGTATAAATGTTAAAAAGGAATCCATAAGTATTTAAATTATTCAACACTACAAATATAATCAATACAATATTGATACAAATATAATCAATATTATAAATATACTCAAGCTTGGGGCACCTGGGTGGCTCAATGGTTAAGCTTCTGACTCTTGACTTCAGCTCAGGTCTTGATCTCATCGTTCGTGGGTTTGAGCCCTGCGTTGAGCTCTGCGTTGACAGTGCAAAGCCTGCTTGGGATTTTCTCTCTCTCTCCCTCTCTCTCTGCCCCTCCCCTGTTCTCTCTGTCTCTCTGTTTCAAAATAAATAAACCTAATATATACATATACGTATGTATTTACTAACTAATGCTTTACTGACTAATGCTATGTGCAAAGTAAATGTCCTTCCCATCTCATTTCTCTGAAGTAGTCACCTTTCACAATTTTGTTTCTTTTTCTAATGGATATTGCCATACCCCGGACCCACCTCCGGTCCCTAACAACTACTGTTTTTTTTCTGTCTCTGTGATTTTGACTATTCTAAATACCTCAAATAAGTACAGTATTTGTGTTTTTGTGACCGGCTTATTTCAGTTAGCATAAAGTATGCAAGATTTATCCATGTTGTAGATGTGTCAGAATTTCTTTCCTTTCTGAGACTGAATAATATTCCACTGTGTGTGTGTGTGTGTGTGTGTGTGTGTGTGTGTGTGTGTGTATGTATCCCATTTCATTTATCACTAAAGGATATTTGTGTGTGTGTGTGTGTGTGTGTGTGTGTGTGTGTGTGTATCCCATTTCATTTATCCACTGAAGGATATTTGTGTTCGCTCCACCTTTGAGTACTATGAAAAATGCTGTTATGAATGTGGGTCCACAAATATCTGTTTGAGTCCCTGCTTTTACTTCTTTTGGATATATAACCAGAAGTGGAATTGCTGGATCATACAGTATTTTTATATTTTAATTTGGGGGGGGATAGGCATACTGTTTTCCATAGTGGCTACACAATTTTACATTCCCACCAATAGTGCCCAAGGTTTCACTTTCTCCACATTGTCACCAACACTTTTCTTTTTTTTTCTTTTCTTTTCTTTTCTTTTCTTTTCTTTTCTTTTCTTTTCTTTTCTTTTCCTCTTTCTTTCTTTCTTTCTTTCTTTCTTTCTTTCTTTCTTTCTTAATAGCCATTCTAATAGATGTGAAGTTTTAATCTCCATGTATTTGGGGGTTTTTCTATTTTTTTCTTGTGGTTGATTTCAAGTTTCATAACATTGTGATCTGAAAATATGCATGATATGATCTCAATCTTTTTGTACCTGTTGAGGGCTGTTTTGTAACCCAGTATGTGATCTACTTTGGAGAATGTTCCATATGCACTCTATAAGAGTGTGTATTATGTTGCTTTAGGATGAAATGTTCTGAATATACCTGTTAAGTCCATCTGGTCCAATGTGTCATTCAGAGCCATTTTTTTCTTATTGATTTTCTGCCTAGATAATCTGTCCATTGTTGTGAGTGGAGTATTAAAGTCTCCTGCAATTATTGTATTATTATCAATGTTTGCTTATGTTTGTGACTAATTGATTTTTATATTTGAGTGCTTTATGTTGGGGGCATAAATATTTATAATTGTTAGCTCTTCTTGATGGATAGACCCCTTAATTATGATTTAATACCTTTCTTCATCTCTTGTTACAGTCTTTATTTTAAAATCTAGTTTGTCTGATACAAATATGGCTACTCTGGCTTTCTTTTGATATCCATTAGCATGATAGATTGTTCTCCATCCCCTCATTTTTTTTTTTAATGTTTATTTATTATTAAGAGACAGAGAGAGAGCATGAGCATGGGAGGGGCAGAGAGAGGAGGAGACACAGAATCCAAAGGCTCCAGGCTCCAAGCTGTCAGCACAGAGTGCAACACAGGTCTCGAACTCATAAACCGGGAGATCACGGCCTGAGCCAAAGTTGGATGCTTAACTGACTGAGCCACCCAGCCCTCCCCCCCCCCCCCCCTTTCAATCTTCAGGTGTCCTTAGGTCTAAAATGAGTCTCCTATAGGCAGCATAGAGATAGATCTTACTTTTTTTATCCATTCTGATATCTATGTCTTTTGATTGGGACATTTAATCCATTTACATTCAGAGTGATTATTGAAAGATACAAATTTATTGCCATTGTGTTACCTGTAGATTTCATGTTTGTTGTGATGCCTCTGGTCCTTTGTAGTCTTTGCTGTTTCCACTCACAGAGTCCCCCTTAGGATCTCCTGCAGGGCTAGTTTAGTGATCATGAACTCATTTAGTTTTTGTTTGTCTGGGAAAGCTTTTATCTCTCCTTCTACTCTGAATGACAGCCTTGCTGGATAAAGGATTCTTGGCTGCACACTTTTCCTATTCAGCACATTGAATATTTCCTGCCACTCCCTTCTGGCCTGCCAAGTTTCAGTGGGCAGGTCTGCTACTATCCTTATGTGTCTACTCTTGAAGGTTAAGAACCTTTTGTACCTAGCTGCTTTCAGAATTCTCTCTTTATCTATGTATTTTGCCAATTTCATTATGATACGTCATGGTTGTTGACCTGTTTTTGTTGATTTGTAAGGGAGTTCACTGTACCTCTTGGATTTGGATGCCTGTTTCCTTCCCCAGATTCGGGAAGTTCTCAGCTATAATTTGTTCAAATAAACCTTCTGCCCCTTTTCTCTTGCTCTTCTTCTCCTGGGGCTCCTATGATATGGATATTGTTTCGTTTCATGGAATTACTTAGTTCTCTAATTCTCCTCTCATGATCTAGTAATTTCCTTTCCCTCTTTTTTTCAGCTTCATTATTTTCCATGGTTTTATCTTCTGTTTTACCTATTATCTCCTCTGCTTTTTCCATCCTCACTGTCACTGTATCTAGTTTATTTTGGATCTCAGTTATAACATTTTAAAATTCATCCTGACTAGTTCTTAGGTCTTTGATCTCCACAGCAAGAGTTTCTCTGGTGTCTTCTATGCTTTTTTTCAAGCCCGGTTATTAATCTTATGACTGTTCTTCTTTTTTTTTTTTTTTTTCAACGTTTATTTATTTTTGGGACAGAGAGAGACAGAGCATGAACGGGCGAGGGGCAGAGAGAGAGGGAGACACAGAATCGGAAACAGGCTCCAGGCTCTGAGCCATCAGCCCAGAGCCCGACGCGGGGCTCGAACTCACGGACCGCGAGATCGTGACCTGGCTGAAGTCGGACGCTTAACCGACTGCGCCACCCAGGCGCCCCATGACTGTTCTTCTAATGCATGTTCACATATATTGTTTATATCTGTTTTGGGTAATGTTCTGGCTTTGATTTCTTCTTGATCTTTCTTCTGGGGAGAATTCCTCCATTTTGTCATTGTGGCTGTTTCTGTCTTTTGTGTGTTTTAAGAGCTTATTATGTGTCTTGCACCCTTGAGTACTACTATATTTAAAAGGAGTCATATGCTGCCTGGGGCCTGCTCTCCAGGAAGTATTTTTGGCATATGTTGCATGTACTCTTTTGTTGCATTTGGCTGCTCTGTCCCACTGGTCAGTCCTCTGCAGAGCTCCTCCTAGCTTGTAATGGTGCAGTGTTTGGACCTTTAACTAGGTGTGCTTTGATTTGTTGTTGAAGTAACTCTGGGGAAAAAAAGCGGGGGGCGGGGGGGAGAGCCTAATTCCATAAAAAGAGAAAAATGAAGGGGGAAAAGAAAACCAAATAGAGAATCAAAAAACTATAAGGCTAATTCCAGAGAAAGAGGAAGGAAAATAAAGAAGAAGACAAAAGAGAAAATATGATAAAAGAATAGAATAAAAATGCCTAATCAAAAAATATATATATTATATATAAAATAAGTAATATAAATATAATTAAACAATTAAAAATGTATAAAATAAGAATTCACATATATTTATAAATATAAAAATATATATTTATAAATATATATATATATGTATGTATGTATGTATGGTTTGACCATAACAAATCAGAAACTATGAGCCTGATTCCAAAAGAAAAAAAGAAGAAGAGGGAGGAAAGAAGAAGAAAAGGAAAGAAAAAGAAACAGATGTCTGTTGGTGCCTGGGACAGGTGGCTGTGCTGGTCTGGAGGAGAGGCCAGCTGCTTTGGTCAGCCAGTCTTGCTCCAATAAACAAACAGTTACCAGGCACAGAGGGGTGGGGTTTGGTGTAAGCTTGTCCTGCCTCCACTGGGGGCTGCTGTGCTGCTCTCTGAAGTCCCACCATGTTGGTGTTGGGGGGAAAATGGAAACACCCCAATCTTTCCTCCCCGGCCCAGGTGTCTCAACCCACCCTCTGAGGGCTGTTCAGGCAGCCCTCAGAATAGCGAGGGCAGTTATTTTCCCTGCTCTACAGTTCTCCTGCTCCTTCTAGGCACTCAGCTGGGATTCAAAACTTCGAATCTTAAAGGACCCAGCTCTGTGTGGCTCCTCTCCCCTGTTCCAGAGTAGGGCCTCACGGTCTTGCTGATAAAAGGCTTTTTGGCTGGTACCCTCAGGGTCTTTTGTCCTTGGGGAGGCAATAAACCCTCTTCCCAGAGCACTCTGGAAGAGGGGACTATTCTCTCCTAGCGTGCTCTGAGGTCGCTACACCGGGCTGTGCACTTCGGCCGGCTCCCTTCTCCCCAGGAGCGTGTGCTAGGGCTCCTGGCTCCGCTCCAGAGAAAGTCAGTCCCTTATGAAACCTCCAAATTTCAGCTCCAAAGGCTGTTTGCAAACAAACAAACAAACAAACAAACAAACAAAACCCTCAAAAAACTGGTACTCTTGTATATCTCTTTCCCCTGTCCAGGGTCCAGAGAGGTTTTTCCTTTTGTGCTAAATGGATGCTGCACTTTCACAACCCCTCTTTCTTTCTCTCCCTTTTGTCTCTCCACAGAAAGTGTTCTTTCCCCTCCGTGCCTATGCCATTTTATCTCCCCCAGTTCACATACACGCACCTTGATTCTGCCAGGCTCTCTCCCTCCAACTGTGGAGATGCTTCTGCCACTCCGAGGTGTGAAGTTTTAATAGAATTGATTTTTAAATTCTTCCAGACCTTCTTAAGAAGAATAAATAATAAATGATGCATATGCATCATACACTTAAGTAGTTTAACTGTTGATACATATTTTCAAAATTAGGAGACAGTCATATAGCTAAAAAGTTAAAACAACTCTAATGTTTATTAACTGATGAATGGATAAATAAAATGTAGTATAACATGCAGTGGAATATTATTTGGCAATAAAAAACATGTACTGATACATGCTATAACATAGATAGACGTTGAAAACATTATGCTAAGAAACCAGACACAAAGACTGCATAAATAAAATTCCATATATAAACTGTCCAGAATTGGGGCACCTAACTGGCTCAGTTAGGAGAGCATGAGACTCTTGATCTTGAGGTTATGAATTTGAGCCCCACATTGGGTGTAGAGATTACTTAAAAATAAATAAACTTTAAAAAATAAAATGTCCAGAATAGGTAAGTGTGTAGGGACAGAAAGTAAATCAGTGGTTGCCAGAGGCTGGGAGTAGGGTGGGGAGGAGTGGAGAATGGCTGATAACGGATGTAGAGTTTAAGTGCAGAAAGACACATGTAAAAAAATAAGAGATAAACTAAGCGTTGTTTTCACCTCCTGTTTGGAGTGTGTACAGCTAAAGTTTTAATAAATTTTGAAATTATAGGGAAAAGAAGATTTTTAGAATGTGGTTATGGGCAAAACAATTTAGAAAAAAGTGAAATAAACAGTTTTTTTTGTTTCGGTGGCAGATTTTCTCTGACTTTTTGACTTTTAGGAACACAACATGCATAATCCTAGTTGCTTTTAAAAATGATAATTTTGAATGGATTCAATATATTCAGAAAATAATTATGTACAAAAATTTAAATTGAATTTATTAATCCTAGAAGCATTTAGAAATCTGTATTTAATTTGGTAGTGCTTAAAAATTCATGTTCCCCCCCATCATACCCCTTTAACTTGCATTGTGCAAATGCTTCCATATGCTAGAAGTTACTCACCATTTGGTTGAAGAAGAAAAATTCAGTTGCTAGTTTGAATAAACATTAACTTCATATGAACTTAGTCACATTGTTTGCCTTGCTATAATTCTAAAGCAACTTGGGTTACAGTGTTTAGGTGATGTTGCCACAAACCATCAGGTGAGGGGAAATTCTGTTGTTTTATTTAGGCTTTGAAAATGTGTCCTTGATAGGTCATCAACAATAACCTGTAGCGTCGTACTAACAAATAGTATGGTTTTCAGTGTCATAGAGTTAGGAAGAGATGCATTTCTGTTACTTGGCAACCCCAAAGCTTTGGATTTGCTTTGTGTTGAACCTTCTAGCAAAGTAGACAGTTACTTATTTTCCAGATTTAACTAGGATAAATGGACAAGACCTATACTTTCCTATTTTAAGAGCTATCTGAATCCCCAGTACGTTTCTACCAACCTTTGGCTTGTGAGGTTAGTAAGAAGCCACCATAATCAAAGAAGATTGATTGATTGATTGATTGATTGATTATGAAATTTGTTGTCAGCTGGTTTCCATACAACACCCAGTGCTCATCCCAACAGGTGCCCTCGTCAATGCCCATCACCCACTTTCCCCTCCTCCCTCCCCCCCCATCAACCCTCAGATTATTCTGTTTTTAAGAGTCTCTTAGGGTTTGCCTCCTTCCCTCTCTGTAACTTTTTTTTCCCCCTTCCCCTCCCCCATGGTCTTCTGTTAAGTTTCTCAGGATCCACATTAGAGTGAAAACATATGGTATCTGTCTTTCTCTGTATGACTTATTCACTTAACATAACACTCTCCAGTTCCATCCACGTTGCTACCAAAGGCCATATTTCATTCTTTCTCATTGCCAAGTAGTATTCCATTGTGTATATAAACCACAACTTCTATATCCATTCATCAGTTGATGGACATTTAGTCTTTTTCCATAATTTGGCTATTGTTGAAAGTGCTGCTATAAACATTGGGGTACAGGTGCCCCTATGCATCAGCACTCCTGTATCCCTTGGGTAAATTCCTAGCAGTGCTATTGCTGGGTTATAGGGTAGATCTATTTTTAATTTTTTGAGGAACCTCCACACTGTTTTCCAAAGTGGCTGCACCAGTTTGCATTCCCACCAACAGTGCAAGAGGGTTCCTGTTTCTCCACATCCTCTCCAGCGTCTATAGTGTCCTAATTTGTTCATTGTAGCCACTCTGACTTTGAATATTCTCACCTCAAAGAAGATTTAAAAAACCATAAACTCCCCCCCACCATCATATCCCCCCAGACGTGTGTCTTGATTTTGAATGTTAGGTATTGCTTCCTCAAAAGTAGAAGGAAACTTGGTTTAGGGGGAAGGAAAGTTCTATTTGAGAGCTAAGTGCCATAGAGTTCCTATCTCTCGATAGGAACTTGACCCTTACGTGAATTATTTAACTTCACTATTTTCAGCTGTTTTGCTACTTTTTACAAGTGCATTTGTAATGTTGAAGGTCTGATAACTGAACTTTTGAATACTTTGTTCAGAAGATAACATTAATTTAGTTTGTGAGAGATGCCTTTTACTACTTAAGTTGGAGCGTATTCTGGTTTCTTGCTCATGGTTGTACTGTTGGAGACCATGTTTGTGGTTCCCTGGGAGCAGCATCAAAGACTACAACAGCAGCTGTATCAACAGGGATGTGCTTGTACATTATTATGATTTAAAAAGTATGTCGAGGGTTGGGCATTTTGCCCTAGAATACCGACTTTGTTGTCTGGAATAGTAAGGGATTTGGCAAAGTTACTTCAAAAAGAAACCAAGGATTTTTGCCCTGAAAAATAGAAAAATTCTAGTTCTTCATTTATTTGGTAGAAGAATTCTATCTCATATGATGGTATTTACAGTTCATTTACATATTTAATCATTAAAAATATGGTATTTATTTCTCAAAGATCACATTAAATTTTCTTTGTTTTATGGTTACAAACAACCTTTCACATTCTAACAGGCTCTCTTGTACATTTTGACCAGATGAGAAGAGATAAACCCCATTCTTTATCAACTATAGGCCTGAAGCATTTCTGAACAGTAGACTTGAAATCTTTTTCCCTCACTTTCTTGTCCAACACTTTGGTGACCACATAGCAAAAGGAAAAAAAATGTTTCTTGCGTGGTTACTAGTTATATTCTTGTTCTTATGAATTTGTAGTAGCTAAAATTTGATCACTACTTTTGTTTTGAATATGATCCCAAGTGATTATATATATTTCATTTAATTCCATTCCATTAAGAGGGTAACACTTTAGTAAATTTACCCATTTAAACTAATATTCTTGGAATCCTGTCAGTAGGGGAGATTTACATTATCTTATTAAGAGAATGTGAAATGGTAGTAAATTATTTTCCTCAAAACCATCTTCCCACCCCCCCCCACCCCCACCCCCAGTGTGACAAAATCTTGGTTTCCTGATTGTAGTGGGAGACTGTTTCAGGCTGCTTCAAAGATTTTTAGAAATTGTCTGGCTGAGTTATGGATTTTTATTTATATAGATTTCTTATGTTTTGTACATTAAAATTATAAACAATGACTAAAACTCAGCTTTTGAGAATTCTGAGAGAATTACTTATTTTAAGTGGTTATTTCATGGCTAAAAAACAGTTCATAATGTTTGTGAAAGTTTTTGAAAAATATATTCTTTTTAACCATATACAAACAAAAATAAAATTTATTTCATGTTTAATTTTCTCCTTAAACCTAGCAGACTGTACATAACTGCTTGCTGATGTACTCAATGATGTATTCTTTTTCTTTAAAAGAATATATATATTATATATATATATTTAATATATAAAATGGTGATGCCATTAGAACTTTTTTTGTTCATCTGACATTTATTGGACACTTACTGTAAGCTAGGCACAGCTCTAGGCATGATACCTATGTGAGTTATGTACTAAGTATTCCCATACAGCACTGAATTCTTGGCAGAATTTTATGATTTCTCCTCTTTGCCAATATTTAGCATAATATCAGGAGCATAAATTCTGGAACCAGACTGTTAAAATTGGAATCTTGGCTAGAATACTTACTAGATGAGTGTTCATAAACTATATAACCCCACTTTGCTTCAACTTTTGCATATGTAAACTGGGGCCAGTGATGATTGTGGTTACTTCATAGGGTTGTTGTGAGAATCAAAATAACGCCTGGACAGTATTTGGAACACTGCCTGGCACAAAGATAGTGCTCTGTAAAGTGTGAGTCAGTACTACTACCATGGATAGTAATATTACTGTGACTTTTAAGTGCTGTCATCCTGCTTGTGCTGTCTTCTCTTTTTAACTTTCTTTAATTTTAGAAAACATAACTGAGCTTGTTAGAACTAAGTGCAAAATGAGAGTAAATTGCATGAAACCCTAGATTCCCTTCCAAGGAAACAAAATGCTGTGTATGCCTTGGCATTACATTTTGGCTACTGAGAACCTTTTCTTCGTAGACACACACAGCCTTTAATAGGCCATGGTTATAAATTAATCTTCAATAAGAAAAAAATAAGTAGAATTGATCTATTAAGGACTTGTTTTTTAGGGAAAAAGATCTTGCAGAAGCTCTGGAAGCAGGAGGTTGTGATCTTGAAACTTTGAGAAATATAATTCAGGGAAGACCACTACCTGCTAATCTGAGGGCCAAAGTTTGGAAGGTAAAGTAACTGAAAACTAAAGCAAAATGTCATCACTTAAGAATAACATTTGAGAATTTTTATGTTCATTTGTCTAAGTTGCAGAAAACTTTATCATCTTCTGACCATGTTGCATCTAGAGAATTTATCAAACAGAGCAACTTAAATGGTGTATTTCTGTCATGTTTGGTTATTTAATAATATAGGTTTTGAAGGGCAATGCTTTTTCTTTTGTAGTCATTACAAATGATGTTTATAAAGATTGTTTAATGAAATGGGAAAATGAAACCAATGAGTAAAATAGGATTTATAATTGCAGACATGGAATTATCTCAGCTATATTAAAGACAAGGTGGGGAGAGGACATAGGTCTCTCTGTGTGTTGGAATTATAGGACATTTTACTTTGCTTTATTTTCCTCTTCATCTGTTCTGTAGTGCATGTGTCACTTTTTAATTTTAAATTAAGATTTTGTTATGATTACAAAAGAAATACTGTTTGTTAAAACATACAAGCAGCAGATAAGATAAAAACTATCTACTGTCTATCACCTATGGGTAAAACACATAATAATGTCTTGGTATATATCTTTTTATTTTTTCTTCTCTGCACATATATCTGTAACAGAAATGGAATAATAATTGTACATAGCATTCTGAATGTTTTATTGTAGAAATTTAAAACACATACAAAAGTAGACTTGCATAATGAACCCCCATGACCCATCACTTAGTTTTAACTGTTAATATTTGGCCAGTCTTGTGTGATTAGTATCTCTATGCTTTCCTCCCTGTCTCACCCACTGGATTATTTTAAAGCAAATCCTTGGTAGCACACTAAAATACTTTAGTACGAAAGTCTAAAAGATAAAGACTTTTAAAATAAGCATAATACCATTAAACTAAAAAAAATAATAATTCCTTAATGTGTCCTCACATGGCTGAAGGGATAGGGGCTCTCTGGGGTGTCTTTTATGACGGCACTAATTCCATTATGAGGGCTCCACCCTCATGACCTAATCACCTCCCAAAGGCCTCACCTCTAAATAACATCGCATTGGGGATTAGGTTTCAACATCTGAATTTTGTGGGAGGACACAAACATTCAGTCTATAATATTGATGATGTTTGCTGAAATAAATTTGTGTATGCTATTCACTGGATTGACATGAAGTAGTAAAATTTAATGTAGGGAGATTTAAAATAATTGTGTTCATTATGATATGACTGAAGGGATCAGCATTTGGTGGAGTGTAAATACATTACTTTGTAATCTTTGAAGTATGTATTATTATTTCAAAATTCAGGACTTTCCATTATTACAGTATATTTTCTAAAAATGAGACATGACATACAAAGCTAATTGCTTTTATCTTTCTTCCAGATTGCTCTAAATGTTGCAGGAAAAGGTGATAGTTTGGCATCATGGGATGGTATTTTAGACTTGCCAGAACAGAATGCCATTCACAAAGATTGTGTAGAGTTTATCGGTAAGTTTAATAATTGTTTTCAAACTGAAAAATTTTGAAAATAATATTGTGAGGTAGAAGAGTTACTCTTTAATAGAATTATCTTGTTACAGTTTGGGATATGTTAAATTTGTGAATGGCTAGTAAACAGTCGTAGGACTTCTCTTTGGAAATTCTTATGAAGTAATATCTAGTATTTATAAGAAAGAGAGCCCAATTTTTAGTGTAGGGTTTTTTTTTGTTTTTTTTTGTTTCTTGGTTTATATGTTCAGTTCTTCTGGTACCTTTGTAGTTTTGTTGCAGTTTTAAAATTGTTTTTTTGTGAAAAGGTCTGTATGATCTTTAGTCTTCACATTAAAGGGGTCTGTGTTCTAAAAGTTTACCTATAAACTTTTGCAGATCATAGGTAATGATCTGTAATAAAAAAAACCCCACAAAACTATTTTAAGTCGTGGATGAAAAGGTTTCCTGTCACTCCACAAGGTCTTTTCAAGCTTAAATGAATTTAGTTTGTATTTTTAAATTCATCTATAGTCCTTAGTGTCTTTTTGTTTTTCTTTTTATTACAATTTAGTTAAATTTTATTAGATAGGCTTTTGTGTACTAACCACAACAGAAACATTATTGCTAGTGTATTCAAAGGAAAGGGAATTTATTGGTAGGGAATTAATAACCTTCTCTGACAAAGCTATAGTGACAGCTGCCCATCATTGGGTAGATGATAATCTTTTGTTTAGAAAACACCTTTTTGCTTTCCAGGAATATGGGTTAAGCATCTTTCCTACCTCTCTACCTCGGATTGCCCATTTTTATGTTTAACATATATATAGGTCAAGTATTATTGAGTTAAATACTGAATAGCTAGTAAATACTAAATAAAAGGAAACATGCTTTTGTGTAGTTTTCTTTTGCCCTTGTTATGCTCTGAATACACTAAGGAAGTATTGTGTGTTTGAAAACAAGTGTTACTTGCAATAACTGAGTCTCTAACAGGCCCTTGGTAACTTAATTTTGACACTTATTTTCTAGAACAGCTTTCAGTGCCACAAGAGAAAGCAACAGAATTACTTTTGGATATTGAATCCGTAATCACCTTTTACTGTAAATCACGTAACATTAACTACAGCACATCCCTCAGCTGGATACATCTACTGAAACCATTGGTGCATCTTCAGTTGCCACGCAGCGATTTATACAACTGCTTTTATGCTATCATGAATAAGTACATCCCCAGGTAAAACACGTTTTAGTAATAATAGTTTTTAAATGAATAAAAGTCTGATTTGTTTTGAACTAAAGTTAGATTTACTTTGGTGGTAAAGTAAAAGGTTCAAGTATTTGAATCTTAACTGTTATTTGACTTTATTTCTGTGGTTGTAAACATTTTTTAAAGGGTTCTTTGGTTAAGAATTTATGCTTGTAAAGTTGGTACAATCTTTTGGTAGTATCCCTATTATAATTTCTTTCCTTATAAAAATAACATTATAGTGTCTATACGAAAAGTAAAATTTTTGGAGTGCTGCCTTAAGTGAGGTGCTAGCATTACAGCTTGAAATGTAATCCTATATATGCAGGCACTGAACGAGTAATTAGGAGTGTGCTGAGTATTAGGAAGATGAAATATAGAATGCTAAGGGCATATTCAGTGGCGGCGACCTAACTTGTCCTGGAGGTCAGAGATGACTTCCCTGGGCAAGTGAGCCTTAGGCTGAGACTAGATAGGTAGATGTTTAGATGGTTGCAGGTGTGGAGGGCCAGAGGAGAGGTAGTGCAGGGGCTGCATCCATGAGGCCGGAAAGAATTCTTGTAGTTCCCTGTGCTACCGATTAGGTAGTCAGGATTTCAGAGCGAAGAGGAACTTTTGACATAATCTGCACAGGGAATTTTGGATGCACACTGGAGTCCTTGAGGGAGCTCTTAAAAATCCTGATGCGTATTTTTATATCTGACTATCAAATCTCTGAGAAGGGCACCCAGGCATCATTGTTTTTTTTAGAGCTTCTCAGTTGACTGCAATGTGCAGCCAAAGTAGAGAACTCTACTATTCTGGAGCTTGGTAGTTAAATGACTACCATTCTTTACTGCTTTCTGTGATACACACTATACTAAATGCAGGTGTTTTGTGTGTTTTCTTATTTAAACTATGACCGCTAAAGGGTAGGTATCTCTGATATACAAGTACAAAAACTGAGTCAAAGAAAGAGATTAAAGACTTACTCATGATTACACGTCTGGTGTATGTCTGAGTCAAGATTTGAACCTAAGTTTGGATGGCCACCTGTGTTTTAACTAATACAGTTTTCCACCCTGGTTGCTTGTTAGAAACCACTGAATAACTTTTTCTTTAATAGCTCAAGATACCATTTTCAGATCATAAAATTTATCCTTTTAGTGTGTGTATAGCTCATTGTTTTTTAGTATAGTCACAGGATTGTGCAGCCATAACCACAAAAATTTTTAGAACATTTTCATCTCCAAGAAGGAATCCTGTGCCCATTAGTAGTCAACTCTCCATTTTCCCCCAACACTGTCAGCCCTAAGCAACCACTTTCTGAGGCAATCTTTCTGTGTCTGTGAATTTACATGCATTGCATGGCTATATCACATTTTATTTACTCATTCAACAGTTGGACATTTGGATTATTTTCACATTTTGGTTATGAATAATGCTGCTATGAACATTTGTGTACAAGTTTTTGTGTAGACATGTATTTCATTTCTCTTGGGTATGTACCTAGAAGTGAAATTGCTGAGTTATATTGTGACTCTATGTTTAACCTTTTGAGGAATTGCCAGCCTTTTCCATAAGTATATCATTTTACATTTCGACCAGTAGTGAATGAAGATCCCACTTTTTCCACTGTCAACATTAAAAAAAAAAAATTATTATAGCCAAACTAATGAGTGTGAAGTGATATCTCATTATGGTTTTGCTTTGCATTTCTGTGATAGTCAGTGATGTTTAGCATCTTTCATGTGCTTTCTGGCAGTGTGTGTATCTTCTTTGGGGAAATGTCTGTTTAGCCCAAGAACTTTTAAAACATGTGGGTCCTTGAAGTTTCAACTATAAGTGCACTAGGTAGAGCCTAGGCATATTTTTTAAAAACTCCCCAGGGTAGAGAACCTCTTTGCTACCTTGAAGCCACAGTGCTTCATATACGTAAAACAGACCCAGAGATGCCGGGAATCAGGACTGTGGTCGTGGTAGAGCAAGACTGGAATTCATACTTATGAATCATTCAGTTGCACTAGGTTTCTCAACTGCTTGTATTTTACCACTGCTCGGTGTAACAGAGCTAGTGATGGCAAGGGACATGATGCTCCAACTTTTTCTCTAGAGACTATGTTGGTAGGTAGTTAGTAATAGTAGGGGAGGGGGCTTTACCCTGAGTTGTATAGTACACTATCTTGTTAGGTTCCTCCAGGTACTGTTTCTATGAGTTCCACATGTAATACAGCACTCCAGGCAGGGTCAGCATTAATGCCTCTGGATAGAACACAGCCCCACAAAATGCTGCTAGAAGAATTCCATTGTAATGTATCTTCTCATTACAGATCCAGTGTAACATGGGTAGAATCCTGTCAAGTCAAGCACAGTGCCTTGCAGTGGAGAGTAGCTTTGCAGTACAGAGCTATTAAATGAATAGATGCTGTTGCAGTAGCTAACTCCCTGAGATGTCCTGCTAGGGACACATACTAGGCAATGGTTCCTACAATTTTATGTCTCTACTCTAAGGTTTCCGTGTCTTGCCTTAACAGTCAATTGCCTTGCATATATTAGAGTGGGGAAAGTATTCAGGTGAAGGAAGAGGTAATCTTGCCAGTATGAATCCAGTTCTGTCTCTGGGCTTCTGAATTAACAGCCTAGGGCCTTCTCTACAAAATTTCCCTGTTATCTACAATATAAAAAAAAAAAAAGTAGATAGAGAGTGATACCAAATCCTGGCATTGATCTCAGATCTTGGTTTTGCAGAAATTGTTTTTCATTGTTCCTACTTAAATAGCATTTGACAATATTCTTTATCAGTGCTTTTATGTTAAAACTGTGACATTCATTTCATTAGCTTTTTCACATGAAGCCTTTTGCTTCATTTCAATTTCTTTACAATTTGCTTTTTTGGAGACTGTGCTTCTACCAAAATACCACTTGTTGAAATACTGAATTATATATAGAGAAGAGTCGTATGGCATAATAGTTTAATGCACAGTTTTTGTGTACAGCTCTTAGCTGACTTTTTAAACTATGTGACCTTGGGTGAGTTACTTGCCCACAGCTAAGCTTCAGTTTTCTCATCTGTAAAATGAGGAGAATAATAGTAACTGTTTCATAGGGTTGCTTGTCAAGATAAAATTAGATAACTTTGTAAAGTGCCTGTTACAGTGTCTGGCATGTGATATTTTCTCAGTAAATATTGACTTTTATTGAGATCACCTGTCCTTGAGCTGTTTACATTTTTATTGATTCATTAGACACAAGGGAAGAAGGCAAGAAGTAGTACTCTTGTTTAATAAAGTGTTTTGTACCTCTTGGGATTCATTCTGAGCACTAGTACCCAGGCCACTTCAACTAAGGCTCTTGATCCAGTATTTTGTTACCTGTGGCCATTTCAGACTTTTACCTCTGCTAGAGGACATTCCTAATTGAGTATGTTAACTATAGAGCTAACCTAAAGCCTTCCTAGGAGTTTCCTTGTATTTGGAGGGGAAGAAGAGAGCTGGTCTTTTTTTTTTTTTTTAGACCTCTGTAGTTCTCCTTTTGGGATGTAGAACTTGTCAAAATACCTAAATGGTCCTGCTCTTTCCAGTGGTCCCTGTAGTTCTTTCTTTTGAGTGCTGCCTGGGTTGAGCTGGAGAGAATCTCCTTAGAGTTGGCTGTAGACCTGCTGTTTCTACAAACTTTCTGTCAAATCAGGGATATTAGGTGTTAGCAAGAGATTTCTGGCTGATGTATCAGGTAGGCTTGCTGTGAATGCTGTGGTGTTCAGGCATTTTGGGGGGTGGGGAGAAGGAGGTGGGTGTTGCAGGAGGACTAGTTACTGATATGATCATTTCTGATCCATTAATGCAAAAACCTTGCTTCTCTTGTCTTTTAGGGATTGTTCTCTGAAGGGAAGACCATTTCATCTTTTCCGATTACTCATCCAATACCATGAGCCTGAGCTTTGTTCTTTTCTTGATACAAAGAAAATTACTCCAGACTCCTATGCACTCAACTGGGTAATAAAGTGAAAGTAGGAACACTTAATGAAAAATAGCTTTCTATAAAACTATAGTTAGGTTTATTTTCCCCCAAGGAAGAGAAAGAAAAGTACTAAATTATAGACCGTTACTACTTAAACCAAAGGAGTAAAATTATTGGTACTTCCAAAATAGGTTTTTTAGTTCTTGACCATGTTAGTTCAGATTATTTAAAATGAAGTTTAGCCTTTTGTTTTACATGTATCTCATATTGCATAGATAGTACATTCATATGTAATATTTGTGAGATATATGTATGCAATATGTGCTAATATGGGCATGTAATATATGTAAATATGTGGTATGTATCAGTTCACTTTAAAACTTTGTGTGATTAAATTGTTGATGGTGTGTATAAGAATTGATATCCAAACATGAGGAAAAAGACTTAAGATTATATTGATCATTAAGAAATGATCAATATAAAGAAATACAAAGTACATCTCAGTGCTCTGTTATTCTATATATTTTGAATGGGAAGTTTTATTATTCTGGGTCAGTGGTTCTCAGACCCTTTGGTGTCAGGACTTTTTATACCCCATGTTTATTGAGGATCTCTAGTTTATACAGATTATGATGGTTAGAAATTAAAACTAAGAAATTTAAATATTCATTTAGAAGTAGTGATAAATCCATTACATGTTAACATTAATAGCCTATTTTTCTAATGCAAAATAACTGTATTTTCCAAAAGAAAATTAGAATAGTGACATTGTTTTATATTTTTGCAAATCTCAATATTCGGCTGGATCACAAATAGGTAGATTCTCATACCTGCTTCTTTATTCAGTCTGTGATGGTACCACAATTCATGTAGCCTTTGGAAAAGTATTGTTCACTTGTGAGAGAACGAGTATGAAAAAGGCAATTAAAGTTCACGTGTTATTATGAAAATAGTTTGACCTCATGGACTCCCCTGTAAAAAATACTCTTGGGGACGTCTAGGGCTCCTCAGACTACACTTTGAGAACTGCTCTTCTCAATTAACTTGAAGATCTTTCTAAAACAGTGATTGAGTCCTAGAAGAATATATATTCAGAAATTAAACATACTCTTTGATCATGTCTTAACCTAGCTTTCTTCAGAAAGGATTCCTTTCTTCCACTTATTAACTGTGTGATTTAAAACACTTAGCCTCTGAGCTTCAATTTCTTTATCTGTAAAATGGGAAGAATAATAATACCTACCTCAGAGGGGATGAGATGAGTAAACAATCAGGAAAAGGTACTTAAGAGAATCCTAACTGGTTTCAACTGTCATATTAAATCTCAGACTGCAGCAGCCTACTCTTTAGTGTTAGCCACAGTCTTATCACTGAGTTGAAATCATAAAACACCTATAAAATTGTAGTTTCACTGAGATTCATATATTGCCATTCATACTTATTTGTATTCAAGTAAAAAACTAAGCATTCTGATGCCTTATAGAGGTCTCTGCTGTCACATCATGCCTCAGAAATGCTCTTTCTGTTGCCACAACTCTGAATTAGTCCTCAGTTCCAGTAGTAGATTTTACCACGTACTAAAACAACTGGTTTCTCTTCAGTCAATGCCCCAACTAGTTCTTGCTATTAGTATCATGTCTATGGAATGGAGTCTTTTTTTTTTTTTTTTTTAATCATGAGATGAAACCATTAAAGCTAGTTCTTAAACCTTGAGGGACCTACAACTGTGAGCAATGCAATGATAGCTGTAGTTTGGCTATGTGACTTTAATGATGGCCATATATTGCATGTATGCATATATTGCAGTTCTATTTGTATTTACATCTTTGGGATTTGTAATAGTAACCTTTTTTTCTTTCAAAGTTTACTTATTTTTGAGAGAGAGAATGAGTGGGGAAGGGGCCGGTGGGGGGAGCGGGGACAGAGGATCTGAAGCAGGCTCTGTGCTGACAGCAGAGACCCCGATGGGGGACTTGAACTCACAAACTGCAAGACCATAACCTGAACCAAAGTCGGACACTTAACCGACTGACTGAGCCACCTAAGTGCCCCTGGTATTTGTAATAGTAATCTTATTTGTAATAGTAATTTTTAAAACCACAAAAAAACATTAGTAACATTTTATACTTAAAAGCTTTGTGGTGAAGTGTAATGGCAGTTAGCTTGGGCTGTGGAATCTCAGGTCATTTTTCTAGTGTAAATACTGCCACTCACTAGCTCTTTGAGCTTGGGAAGGTTGTTTAACACCAGTTTATTTCCTCACATGTAAAATGGGGAGAAAAATGTCATCGTTGAAGGACTGTTGTGAGACTATTTTAAATAAGAGATAATAAAGGATATGTGACAGTAGTTTAGTACTGGCACAAAATATGCACCAATGTATATGTTCCCATTAGCCATTAAAAATGTTTTCAATTTAAACCCCTAAATGGAATTGTTTCTGTAGCTAATGAAAATTGAATAAACAGATCACTGAGTTTATGCAGTTTAAAACACAGGCTCTAGAGAAACTTATTAAACAGCTCTTTTATTTAAGAGAGAAGACCACAGAGCTCCTGAAACACAGGGATATAAATGTCTCATGTATTTCAGATGATGGACATGTAAGCTTTGGCAGCAAGTCACCTTGCTTGTCATTGAAAGTTGACTCTGTGTTCTTAACTAACCATGTTTTATCCTTAGAGTTACCTTGTAGGTGAAGAATCATAATAATTATGCTGGGTACCCTTATAGTGGTAGTTATGCCAGTTATTATGTTATGGCATATATGTATTAGTGACTTTAGATACTCTAGGTTAATTATCTCTCTACAACAATGGTAGAAGAACGGTAGCAGTATTCTCCCCCCCCGCCTTTTTAAGTAGAAATGGGAGTTTTAGAGGTTAAGTAATATGCCCTAAGTCACACAGCTAGTAAGTGGTGTCATTATGCCTTGAATCTACATATTCTGCCTTTGCATTACATACATTAAAATTAAGCTACACATTAAGTATCAGGTGCAGATAATTGGATATAATGTTACACATTTGTTTTCATACTTTTAAAAGAACAGGTCATTTCCAGTGGTTTATGTCTCATTTCATTTCCTGATTACAGCTCGGAAGCCTTTTTGCATGTTACTGTTCCATTGAAGTCACTCAGGCAATATGGGATGGATATCTACAACAAGCAGATCCATTTTTTATTTATTTCTTAATGTTAATAATCCTTGTTAATGCAAAGTAAGTATCAAGTTGCTTAGATTTTTTTTGCCTTTCTAGTCTCAGGATGTTCTGTTAATATTTAACTCAAATTCATTTGTTTCTCTTTTACAGAGAAGTTATTTTAGCACAGGAGTCTGATAGCAAAGAAGAAGTTATCCGTAAGTAACTTACTGTAGAGAAAATATTTCACGTCACTTAATTTTCTAAAACTCAGTTTTCTCATCTGTATATTTCAGAGATTAGTCTACAGAACTCTGAGGTTTCATTCAACTCATATACACTCTATAGGTACAGACCTTAAGGCCTATTTTCCCTTGATTTTGCCATCCTCATTCATTTCTTCCATGTTTTTTTCAGTCTTTCAGTTCCTTTTCATATACTGTTTCTTACGTTTCATTGTTCATACCAGATGCCCTCCTCTTTCTCCCCTCTTCCTTCTTAATTTACCTTTGAATACTCAGATTTCATAATTACTTTCATTGTGGAAATTTGGTACTTTTTTTGGGTTTTCGCCATTCTAGCCCCCACACAGATTTAGTTATTACTTCCTCTTTGTACTGCCACTTTGTATTATTTGTATTATAATGTTTATCTCACAACATTATAGTGGTTAATTTTCACATTTCTCACACAAGACAGAATTCCTTAAGTCAGGAATTATTTCTTAGTCACTTTTTGTTTCCAGGGGCCCTGGCACTTAACATGTGTTTGTTAAATAAATCACAGTGCTGCAATCAAGGCTAATGAATATGAGTTGATTGCCTGAAACGATCTTTCAGTAACAGCGGAATTGCATTAATAGTGTCAGCTCCTTTGGGAAACTCCACTGCTCCTCAAGCAGTTTTAAAGGCTTTACTATTGACATTCCATTTATGTAGTTTTTATTATGTTGAAGATATTCTAGCTTTGCTACATAAATAATGTTCATGATTGTATTTTCCACAATTTTTAAAAATGTTCTCATATCTGTAATTGTTTTTCAGAGTTCTTAGAAAATACTCCATCCAGTTTGAATCTAGAGGATATAGAAGACCTTTTCTCTCTGGCTCAGTATTATTGCAGTAAAACACCAGCTTCATTTAGGAAGGTATAAGACAAATTACCAGCTTCAGTATTTCATATTTTGTACATTGTTTTATTGTTCATGTTGTGTCCACTTCAGTTAAAATACTCTAGATTGTCATTCTTTTTTTTTTTTTTTTTAATATTTATTTTGAGAGAGAGAATGCATGAGCAGGGAAGGGCAGAGAGAGAGAGGGAGAGAGAGAATCCCAAGCTAGCTCTGTTCTGTCAGTGTGGAGCCCTAGGTGGGGCTCGATCTCATGAACCTTGAAATCATGACCTGAGCCGAAATCAAGAGTTGGGCACTTAACTGACTAGGCCACCTAGGTGCCCCTCTTTTCTGTCGTCTGTGTTGCAGTTTTATGTGATTTTTCACTATAAATACTTGCCCCAGTGGAGGGACAGATTGAAAAGAGAGCATACACATATGCTAGGAACCATTTCACTTCACTCTGATTATTAATTATTTCTGATCATGAGGAAATGGAGAGATTTCTTATGCTAGTGCTTTCTTGACTTTAAATATTACAGAAATCTGATGATGTATAATTATGTCTCCTTTATCTGGAGTTCAGCTTTGCACAATTTTAATGATGCAGAGTTGTGACCAAAAGGTCCTTTAGTCACATAGAGACTTAGAACCTTTCTCAGGCCAGACAAATGCTTTCAAATGAAAGGACACCAGATTAGAAACACGAGTGGTGTGAGTCCTAGAAAGTAAAACTCCAAGAAGCAAAAGCTAATAGTGGAGGAGGCACAGAATTACCATTTATAAAATAAGCAGATTTGTCTATGACCTCAGGTGCCCATGAGAGCAGTATTGTCTTTTATTTATTTGTTTTTAGGCATTCTATAATAATAATTGCTAGTTGGTGGTCATGTCGCTGAAATAGCAAGATGAGGTTAAATTATGTTCAGTATAATATGTGTCAAAAGGCAGAAAAGAAAAATCTTTTAAGAACATTTCCCCTGAAACTAATTAATTAAAAAAGAGATTTGTTTCTAGGGACTAATTTCAGCTATTTTAATAATTGCCTTATGTAGACCACCTCAGCTGCTAACAAAGTGGGACAAGTCAGATGATGGGATAGTGGTTTAGGATGCTGGATGAAAAAGAAGTTTTACTCTTTTCAGTCTTGTAAGAGGAACAGCTTTTATTCTTCAGACCTAGTAAATAATCTGCACTAGCAGTTGCTAATTAAACCAGGCTGTAGATCAGTATATTACATAATTTATGCCTTATTTTTGTTTTTATTATGTTAAAATATGAAAAGTTGTAACCATTTAAAATTTTAATATTTTTAGATAGTTTATAGGTGATATTAAATAGTTTAATAGTATATAGGTGATATTATAGGAAACAACTATGTAGAATGTTTTAGTTTTTCATCGCCTTTTATTTTGTATGAACTCTGACAAGGACTTTTTCTATATAGCGTTTTTGTAGCCATTAGCCTATAAGATTTGAGATGATACAATATTAAATTTTAAAAATCACATGACTCAAGGGTATTATATAATTATTTTCTTTTCATCATGGTTTATTAAGAATATTTCTTGAAAGAAAGATTGATTTTGTTTTTTCTTCATAATGTTTTAAAAATTTCTCTACAAACAGGATAATCACCATCTATTTGGTAGTAGTTTGTTGGGAATTAAGGATGACGATGCAGACCTGAGTCAGGCTCTTTGTCTGGCCATCTCGGTGTCAGAGATCCTTCAAGCAAATCAGCTTCAAGGGGTAAATAAAGAAAACCCACAGTTTGTTGGAGGAATGTCCCTTTTAAATGCAAAAACAAACATTTCCTCCCTGTTTGTTGTGAGTGATTAATGTGCTTAATCTTCTGTCCACGTGTTCATTTTTTAAATTTTTTATTTGAGAGAGAGAGAGAGCGAGAGGGTGTGCGCATTACTTGGTAGTAGGGGCAGAAGGAAGAGAGATTCAAGCAGGCTCCACGCTCAGCACAGAGCCCAACATGGGGCTCAATCCATGACCCTGGGATCATGACTTGAGCTGAAATCAAGAGTCAGACACTCAACTGACTGAGCCATCCAGGTGCTCCCACATGCTTATTTTAAAACTGCCAGCTTGTGTGATTTTAATTGTCAATAATGAATTATTCTTGACAACTGTTTTCGTAAATTGCCAAATCTTTTGCTTTTAGCAAAGCAACAGAATATTGTATAAAGTACTTAAAAGGGTGAATTTAGCATTTATTAGTTAAATTCTGGGTAATTATACAGCTAATTGAATTACATGGTCTAATGCCATAAAGCATCTGACAAAGAATTGAGGATATACCATAATTTTCTGTCTCCTATCTTCATAAAAATCTAATGAGCCAGTTTTTTTCAATATGTTTATTACTAGTAGTGCAACAGTTAACCATGAGTATGTGTATTTGGAAGGTGGGGTGTATTTCAAAGATGGAGGAAAGAAGAACAGCCATGGAAAGACAGGTGTTTTACAATAGATCTTTTGAAAACAAACATTTCACATGTTTTTCTTATTAGAACTAGTATTAAAAACAAATGAAAACCTGTAATCCAGTTTAAAGATCCTCATGTGAACTTCCTCAGTTCAAACTGGCATTCCAGAACCTCCTCTCACCCCCAAAAGATGTTCTTGTATGAATTTAATTGTTGGCAACTTTGTAAACTTATTTGCATAAATAGGAATTATATCTATATCTGTGTTTATAACTATATAGTTTTAAAATATACGTTTAACATACACATTAAAATTTTAAATTCCAGTATAGTTTTATAGCTCAAAATGACATTCTCCTGCTACATATTTTAAGACTTTCTAGTCAGGAACGGTATATATAAAGTGTTCAAAACAAACATAGTTATTTAAAGATCTTGAGGTTATTTTCCTGTATCTCTGCTAATTGGGTCCTCCTAATTCTGTGAGATCCATTTTTTAAATAAACCTATTCCCTCTTCTTTGCTTAATTGTAATACTATATTGTGTCAAATGTAACCCTCATGGCAAATTGCAGTATGTCACATGTTGTTTTCTCTTAGGAAGGAGTCCGGTTCTTTGTGGTGGATTGCCGTCCTGCAGAACAGTATAATGCTGGGCATTTGTCAACTGCTTTCCACTTAGATTCAGATCTGGTTAGTATAAATGCTAGTTAAAATTTTTTAATAAAGTAAGAGAATAAATAGGTTTTTCTTCCTTAGCTCAGAAATAAATATACATGTACTAGATTGGGGACATTTTCTTTCTGCTTAAGGAGGGAGTCTCTGCCCTTATAACAAAAGTGTTCTCAGGTTTCCTTTTCACCCAGGACACTCTTTTGGTATGATGAGGGTAGATGCAAACACTGTTAGGTATGGCTTACTATTGCTTACCATTGTTATGTCAGTAAATTCTAAACTTCTTACTGTGAATTGTCTGATGTAGCACTTAGCATAGTGCCTTGCATCTAGTAAGTACTCTATAAATATAAGCTCTTTCTATAACTGGGTAATTCTAGAAATTTTTACTATAAGCCTTTTTTTCCATCATGAGTACTTAAGCATAAATTAATATTTAATAAGGATAGTATGTGGCATACAGGTGCTCACTTGTTAAAATTTTTATACAAGGGTCACTTTACTTACAGGAGAAGATGAAGTAAATAATTAAATATTGTCAGAAATACTTAGAGCAGTTGGTAGAAGTAGGACTGACATCATTTAAACCATTCTGGTTATAAGAGCCTCAGAGATTAGGGAAGAGAGAAAGAGGAGTAAGCCCTTTTGCTAACTATGCAGTCTGCCTTTCATCCAGCTCATCTGAAAAAGGTGATGCTAAGGCCTGAAAAGGCATGGAGGGGAATTTAGGTGGTATTGAGAGGAAAACTTAGGGAATATAGAGGTAGAACAACTCAGAGAGTTTTGGGTACATTAAGGAAGGTAATCCAAGCTTGTTTGCATCCTGAAAGTGAACCTGAGCCTTTCTCATCCTTGGTTTGCCTAGGAGGGCCTAGTTTTTCTTTTATGCTTATTTAAGAATTTGCTCAAGTGATTCATGAAAACTTGATTTTTTTCTTCAGAAAACTCAAAGAATGTCTCCAGAGCTAACTATTATCAGCTTGTTTAAGCTTCCAGACCTTTAGTATATATTTATATATTTCTTGCTTCCTTTTTCTTTTTACTTGATTTTTCAGTTAACAGTTCACTTATTTTTTCACCAAACTGTTTCTTAGAGATCTTTCCATTCAGTACATTCTTTTTTTAATATCCCCGCTTTATTTATTTATTTATTTTTAAGTAAGCTCCAACGTGGGGCTTGAATTCATGACCCCAAGATCAAGAGTTGCCTGCTCTACTGACTGAACCAGCCAATTGCTCCTAAGTGCATTCTTTTTAATGACTGTATAGTGGACCATGGTACAGGTATACCATAATTTATTGCCCAATTGATGTACATTTGGGTTATTTTCAGTTTTCTTGTAATGAACAATGCTGCAGTTAGATCTTTATACATGTTTTGTGAACTTGTACAAATACTTCTATAAAATAGACTACTAAAAGTAGAACTGTTGGTTTGAGGGTTGAGTGTATAAAACATTACTAGAAATGCTTTATCACCCTTTAAAGAGACTGACCCAGCTCACACTTTATAACTAAGTGAGAATGTTTCAACATCGCATTATATAGCACATTTTATTTTACAGTGAGAATGTTTACAACATTGAGTAAGAATGTTTCATCGTTGCATTATAGTACATTTTATTTTACAGTAATGATGGGTGAAAAACCATCATTGAGGTTAGTAATTACAAGGTGGTAATTACTAATAATGTTGAGCGTCTTTTTGCGAGTACACTGTTTACTTTTTTTTGTTTTGTTTTTTGTTTTTACAAATTGCTTTTCTGTGGTTTGTCGGTTTTTCTCTCAGATTTTCACTGTATTTTTTTTATTTATTTTTGAGAGAGAGAGAGCGGGAGGAGCAGAGAGAGGGGGACAGAGGATCCAAAGTGGGCTCTGCACTGACAGCAGAGAGCCCAATGTGGGGCTGAAACCCGTGAACTATGAGATCATGACCCAAACCGAAGTCAGACACCTAACTGACAAGTCGCTCAGGAGCAGCATCACTGTGCTTTTTATGTAGCCCTGTTGTAACATTGTAACAAATTTTTGAAGTTATTGGCATATCTGTTTCCTTGAAGGAAAGAAATTAACTTTTTTTGTCCTTTTAACTCATGTACCTTGAGTAGTGCTAATAAATAAATTGGCTTCTATTTCTGACTGCCTTCTAAGAAGTATATCGTTTGCCATATAAGTGGAAACTAAAAAATATACCTTGTTTCAATGTATTGTTTTTAGCTATGGACCCTTTCACTCAGTGTTAAACTTTTCTTGTCATGATACCTAATGACACCATAGCTTGTTTAAGAAACAAACCAGATTTTTTTCTTAGCATATTTTCTTTGCATGTTTCATCTTTCTCTGAATCTTCAACTTTTGTTCTAATGTATTATAGGTACACTTATATGCATTTATTTTCTCTTATCCCAGGGATTTTATTTACAAGAGCCTTTTTCCCTTTTTTTTTTTAATTTTATTTTTTATTTTTTAAAATTTACATCTAAATTAGTTAGCATATAGTGAAGCAATGATTTCAGGAGTAGATTCCTTAATGCCCCTTACCCATCTAGCCCATCCTGCCTCCCACAACCCCTCTAGCAACCCTCAGTTTGTTCTCCATATTTATGAGTCTCTTCTGTTTTGTCCCCTCCCTGTTTTTATATTCTTTTTGTTTCCCTTCCCTTATGTTCATCTGTTTTGTCTCTTAAAGTCCTCATATGAGTGAATTCATATGATTTTTGTCTTTCTCTGACTAATTTCACTTAGCATAATTACCTCCAGTTCCATCCACATAGTTGCAAATGGCAAGATTTCATTCTTTTTGATTGCCTAGTAATACTCCATTGTGTGTGTGTGTGTGTGTGTGTGTGTGTGTGTGTGTGTGTGTGTGTGTGTATATATACACACACAACACATCTTTATCCATTCACCCGTCGATGGACATTTGGGCTCTTTCCATACTTTGGCTATTGTTGATGGTGCTGCTATAAACATGGGGGTACATGTGTCCCTTTGAAACAGCACACCTGTATCCCGTGGATAAATGACTAGTAGTGACATTGCTGGGTTGTAGGGTAGGTAGTTCTATTTTTAGTTTTTTCAGGAACCTCCATACTGTTTCCCAGAGTGGGGGCACCAGCTTGCATTCCTACAAGCATTGCCAAAGAGATCCTCTTTCTTCGCATCCTCGCCAACATCTGTTGTTGCCTGCGTTGTTAATGTTAGCCATTCGGACAGGTGTGAGGTGGTATCTCATTGTGGTTTTGATTTGTATTTCCCTGATGATGAGTGATGTTGAGCATTTTTTCATGTGTCGGCCATCTGGATGTCTTCTTTGGAGAAGTGTCTATTCATGTCTTTTGTCCATTGCTTCACTGGATTCTTTGTTTTCTGGGTGTTGAGTTTGATAAGTTCTTTATAGATTTTGGATACTAACCCTTTATCTGATATGTCATTTGCAAATATCTTCTCCCATTCTGTCGATTGCCTTTTAGTTTTGCTGATTGTTTCCAAGCCTTTTTTTCCTTTGTTTTCATGGTAGCTATGTAAATATTTTCTGTCTGGAAGAATATTTCAAATTTGGAAATGTATGTGAAACACAAGTTTACCACATTTTTAGTTTTTAAAAATTGCCTAGATGCTCCAGAATCCGTCTGAGTTTGCACAGTCAGTAAAATCTTTGCTGGAAGCACAGAAGCAGTCCATTGAATCCGGCTCCATTGCTGGTGGGGAGCACCTCTGTTTTATGGGCAGTGGTAGAGAGGAAGAAGACATGTACATGAACATGGTCCTGGCACACTTTTTACAGGTATGTTGACAGATTATTTCAGTTTTGCTTGGTTATTGCTATCATCTTTAGGAAGTTCTCATAGGTTAATTTGTACTGTTATCTATATTGTCAAATTTATATGAAGTTTTTCTTTACAGCTTACAGGTTTTCTGTCTTGCCAAGAAAGGACTTCTTGAGATTTTTCTTACATGTTTCTATGATTTACTTTTTATGCTTAAGTGTTGAATCGTCTGGAATTTATTTTTGTGTAGTAAGTGAGGTAGGAATAAAAAAAAAAAAAATCTTTTCCCAATAGCTAACCAGTTGTGCTATCACTTTGAAATAGCACCTTAAAAAATTTTTTTTAACGTTTATTTTTGAGAGAGAGAGACAGACAGACAGAGACAGAGACAGAACACAAGTGGGGGAGGGGCAGAGAGAGAGGGAGACACAGAATCCAAAGCAGGTTCCAGGCTCTGAGCTGTCAGCACAGAGCCCGACATGGGGCTCGAACTCATGAACCATGCAATCATGATCTGAGCTGAAATTGGATGCTTAACTGACTGAGCCACCCACCCAGGCGCCCCGAAATACCACCTTTTTAATTCCTCAGTGCATCAGGATCTATTTCTGGATTATTCTATTGCATTGCTGTTTATGTCTGTTCATTCCCTAGTACTTTTTACAGTAACTGCATAATTCAGTTTAATATATTTACTTCGAAATAGAATAAATATACATGTATATTTATTCATTATACTTGGCCATCTTTCCTTTTTGTGTTTGAATGTTGTCTAATTTGTATCAGTGATTTTATGCAGCCTGTTCCTCTATCTTCTCTACAAAACCTCTCTCAGTGGTGGCTCTTTCTTCATAAAAATAATTGTTAGGTATTCTTTGGTATTTTATACATTAAAGTCTTCATTTTATATGACCCTGACTTACGGAATTAGCAAGACCATAGGCATGGTGTTGCACTAGTTACTAAATTTGGATCCATTTCTGTTCATGTTGTACTTTACTGGGAATCTGCTTTGAGAAAGTAAGTCTAAGGGAAAGAATCCTTAAAAGACAAAACACGAGAAGGAACAAGGTATATGGGGGAAGGGTTGTAAGATAATTTTATACCTTATTAAAGGAGAGATTTTAGAAACTTACACAAAATTACAAAAATAGGGTCTCAGACTCATTTTACTTACAAATTAATTGGCCTATTTTAAAAATGCTCTGGTGTAAACTATAGATTGTGAACATTAACATATCACATGGCAAGAATTTGAAATATTGTGAACTTATTTTTTATAACTCAAGTTCTTGATGTGGTTTTAGAAAGTTTTCCCCCAACTTTTATCATGGAAATTTTCAAACAAAATCAAGAGTACATAGAGTTGAACCATATAAACTCTTTATAAAGACATAAAACCACATTATCGTTATACTTTATTATAAAAAAACCTAACTATTGTTCAAGTTTCTCTGATTTTCCCAGGATCCAAAACAAGACATTCTGCTTGGTTGACATCCTTTAAATCTCTTTTAATGTATAGGTTCCCTTTCCTAATTTTTTTTCCTTGCAGATATTTGTTGGAAAAACTGGTTACGTTATCTTATAGTGGGTCCCCCACATACTAGATTTTGCTAATTGCATTCACATGGTGGTGTTTATCAGGTTCTGTCCCTGGTATTTCCTCTAAGTTGGTAATTAGATCTAGAGACTTGATCAGATTACTTTTTTGGGAGGGGGGTGGACAGGAAGTCCTGGGTGGTGTGAACTTTGGTCAGGAGGTATGTACTGCCCATATCTTTCTTTTTCATATTTTGAAATCTTTTAAAAATCACTCTAATTATATCTAAAAATACAATTAACTGATTTTAGTTTGACTTGTTATTATATTATTGGAACTATAATACAGATAAAATCACAGTCTTGATAGGAGCCATGAAGTTGTCTCCTTCTTTCCACCAAGCGCCAGACCTTACAGTATACAAGGTAAATGTATGTATCTCTCTATACCAGAGTCCCAGATGTCAAAGAAAACAAAAAGTCCAGAAACTTAATATATAACTATGTATAACATGTGTCAGTGTTTATAGGGCTATAGAGGTTTTGATTAAATTGCATTTTGGAATAATTTAAATTCTATTTTTGCTACAGAAAAACAAAGAATATGTAAGCATTGCCAGTGGAGGCTTTATGGGTAAGGATTTAATTTATTTGTTGCTTTGCTTCCATTTCTCAGAGGAAATTATATCACCAGAGCTGATTGGGAGTGACCAGATTAGTTAGTGGATAAACTCTCTCTTCAGACATTCTGTATGTTCAGAAAAGGGAAAGCCAGCAGGACATATAGATAACAGATAAACATAATAGACAATTGAAATGAGCAAATATTTAATGGAAGACCAATTCAGTAGATATGTTTAATGAGCTTGTATTTGTAAAAAGTATTTTTGTAAAGAGGCATGAAAAACTGTCTACATGATTTGTCTTTGTGGAGAAGGTGCAATAGATAGGACTGGGAAATGGGTAAGAGGAATACTTTTCATACTCTTTGCTTGTTTCATTGTTATTTTGTTTTTGAAATACTTGAAAGTATTAGCTGCTAAAAAAATATTGGCTGAATGGAATAAAACAAATAAGCTGATGTTTTCAAATCTTCAGACCAATATCTGACAATCCAGGATGGTAAAATAACAGAAAATCTCTGCAAGCAAGTATTTGAGAATTTGTGAAGGATTAGGTCAGGATAAAAAGATTTAAAAAGAGCCTGTCTTTTTTGCAAATTGTATTTTTTAAGGGCACAAACTTGTGACTAAAAGATGAGTAAGTCCTAGAGTACTGTAAGTGTAGTGAATGTAGACAACAGTATTATCATAACCAAACTTGCAAAGAGACTAAATCTTAATTATTCCCACCATGAAGAAATGGTAATTATGTGATCTGATAGAGGTACTAACTGTTGCTGAAATGGAAATTATATTACAGTATGTAAATCAACATGTTAAACACCTTAAGTTTACATAGTGTTATAGGTCAAATATATTTCAATCAAGAAATAAAGAGCCTTTAATAATAAAATCAAATTAATATTTGTTGAGTAATAGAATTGAGTTTGAATCATGAGAGTCTCATAAGGATTAAGTTCTGACCTAATATAATCTTCTTGTTTTATAACTTAGAATTTTTACAGATTAGGATCTTTTTCCTCTTTGTCGATATTAACAAGGATTATGATGATTTCCTATATATCATGGCCTGATAACTCACAATCTTTGGGGCTCATACCCAGAGTGATCTACAAATGGGGTTGTTTTAATAGTGTTAAGCAAGTATTGGCCTTTAGGCCCAGTGTTTATTAGGAATTTTGACAGTGATACAGAACTTGGTTATTAAACTTACTATCAAAAGTGTCTGAAAAGCAGTCTTTTATGGTATAGTCTTGGTTCCAGAAGCTTTTTTCTAATTATGAATTATTTCTTTTCCAAGAATAACCTCTCTTTCCATAGCAGTTAATGCCTTCTTTATTATGGGAAAGATTAATTGATATCTCTTTATGGTAAAACAAAAGCCACCATAGGTTTTCTTTTAATTTTTTATATCATAAAAATGTTGCTGAGATTATCTCTTAATACTTCCAGAGAGGAAAGCATCAAATTTATATATAGTTATTGTCTATTAAGAAAAACTGTAGTTGTACAGAGAGCTTTAGAAGGAGAAGGCGGCTTTCTGTAGCTTAGAGTCCTTCATTACTGAGGTGCAGAAAAAAATACCTGTAATTACGTCTTTGTATCCTCTTTCATTCAGCCATGACATGTTTATTATATTCTCTGGTAACGAATCTTTCCAAAGGGGGTTGATATGTGAGTTGTTTTTTTCCCCTTCTTGTTTATTTTAAGCACTGCAACAGCACCTGGCGGATATTAATGTGGATGGACCAGAAAATGGATATGGCCATTGGATTGCTAGTACCTCAGGCTCAAGGAGCAGTATCAATTCTTCTGTTGATGTAAGTGTATGTGTAGAATGTGTCAGTCACCATATTTGGATAAATGCCCAGAAAATGTGACTAACTATTAAGCTCTCACTGTAACAGAAATGGAGTCAAAATATTTCAAACACATAGAGTGAGGAGTCGTGTTATTGCATGGTTGATGTTATATGGAACAGGCCTGCACAGCTAAACTAGCCAGGAGTTCTGGAGGTCCACTTGCTGAATTCAAATTTCTCCCTGTCCAGCTGCAGTTCGGTGTCATCTAGTGACAGTTTTCTGCCCCAGCTTAAATATCAATGGAGGTAATACTGAGTCCTATGACTAGCTGGGACTCTCAAGTGATCTCATTCTAGGAATCTCCCAATTAATATGAGCCAGAAGAATACTGAGGCTCACATCTCCTGCAGACCATGTCTATACCCCTCCCTACCAGAAATGTACATGATCATAACTTCAGTCCATGCATATTTGAGAATGGGCCAGGCAGAAGAAGACAGGAACTGATTGCCAATCCCATTATATTTGATTTTTAGTTAAAGAGATGTATGTTACTGCAAGGTTTTGCTGTAGTTGGTAAATTCACTTTTCTGTGCTGCTTTGGAAATAATTGGGCAATAAGTCTTTTGTGCTTTTTCAAGAATATTTTATGTCAGTTGAATTAAATGTCATCAAATCATTTTCTTAACAAGTAAGGGTCCACATCTACCTAATGATCATTCTTTAAAGCAGAAATAGAAGGAAACTATAGTACAGGTCATTGTTATTACTAGCTTAGGTTTACCGGTCTGGCTTAATGGTATTCAGGTTTTATCTCTACAACTTAACTCTTGTCATGATCTTCAGTAAGACCTTTTCAGCCCTGGTTTCTCCATCTGTACAACAGAGATGATAATAACAGAACTTTGTTCACAGTGATGTGAGGATTAAATGTGCATGTATATGTATAGTATTGTACCTGTCACATATTTAATAGCAGTTATTATAAAATTGTAATTCATTAGATGATTACAGTTTATCTTCAGCCGCATAAGTCAAAGCATATTGTCAAATTATCAGCACATAAGGCTTCTCTAAGAAGTAGGTTTTCAATTTAATCTTCTTGGTATCTAAGAGCTCTTCATGTGAGATCACTATTTAATAAACATTTTCAGTATTTTTATTTTGAATAGCTAACTAGTATTCCACTGTATGGATATATTATAATTTATTCAATTCCCTGTTGTTGAATATTTTCATTGCCTTTATTTGTCTTTTTTGTGTTATAAACATTATCTTTTTCTGATTAATTTTTGTAGTTATATATGTACATATGCCATGATTATTTGGCCCCAGAAGTACAATAACTTGATCAAAAGATTACATATCAGGATTCTTGAATTCTACATTATTATCAAATGGCCCTTAAAAACAACATTCTTCTAATTTATATTGCCACCCACAATGTAGAAAGTAATTCTGTTCAAGTTTCTTTCTTCAGATTTAAAAAACAATGATTGAGGCTGTTAAAGAAACCGTCTTACAGATGTGTTATATTGAAAAATACCAAATAATTTAATTTCTATAGTCAGTTTAATTTGATTTCAAATTTGGATATGGAAATAGAAATGTGGTTTTTGTGTTAATGATTTATTTCACTTAAAAATGAAAATGACGTTTATTTTAGCATCATATGTAAGTATGAAAGATCTAAGAAAACAACTGCTATTCATATTTTCATACTTTGAAATATTTCCTTCAAATATTTTTAATGCATATGTATTTTAGTGTTTTATTTTAAAAATGGTGATCAGAGTGTACATATAGATTTATTTTCTGCTTTTTCTCACCGCTTTTTCTAACATTTTAAAATGCTTTAAAAGAAAAGGTAATGGGGATTAAGGAATACACTTGTCATGATGAGCACTGGGTGTTGTATGGGAAGTATTGAATCACTGTATTGTCCACCAGAATCTAATATTACACTATATGTTAACTAACTAGAAGTAAAATAAAAACTTAAAAAAAATTTTTAAAGCATTTTTTAAAAATTTATATAAATTTCCATCCAACAGTACTGAAGTCCTAGAGTGCTTTCTAATTATTTCTTTCTCTTAAGTTCTGAAGAGGAATTAATGGGCAAAAGATAGGCATACTTTTTGGGGTGCCTGGGTGGCTCAGTTGGTTAAGCATCTGACTCTTGATCTTGGCTCAGGTCATCATCTCACCGTTTTGATGTCAAGCCCTGCATTGAGCTCTGCACTAACAGCACAGAGCCTGCTTGGATTTCTCTCTCTCCTCTCTACCCCTCCCCCGCTCAAATGGGTGCACTCTCTTTCTCTCTAAAAATATAAGTAAAAAAAAATATAGGCACACTTTTAAACTGACACCTATTGCCAGTTTGCCCTCTAATGAATATGGGAGCAATTCCATGAAACATTTTAAGAATTATACTCATATCTGTTATATTAGGTACATAAGGATAGTTTTCTTGAGAAAATTAAAGGTCTAAGTGAAAATATTTAAACAGCAAAATTTTACAAGGAATAAATGTTTAAAAATTTAGCTACATGAATGATATTCTGATTATACATTTGCTGATTTACATTTTATGATTGAAATTAAGAAAAGGTCAGTAACTTAATTTTTTATTGAGTAAGGAAGGTATTTTCAGACTTTACACATTTGTATATACAACATACATCCGCATTTTTCATTTCTAACTCCCATCCCTAAAATGGTTTTACCTAGTATATTGGTTGGTTAAGGCTGCCATAACGAAATACAACCAAGTAGTTGGCTTAAATCACAGAGGTCTATTTTCTTTAGTTCTGGAGGCTGCAGATCTGGAATCACAGGGTTGGCAGGTTTGATTATGTATCCTCAGGCCTCTCTCTTTGGTTTGCAGATGCCTGCCTTTTTGGTCTGTCTGGATATACATGGTCCTGTGTATGTGGTCTCCTCTTCTTGTAAGGACACCGGTCATACTGGATTAGGGCCCACCTGTATGACCTCAGCCTTAGTTTAATATCTCTGAGTACAGTCTTTATCTGAGGTGAACTAGGAGTTAGAACTTTAACATATGGACACAATTCAGTCCATAACCTCTAGATAACCTTTAGCAGTAGTGTGTCTGATAGTCATTAGGAGAACAGTTAATTCATTAGTAAGTTCTTTTTTTTTTTTTTTTTTTTTTTTTTTAGGGTGAATCTTCTAATGGCTCAAATGATAGAGGAATGAAATCACTAGTAAATAAAATGACTGTTGCTTTGAAGACGAAATCTGTTAATGTCAGGGAAAAAGTTATCAGTTTTATTGAGAACACATCAACTCCTGTGGACCGGTGAGTTGCTTATATGGTATGAGTTTATGATGGGTAACTAAAGACATGTGTCTTAATAGTAAATGATAGTTGAATTGAATATGTTCTAGAAAAGAATCATAAAGTACATTTTTTAATTGGATAATTTCAGTTTTCATTGTAATTGCAAAGATGTCCTTTATTGCTATAACATTTGACTGCAAAGATCTCTTCCCCTACTGCTCAGAATAAAACTCAAATAATGGTTCTGCCCTTTTATGCCATTCATTAAAAAAAATATTAAGATGCCATTATATGCATTATTCTTCATATAGTAGCTGTTTCCCACATGTCAAATGGATGGGAATCATCTACTAAATGCAGTAATCTCAAAGCAGGAAACTCTTCTCCTCCTCCAGGAATTTATAACCTAGAAAATTTGTTCATGCTAAATAAAGCAGAAACCTATTTTCTTTCTTTCTTTTTTAAAATTAATCAATTCATTTTTTTTAAATTTTTTTTTTTCAACGTTTATTTATTTTTGGGACAGAGAGAGACAGAGCATGAACGGGCGAGGGGCAGAGAGAGAGGGAGACACAGAATCGGAAACAGGCTCCAGGCTCTGAGCCATCAGCCCAGAGCCCGACGCGGGGCTCGAACTCACGGACCGCGAGATCGTGACCTGGCTGAAGTCGGACACTTACCCGACTGCGCCACCCAGGCGCCCCATTTTTAAAGTAGTCTCTACACCCAACATGGGGCTCGAACTCACAACCTGGATGCTTGCTCCACTGACTGAGCCAGCCAGTTGCCCCAGAAACCCATTTTCTTAAATTTAAGAGTTTAGCTCTTCATAGAATTTTGTCCACAGAATATAAGTGACATCTGTTTTCCCACGAATTACAAATGAAGGATACAGTTTGATAAATTTAAGAATGTCTGCTACAGTGTTTCTTTTTTTTTTTTTTTTTTTTTTTTTAATTTTTTTTTTTCAACGTTTATTTATTTTTGGGACAGAGAGAGACAGAGCATGAACGGGGGAGGGGCAGAGAGAGAGGGAGGGAGACACAGAATCGGAAACAGGCTCCAGGCTCCGAGCCATCAATCAGCCCAGAGCCCGACGCGGGGCTGGAACTCCCGGACCGCGAGATCGTGACCTGGCTGAAGTCGGACGCTCAACCGACTGCGCCACCCAGGCGCCCCTACAGTGTTTCTTATTGGAACTGAGAGTCCATAATGTTTTCTCCTCCACATATTAGTCTAATTCATCTTTCTTGTTGTACAGTTCAAAACTAATAATTCCAGCATAAAACTTATTTCTAAGCAGATCTGGTCTTGAAAATGTGTGATATTAATTTCACTTTCTTATTTTGCAGTATCCTAGGAAAGTTGAAATATTTGACTTTAAGAATTGAATGTTAGGAATTTACTGTTGTTACTTTATTAGTTATAGTACCTATGCATACAAAAGTACATTTTCCCCCATTTAGTAAATAGCAAGGAAGAATGGATTATTTTCACAAATCCAAAAAAATTGTACCTGTCTAAAATGGTCAACTCATAAATAATATTAAAGTGTTTTATCAAGCCTGAAAGTCTTCTTTGCTCATTAAAATTATGTCTGTTCTCAAAAGCCTATAACTTTTTTACTTTCAGTACATTCTGGGTTAGAGTACTATTGCTACATTTGGTAGCATGAACATTTAACATTTTATTCTAAAATGAACAAGTGATAACTCTGACTTGAAACTGGCTTTTCTTCATTTTTCTTTGTACTTGGGATGATCAAAACATTTTCTTTATAATGTATGCTCTGGGTTAGAAAAAGTGATTATACTGTATTTTTGTTTTAAAGCTGTTGTATTTTTAATAATCATTTTGTTCTGTCCTCTACCTCAATTTGCTATAGAATGTCTTTCAATCTTCCTTGGCCAGACAGAGCATGTACAGAGCGGTAAGCCAATGAGTAGAGCAGCTTTACGGGACCATCCTTTTCTTTAGCATGCCTCATGCTGTCTATAAGCCTCACACTGTCTTGGCTTAAATTTGATGCAGCTGTTTTCAAATGCTGAATTTTTCTTATTCTGCTTTCAGGAGTGTGTGATATTGATTGAGCTGTATTTGTTTTTTGGCTTGATCATTTTAATTTTTTTTTCCTTGCATGCTTCTTTATATCTCCCATTCCTCAGATGAAAATCAAGTACATTCAAATCCAAGAACTTCATAAAACCTGCAGTTTTTATTCTGAAAGAGAGGAGTGAAACAAAGAAAATAATTAGTCTCAGAGTTGGCAGAGTCTAGCATTGGAGATAATGTATTTCTATTTCCTGCCCTAACAGTATAGAGTATTATCGCACCTAACAAAGGGCATTGTTCATAGTTCGAAATTGTTGTTAATTCAAGTATATTATGTAATTTTATGATTTTTTTAAAATATTTCTTTTTTTTTTTTTTTTTAATTTTTTTTTTTTTTCCCAACATTTATTTATTTTTGGGACAGAGAGAGACAGAGCATGAATGGGCGAGGGGCAGAGAGGGAGGGAGACACAGAATCGGAAACAGGCTCCAGGCTCTGAGCCATCAGCCCAGAGCCCGACGCGGGGCACGAACTCACGGACCGCGAGATCGTGACCTGGCTGAAGTCGGACGCTCAACCGACTGCGCCACCCAGGCGCCCCTAAAAGATTTTTCTTAATTAGATTTGTATATTTAGGTTGGTGACTTCACATATCTAAATCAGTTCCAAAGAACCACAATTCTTTAGTTTTCCATGAAAGAAATTAGGTCCTGGTGGACATGTTAATGTATAATCCATCCCTTCTCTGTCCCTAGTAACATGTGGTACTTGTCATTAGATTATAGAAGTCTAAAGTTTAAAAATCTACTGAACCTTCAATTAGGGTGCACAGAAGAACGCTACTAACTTAATACCTTTATATAGCTTTGTAGTTTTTATACCTACAGCATTTTTCTGCAGTTTATTTTTTTTTTAAGTTTATCCTGAAAGAGAGAGAGAGAGAGAGAGAGAGAGAATCCCAAGCAGGCTCCATGCCGTCAGTGCAGAGCCCAATGTGGGGCTCAATCCCAAGAACCATGAGATCATGACCTGAGCCAAATCAAGAATCAGACACCTAACCAACTGAGCGACCAAAGTGCCCCATTAAGCAGTTTAAATTAGAATATCAATTAGAGCAATATCTATGGAGATTTTAAAATAAATTCTAGTTGTATTTTAAATATAAATTAAGCTTTGGAATTATGGAGTTGAATTTTTCTTTGGTCATTTCAATGTTTTCAGTGACTGGAAGTAACATTTTTAAAAGCACTAGTTCACTGTTAACTTAGTGGTAAGAGTTTTTATTTACTGTAACTATTCCTGCACAATGCCAATTACAGAGCTTCTATTACAGTTTTACCTGAGACTATTTTAAAGCCATTTGCTTCTTTTAAAATTATAATGTTTGTGAATCCTCTTTCTACCTTTTCTTGTTATAGGACCATTGAACTAGTCTAATTTTAACTCCCAGGTTTTCTCCCAAATTCTTAAATTTATAAAAATTTAACTTATTTTCTCTGATCTACAGGTAAATGTATCTATTTTGAAAATAGAATTTAGTGAAAAGTTAGAATTGGGTTTCTTTCTGAGCTCAGTAAATAAATTAGAACCTGGTCAAAATATGTTATAGATGTTTCTGTTATTACTTCAACTAAAAAAGTATAAACATACTGCTTTTTAAAAAGAGTACAGACAGTGAATTTCATTAATTTTTAAATTGTTTTAAATGTTTATTTATTTTTGAGAGAGAGAGAGAGAGAGAGAGAGAGAGAGACCGAGTGCAAGTGGGGGAGAGGCAGAGAGAGAGAGGGAGACACAGAATCCACAGCAGGCTCCAGGCTCCTAGCTGTCAGCACAGAGCCTGAAATGGGGCTTGAACCCCACGAACTGCCAGATCATGACCTGAGCTGAAGTTGGCGCTTAATGGACTGAGCCACCCAGGCGCCCCAAATTTCATTAATTTTTAGCCAATATTTAAGAATAACCCAGTAATCTTTAGCAATCTTTATAAAAACTGCCTTGTATTATAAATGTAGATCAATAATGATTAGTTTTTTTAAAACTTTTCACTTTTCATACTTGAATTCTGGTTCATGCATTTACTATAAACATTATCCTTATTACTTTCAACGTTACATCGGTTTAATTATGCTTTAATGTCAGGAGAGAACCAATAATTTAATCATAAATTTTTATAATCTAGATGGCACTAAAGTATTTTTAGACAAAGCTGTATTATCTTTGTCTTTTATAAGTAGGCTGATTCTGAGTTTCATAGGTATTTGAATTATTTATTTCACTTTATCTAATGAGTATAGTTTGATAATTTACTGGATAACTTTACATTAGATATGTTTTAACATAAAATGATTTTATGATTTAACTTAAACTGTAAATTATGTATTGATTAGTTTATAATTCCCAAAGAATGTTATACATTTAGCTCTCATTGGTTTTTCTAGTAAGTGTTCCATTGAGGAATGTTTTGGGAGAAGTAAGGATTTAAGTAAGCCTCATTGAACAAAATTAGGTTATGATAAGATTTTGATTGATGATATGTATTATTTAAAATACATATTTTATCTCTATATTCTGGAAAAATTGAATTTAAGATTAAAGACATGTAACCCCAATTTTTTCCATGTTGGACTATCTCTTGATATATGATCAATCAATCAATAAATAAAAATAAGCCAGTTTTTCTTCATTGTAGATAATCTTTTTTTTTTTTTTTTAATTTTTTTTTTCAACGTTTTATTTATTTTTGGGACAGAGAGAGACAGAGCATGAACGGGGGAGGGGCAGAGAGAGAGGGAGACACAGAATCGGAAACAGGCTCCAGGCTCTGAGCCATCAGCCCAGAGCCCGACGCGGGGCTCGAACTCACGGACCGCGAGATCGTGACCTGGCTGAAGTCGGACGCTTAACCGACTGCGCCACCCAGGCGCCCCTTCATTGTAGATAATCTTGATGGAACCTTTATCTTACAAATATACAGTGCTTTTTCCACAAAAACATGTATTTTGTTGAAATATTTTAATTTTTCTTCTTGGTTTGTTTGAGATTACCTGAAAAGTACTGAGGTATAAATTTTTATAGTAAAAAGAGGTTATACTTCCTGCAAGAACTAATCAAGTTTATTGTTTATGCTTCTGCCACTTGAAAAAGAAAGGCAGATTAATTTTCATGGTTTATTTACATTTATGTAAAAGAACTAGTAGCATGTTAGTTTCTATTAAAGCAAAAGTAATAGTAAAAAGAAAAAAGGAGGATTATAATGTGAGCATTGGGTAATATATAGAATTGTTGAATCATATTGTACAACTGAAACTATGATTTTAAAAAATGGGAGGAAAAATCCCATTTTATATCCCCCCAAAATATTTGCCCCATATAAGAAAACCTTAACACCCCTCCTAGAATTGGAGTATTCAGTTCCATAATCTATTTTACCTAACAGACATGTGCATAGTACTAGCTAGATGCCAGGCATTGTTCTAAGAGCTTTACAAAATATTAACTAATTTAATTCTCACAGTAACCTTGAAGGGTAGGTACTGTTGTTAACTACCACTTTACAGATATGAAAATAGAATCACAAAGAGGTTAAACGACTTCCCTAAAGCTACACAGATCTAAGCACTAGTTCTAATATGAATAATAAAATTGTTTTAAAATTTAATTTTTACAGATTGAAAATATTCAGCCTGTCAAGACATTATGCCACTTTTGCTAACATAATTTCCTATCTTGTTACAGTTTCCTTAACATAGATAGCTATTCTAAAGCTGGGTGGTATATGGGGGTGAGGAACAAAGAATGTATACATTTTGTATAAATATTCAAATGATACTTGGTAAAAATCTTCGGTTAACTTCTTAAGTGATAATTTCCCCTCTAAAATTCTTTGAATATAGGCATGTGAGCAGCAGTGACAGAGTGGGCAAGCCTTACCGTGGTGTAAAGCCTGTTTTCAGCATTGGGGATGAAGAAGAATACGACACAGGTGTAGTAGTACACTTATCTGTAGATGCTTTCCTTAGGCACCAGGAATGACTATAGAGATCATTCTGAGACTAGCTGAACTTTAAAAAAAAAAAAAAAAAAAAGACACAATGAAATTCTGTAGATGAGATTGGAGAGTCTGTTCTTTTTTCCTAAGTTTTTTCTAGTTTTTTTCCTAAGAGTTTGGTTTTAGACCTCTTAAGTTATGCCTGTTAGAATTCAAGCAGAAATGCTGAGTAGGCATTTGATTATAGGAGTCTTTAGATGAAGAGAGGTCTAATAACGTGGTGCTGATCTGGGAATTATCCATGTTGAAATAGTTTTTAAATCCATGGGATTTTATTTAAATCCCCTTGATCCACCCACCTGGGAGATTGAGAGCTGTGGGACTAAAGTTCAGGGAATTCCAAAATGGAGACATCTGGAAAGAGCCTTTTTAAATTCGAGGTAATATCCTAAAAGGCCACAAGGTGGGGATATTGTACCAGGCAAATTGTATCATCGTCTGTGGTTGTCTTTATATTTTTAAAAATGATTTATTACTTTGCTTCATAATGCTGCTGCCAAGATTATCCTGGTTAAGTAATAATAACGAATGTTAATCTGTGTATTGGGTTAGAAAAAATAAAGCAGTAAATCAATGTAGCAAATAAAAGAAAAAACCTTCCCAAATTTCTCCTTGTTTTTTCTACTTAGTAATACATGCTGTATATTTTCCATCTCAGCCCATATTCCACCTTAGTTCTCTTTCTATCACATAAACACACCATAATTTATTTAATCAGTCTTTCAAAATTCACACTGGTAGTTTTTCAGGTTTTTTGTTTGTTTCAAATGGCAATAGATATTTTTATACATAACTATCTGAACTTTTCTAAGTACACACAGAGGCTATATTCTTAGCAGTAAGATTAATACATTATAGGGAGCCACATTTGACATTTTAATAAATATTTACAAAATCACCTTCCTAAAAACTTGCATTGAGGTAAATGAAATTTTCTGTGTGCTATTTCTCACTGTTTCTTTTTCTCCTCTCCCTTCTATTTTTGTTGCTTTCTTCCTGTTATTTATCAGTCTGCCCCTGAATATTTCGGCTCCTTTCTTTAATGACTTTCATTTCAACTCTTTTAATTCCCAAGAGGCAAATGGATGGATAAATTATAGTATACATACATGTGTCATATATTTATACATATATTTGTATTTGGGAAATTGTACAGTAATGAAAATGAGAACACTAGAGCTATGTGTATTAACATGTATAAATTTTACAGTGTTCAGAGTGAAGAAGCAGTTGCAGAAGAATACAGTTGAAAGGTCTACTATTTATATAAATGTTACTGCTAATGTAGAGATTTTTACTCATTTATCCAAGGATGGATTTTTGTTGTTTTTCTTAAAGTCAAAAAACAGCGAGAGAAAAATAACTGTAACATCTTTGCCCTCAAGATAGATGCTTATTATTGGAAAATTTAGCCATCTTTCTATAGTCTAGAAATAGATTAGAGTCATGTTACATAAAGCAAAAAAGTTGAAATTCCTCAGGCAGTGTAGTCTTTAAAAAATTTATTTACATTATTTATTTTTTGTTTTATTTTTTTAAATCTTTGACAGAGAGAGACAGAGCATGAGCAGGGGAGGGGCAAAGAGAGAGAGAGAGGGAGACACAGAATCCAAAGCAGGCTCCAGGCTCTGGGCTGTCAGCACAGAGCCCGACGTGGGGCTCCATCTAACAGACTGTGAGATCATGATCTGAGCTGAAGTCGGGTGCTTAACTGACAGAGCCATCTAGGCACACTTACTTACTTTATTTATTATTTAAAAATTTTTTTAAATATTTATTTTCGAGAAAGAGAGAGACAGAGCATGAGCAGGGGAGGGGCAGAAAGAGAGGGAGATGCAGAATCTGAAGCAGGCTCCAGGCTCAAGCTGCCAGCGCAGAGCCCAACGCGGCGCCCGAACCGACAAACCATGCGATCGTGACCTGAGCTGAAGTCAGATGCTTAACTGACTGAGCCACCCAGGCTCCCCTATTTATTTTTTATTTAAGTATAGTTGACACACAGTGTTACGGGGTATTCTTAGTATTTTCACCTGACTTTCTTACCATGTAGCCTAATGCTTCATAATATTTCTGTATTATGCCAGTGGCATAAGGAAACATAGCAACAGGATTTGAATTGTCTTTCTTTTCCCCCAACCGGTATGCTTAAAATACTCATTTTTTTTTCCCAGCTATTAAGGAATGTCTCATTTTTAAAGTTGGTAATTCCCACTTTTAACACTTTAAACTCTTTCAGATGAAATTGACAGCTCTTCAATGTCAGATGATGACAGAAAAGAGGTTGTAAACATTCAGACTTGGATAAACAAGCCAGACGTCAAGCATCATTTTCCTTGTAAAGAAGTGAAAGAAAGTGGACACATGTTTCCTAGGTACTTTTTTAAATGCCTTCTTCAGAAGTAAAATTAAATTTGGGGAATAAAAAACTTAACCACAGGAGAAATTTTCTTTAAGTACAATAAGATATAATTTTCCTTTGTCAACTTGTATTATGTGTCTTGATTTTTAAAATATTTTTAATGTAATTTTTTATTTTGAAATATTCTAAAAAGTTGAAGAAACAGTACATTGACATCTTCATAAGCCTCTCTCAATTCACCAGATTTTAATTTCTTTTTGTGTTTTTCCAATCTGTTTATATATCTATTTATAGACACACATACACATACAGTTCTCTCTTGTCAAGCCATTCAGAAGAATCTTACAGATATGACCCTTAACCCCCAAAAATGCTTTAGTGTAAATCTCCCAAGAATATGAGCATTCTCTTATACAACTTCAATAGCATTATGACTTTTTTTAAAATAGCATTATCACTCTTTAAAAACTTTAAAATGAACATCATTCAACATACATGTCACACTCAGATTTTTCAGAGTGCCCCCAAAGTATTATTTATAGTCGTTTTTTTCCTTTTTGATCCAATAGCTAGTCAGGGTTCCTGCATTGTATTTACCTGTCAATCTCTTTAGTTTCAGCCGGTGTGCAACAGTACTTCTGCCTTTACCACCACCTCCCCTTTTCTGCATGATGAATGAATCTTTTGAGGCTAGGCTGTGTATTCTGCAGAGTGTCCTGCGTTTTGGACTTTTATAGTTTTACTGCACAGTTAAACCTTGGTTTGCGAGCGTAATTCGTTCTGCAAACACGTTTGTAATCCAGAGCACTCGTGTATCAAAGCGAATTTCAGGAACCATTGGCTCAGTTGCGATCATGTGATGTTTGGCATCATGTACTACTCGTAAGACATCGCTCATTTATCAAGTTAAAATGTATTAGAAAGGTTTGCTCGTCTTCTGGGACACTCACTGAACAAGTTACAATCCAAGATTTTACTGTATTACACAAAAGTGTAAGAGTATATCATTGCATTACATTAAAAGTGAGCTAAGACACAGGAAGGGGGTATGTTAATAACACCATGCCCATTTTACCTTCAAGATCCAGTTACAGAATATTATAAAATATGTAAGGCAGCCCAACTATTGCTTAGTGGTCTTTGATGTAAAGTATACACTATGGTATAGTGACTGAGAGTAGTTTATGAATATAGGCAGTATTGTGAAAAAGTTTGAAAAGGACTGTATTCCATATACCATATAGAATAGATTCTAAAAATATTATTTTAATGATTTTTAATAGTATTGTACTTTTTATTACATAAAATAGAAACTTTGCTCTTAAACAGTTACAGGATTTCCTATTAATAAAATGTTAATTTTCCATACAACTAAAGGAAAATTAAGAACTTTTATTGGGTAGTTTGTTTATAGATGATTCATTTTAATTCAAAAGTAATTTCATCTGGAGTTGAATTTTTTTTGGTTGAAGTAACAGCTGTTTTGCATGACGTGTCTAAAATTCTTTTTGTTGTTTAATGTTTTTTTTTTTGCCTCTTAAGTCATCTGTTGGTTACTGCAACACACATGTACTGTTTAAGGGAGATTCTTTCACGGAAAGGATTGGCTTATATACAGTCTCGACAAGCACTAAATTCTGTAGTTAAAATTACATCTAAAAAAAAGCATCCTGAGCTAATTACTTTCAAGTATGGAAATAGCAGTGCTTCAGGAATAGAAATCTTGGCAATTGAAAGGTAAGATTTTCTTAGAATGGTATTATCTGAATTATTGAATTAGTTCATTATTAAACACAGTTTGTTTCTCTCTTTTGGAGAATAGATGGTGGCATAGGCTACTTGAGCCACTTTTAATTAGTATTCTTTGCTTATCTTTTTCTTCCATACCCTTAATCATATGTCAATTAGTTATTAACACATGGTTTCAGTAAGTTTCATAGCTAATTTCATTAACTTTTTGACAGAAGGGTCCTTATACTATTGCTGCACTAAATGCTGGTTTATCAAATAAGAAGCTTGTCTCAGAATGTAAGTCAGTGTTTCTACTTCCGTTCATCAAAAAATTCTTCTTTTGAAAAAATATCCATGAAGTAAGCAACGTGTTGAGTGTTATATTTAATTTACAATCTGGCACAAACTCCTTATCTTATTGTGGACCCGTGACAAAACAGTTCATGGATGGGCATCAAGGGCCATAGGACCTCACTTATCTGGAAACTAAACCATCTTTATAATCCTATAAAAATGTGAAGCCCAGAGGAGTTGAATGACTTCCAAATCCTCACACCTTGCTTGTGACAGGACCAAATGGAGCTGTCCTGTCTCCAGATCTCTGGTTCCTTCCATTTGGCTATGAAGAGTCACCAGCTTGCACACTTAGATTTTCTTTCTTTCAAAATATGCTTTCATGTATGTATTGAAATAAGTTATGGGGAGTAAATATGAGGGTATGTCTGCTGGCTTTGTAGGTTAGGGGAAGCTTTGCATTGAAAGTGTCACCTAAGCTGAGGCCTGAAGGGAAAACAATTTATGTTAATATATATGTATATTTTTCCCCCCTTAGGTATTTGATTCCAAATGCAGGAGATGCTACTAAAGCCATTAAACAACAGATCATGAAAGTTTTGGATGCTTTGGAAAGTTAATATAAGAGAGAATTATTTCAAAAGAAATTAAGGCAACCAAGAGAAAGAAACATGGACATACTTTCCTGATTGCGTACTAACAGAAGACCTTTCATTTGCTCATGGGGGTGCTTGAATTGCAGGTCTAAGTGTAAATTATTATAATCAGTTTCTAGACAGTTAAAATTTTACTTAAATTTTCTTTTGCATTTTCGGTTTTGTAAAATGATTTATAAAGGTCAGTTATTAAATGACTTTGAGGTAACTGACCCTCTACCCTTGTGAACTAAGGGTACAGAATGCAGTTCTGTTTTGAAGAGCTGTGTTTTAAAAGGGAATATGCATCACTTTCAGATTTAAAAACATCCATGCACATATATACTTGCAATGTCTTCACTGAAAATTAGAGATAGAATTAGTTGAAGAGACCCCTTTAATTGCTACATTTAGTTTTATCCACTTGGCAGTATCAGAAACTGAAAGTATTACATAGATTAATAATTAGCTTGCTGTTTCTGTTCTTAAAAAATGTGAAATGTTTTTAACGAAGCAGATAAAGATTCCAGCCAACCCAGAAATGCAGTCCAGCTAGTGAAATGTTGGAGTATCAGTCTCTAAATCATCTTTTCCCATTAGCTAATGATTTGAACACTGAGTGCTTCAGATCTTAAACTTCATCCTACTGGTTTCTAAGGAGCGGTTAAAATTATAAGTAGGTAGGCGTATTAAGATTAAAATAAACATTTGGGGGACAGAGTTGTATCTATAAAAATGTCATTGGTCTTTATTACAAGTGGAATATTTGATTTGGGATATTTCAGAACAGCTGTTGTGCACACATTGATTTATCCTTACTGAGATTATGGTCTGTGACCACAACGAATATCCACTTAAATAAAAGCCAAATAATCAGAGAGCTATATAAACTATAATTGTTTTATCAGCTCTTTCTGAAATTTCTTACTCTTCTGTGGTTTTTGTCTTCTGTTCCAGTGGTTCGAAACTATTTTTATGTTCTTAATCTGACAGAACTAAAAAGTGATCTGCTTTACTTTGCAGCTTTCTCAATTTAATTTATTGAGGTCTATATTAGACACATCTGGTGAGAGAAATCGGGAACATGTTTGGGGCTATGGAAGGACTCCTTATAAAGTCTTTTTGGGAAGTAGCAAATCCTAACGATCTGCTATGTCCTAAAACGCAATGGATTATCTCTAAGGGGTTTATAGGAAAAAATATTTAGATGTACACTGTTTATAGCCAGTTATTTTAATTTACTTAATGGAAATCAAGCGAATAACAGGCAACATAGTTCAAGATATTTTATTCTAATATCTAAATAAAAGCAGTTTCTTGAGTGGTTGAAGACATTTGCGTGAAATTGCACCTGGTGCATACTATATTTATGACTTTACCCACAACGGTTGTGTTGCTTTCTTTTTCTTTTCTTTTTTTCTTTCTTTTTGGTGCCCCCTTTACAAATGCCGTGAAGTCTCCATTTTTTGCCCATTTCAGCCATGGGACTTTTTTCATAATATTAATGTAAAGATGTTTGTGTTACTGTTTATAAAATTACAATTGTAAATAAACCAATACAATTTGCTCAGAACTTTGTTCTTAATGACAATCTCTCTCCCTCTCCCTCCCTCCCCCCGCCCCCATTTGCAAATCTGTGTAGATAACACAAAATTAGAAATTTGAGGACTATCCTCAGTGGAATTTAATGTTCAGGTTTTAAGTTTGAAAGTATTAGATTCCTGTTTGTGTTCATCTGTATAGGGAGGGGGAAAGAGTTAGTTTAAAACTACTGACATTAAATTCCACATGAATAAATTACTACCTTTAACCACTTAAATTCTCAGAACTTTAGTTTCTTCTTCTGAAATAACATCACAGTTACTAATCATGAGTATGAAATAAAAATACATTTTGTTGATTGTACTAGGCACTTACAAGGCTGCTCATCCTTCCTTAAGTGGCCCACTAAGTACAGAACTAGAATTCACTATGGGATACTCACCTCTTACTGACTCTCAAGGATTGCAGAGTTTGCAACATTATGAGATTGTTACCATTTTCTGTATTTCCAAGATTAGAAAACCAAGGCTGAAAGAAATTGAGTTAATGAAAGGGAAGGTATCCCCTCTTCCCTCCCTACTCCCTGAGAATTATCACCTAAGATAACAAATCACTTCAGGGCACCTGGGTGGCTCAGTCAGTTAAGTGTCTGACTTTGGCTCAGGTCATGGCCTCACAGTTCACAAGTTCCGAGTCCTGCATCGGACTTTCTGCTGACAGCTCAGAGCCTGCTTCAGATTCTGTATCTCCCTCTCTCTCTCTCTGTCCCTCACCCACTTGCTAGTGTGCTCTCTTTCAAAAAGAAATAAACATTAAAAAATTGTTGAAATATAACCTACATACCATAAAGTTCACCTTTTTGAAGGGTCTACAAAATGCTTTTTAGCAAATTCAGAGTTGTGCAATCATCACAATTATTTAATTTCAGAACATTTGGTTGCTCAAAAAAGAAACTCATACCCATTAGCAGTTACTCCCCTTTTCCCTCCAGTCCTTGGCAGCTGCTAATTTCCTGTCTTTGTGGATTTGCCTCTTCTGGACATTTCATGATAAAGGGAATCATTACAATAAGTAGCTTTTGTGTCTGGCTTATTTCACTTAGCATGATGTTTTCAAGCATCATCCATGTTGTAGCATGTGTCAGAATTTCGTTCCTTTTTAAGGCTGAAGAATATTCCATTGTATGGATATATCACATTTATCCATTCATCACTCGATGGACATTTGTGCAAAGCTCTAAGCCCAATTTGGTAATTCCCAAGTTTGATCTTTTGTTTGGAGTACCATACATTCCCCTAAGATCTCATCCACTTTGACAGTTTCTGTTCTTATTGTGGAGATGATTCCAATTCTAATTTTCAGCCCTTCATCTATATTAGTCATTTGTATAACTACCTCACCCTGAAAAATTGAACTTAGGCCGCCCCAGACTGACTTCTATATGAAGAGTGATTGGAGGGTAAGATGCTGAGGGAAAGGAGGCCAGTTAAGTTGCCTAAAAGCAGTCTCCCCAAAATGAGAAAGGCCTAGCCATGAATGGTGGTCACAAGGACAGAAAAGGAGGCAGCAATCAAGGGGTACTGCAGGAAAGTAAGAAGGGCCCTGTTCTTAACCAGAGGTGGAGGAGAAAAGACTTGAATGATACAGAAGTGATTTAGATTTTCTAGGGGAGGGCATGAGGAGTTAGGAGAATTGGAAAACAGCATAAATGGTGGTGCCTATATGTAAGAGGAAAGCTGGGAGAAGATTTTTATTTTTATATTTTTTTCTAATTTTATTTGTGAGAGACAGAGACAGCATGAGTGGGGGAGGAGCAGAGAGAGAGGGAGACACAGAATCCGAGGCAGGCTCCAGGCTCCGAGCTGTCAGCACAGAACCCGACGTGGGGCTCGAAGTCACAGATTGAGATCATGACCTGAGCCGAAGTCAGAGGCCTAACCGACTGATCCACCCAGTTGCCCATGGGAGAAGCTCTTTTAGAGATGATAAAATTAGTTTCAGATGGTTGAGTTTAAATTGATGTCAAGACGTGTAAACAGATGGCTTTCGGGCAGCTGGAGATGCTGGAATAGATCCTCTGGAGTAAAAGTAGAAATCTGGGTGGCGCAGTCGGTTAAGCGTCCGACTTCAGCCAGGTCACGATCTCGCGGTCCATGAGTTCGAGCCCCGCGTCAGGCTCTGGGCTGATGGCTCGGAGCCTGGAGCCTGTTTCCGATTCTGTGTCTCCCTCTCTCTCTGCCCCTCCCCCGTTCATGCTCTGTCTCTCTCTGTCCCAAAAATAAATAAAAACGTTGAAAAAAAAATTAAAAAAAAAAAAAAAGTAGAAATCTGATCAGTACCAGCCTGGCAATGGTTATTAAAACTGTGAGACATGGTTGGCACTTCCAGCTTTTGATCTGGGCTCTGGAGATTCATTTAGTGTAGTCGTTTAATTCTTTGGCTACTTTTCAAGTGGCAGATAAAAGGGAATATGGAAACGTGAAGACAGAGCTGTGTGGTTGAAGAGTCAGAGTGAAGTGACAGGAGGACTGTGCAAACTCGGTCATCCAGCCTCTCACCTTCTGCCTCTGAATCCTCTTGTGTTACAGATGATGAAAACGTCCTGAGAACGAGATGATTTGCCTTAGGTATTAACATCACATCAGTGTCAGAGCCAGAACTGGAACCGTGACCAGCGATTCCATTATGCCCAGAAAGTTCTAAAGGAAAGTTCAAGAACAGTTTGTATTATTTCTTACCACTCCCTCCCTAGAATTCAAGTCACTGGCTTCCCTGCATGCGACGTAGGGAAGACAGTGCCCACAGACTCTTGGTCTTGAAGGCCCTTTCTCTCCTGGTTTTCCTACCTCTCAGGTGGCCCCTTATCAGGTTTCACAGGCCCCTCTTATACCTGTGCCTTTCATAGTCCACTTGCAACTTGTCACCCATATTCAGAGTTTTGTCTTAGTTTAAGTTGCTGATGACTCCTAAATCAGCCTCCAGCCTGCATATGGGAGTTTGAGGCTTAGGACCAACTGCCTACTGGGTGTCTCTGCTTCGATGTTCCAATAACATGCCCAGCCATGTTTGGTACCACTGTTACATACAACTTTATGCCAATGAACTTGCAAATCGAAATGAAATGGGTGGCCTTTTTTTTGACAGGTTGTAAGTGGCCAGTATTGACGCAGGAATCTCACCGGGCTAATTAAACATAGCAGAAATTAACAGATTATTATCTTCCTGCTACAAAGCCAGGTCCAGATTGTTGAATCTTCAAAAAAATAAAACCCGTGATTGCTATGTATTTCTTCCCAGCTTAAGAAAGTTTTAAAAACTTTTAAAAACGTCTTAAAGTAGTACACGAACAGCTATATTTTCTCCTGTTAGATTTAATTTGCCACCTTTGCTTTGTCTCTGTATAAGCACATATTTTCTTTTTACGTACCATTTTCAAGTCAGATATTCTGACACTTCACCCTTAAATACTTCAGCAAATACTTCTCCTCAGAGTAAAGATATTGTCTGGCATAATGACAATGTCATCATCACACAGAATTCATTAAAGCATCAAATATCCAGTTCATAAATATCCCTAATCATTCCAAAAATGTTTTAAGGGTATCCTTTTATTTATTTTTGAGAGACAGAAAACAGGGAAGAGGGGCAGAGGGAGAGAGAATCCCAAGCAGGCTGCCCGCAGGCCAACCTCATAAACTGTGAGATCATGACCCAAGCCTAAATCAAGAGTGGGAAATTCAACCGACTGAGCTACTCAGGCGCCTCTAGAGTATCCTTTTAAAAACCAGGACAGAGCATTAAAAAAAAAAAAAAAGATGGCAAGATTTTATTAGTTTTGTGATTTTTGATCCCCAAACCTGACAACAAAAACCACAAAGACATGAGACACACACACACACACACACACACACACACACACACACACACACACTCCTAAAAAATACAAATGCAAAAGTCCTCACACAATATTAGCATATTTCAGTATGTAAGAGGTCTGAATTTGAGGATACAATGTTTGTCGCTCTTTTCTTCTCCCCCATGACCTAGCAGCCTTCTAGTCAGATCCCACTGATGTCTTGCGTGACTAAACCATCGTAGGTCATTCCATCCCATTCCATCCCCAGTCGTCAGAGCGACTTGTTCAAGGAGCCCAAGGCAATCAGCATATACGGTATTATTGCCGGCTAGAGGTGCTCTAACCAGCAAGAGGTTCAATCCTTTCGCTGGCCAATTGTTGAACACCACTCCAATGTACCCCTTTGCCTTGCGAGGCATTCCTTTTACTGGAGCGTGTTGTTATTCGTCGCTTCTCCTTGGTCCATGGTTTGCTCCTTGGTGGCGCCAACAGCGGACACCTAAACAGGTGTTAGAGCGCGGGAAAGACCACACGCTCTCCCCGGAGCCGCGGGACCGGGAGGCGGTCCGGAGGCGGAGCCTCGGCCGCACCAAGTCCTGCGTGCCGCTCTGCGCCGCCTCTCGCCGGGCCGCCGCTCTCCGCCCAGGGAACCGGGTCAGGCCGCGCCGCCCATGGTGCTGCTCGAGAAAGCCATGGCCAGTAAGTAGCGCGGCGGCCCGGGGGAGGGATCGCCGGCTCAGCCCCTCGCCTCCGCTTGTGTCCCCGCCGCGTCCCGGGCCTTCCCTGACCCGGCGCCCGCGGGGCTGAGGTCTCCGGCGGCGGAGCGCGGCCCGGCGCACTCCCGGGGAGTCCAGGCTTTCGGGAGCGCCGGGCCACGCGACCGGAAGGGCCCGCGTCTTGCTCACTGCAGGGCTCCTCCTGAGTCCCGTGCCTCTAGCTGCGTTTCGGCACCGCCGGCTGCAAATTCACCTGCGCCGGAAGAGGAGGGAGACGGGTGCACACAAGTTCCGCGCCCCCTTCTCCGCGCCCTGACCGGAAGACTGCACCTTCAGTAATTAGGAGACTTATTCGAGTGTGGGAACCTCGGTCTTGTGGGATTCTTGGAGGCTGTTAGGTTTTGCATGAGAAAGCGAGACTATCCAGGGGGTGTCGCGTTCACTGTATTCACCTTAGATTGATTTTTTAACTTGAGTTTTGCAAAAGCATGTATCCTAGTTATTTGTGTTTTGAACCCCGTCATATGAAAATGAAGCATCGTTTTTCTCTGATTTGGGCTGTATGGTAAGAGGCCTGATTAACTTGCCCCATGTTGCACCGCCCGTCACACCCAGTGGAGAATGCTCTCTTCCCAAACAGAAAAAACTGGACAAGCTGTTTCTGCACCTGGACATTGAGCTTTCGGGTTAGGTATTACATGTTACACAAGTCTATCCTGGATCAGCCCCAGGGGGCGTTTCCAGCCATCTTTCTTTGTCCCCAGGTCTTTGCCCGATCCTTTTACATGAGGCTTTGGAGTGTCCTGGATCCCTAGTCTGGAGACCTGGATTAATACAGTTTTGCCTCAGTCTGTGGCAACAGGTCATTTAATCTTTCTGAACCTCAGTTTCCTGGCCTGTAAAATGGACATCAACTGCCCCTCCTGAGGTCTTGCGAGGCCCCCACTAGATGCTAAGGTTTGTGCAAGTGCTCTGGTTTTCATTTTAACCTGCCAGTGCTTGGAGCAAGTCAGTGGCTGACTGAATGTTAGGATCAGGATAAGGAAGTCCTTTTACACACCTGCCTCTGGATGTGCCTGCTGTCTCTGAAGAGCCAGGACGAGACTGAGGTTGGTGGGCTTGAGAGGTGTGGCTCGTGATGGTGTTGAGGATGGTGTCTGATTTCCTTGAGGAGTGTTTTCAAGTTACATGACCTCTCCCCGGCCCACCCAGAAACAAACAAATGCGGTTCCTGTCCTGCTTTACAGTTCCAGATTTTGGCTTGGATTGTCTCACTGACTTTGTTCACTGATTTTGCGCAGCTTCCCTCCCCCCCTGCAATTTCCTCATCTACCAAATAGTGTTAATGACGCTTCACAGATGTTTGCATGTATAGAGGGCCTGGCACATTCCGTATGCTTTTCCCACATTGGTCCCTTCACTTTACTATGTTTTACCCTTTTTTTTTTTTTTTTTTTTTTTTACCCCCTTTGGTAAGTCTTTCATTGTTAGATGATGATGAATATTAGGGCAGCCAGGAACCTTAAAAGTCATTGTAATTTTCACTTTACAGCTGAGGAGATGAATTGACTAGTATTGTTTTCCACATCAAGAAACTTCCCGATGGTAGCCTTTCTGTGTCTCAGCCCCTGTGTGGAGTGGGTAATCTGCAGAATGTCAGACAGTCCCAAGCCTGGATCAGGACTTTCTGGATAGGATGAGGGAGAGAGGAAACTCTCAGCATAGCCATGGTGGATTCATCTTTTAATCCCTCCAGAGCAGAGACAAAGCCCAGCTCCTGAATTACCGTGGAGACTTTTAGTAGGTCTGTGTGATGTTCTGGTGACAGCTAAAGTTTGCTCCAAAGTTATCCCAGCTTTCGTTTCTTGTTTTAGATTCCTTTGTATTCATTCAGATTCTGAAACTATTCAACAAGCTACATTCAGGGTTACATTTAGCTCTTCTCACTGTTTTTAAGATACACCAAGGAATGGAGCATCTGAGTTTTCCTACTTTTAGGGTTCACAGTGGGCCAAACAGGCCATCAGAGATCAGGGTCTGTCGGTGTTGACTCTTCTGGGGACATTTGCACCAGTACAGCAGATACCCAGAGGGAGAACTCTAATGGTTTTCAGGTTCTAGAGCTTAGTTTTCTAGAGCAGCGGTGGGAGAGGAAAGCTAGGGAAGGCCTTTACTGAAGATTCCTGAAGTTTTTGCAGAGCTTCATGGCAAAAGCATAGTTTTGCCACGTGCTTTTGATCCTTTAATGTCGCCTCCCGTCAGACCAGGAGCAAAAACTATGCATCAATCAGGGTCCAGGCAAGACGTAGAAACCACACCAGTCACTTGAACACGGGAAATTGTATATAAAAAATTATTAACCAGTGAGTGATGACTATAAGAGTTACAAGAGAACTCTAGAGAATATAGGAAAAGCACATATAGGGAGTGGTTATTAGCTCAAAGAAGGAATAAGCCTGGAAGAACCCCTGACCTTCTTGGCTGACAGCAAATCTTGTTGGCTCTGTGGGACTCAGTCCCTGATAAAAATATGGAGCCTCTTACTCGAGTAACAGGAAAAAGCACTGTTAGCTTTTTCTAACAGTCTCCCTTGCAACCTCTCGTGGTGTTATTTGCCACTTAATGTTGTGCTCTTTGGGGGCACAGGAATATTCATGGGGCCAGTGCAAAACCTCACAGGTGGCCAGGGGCCCTGCCCCGTGACTAAGCACATGTGCAGCTCCTTAGCCGCCAGGCTTCCCTCCCTCCAGCGGCTGGACCTTTGCTCCCTGCCCCAGCTGGTGGTGGGGAGGTGGAGGCGGGCAATTCCCCTTCCATTGGGCTGACCGCCCCAGGTCACAGTGATTGGGTAGTTTCCAAGGGATTTCACCTGCACTAAGATGCACTCCGTATCTGGAACAGGGGTAGCTTGAGTCCCAAGAGCAAACTGTAAGGGACAGTTACATCTTCAAGTTCATTCTTCCTTCAAGCCGTGTTCTCAGTAGTATGTAAGAAGCTGGCCCTGCCTGCTTTGCTTGAGGCTCTTGTGCTGGCGTGAGGCCTCGCCCAGAGGTGTTGCTCTGTCCCCAGGTTTCTCAGCCTCCACATCATTCACATTGTGGGTTGGATTATTCTTTGTTGTGAAGGACTGTTGTGTACTGTGGCGTGTTTAGCAATGTCCCTGACGCCTACGCACGAGCAGCTACTGGCACCCCAACAGTGGTGACGTTGTCAGATGTCTTGGGGAGGAGGTGCAGAATCTGTTTCTGGTTGAGAGTTGCTTTGATCCAGGAGTCAGGTCTTCTGACAGCTGTTTTCTTGTATCTTCGTCCTCAGCTTTCCGCTTGGCCCTCATCCAACTTCAGGTTTCTTCCGTCAAATCAGATAACCTCACTCGAGCTTGTGGCCTCGTGCGGGAGGCAGCAACACAAGGAGCGAAAATAGTTTCTCTGCCAGTAAGTATGGAGGCGGAGGTGGCCACTGCCCTCTGGGAACTTCTGATCCAGTAGAATACTGGCTGCCACCTCTCGTTGTCTTCTTGTGTCCTGGGGTCCAGCAGGGTCTTGTGGGTCCCCAGGATTGTTCCATGTTTAAGGGTCTTTGTGATAGGATGTGCCAGCGTGTTTACAGCTCTTTGGGATCATCTATCGTGTTCAGAATCCTGGTAAGTTGTGTGGCTTACTTAAAGATAGAATACTCAGTGCCTTGGATACTTCCCTTCTTTCCTTGTATAAGTAAGTCTTTCCAGGACCATGGCACACATAACTGATTGTAGTGCTAAGGCTCCAACATTTTTAGCAAATGGTTGAAAACTGGAAATTACTAGAGACATTTAGGAAGCCTGCAGTATCTTCCTAAATATGGTAGCCTGTAGTAAGCCAGTAGGGCTCTGCATGTATTTCCTAGGTGATTGCTTTTAGAACAGAACCAGGTAAGGGTTGCACCACATTTGCTTGTCAGCAGGTGTAGTGTTGGCCCAGAGCTGGGTTCTGCTCATGCTAAGACATGCCTATACTGCATTTTGGGGCAAAGGACTACTGGGATCAGTGGTTGAACTATTCCAGACAGCCCCCTCTTCCTCTCTCCCTTTTGCGCTGTGGGGAGGAGGTGGCCCTTTGTAAACCCTGCTTAGATTGACTAGAGAATTTTCAGGGCCACCTTATGTTTTAGGCTCCAGTCCATCACAGATGTGGCCAGTGAGTCAGAATCTTTAACAAGGGAGCTTGAGATCTTAATGTGAATCCAGTCTTCCTTATGGCCACAGTTATGGGACTCGCCTGTACCCTGATCACGGTCACTTGTTGCTTTAAGTTGCCAGGAGCGAGAATGAAGGCACCTAATTCTGCATGTGCCCTCTCTAACGTGTGTTGTATAAGCTGATGATCCTCAGGTTTGAGTTTGCTAGCACAGTGCCTGGTGCACAGTCTCAGTGAATGATGAATTAGAATCAAAGTCTAGTTTTTGCTTTTCTTTTCTCACAGAGCTGTGGCAGATAGCATATCCTGGAGAATGAGAGATTTCTATATTTTTTCAAACACAGGCTTTATTGCTTTACATAGTTAATAATATAGTTTTGAGCCAATGGATTCATTCTAACACCCGAAGTCCTATGATTAAACCCAATTGTCATGGGGCTCAAGTGCCCAGGGTGGGAACTCAGAGTTCTGCGGACACCGAGGGAGAGGCGGATTTGCTGGGGTGACAGGGATCTGAGAGAGCACACATGACTTGTGTCCTCTGGCCCAACCTGAGCCAGCTGTCAAGTTCGGCTCGGGGCCACAGGCTAGGATGCCAGTGTTTTTCTTATCGGCTGTGTTTTACCCTTTTGAGAGCAGGGCTAAAAGAGGCAGCTGTGTCTTCTGAGTTTAAGTTTAAAATGGGTGGGCTATTTTCACGGTTTCCCCCCCCCCCCCCTTTTCTCTGCCAACATTATTCTAGGAATGCTTTAATTGTCCATATGGCACGAAATATTTTCCCCAATATGCTGAGAAAATTCCTGGTGAATCTACACAGAAGCTTTCTGAAGTAGCAAAGGAGTGCAGCATATATCTCATTGGAGGTAACTTCCTACCCTCAAGGTATAATGACCTAAACATGAGAAACATCCAAATAATTTTTGTTTCATTTAAGCAATGAAATACAAAGCATGTAAGTCAGACATTGAAAGAATGAGGTGGATCTTACGTAATCATGTGGAAAAATGTTCAAGAAACAGTTATGTGGAAGAAGCACGTTCCGTATGATATGAACAGGCACTCTCAGATTAATCCCTGCCACAAAAGGTTATATATTTTCATATGTGTTTGTATATGTAGCACATAGTAAGTATGGTATAAAGACGCACCAAACTGATAATGATGACTTTTCCCTGGAGAAGGAATGGGAATACAGGGCAGGTGGAAATGTGGAAAGAAAACACTGTATTGGAGTGTCTTTCATTATACTAATACAACGTTAGGAAATTTTGTTTTCTCATAAAGAGGCCACATATATCAAGGTAGCTTTAGAAGTATGGTTTTGAAATAAATGTGGTTTCAAAATAAATTTTTAAAATGTATTTGCTTAAATAAAAATCAGTACAGTAAAGCTGTTCAATAGATCTAGCAAACACAATTATTCTCTGTTATGACATTTTAAAAGAATTAGAAACAGATGAGAGGTGAAGAAAAGACAAGCAAGAAAAAAGAAATGCGGGAACTACATTCAGTGATGGCAGGATTGGCTTCCATTCCCATCATGAGGCCTAATGGGGATACAATTACTTTGCAGGACCTGGTGATTTGAAGTTGAGCAACAGTGAATCCTCTGTGTTTCTCTAGTGTTATAGATTAACAGATCTTGTAGCTCAAGATCAAAGCAGAATTCAGAAACAGTTTGGTTATTTTTGAACCTGTCTTTGGCATCTGACTTAATTACATTTCATCTCTACTCTGGAGTTTGTTTCTGAAACATCATATTAAAGAAGACAAAAAAGAACATAATTAAATAACCCTTAGAAGATAGTATGCTTTATTGTTGGACCCAAGTGACAGTTTGTCAAGTGTTTGTCTTGTTATCATACAAGAGTGCTTTATTCAGAATATTTTCTTTGCTCCTGTGTTTCTCTTCTCAATGAAAGGTTCTGTTCCTGAAGAGGATGCTGGGAAATTCTACAACACCTGTGCTGTGTTTGGGCCTGATGGAACTTTACTGGTAAAGTACAGAAAGGTAAGTAGGGAATGTGCCAAGCCTCATTACCTCTTGAGAATTTGCTGTGAAATCCCCTAGTTCCTCTCATAAAATTTTACACATGTGGGGCGTTTGACTAGTTGGTATAGTCAACTTGTCGAATCTTGGCTGTTGGCATTTTGATATAAATTTTAGACTTAGCCTGTCAGTTTCAGCAAAGGAAAAATCTGTAGGAATTTTGATTAGAATTGCCCAGTGTTTATAGTGCACTATTGACAATAGCCAAAGTATGGAAAGAGCCCGAATGTCTATCGACTAATGAATGGGTAAAGAAGATGTGGTATATATGTATATGTCAATATATTTATATCTATATCTGTATATATATACATGTGTATATATATATATATATATATACACATATATATATATATATACACATGTATATATATATACATATGTATACACACATACATACAATGTAATATTAGTGATCAAAAAGAATGAAATCTTGCCATTTGCAACAATGTGGATGGAACTAGGGTGTATGATGCTAAGCAAAATAAGTCAGAGAAAAACAAACATATGACTTCACTTGTATGTGGAATTTAAGATACAAAACAGATGAACATAAGAGAAGGGAAGCAAAAATAAGATAAAAACAGAGAGGAAGACAAACCATAAGAGACTCTTAAATACAGAGAACAAACTAAGGGTTGCTGGAGGGGAGGTTGGTGGGGGATGGCTAAATGGGTGATGGGCATTAAGGAGGGCACTTGTTGGGGTGAGCACTGGGTATTATATGTAAGTGATGAATCACTAAATTCCATTCCTGAAATCGTAATTACACTAAATGTTAACTAACTTGGATTTAAATTAAAAATAAATAAATAAAGTGAATACTTAGAATGATAAAAAAAAAAAAAAGAATTGCACTGAAAATAGAGATCACTGTGGGAACAGTTGACATTTGGTAAATGCAAATACACTGAAGATTGTTAAATACTTTGGCTATTGATCCTTTTATTGTTGTGAAATCCCTTTCTTTCTCGCAATAATCTTTGTCATGAAGTTTATCTCTGATATTGCCATGGCCATTCTAATCTTATACTTACTGTTGTATGGTACATTTTTTTTCTAATTCCTTACTTTCAACCTGAATGTATCTTTGTAGTTTATTTATTTATTTATTTATTTTGGCAGGTGTATTTAATTTATTTTTTTAATTTACATCCAAGTTAGTTAGCATATAGTGCAACAGTGATTTCAGGGGTAGATTCCTTAATGCCTCTTACCCATTTAGCCCATCCCCCCTCCTGCAACCCTTTCAGTAACCCTCTGTTCTCCATATTTGAGTCTCTTATGTTTTGCCCCCCTCCCTGTTTTTATATTATTTTTGCTTCCCTTCCCTTATGTTCATTTGTTTTGTATCTTAAAAGTCATCATATGAGTAAAGTCATATGATACTTGTCTTTCTCTGACTAATTTCGCTTAGCATAATACCCTCTAGTTCAATCCACGTAGTTGCAAATGACAAGATTTCATTCTTTTTGATTGCCAAATAATACTCCATTGTATATATATACACACACCACTTCTACTTTATCCATTCATCAGTCGATGGACATTTGGGCTCTTTCCATACTTTGGCTATTGTTGATAGTTCTGCTATAAACGTTGGGGTGCATGTGTCCCTTCGAAACAGCACACCCGTATCCCTTGGATAAATACCTAGTAGTGCAATTGCTGGGTCATAGGGTAGTTCTATTTTTAATGTTTTGAGGAACCTCCATACTGTTTTCCAGAGTGGCTGCACCAATTTGCATTCCCACCAGCAGTGCCAAAGAGGTCCTTTTTCTCCGCATCCTTGCCAACATCTGTTGTTGCCTGAGTTGTTAATGTTCGCCATTTTGACAGGTGTGAGGTGGTATCTCATTGTGGTTTTGATTTGTATTTCCCTGATGATGAGTGATGTTGAGCATTTTTTCATGTGTCGGTTGGCCATCTGGATGTTGTCTTTTGAGAAGTGTCTATTCGTGTCTTTTGCCCATTTCTTCACTGGATTCTTTGTTTTTTGGGTGTTGAGTTTGATAAGTTCTTTATAGATTTTGGATACTAACTCTTTATCTGATATGTCATCTGCAAATATCTTCTCCCATTCTGTCAGTTGCCTTTTAGTTTTGCGGATTGTTTCCTTCGCTGTGTGTTTCCTTTGTATTTTGATGAAGTCCCAATAGTTCATTTTTTGCTTTTGTTTCCCTTGCCTCCGGAGACATGTTGAGTAAGAAGTTGCTGTGGCCAAGGTCAAAGAGGTTTTTGTGTGCTTTCTCCTTGAGGATTTTGATGGCTTCCTGTCTTACATTTAGGTCTTTCATCCGTTTTGAGTTTATTTTTGTGTGTGGTGTAAGAAAGTGGTCCAGTTGGGGCGCCTGGGTGGCGCAGTCGGTTAAGCGTCCGACTTCAGCCAGGTCACGATCTCGCGGTCCGTGAGTTCGAACCCCGCGTCGGGCTCTGGGCTGATGGCTCGGAGCCTGGAGCCTGTTTCCGATTCTGTGTCTCCCTCTCTCTGCCCCTCCCCCGTTCATGCTCTGTCTCTCTCTGTCCCAAAAATAATAAATAAACGTTAAAAAAAAAAAAAAAGTGGTCCAGGTTCATTTTTCTGCCTGTCGCTGTCCAGTTTTCCCAGCACCACTTGCTGAAGAGCTGTCTTGATTCCATTGGATATTCTTTCCTGCTTTTGTCAAAGATTAGTTGGCCATACGTTTGGGGGTCCATTTCTTGGTTCTCTATTCTGTTCCATTGATCTGAGTTTCTGATTTTGTGCCAGTACCATACTGTCTTGATGATTACAGCTTTGTAATACAGCTTGAAGTCCAGTGTATCTTTATAATTAAAATGATTCTCTTGTAGCTAGCATACAGTTGGGTCTTGTTGTTTTATTCATTTTGACAATTTCTGCCTCTTAGCTGGAGCACTGACTTCACTTATATTTAATGTAATTATTGATATGGTTTGATTTAGGCATTAGACATTTTAGTGTTTTTTTTCTTTGTTCCTCTTACCAGCATTCTTTTGGTTTAGTTGAGTATTTTTTAGAATTCCATTTTAATTTAACTATTGGCTTTTAGTTATACCTCTTTGCTTTTTTTTTTTTAAGTTGTTGTCCTAAGGATTACCATACGCACCCTATCTTTTCATAGTCTACTTAGAATTAATATCCTACTATTTCATATGAAATTTAAGAACTTCACATTATATAGATCAATTTCCTTCCTTCTCCCCTCTTTCTGTTATAGTTGTCATATGTATTGCATAATAAATCCCACAAAACACTAAGTTTTTAAGTAATCATTTGTATGTAAAGAAATTCAGATAAAATTATTTTGTTTGCTGAAATATTTAGCTTCTTTGTATTTTTCTTTCTAAAGATCCTAGTTCTGTCTGGTATCTGCCTTCAAACAGAAAGACCTCCTTTAGAATTTTTGTAGTGAGGATCTGGTAGGTAGGAATGCTCTTAGTTTTGGTTTATGAATATATCTTTATTTTGTCTTCATTCTTGAAAGATATTTTTGGTGGAATAGAATTCTGGGTTGACAGTTTTCTTTTCTCTCCTAGCAATTTGAGCAATGTTTTTCGTGTATTTCCTAGCCTCTTTTTAAGCATTTTTCTAATAAGAATTCGGTGGTGATTTGTATTGTTGTTCTGTATGTAATTCATGGTTTTTTTCTGTCTGCCTTCAAAATGTTTTCCATAATCTTTACTTCTCAGTGTTTTGACTCTGATGTGCCTATGTAGGTATAGTTTTCTTTTTATTTCTCTTGCTTTGTGCTTATTTATTATTTAAAAAAATTTTTTTTAAACTTATTTTTGAGAGAGAGAGAGAGAGAGAGTGTGAGCAGGTGAGGGGCAGAGAGAGAGGGAGACAGAATCTGAAGCAGGCTCCGGGCTCTGAGCTGTCAGCACAGAGCCCGATGTAGGGCTCGAACTCATAAACTGTGAGATCATGACCTGAGCCTGAAGTCAGACGCCTAACTGACTGAGCCACCCAGAGCCCTGCTTTGTGCTTCTTTAATCTGTAAATTTAACTCTTTCGTCCTGTTGGGGCATTATTCTGTTAAATGCTTTTCTGTTCCATTCTCTTCTTATTGGACTTCAATTTTGATACTGTTCTACCAAACCAGGTTTCCAAGACTCCAGTTTTTTGTTTTTCCAACCTTTTTCCTCTATCTTCTTTGGCTTGGACAGTTTCCATTCATCTGTCTTCAAGTTCTTGGAGTCTTTCTTCTGTAATCCCTAGTCTCTTGTGTGCCATCCCAGTGAAATCTTTTAAAATTTCAGATAAACTTTTATTTATCTACTAATTATATCCTATTTGTCTATTCATTAAGAGCATATTTCTCCTTATACCCTTGAGCCTAATTTAATAGCTCCTTTTTGGTAATTATCACATCTGACCCAGGCTGGGGTCTGCTTCATTGATTATTACGTTTTCTTTAAAGTTAGGTAACATTTTCTTATTTGTGTGTCTAGTAATTTTGGATTGCATATTGGATTCTATGTTGTTGAGATTCCAGCTTCTATTATATTACTCTGAAAAGGGTTGAATTTTTTTGTTTTAGTAAGTAGTTAACTTCATTGTACTCAAACACCATACTCTTTTTCCTTTGTGAGGTAGGCAGTAACTTCAGGTTCTCCATTCTTTTTTTTTTTTTTTTTTAATGTTTATTTACTTTTGAGAGAGAGCACGTATGCACGCATGAGTGAGGGAGGGGCAGAGAGAGAAGGAGACACAAAATCCAAATCCAAACAGGTTCCAGGCTCTGAGCTGTCAGCACAGAGCCCAACGTGGGGGCTCACCACAAGATCATGATCTGAGCTGAAGTCCGGTGCTTAACTGACTGAGCCACCCAGGCATCCCTCAGCTGCTCTGTTCTATCTAAAGTTGTTTAGCTTTGGGGCTAAACAACTAGCTTTTTGTGCTTGTAACCTCACTGTTTGAAGTGCATATTTTTTGTATTGAGTTTTCCAGTCCATGAATGTGTATATCCCAACATTTATTCAAGCTTTTAAAAATTTCTCTTGAATTGTTTTTATAGTGCTTTGGGTACAGTCTTGTATATCATTTGCTAGATTTATTCCTAATTAGTGGTTTTTGATGCCCTTTCATTTTCTGTTTCTTGCTAGTATATAGAAGTACAACTAATTTTAAAAGTACTGACCTTGTATGTTGTAACCTTGCTAAACTCCTTAATTTCAGCTGTAGATTTCTTTTGGAGTTTGTAGGTACATTGTTATATCATCTGAGAATGATTACAGAGTTAATTTTATCTTTCTCATCCTCATGGTTTTTATTCCTTTCTGTTGCCTTGTTGCTTGGGTTAGGATCTCTGAGATCCTCTGAATAGGAGGAGTCCTTGTCTTGTTCCTGATCTCAGTATGAAAAGGCTTTTAATGTTTCACTGTTAAGTATGATGTTCCTTCCTTTTTTACTTTTGCAGATGCTATGTCAGAGTAAGGGAATACCCTTCCCAGAAGAGTTTTTTCTTTTGTTTTGAAAATATGAATGGATTTAGAAGTTTGCCAAATGCTCATTATGTACCTCTTAAGATGTTCATATGACTTTTCTCCTTTATTTTGTTAGCTATTTGTAGTAAATTACGTTGATTTCCTCATGTTAACACGTGCTTTCCTTGAATAAATCCAATTTCAGATGATGTGTTGCACTTTTTATATATTGCTGCATTTAGTTGGGAAAATTGTACCAATTTTTAATTACCCACTCTCCACCTCTCCTGCCAATGTGTCAGTTTGATTATGATTCTGTGATGAAGACTTCAGTTAGCATTTATACTGAATAAGAAAGTAACACATTAGCTGCCTTCCATAAGAAACCTAGATATCACCTTGCATACTACATAGGAAAGAAGTGTCATAAAACTACCGCTTTGTGGATTTTTTCCAGTTTTGTATATTAGAGCTCATTTTGGTAAAATGTCAGCTTGTGGGTTGGGTTGTGGGCAGGTTGGGGTTACTATTTGTATAGTTGATCTTAGAGCATCCCTATTTCTGGGCATGGAAGGACGTTTGTAAATTGCTGCCGTGAACCCTGCTGGAAAAGAAGTAACCAAATCCATTACTTGTGATGCAGCTCCATCTGTTTGATATTGACGTTCCAGGGAAAATTACATTTCACGAATCTGAAACATTGAGTCCTGGTGATAGTTTCTCCACATTTGATACTCGTAAGTACTAAGTTCACCTGTTTCAGCAGTCTCAGTAGACGAGGGTCAGGCGTTCTTCTTTTTTTTTTTTCTCTTATGTTCCTCCCCGACTTCTTTACATACCCTGACTATAAGACCAGAAATGAGAAGGGTATAGAATGGCCAGAGATCTAGAAATAGTGGGCTGAATGGAGAACTACGGGTTTGTCATGATTTTGCTCTGCCGTTTGGTCACAGACTATTCGTATGATCACTTCCAGAGTTTATCTGTCAGGCTGTGATTGAATACTTCCCACATAGACAATAAGGATTCAATTAGAATGAACTTCTTATTTCTAATCTGCTGACATAAACGATGTCTTCGTGAGGGAAAATCCAAGCAGGCATAAGCTTATACATTTTCTCCATCCATGGGCCCTGGGTAATGTATTACCTTCATTGTTTGGTGATCTCAAATGGAGGCTTTACCCTGCCACGCCATGTTGCAAAAGAGGTTAACTTTTCATTTGTGCATTTTCTGTTTGAAAAACAGCTTACTGCAGAGTGGGCCTGGGCATTTGTTACGACATCCGCTTTGCAGAGCTCGCACAAATCTACGCACAGAGAGGTGAGATCACCGAGGTTGTGCTGTGGAGGTGCTTCCAGGTTTGGTTCCGGCCTGGTCTTCGTGGGTAGAGGGAGGGAGCCCTTTGTCAGAAAAACCAGAGGAGAAGCCTTACTCTGTCCACCCTCATCCGGCTGCTCAGATGTTGCTGCACGTGGACAGCACAGCTGTTTGGAGGTTGCATTTCAGCACACCGTGGAGCTAAGCAGGAGCCATGCTCCTAAATCCTCTCTGCCCCTCGAACCCTTCTTGCTACTGTATTTGGAAAGAGTAGCTTGGAGCCCACTAGAAGTGAGGATGTGGTCTATGGTGCCTGTCATGATTTCACACTCAGTGGTCCTGCATGTTGGGCACAGTAGAAATGTAGTCAGTGACATTCTGGTCCAGAGAACAAGTGTCCTTGCTGTCCTGGAAGAGCACGGAGCCAAGTCATGAGATCTGGGTTCTGGTTCCAGCTCTTTCCCTTAATGGACATGATACTTTGAGTAAATTATTTAATCTTTACAGCAGCGTGGATCTCCATTTTTTCATAGGCATGGGGTGGAGATTAAGGAAGGAGAGCTTAGAAAGCTCTTCTTGTGGTAGTCAACAAATAGGAGCATCCCACTAGACTGTCCAAGCTACTCTGATTTGGACTTGACTGTCACTTCAAGTGAAATGGGTGCAGGTGTTGTGACTGCCTGGTCAGCAAAACAGGTGGGGGGTGCACAGGCTCTGCGTTGGCGGTCTCTGTTGACTTCTGTCAGTAAGTGTTAGAGCACCTACTCTGCCCCTCATTTCATTTGAAAAGCATTACAAAATGTGGTCCTTGGCCACACAGAGCTGGCCATATGGTGCTGACAGAAATCTGTGAAGTCACATACCGTGGTTTCGGTCATCAATAGCACTGTTCTATGTTTGTGTGCAACGTGTATGTGTCCCCAAAGGAATCCTACCTTGGTGGACATCTTTTTTTTTAGGTTTGGGAGAGTTTGAGTTTGTTCCCCACTGGGTAAGGACCAAAATGGGGACTGAGTGTGGGGTGGTGTCAACCTGCACCCATTCTTCTCTGGCCGTTCTGTCTCAAGGCTGCCAGCTGTTGGTGTATCCTGGAGCTTTTAATTTGACCACTGGACCAGCCCACTGGGAGTTGCTTCAACGAGGCCGGTAAGAAAGCATCTCAGGCACATCTTCAAGTGTCAGTGTTGCCTTGTTGCAGAGATTTCCAGTTTGGGGGAAGAACCAACCTTCCTGATACAGGATGCTGCCCCTGACTCAGGTGCCCTGACATCCAGATGCAGTGGGAAAGGATGAATCACCCTGTTGACTATGTTGCTTGGATCGCGATGCTTCTCCTACCCCAGCCCTTACCTCATTCTGCTAGTCCTAGAATACCCTGCTGAGACACTGTTTTTCTATTCTGCGAATCCCAGGCATTGCACAGTGTCTTTGGCATGTCACAGTAGCTGTTACCTGGGTCCCTGAGGCTGAGGAGTGAGTGGTGAAGGGCAGATGGCTGAGGTGGATGTAATATGGAAGGGGAAAGGAGTGTGACTTGTGTGTCTGTGTAAAGTGTGCTGAAAACCATGAAATACTGGTCAGAGACGCTGGCTCTCTCCGTTACAGTTTTGTTAGTTGAGGTATCCTATACTTAGAGGAATGTACACTGATTTTAAGTCTGTAGGTTGGGGAGTTTTTACATGTGTATGCACCTCTGGCCACGGTCAATATAGAACACTTCTGGATCTCTAGAATGCTCCCCTTTGCCCCTTCCGCCTACCCTCTCCTTTGCCCAGATGTGGCCACTATTCTCACTTCTAAAGAGGATGGCAATTTTTATTGGAGGAGGAAGCAGAGGTGTTTGGTTGGTTGCTTGGTGGAAGGTGGGGTAGGGGTGTCTGATACCATGAATATTAATTAATGCAGTCTTGTAGGGAGCAGGAAAAGCTTGGGAGATATCGGAATGGCCTGGCGTGGACCTGTTGGTTAAGCCCAGGATGCTCCCAGGTGAGATGGCTTGATGTACCCAGCCTGCCACCTGAAATTCTTACCTAATTTGAGATGATGGGGCTGCGGCCACTGGGGGCATGGAGATGCCACGCAGCCCTGCAAAGTGTTTGGCCCCAGCAAGTCCAGTCCAGTCTCTCTGGCCACCTTGACTCGATTAACCAGAGAAGATCTGCTCGTTTATATGTTAAAAGGTTGGCTCAGGCCAGGATCTCAACTGTGGCAGTATTAACATGTTAGACTAGCTCATTCTCTGTTATAGGGGCTGTTCTGTGCACTGTAGGATGTTTAATAGCATCCCTGGCCTCTACCCTCCGGGTGCCAATAGCAACCCCCATCATGAAAGTCAAAAAGTCAGAGTCAGTGTCTTCAGACATTGGCAAATGGCTCTACTGGGCAAAATCACTCCCAGTTGAGAAGTGGCTTATGCGTTAAATATACTTTTAGAAGAGAGGGTTTCATGGCTTTGTTTGTTCCCTTCCATGTCTGAGCCAGCCTATCCTGTCCCAGTTTTTATTTCATTTTATTTATTTAAAAGAATTTTTTTAATGTTTATTTATTTTTCAGAGAGAGAGAGAAAGCGTGCGTGCGTGAGCAGGGGAGGGGCAGACAGGGAGACACAGAATCTGAAGCAGCCTCCAGGCTGTGAGCTGTCAGCACACACTCCAACATGGGGCTCAAACTCAGAAACTCTGAGAGCATGACCTGAGCCGAAGTACGACGCTTAACGAACTGAGCCACCCAGGCACCCCCCACTCTGTCCCAGTTTTTAAAAGAAGGATCTGTACCCTTGGGATAGAAAAATGTTGCCAATATATAATATATGAATTACCTCTTTTCTGTCTGTTGACAACAGGGCTGTTGATAATCAGGTATATGTGGCCACGGCATCTCCTGCCCGGGATGATCAGGCCTCCTATGTCGCCTGGGGACACAGCACTGTTGTGAGTCCTTGGTGAGTTGGCTAAGCGGGGAAAGGCTCTCCAGGAGCTTGGGAGAGATTGCACTGGGGGGGGTGGGTTGTCTGATTCCCCACCAGCCCTGCTCCTTCCCAGTCCCCCATCCTCACATGCCTCCTAGGTCTCCACTTCGTCTGAGAGAGACACTTGCACTTGGAAACCACATGAGAAAGAATTGGGCCTGCTGTCTTTCTTGATTGAGCATTTGACCTTAGCCCTCTTCTGAGCTTCTGAGTAGCTTTTGTTATCAGTCAGACTTGGATCACATGGGGGAAGTACGGCAGCAGTCATGGTGGGTGATTTTAGTAAAAGAGGCTCTCAGATTGTTGGCTTTTGGTTAAAATTTAAGCTAGGTGATTGGTTCTAGAGCAGGAATGGGTTATAGGGTGAGGATTTTGCTCCCTGCATAATGATTAGAGGATGGGGGAGGATGGGTTCATTTAAGCAAAACTGTGACCTTGTCCTCTGTGAGAGTGTAAAGCATTGTCTTAGAGAAGCCAGCATGGGAGTTCTCCCACCTGCACATCCAGTTGTATGTTACTGTACGTAACTCATGGTCTGTACTTGAATGGTTTCCACAGCACTTTCACACACATGGCCTCCATGTGAACGAGACTTTTCCTACGTTAAGCTCAGTTTATAGATGGTAGAATTGAAGTTCGTGGGATAAAATAGCCAGAACTGGTGTTTAGATTCAGGACTTCTGACTTTAGAACTTGGATTTATTCCATACCACTCACACATCTGTATGATTACACACATACTGCTGTGTATTTACATAATTTCAGGATAAATATGCCAGTAACAAGGCCGAGAAGGGTTATATATCACTAGGGTATGTCTGAAATTCTCTCTTCTGACCTTCTAGGCCCCAAAGATGAAAGAATGTGATAGGGGAAGGCCTTGGAAGATAAGACCAGTGAGAGATTCCAGGGAGCCTCCTGCATATTAGGATCTGGAAGGCACTGGCAGACTGGAAGGATTAAGTTGTCTTGAACATTTTCTTAAACTTGGTTCAAGTTCCTCTGTTCATTTGTTAGTGACAGGCTTCCTGGCCTTCTGGGCAGCTCTGCTTCCCTGCTGGGGTTCTCCTGATGAACTTCATTGCTTATCAGGCTGGCTGCTTCTGACACAAAGTAGTTGTACTTTATTCTTTTCAGAATTCTACCTGTAGGATTTGGGGGCCCTCGGTCTTATATTGACATCAGGAATGGCTGCCTGGGGTTAACCCAGAGAGGGAGATCTTTGAATGCCAGAGCAAATGGGGAAGAAATAGAAAAGAATAAAAATGAATTCAGTTAAGTGGCATTAATGATGATGTTTGTAGCTCATCTGTGCCAAAAATTTGTTTGTGGCCATCTGGGAAATGGAACCAATTACTGTATCAGATTGTTTGTTAGGTCAGATTACTTTATTTTGTGCTTTGGAGAAATTTCATTTCACTAGATGTTTTTGAAGCCCTGCTTTGGGCCAAGAGACTCAGCACTGGAATCTTCTCCACATCAGCCTTTCCCCAGATTTGGGAAGGAGTGTTCCTGTTTCTAAGTGTGAGGCTCCTCTCCTATTGGGGTGTGCTTTACACACCACTTCTATCCAGACCCCAGGCTGAAACCTTTCCTTCAAAAACTGAAACCCAATAACATAGGGACCCAGGGACCACAGGCACAAGGCCGGAGATCCAGGCAGCACAGGGCTGTGCTCAGACCCAACCTTACCATCCCCAGCCTCGGAAAGCATGAAGGAGCAGAGCCAGACCACCCTCCCGAAAGGGGTCTTTCTGATCTGCACTCAGGAAGGGACAGGACAGAGCTTCCCGCTGTTTACAGGTAGCTCTGTTTTCAGAGGTTTGTAATCATGAGGAACTACCATTTCCTAGCAGCTGGCAGTTTACAGAACATACTCCGTAATCTAAGTCCTCACAGAGCTCTGATTTCCACTTTATAGACTAGGAAATGGAGAGTGCAGGTGACTTAGCACAAGGCCAAATGGCTACTTAAATGGTGGAACAGGAATTTATGTCCCTCCTTTCTTGTCTTTAATCTCAGATTCCTTTCCCTGAGGCCTTCGAGGTGTGACAAGAATAGGGATCCTGATACCCACAAACATTAGTGACCTACTCCCTTCCGAATCTCTTTCAGGGGAGATGTCCTTGCCAAGGCTGGCACTGAAGAGACCATCGTGTATTCAGACATAGGTAAGATCTGCTGTGGCACGGTTGAGGTCTCTGGCGTCCCCATTGGTCTGAGGTGATTCCTAGCTGTGAAGCTCCTGTCGCTTGGAGGGGCTCCCTTGTGCCACCTTCTCGTTTATCCTTGGTTCTCTGGCCAAACCCTGGGGGCTATAATTCCGGTTGAGTTTTCTTGGTTTGGTTTGAAATAACTCCAGCGGGACCTCCAGGTCACCGGGTGCCTTTGGACAAGGCCTCTATATTCCTGAGTTACTTGCCGAGACTCTGGTGGTTTTTATACTGTTTGGGGAAGAAATTCTCATTGGTTAGTGAGGAGTTACATCCTATTAATAGTACACTTTCCTGTTTTTGCAGACCTGAAGAGGTTGGCTGAAATACGCCAGCAAATCCCCATTTTTAGCCAGAAGCGATCAGACCTTTATGCAGTGGAGGCGAAAAAGCCCTAAGGTTTATGCTTCTAACATGTCATGGAAAACAGGATGATGTTTCTGCAATGTAATCAACTCCCTGTTGAATTCTTTAAGGAGATTTTTTTTTTTTTTTCTAATTTCAGACTTTTCCTTTGTTGGGAACTCTCTATTGAGATGATGGAGCATTAACACATGATATTTTTCACACCATATTAGATAGTTAAAAAGAGCTCAGACTAGCCTTGCGAGCAGAAGGAAAAGGAGATGGCTATAACTCCCATACTAAGTTGCTTCATAGCAGTTGGTGAAAGTGTCAGATCTTGGTATCCTGGTGGTTGCTTCACCTGATACCGATATATTTATGTCACATACCGCTTATCTCACTGCTGGGGTTAGAATCCATTACGTAGAAGATTTGGTCTGGTGCCACTCTCTTTTGAGTAGGACGTTGAAGTTTATATTTTTAGTCTGTGAGTAGCTATGGAAAGCAAAGTTATGGACCCTTGTGTTTGCTAGAAGAGATGGCAGCCCCATCCCTTCCCGGCAGCCTTGGGGCTCTTCAAATTCAAGAAGGAGCCAATGAATCAACCCCAGACACTCCTGGTCTTAGAGAAAAGGTAGTATCAATAGGGAGTCCTGTGGAAGAATGGCAGCAGTGGCATTTGGTCAAGGCAACTGAAGTATGAGTCTCTGTAAAAGATTTTCTTGATGGGGTGAGTGTCTGAAAATATCTTTGTCTTTTTGCTTTTCTCCCTAGTAACACTTTCTAGCTTGATGAAGGCAAGCTAGTGGTTTTAGCCTAGTGGTTTTCAGAAGCCTTTTGCACAATTAAAAATTAAGGATTCCAATGAACTTTGTTTTTATGTATGTTACAGTTGGTGGTGGGCTAATAAACATTTAACAACCAGCTGTCCCCCCGCCCCAAAAAAAAGGCCCTGATTTTGCAGTAGTTGCAGTAGTATTTGCCAATTTCCTTGGTATAAATACTTTCACTGTGGCCAAGTACAGACTATCAACATGACCCCTCTAAACACAGCTGGAAATAGATGCACAGTGGGCACTTCTGAGCTGGTGTAATCCTGCTCTAGCACATCACTGTTTACATATGTAGAGATATTTGTCATCCTGGAAAATAAAACAAAACCTTACAATAATACACAAGCACACATTCTGTTAGCTATAAGAGTGATGATATCATCATGTGTCATTTAACCCTTGGGAACCGGCATTGTATACCCAGAGGAGTACAGGAGTGAAAAAGGCAAATGACGTTTTAAAATTAAGTCTACAATTTGGTAAAATTTGACACATGTATACATCCATGCATGCGCTCTCATCAAGATAATGAACCCTCCCCTGGTGTTTTCTTAAGCTGTTATGTAATCCCTTCAGCCACTCTTCTCCTTCCCAGGCAATCACTGATCAGCTTTGTCACTGTAGATTAGTTTGAATTTTCTATAATAACCCAAAAGTGGAATCATGCCATATGTATACTTTTTTACATCTTCTTTTACTCATCGTAATTACTGGAGGACTCATTCCTGTGTGTATCACTCATTTCTTTTTTATTGCTGAATGGTAGTCCACTGTATTTATCTGTTCACCTGTTGATAGACATTCGACTTTTTAGTTTTTGGCTATTAGAAATAAAGCTGCTAGAAAACATTTTGTACAAATTGTTCATTTTTCTTGAGTAAATATCTAGGAGTGGAATGGCAGGGGCCTATGTGTATTTCACTGCCAAACTATTTTCCAAAGTGACTGTGCCATTTTATTTCTTGCCATCCATCTGTCAGTGTCCCGGTTGCTCCGCGTCGTCACTAGTATTTGGTGTGATAATTTGATTTTAGCTCTTTTAATGTGCATGTGATGTGATTTCATTGTGGTTTTACTTTGTATTCTCCTGATGATTAATAGTGCTGATCATCTTTTCCTGTGCTTTTCCTGTATCCTTTTCAGTGAGGTGTCCCTTCATATCTTTTCCCCCTGTTTTGGTTCAGTTATTTATCCTTGTATTGATCAGTAAGAGTTCTTTATATACTCTAGTTAAAAACCATCTGTCGCATGTCATGTTTTACAAATATATTCTCCAAGTCTGAGGAAAAAAAAAGTCTTCATTTTTTTAAAAAGTATTGTTTACAGAGCAAAAGTTTTTAATTACCAGTGAAGGCTGGTTAATTGCTTTTTCTTCTTTTGAAGTTTGTCTTTTTTATGTTGAGAAAACAGAAGGCCATGGGGGAAGGGAAGAGGAAAAAATAGTTACAAACAGAGAAGGAGGGAAGCAAACCATAAGAGACTCTTAAATACAGAGACCAAACTGAAGATTGGTGGCGGGGGGAGGGGGGGAGGAGAGGCGTAAATTGACTGATGGGCATTGAGGAGGGCACTTGTTGGGATGAGCACTGGGTGTTGTATGTAAGCGATGAATCACAGGAATCTACCCCTGAAACCAAGAGCACACTGTTTTTTTTTTTTTTAATTTTTTTTTTTCAACGTTTATTTATTTTTGGGACAGAGAGAGACAGAGCATGAACGGGGGAGGGGCAGAGAGAGAGGGAGACACAGAATCGGAAACAGGCTCCAGGCTCTGAGCCATCAGCCCAGAGCCCGACGCGGGGCTCGAACTCCCGGACCGCGAGATCGTGACCTGGCTGAAGTCGGGCGCTTAACCGACTGCGCCACCCAGGCGCCCCGAGCACACTGTTTACACTGTATGTTAGCTAACTTGACAATAAATTATTTTTTTTAAATGTTGTATTTAAGAAATTGCCAAACTATATGTCACTAACTTCCTATGTTTTCTTTTGAAAGTTTTATACTTTTAGCTCTTATATTTGGGCCTATGATCCATTTTTTTAAGTTTATTTTGAGAGACAGCACAAATGGGGGAAGGGCAGAGAGAGGGGAGAGAGAATATCAAGCAGGTTTCTGTACTGCCAGCACAGAGCCCGACTTGGGGCTCGATCCCATTAACCAGAGACCCTGATCTGAGCTGAAATCAAGAGTTGGTCACTTAACCAACTGAGCCACCCAGGCGTCCTATGATCCATTTTGAATAGTTAGTTTTCTATATATGGTGTGAGTGAAGAGTCAAGATTCTTTTCTTTCTTTCCCGTCCCTCCCCACCCCTCACCCCCTGCCCCCGACTATCCAGCTGGTCCAGCACCATTTGTTGAAAAGATTATTTTATTCTTATTGAATTGCCTTGGCAGCTTTATGGAAAAAGAATTGGCTGTATTTATCTTGATCTACTTCTGTGTTCTCCTGTTTCATCAATCTATTCATCTATTTTTACACAAATAACTGTTGATTATTGTAGCTTTATAATAAATATTAAAGTCTGGAAGTATTGGTCTTCCAGCTCTTTTTTTGTTTTGACTATTTTAAGTCTTTTACATTCCCATATAAATTTCAGAATGAGAGTGTAAATTTCTACAGAAGAAAAGCTTGTTGGCATCTTGATTGGGATTATGTTGAATCCATAGAACAGTTTTGTGGAAAATTGACATCTTAATATCAACCTACGAACGTGAGCTATATTCTCCCTTATTTAGGCCTTTAATTTGTCTTAGCAATGATTGTTTGTTTCAGTGTAAAGGTAATATATATCTTTTGTCAGATTTATCCACAGGGACTACATATTTTTGATGCTGTAGTATTGTTTTAGAAACTTCAATTTCCAATTTTTCATAGCTAGTAAAAATATAATTTATTCCTGTATTTGATCTTACATCTTGCAACCTCACTAAACTCACTCTAGCAACATTTTGGGGGTAGATTTTGCATGTTTTTTTTTTTTTTTTTTTTTTTTTACATAGATGATCATGTCTGCAAATGAAGACAGTTTGTAAAATAAATAGGCTTGTTCCTTTCCAATCTGGTTCCTATTTATTCATTCATTTATATATATGTATTTATTCATTAAATAATTAATTTATTCATTTATTCATTCTTTCATTCATTTAATTATGGCCTATGGCATTGGCTAGAAGTTCCAGAACAATGTTGAGTAGAAGTAGTGAGTGGACATAAGTTGTATTGGTCCTGATGTTAAAATATGTAACCTTTCATAGATGCCATCTATCAGGTTGGGGAAATTCCCTTTTATTGCTATGTGCAGAGAGTTTTTATCAGGATAGGATGCTGGAATTTTTTAAATGCCTTTCCAGTCTTCATTGAGACAAACATGTCTTTTTTTTCTTCTTTAGACTGTTTATATTGTGAATTACGTTGATTGATTTTGAAGGTGTAAAACTTTCCATTCTTTGCATAAACTTCACTTGACCATAATGAATTAAAGTCCTTTGTTATATATTGTTGAATTTAATTTGCTAATGTTTTAAGAAGTTTTGCATCTCTGTTCATAAGGGAGTTTGGTCTGTTGTTTTCTTGTAATACCTCTTTCTGGTTTATGTACCAGGGTCTGCTGGCCTCATAAAATGACTTGAGAAGTATTTCCTTCTCTTTAGTGGTCTAAGAATTGTGTGATAATATGCACCTTGTCTCTTAATTTTGATTATTCTGATTGGAGGTTTATCAATTTTATTGATCTTTTCATAGAACCATTTTTTGATTCCATTGATTTGTTTTTTTAAATTTTTTTAATGTTTGTTTTTGAGAGAGAGAGAGACAGAGCACGAGCAGGGGAGGGCAGAGAGACAGAGGCAGACATAGAATCTGAGGCAGCCTCCAGGCTCCAAGCTGTCAGCAGAGAGCCCATTGTGGGGCTCGAACTCATGAACTGTGAGATCATGACCTGAGCCGAAGTTGGATGTTTAACTGACTGAGCCACCCAGCTGCCCCGATTCCATTGATTTTTTTTAACCTTTTTTTTCAGATTTGATATCATCGATTTCTGCTCATTTATTTTCTTCTGCTTACTTTTGGTTTCATTTGCTCTTATTTTTCTACTTTCTTAAAGTGTGTGCTGAGTATCTTTGATTGGAGACCTTTCCTTCTTTCCAGTATAGGTTAGTTTAGTGCTATAAATGGCCCAGGATTGCTTTAATTGCATGCCCAACCTTTGATATGTTGTGTTTTCATTGTCATTCAATTTAAAATATTAACCTCTAGGGGTGCCTGGGTGGCTCAGTTGGTTAGGCATTGGACTTCAGCTCAGGTTATGATCTCACAGCTGCGGAGTTCAGGACCCATGTCAGGCTCTGTGCTGACAGCTCAGAGCCTGGAGCCTAGTTCAGATACTGTGTCTCCTTCTCTCTCTCCGCCCCTCCCCTGCCATTCTCTCGTGTCCTCTCTCTCTCTCTCTCTCTCTCTCTCTCAAAAATAAACATGAAAACAATTATAAAAAAATACTGACTTTTCTTAGTCATCTTCTGTGATCCAAGGGTTGTTTGTGTTATTTAGTTTTTATCTTTTTTTTTTTTTTAATGTTTATTCATTTTTGAGTGAGAGAGAAAGAGCACATGAGCAGGGGAGAAGAAGAGAGAGAGGGAGACACAGAATTCCAAGCAGGCTCTAAGCTCTGAACTGTCAGCACAGAGCCCAATGTGGGGCTTGAACTCAGGAATGGTGAGATCATGACCTGAGTCAAAGTCGGACGCTTAACCAACTGAGCCACCCAGGCACCCCAATGTGTTATTTAGTTTTTAAAGATTTGGGGATTTTCCAAATCTTTCTGTTACTGATTTCTAATTTGATCCCACTGTGGCCAGATAACATACTTTGTATAATTTGAATCCTTTTAAATTTATTGAGACTGTTTTATGGGCCAGAGTATGCTTTATCTTAGTAAATGTTCCATGTGAAGTTGAAAAGAATGTATGTTGGGGCAGCTGGGTAGCTCAGTCAGTTAAGCGACTTCAGCCCAGGTCATGATCTCACAGTTTATGAGTTTGATCCCTGCATTGGGCTCTGTGCTGACAGCTCAGAGCCTGGAGCCTGCTTCAGATTCTGTGTGTCTCTCTCTCTCTGTCTACCCCTACCTCTCCCCTGCTCATGCTCTGTCTCTCTCAAAAATAAATAAAAAAAATTTAAAAAAGATTGTATATTTTAATTTTAGGTTTAGAGTATTCTATAAATGTCAATTAAATCACATTGGGTGATAATGTGACATAGTCTTCTCTGTCTATACAGATTTTCTAATTTTTGAATTTTTTTTTCAACGTTTATTTATTATTTTGGGGACAGAGAGAGACAGAGCATGAAGGGGGGAGGGACAGAGAGAGAGGGAGACACAGAATCGGAAACAGGCTCCAGGCTCTGAGCCATCAGCCCAGAGCCTGACGCGGGGCTCGAACTCACGGACCGCGAGATCGTGACCTGGCTGAAGTCAGACGCTTAACCAACTGCGCCACCCAGGCGCCCCTGATTTTCTAATTTTTGTATCAACAGAGGTGTTGATATTTCAGTATAATTATGGATTTGTCTATTTTTATACTTCTGTCAGTTTTTGTTTCATGTTTTTTGAAGCTCTCTTATTAGGTGCATAAATATTTAGGGCTGTTACATCATCTTGCTGAATTGACCCTTTTTCCATTTGAAGTATCTGTTTTTTGCCCATTTTACCTTTTAATTTTAACCTATTTGTGTCTTCATGTTTAAAGTGGGTTTCTGTTAAGCAGCATATAGCTGGGTCATGCATTTTTATCCAGTTTGACAATCCCTGCCTTTTAATTGGGGGTATTTAGGCCATTTATATTTGTTATGATTATTGATATGGTTGTATTTAAATCTACCATCTTTTTTATTTTGTATCCCATTTGTTCTACTTTTTCCTCCTATTCTTCTTCCTCTTGGATTAAGTAAATATTGTTCTGTGATTCACTTTATCTCCTTTGTTGGATTACAAGTTATAATTCTTTGTTGTGTTATTTTACTTGTTGCTCTGTGGTTTATAGTGTACATTTTTACAGTATAAATCAACATTTATACAGTAATATGCCACTTGATATGTAAGAATCTTAAAGTACTATACTTCATTTTACCCCCCCTTTGTATTGTCATACATTGTACTTCAACATGTATGAATCCCACAATGCATTGCTATTTTTGTTTTACATACCCAGTAATTATTGAAGATACTTAAAAAGCACATAAACATCTTTTGTTTACCAACATATTTACCATTTCTGATATTCTTCCTTAGCGTAGATCCATTTTCTTTCTGCTTGAAGCACTTTAACATTTTCGGTAGTGTAGCTCTGCTGGTGATTTATTCTTTTAGCTTTTGTGCGTCTGTAAAGTTCTTATTTTGCTTTCATTTTTTAAAGATTTTTTTAAAGTTTATTTTTGAGAGAGAGCACAAGAGGGGGAGAGACAGAGAGAAAGGGAGACACAGAATCCAAACCAGGCTCCAGGCTCTGAACTGTCAGCACAGAGCCCGATGCAGGCCTTGAACTCAGAAACTACAAGATCATGACCTGAGCTGAAGTGGATGCTTCAGTTACTGAGCCACCCAGGTGCCCCTGCTTTCATTTTTTAAAATATAGTTTTGCTGATAATAGAATTCACCATTTTCCCCCCTTTGAATGCTTTAAATTTGCTTCTACACTGTTTTCTGGCTTGCATTCTAGAGGCAAAGTGTACTGTCATTATTATCCTTTCTCCCTCTCTATAATGCCTTTTTTTCCTCTGCTTTTAAGATTTTTCTCTTCATCATTAATTTTATAGAACTTGTTGTGATGTGCTTTAGTGCAGTTTTGTTGTTGTTATCTTGTACTTTACTATTCTTACATCCTTGGTTTTATAATTTTCATCCAATTTAGAACATCAGCTATGATTTCTTAAAATATTAGGAACCCTTCTTAATTATGCATACATCAGGGTTCTTGGAACTGTCCCATCAACAATGATGCTATTGTTCCCTTCCTCTCTGCCCCCCCCCCCCCACCACCCAGTCTTTTTTCTGATACTTCCTTTTGGCTAGTTTCTGGGTCTTCAGTGTATTTTTTTCTTTACTGGTGTCTGATATATCAGTATCTGTCTTTTCTTTGTTACTGTCAAGTGGTTCCTGCCTGTGCTTCAGGTAGTTTCCTCATATCCATGTGCTGATCGGTACTTAGCTGAAGATGTGAACACAGCTCTCTGCAGATCTCTTGAACCTCCTCTTTATGCAACTCTCTCCTCTCCAGTACCTCTGCCCTGTGAACTGTTACCATCTTTGCTTCCTAAGGCTGCCAACTTTCCCTCCTCAACTCAGGGAAACTGTTAACCTCCAGCCATGTTCCCTGTGCTACAACCTGGAAACTTAATAAGCTAGAGCAATTAGAGGGTTCACTTCTTTTGTTTACCTTCTCTTAGGATCACTTCCTGAGGTCTGATGTCTGAAAACTACTGTTTCATACATAGTCTTTTTTTTTTAGCTATTTTGGAGGGGAGGGTAAATCTGATCCCTGTAACTCGATCTTGGCCTGAAGTAGAAGCTCCCAAATAACTTCATAATATTATAAAAAATACTTTAAAAGGCTTACTTAAAGTATTTTTAAATACTTTAAAAGATTCTTTTAAAGGATGTCAAAACTTTCAGGTAACTGTGAGCTACACTTTGAGAATCACTGCTGTGTATCCTGGTAGGCCCACAGACAAATATTTAAACTTTATAGTTTTAGAGGCGCCTGGGTGGCTCAGTCGGTTAAGTGTCTGACTTCAGCTCAAGTCATGATCTCACAGTTCGTGAGTTTGAGCCCAACATTGGGCTGTCTGCTCTCAGCACGGAGCCAGCTTCAAATCCTCTATCCTCCTCTCTGCCCCTCCCACTTTCTCTCTCAAAAATAAATAAACATTAAAAAAATGTAAACATTATAATTTTAGTGTGATCAATTTTTTATTTTATTTTTAAAATTTTTTAAAGTTTGAGAGAGCATGAGTGCGTGAGCAAGGGAGGGGCATAGAGGGAGAGAGAATGTTAAGCAGCCTCCACAGAGCCCGACTCAGGCCTCAAGCTCATGAATCAGTGAGTTGAAATCTAGAGTCGGATGCTTAACTGAACCACCCAGGTGGCCCTGAAACAGTTTTTTAATAGAAAATCTTGCAGTAAACCTTATATCTGTAACAATGATGAAAGAATGATCTGGCTGATGTGGGTGTGGAGAGCCTAGGAGCCCTCTGCCTTGGATTCCCTTAGTCTCCAAAAAACACCTTATGGTATTTCCTCCAAAGAGCTCAGAATAGTTTGGAAACCAGTGGACAAGCCAACTTAACTATCTAGTTGAAGCTCTAGAAGGAAGGACACTTTATCTTTATGTAGCATTCCTATATCAGATAAAGCACATGGATACTAGAACTTGTTTTTGTATTTCATTAAATGCAAGTCATCTTGTCCTTTTGGTGTTATATTGGGTGATCCTGCCTTCTGGTGCATTTGAAGACTGTGAAGTAAATGAATAAAGTAGGCATCTACATTAGTGTGTTACATTTTATTCTCATACAGTATGTGGTGACATGGCCCCAGATTCTACCTTTAATAAAGTAATACTGATCAAAATGAACCCAGGATTTGGTCTGCTTGAAACAGTAGAACACTGCAATTCAAGGCCATGAAAATGTTTTGTTCAAAGGTCATTCCCTGTAATCCCTCACTTTTTGTTGAGTTAGGCAATGATACTTTTTTTGCATAATACTTTGAAGTCTGCTATCATATGTTGCAGTCTTTCTCCTGCAGTTTATTTTTTTAAAGTTTGCAATTCAGTGGTTTTAGTATATTCATAGAATTGTGTGACGATCACCACAGTCAATTTTCAAACATTTTAATCACACCAAAGAGAAATTGCATACACATTAGTAGTCATTCTCCATTTCCTGGCAATTTTCCTAGGCTGTCTCTTCTGCAGTTTAGATAAGGCAACACACTTAACTAATCAAAGTGACTCCCTTACAAAAATTATGTCCTTTTTTGAAATAAGCCAGGATATACTGGTAGTCATGAAAGTGGCCCTAAACATTGGCCTAGCTTTTTAAAGTTGAGGGCTAACAGAGAATGGGTTTTGCATTGGTTGCAAATGAGTAAATTACTAACATTACAGGGTTTAAACTGACTACTAGTCAGATTGTGACATCAAGTGGGTGTTTAGGGAAAGACTTCTTGCTGCCACCAAGAATTAGGTCTGTGCAAAGTCTACCAAGTGAAAAAAGGTTTAGACAAAGAGTTGAGGTTTCAGGATCAATGATCTGCTCTACTGACAGCAGTTTTTATGTCTTTTATGTTGCCTCCTAAGCACTGTGGGGTGTGTTTTGGTAGTAAATGGGTCTGATGAAGCCAGGGGATGGCACGGGAAAAGCTGTGTTCTGTGATGTCTCCACTGGCCAAACATAATTGCCAGGGCAGCAGGTTTCATATGGGCTTTTTTCCTTTATGCCTTATAACCACTTTTGTGTTGCAGTTTCATATTTCTTGTCAAGTTATTATCTTGATTCAGCTCTGTATCTTTTTGATCAAAGATTGAAGGATAAGTAAAAGCTAGTTAGTTGTTGGAAGAAAGAATGTGCTTTCGGATAAAATGGTCTTGTTAAAATCAGAAATTAAAAAGTTAAGCCACACGGGCACCTGGCTGGCTTAGTTGGTGGAACGTGCAACTCTTGATCTTGGGGTTGTGAGTTTAGGCCCCATGTTGGGTGTAGAGATTACTTAAAAAAAAAAAAAAGAAAGAAAGAAAGAAACTTAAGTTCTAGATCTACCATCAAATACCAAAACTCAAACGTGTGAGGACATTACTTCTTGTTCACGGATTACTTCACAGCTGGCTCATAATTCACCAAGTGAACATGAATCTGGAAAAATGGAGCATGGTGGACAAGGTGTAGTAATATTCTAAGTGTTGTGATGCCTAGCTCTTCTTGAAATATTTTAAACCTACAAATGTGTTCCTTTGTGCTCAACTATTATTACTATTGTATCTGTAAAGTCATTCTCCCTTAAAACTATACCATCCTATAAAAAAAACTCCCATTTTTTTACTACATTTCTTTTTATTATTACTAATTTATCAAAATGTTACAGTATTTTCAGGTGTACAACATAATGAGTCAGTAAGTCGTACATTATGCTGTGCTCACCTCAAGGGTGACTACCTCTGTCACCACACAGCACTACTACAGTATTGTTGACTATATTCCTTCTACTGTACCTTTCATCCCTATGACTTACTCATTCTGTAACTGGAAGTCTGTGTCTTCTACTTTCTTTCACCCATTTTGCACATCCCACCTTCCTCCACACCCCTGCAACCATCAGTTGTCTGTATTTATGAACCTCTTTCTGCTTTTTGTTTATTCATTTGGTTTTTAGATTCAACATATAAGTGAAATCATATGGTATTTGTCTTTCTCTGATTTATTTAGCATAATACTCTTTAGGTCCACGCATGTTGTCTCAGAGGCAAGTTCTCATCCATTTTATGGCTAATATTCCATTGTACATATAGATCATATCTTTATGCATTCCTCTATGGACGTTTGGGTTGCTTGCATTTTTTTGGTTATTATAAATGCTGTAGTAAACATAGAGGTGTATATAACTTTTTGAATTAGTGCTTTTGTGGTTGTGTGTGTGTGGTTGTGTGTGTGTGTGTGTGTGTGTGTGTAAATACCCAATAGTGGAATTACTCAGTTATATGGAATTTCTATTTTTAATTTTTTAGAGGAACCTCCATACCATTTTTCACAGTGCCTGCACTAATTTGCATTCCACCAGTATTCACAAGCTTCTTTTTTCTCCACATTCTCACCAACACTTGTTATTTCTTGTCTTTTTGATTCTACCAATTCTGACAGGTATAAGATACCTCATTATAGTTTTGGTTTGCATTTTCCTGATGATTAGTGATGTTGACCATCTTTTCATGTATCTATTGGACATCTGTATCTGTATGTCTTTGGAAAAGTGTCTATTTAGGTCCCTTGCCCATTTTTTAATTGGGCTGTTTGTATTTTGGGAGTTAAGGTGTATAAGTTCTTTGTATATTTTGGATATTAACCTCTTATTGGATATATCATTTGTGAATATCTTCTCCCATTTAGTAGTTTGCCTTTTTGTTTTGTTGACAGTATGCTTCACTGTGTAAAAACTTTTTATTTTGATGTAGTCACAAGTTTAATTTTGCTTTTGTTTCCCTTGCCTGAGGAGATAGATGTAGGAAAATAGTGCTGTGGCTGATGTCAGAGAAATTACTGCCTATGTTTTCTTCTAGGACTTTTGTGGTTTCAGGTCTCATATTTAGGTCTCTAATCCATTTTGAGTTTATTTTTATGTATGGTATAAGAAAGTGGTCCAGTTTCATTCTTTTGCATGTAGCTGTCCAGTTTTCCCAGCTCCATTTATTGATAAGACTGTTTTTCTCTGTTGTATGTTCTTGTCTCCTTTGTCATAGATTAATTGACCATATAAGCGTGGTTTTATTTCTGGGATGTCTATTCTGTTCCATTGATCTATGTATCTTCTTTTGTGTGTGTGTGTGTGCCAGTACCATATTGTTTTGATTACTGTATCTTAAGATATGGGATTGTGATACTTCCAGCTTTGTTTTTGTTCTTTGAGGTTGCTTTGGCTTTTTGAGATCTTTTGTGATTCCTTACAAATTTTAGTATTATCCTACTACAGTGACAAATGCTTTGGTATATTCATAGGGATTGCATTGAATCTGTAGTTTACTTTGGGTAGAATGGACATTTTAACAAGATTGGTTCTTCCAATCGTGAGCATAGGAAATCTTTACATTTGTGTCATTTTCAATGTCTTTCATCATTGTTTTATAGTCTTCGGAGTACACATCTTTCACCACGTTGGTTAAGTTTATTTCTAGGTATTCTTTAAAAAAAAATTTTTTTTAATCTTTATTTTTGAGGGAGACAGAGTGGGAGTGGGAGAGGAACAGAGAGGGAGGGAGACACAGAATCCAAAGCAGGTTCCAGGCTCTGAGCCGTCAGCACAGAACCCAGTGCGGGGCTTGAGCTCATGAACTGTGAGATCACGGCCGAGTCGAAGTCAGACACTTAACCGACTGAGCCACCCAGGCGCCCCAAGGTATTGTATTCTTTTTGATGCAATTGTAAATTAAATTTTTTTCTTAATTTCTCTAATTTCTTAATTTCTCTTTCTGCTACTTCATTATTAGTGTATAGAAGCTCAGCTGATTTGTGTTAATTTTGTTTTGTTTTGTTTTGATTTGTGTTAATTTTGTATTCATTATTCCTAATAGTTTTTTTGGTGGAGTCTTTAGGGTTTCCTCTGTCTAGTATGTCTCTGCAAATAGTGACATTTTAACTACTTCTTTACCAATTTGGATGTCTTTTATTCCTTTTTTCTTGTCTGATTCCTGTGACTAGGACTAGGACTTCCAGTAGTAATGTTGAATAAAAGTGGTGAGGCTATCAGATATCTTTGTCTTGTGTCTGGTCTTAGAGGAAAACTTCTAGGTTTTTACCTTTGAATATGATGTCAGCTGTGGTTTTTTTTCACATACGGCCTTTATTATGTTGATATGATTCCTCAAAATCCACTTTATTGAGAGTTTGTATCATGAATGGGTGTTTAATTTTGTCAGATGCTTTTTCTGCATCTGAGATGATATGATTCATATCCTTCGTTTTGTTCATGTGGTGTTATGTTGATTGATTTGCAAATAGCCATCCTTGCATCCCTGGAATAAATACCACTTGATTGCAATGAATTATCCTTTTAATGTATTGTTGAATGTAGTTTGCTAATATTTTGTTGAGGAGTTTTGCATCTGTGTTCAGAGATATTGGACTGTAGTTTTCTTCCTTAGTAGTGCCTTTGTCTAGTTTTGATACTAAGGTAATGCTAGCCTTGAAAATGTACTTGGAAGCTTTCCTTCCTCTTCTATTTTAGAATAATTGAGGGGAGTAGGTATTATCTCTTGTTTAAATGTTTGGTTGAATTCACCTGTGAATTCATCTGGTCCTGGACTTTCCTTTGTCAGTTTTTTGATTACTAATTCAATTTTGTTACTAGTAATTGGTCTGTTCAGATTTTCTATTTCTTTGTGATTCAGTTTTTTTTTCCTATTTATTTATTTACTTAAATTTATATCCAAGTTAGCATATAGTGCAACAGTGATTTCAGGAGTAGATTCCTTAATGCCCCTTACCCATTTAGCCCATCCTGCCTCCCACAACCCCTCCAGTAACCCTCTGTTTTCCATATTTAAGAGTCTCTTATGTTTTGTCCTCCTCCCTGTTTTTATATATTTTTTTGCTTCCCCTCCATTATGTTCATCTGTTTTGTATCTTAAAAGTCCTCATGTGAGTGAAGTCATAGGATATTTGCGTTTCTCTGACTAATTTTGCTTGGCATAATATACTCTAGTTCCATCCACATAGTTGCAAATGGCAAGATTTCATTCTTTTTGATTGCTGAGTAATACTCCATTGTATGTATGTATGTAATTCATTTTTTTTTTGACAATTGCAAATCCTTTTATTTTTTTTATTTATTTTTTTTATTTATATATGAAATTTATTGTCAAATTGGTTTCCATACAACACCCAGTGCTCATCCCAAAAGGTGCCCTCCTCAATACCCATCACCCACCCTCTCCTCCCTCCCACCCCCCATCAACCCTCAGTTTGCTCTCAGTTCTCAACAGTCTCTTATGCTTTGGCTCTCTCCCACTCTAACCTCTTTTTTTTCCTTCCCCTCCCCCATGGGTTCCTGTTAAGTTTCTCAGGATCCACATAAGAGTGAAACCATATGGTATCTGTCTTTCTCTGTATGGCTTATTTCACTTAGCATCACACTCTCCAGTTCCATCCACGTTGCTACAAAAGGCCATATTTCATTTTTTCTCATTGCCACGTAGTATTCCATAGTGTATATAAACCACAATTTCTTTATCCATTCATCAGTTGATGGACATTTAGGCTCTTTCCATAATTTGGCTATTGTTGAGAGTGCTGCTATGAACATTGGGGTACAAGTGCCCCTATGCATCAGTACTCCTGTGTCCCTTGGATAAATTCCTAGCAGTGCTATTGCTGGGTCATAGGGTAGGTCTATTTTTAATTTTCTGAGGAACCTCCACACTGCTTTCCAGAGCAGCTGCACCAATTTGCATTCCCACCAACAGTGCAAGAGGGTTCCCGTTTCTCCACATCCTCTCCAGCATCTATAGTCTCCTGATTTGTTCATTTTGGCCACTCTGACTGGCGTGAGGTGATACCTGAGTGTGGTTTTGATTTGTATTTCCCTGATAAGGAGCGACGCTGAACATCTTTTCATGTGCCTGTTGGCCATCTGGATGTCTTCTTTAGAGAAGTGTCTATTCATGTTTTCTGCCCATTTCTTCACTGGGTTATTTGCTTTTCGGGTGTGGAGTTTGGTGAGCTCTTTATAGATTTTGGATACTAGCCCTTTGTCCGATATGTCATTTGCAAATATCTTTTCCCATTCCGTTGGTTGCCTTTTAGTTTTGTTGGTTGTTTCCTTTGCTGTGCAGAAGCTTTTTATCTTCATAAGGTCCCAGTAATTCACTTTTGCTTTTAATTCCTTTGCCTTTGGGGATGTGTCGAGGAAGAGATTGCTACGGCTGAGGTCAGAGAGGTCTTTTCCTGCTTTCTCCTCTAAGGTTTTGATGGTTTCCTGTCTCACATTCAGGTCCTTTATCCATTTGGAGTTTATTTTTGTGAATGGTGTGAGAAAGTGGTCTAGTTTCAACCTTCTGCATGTTGCTGTCCAGTTCTCCCAGCACCATTTGTTAAAGAGACTGTCTTTTTTCCATTGGATGTTCTTTCCTGCTTTGTCAAAGATGAGTTGGCCATACGTTTGTGGGTCTAGTTCTGGGGTTTCTATTCTATTCCATTGGTCTATGTGTCTGTTTTGGTGCCAATACCATGCTGTCTTGATGATGACAGCTTTGTAGTAGAGGCTAAAGTCTGGGATTGTGATGCCTCCTGCTTTGGTCTTCTTCTTCAAAATTACTTTGGCTATTCGGGGCCTTTTGTGGTTCCATATGAATTTTAGGATTGCTTGTTCTAGTTTCGAGAAGAATGCTGGTGCAATTTTGATTGGGATTGCATTGAATGTGTAGATAGCTTTGGGTAGTATTGACATTTTGACAATATTTATTCTTCCAATCCATGAGCAGGGAATGTCTTTCCATTTCTTTAAATCTTCTTCAATTACCTTCATAAGCTTTCTATAGTTTTCAGCATACAGATCCTTTACATCTTTGGTTAGATTTATTCCTAGGTATTTTATGCTTCTTGGTGCAATTGTGCATGGGATCAGTTTCTTTACTTGTCTTTCTGTTGCTTCATTGTTAGTGTATAAGAATGCAACTGATTTCTGTACATTGATTTTGTATCCTGCAACTTTGCTGAATTCATGTATCAGTTCTAGTAGACTTTTGGTGGAGTCTATCGGATTTTCCATGTATAATATCATGTCATCTGCAAAAAGCGAAAGCTTGACTTCATCTTTGCCAATTTTGATGCCTTTGATTTCCTTTTGCTGTCTGATTGCTGATGCTAGAACTTCCAGCACTATGTTAAACAACAGCGGTGAGAGTGGGCATCCCTGTCGTGTTCCTGATCTCAGGGAAAAAGCTCTCAGTTTTTCCCCGTTGAGGATGATGTTAGCTGTGGGCTTTTCATAAATGGCTTTTATGATCTTTAAGTATGTTCCTTCTATCCCGACTTTCTCAAAGGTTTTTATTAAGAAAGGGTGCTGGATTTTGTCAAAGGCCTTTTCTGCATCGATTGACAGGATCATATGGTTTTTCTCTTTTTTTGTTGTTAATGTGATGTATCACGTTGATTGATTTGCGAATGTTGAACCAGCCCTGCATCCCAGGAATGAATCCCACTTGATCATGGTGAATAATTCCTTTTATATGCCGTTGAATTCGATTTGCTAGTATCTTATTGAGAATTTTTGCATCCATATTCATCAGGGATATTGGCCTGTAGTTCTCTTTTTTTACTGGGTCTCTGTCTGGTTTAGGAATCAAAGTAATACTGGCTTCATAGAATGAGTCTGGAAGTTTTCCTTCCCTTTCTATTTCTTGGAATAGCTTGAGAAGGATAGGTATTATCTCTGCTTTAAACGTCTGGTAGAACTCCCCTGGGAAGCCATCTGGTCCTGGACTCTTATTTGTTGGGAGATTTTTGATAACCGATTCAATTTCTTCGCTGGTTATGGGTCTGTTCAAGCTTTCTATTTCCTCCTGATTGAGTTTTGGAAGAGTGTGGGTGTTCAGGAATTTGTCCATTTCTTCCAGGTTGTCCAATTTGTTGGCATATAATTTTTCATAGTATTCCCTGATAATTGTTTGTATCTCTGAGGGATTGGTTGTAAGAATTCCATTTTCATTCATGATTTTATCTATTTGGGTCATCTCCCTTTTCTTTTTGAGAAGCCTGGCTAGAGGTTTGTCAATTTTGTTTATTTTTTCAAAAAACCAACTCTTGGTTTCGTTGATCTGCTCTACAGTTTTTTTAGATTCTATATTGTTTATTTCTGCTCTGATCTTTATTATTTCTCTTCTTCTGCTGGGTTTAGGCTGCCTTTGCTGTTCTGCTTCTAATTCCTTTAGGTGTGCTGTTAGATTTTGTATTTGGGATTTTTCTTGTTTCTTGAGATAGGCCTGGATTGCAATGTATTTTCCTCTCAGGACTGCCTTCGCTGCGTCCCAAAGCGTTTGGATTGTTGTATTTTCATTTTCGTTTGTTTCCATGTATTTTTTAATTTCTTCTCTAATTGTCTGGTTGACCCACTCATTCGTTAGTAGGGTGTTCTTTAACCTCCATGCTTTTGGAGGATTTCCAGACGTTTTTCTGTGGTTGATTTCAAGCTTCATAGCATTGTGGTCTGAAAGTATGCATGGTATGATTTCAATTCTTGTAAACTTATGAAGGGCTGTTTTGTGACCCAGTATATGATCTATCTTGGAGAATGTTCCATGTGCACTCGAGAAGAAAGTATATTCTGTTGCTTTGGGATGCAGAGTTCTAAATATATCTGTCAAGTCCATCTGATCCAGTGTCTCATTCAGGGCCCTTGTTTCTTTATTGACCGTGTGTCTAGATGATCTATCCATTTCTGTAAGTGGGGTGTTAAAGTCCCCTGCAATTACCACATTCTTCTCAATAAGGTTGCTTATGTTTATGAGTAATTGTTTTATATATTTGGGCGCTCCGGTATTCGGCGCATACACATTTATAATTGTTAGCTCTTCCTGATGGATAGACCCTGTCACTATTATATAATGTCCTTCTTCATCTCTTGTTACAGCCTTTAATTTAAAGTCTAGTTTGTCTGATATAAGTATGGCTACTCCAGCTTTCTTTTGGCTTCCAGTAGCATGATACATAGTTCTCCATCCCCTCACTCTCAATCTAAAGGTGTCCTCAGGTCTAAAATGAGTCTCTTGTAGACAGCAAATAGATGGGTCTTGTTTTTTTATCCATTCTGATACCCTATGTCTTTTGGTTGGCACATTTAGTCCATTTACATTCAGTGTTATTATAGAAAGATATGGGTTTAGAGTCATTGTGATGTCTGTATGTTTTATGCTTGTAGTGATGTCTCTGGTACTTTGTCTCACAGGGTCCCCCTCAGGATCTCTTGTAGGGCTGGTTTAGTGGTGACAAATTCCTTCAGTTTTTGTTTGTTTGGGAGACCTTTATCTCTCCTTCTATTCTAAATGACAGACTTGCTGGATAAAGGATTCTCGGCTGCATATTTTTTCTGTCTGGCACACTGAAAATCTCGTGCCAATTCTTTCTGGCCTGCCAAGTTTCAAAAGAGAGATCAGTCACGAGTCTTATAGGTCTCCCTTTATATGTGAGGGCACGTTTACCCCTTGCTGCTTTCAGAATTTTCTCTTTATCCTTGTATTTTGCCAGTTTCACTATGATATGTCGTGCAGAAGATCGATTCAAGTTACGTCTGAAGGGAGTTCTCTGTGCCTCTTGGATTTCAATGCCTTTTTCCTTCCCCAGTTCAGGGAAGTTCTCAGCTATTATTTCTTCAAGTACCCCTTCAGCACCTTTCCCTCTCTCTTCCTCCTCTGGGATACCAATTATGCGTAGATTATTTCTTTTTAGTGTATCACTTAGTTCTCTAATTTTCCGCTCATACTCCTGGATTTTTTTATCTCTCTTTTTCTCAGCTTCCTCTTTTTCCATAACTTTATCTCCTAGTTCACCTATTCTCTCCTCTGCCTCTTCAATCCGAGCCGTGGTGGTTTCCATTTTGTTATGCATTTCGTTTAAAGTGTTTTTCAGCTCCTCGTGACTGTTCCTCAGTCCCTTGATCTCTGTAGCAAGAGATTCTCTGCTGTCAGCTATACTGTTTTCAAGCCCAGCGATTAATTTTATGACTATTATTCTAAATTCACTTTCTGTTATATTATTTAAATCCTTTTTGATCAGCTCATTAGCTGTTGTTATTTCCTGGAGATTCTTCTGAGGGGAATTCTTCCGCTTGGTCATTTTGGATAGTCCCTGGCGTGGTGAGGACCTGCAGGGCACTTCCCCTGTGCTGTGGTGTATAACTGGAGTTGGTGGGCGGAGCCGCAGTCAGACCTGATGTCTGCCCCCAGCCCACCGCTGGGGCCACAGTCAGACTGGTGCGTGCCTTCTCTTCCCCTCTCCTAGGGGCGGGATTCACTGTGGGGTGGGGTGGCCTGTCTGGGCTACTTGCACACTGCCAGGCTTGTGATGCTGGGGATCTGGCGTCTTAGCTGGGGTGGGTAGGCAAGGTGCACAGGGGCAGGAGGGGCAGGCTTAGCTTGCTTCTCCTTAGGTGATCCACTTCAGGAGGGGCCCTGTGGCAGCAGGAGGGAGTCAGATCCGCTGCCGGAGGTTTGGCTCCGCAGAAGCGCAGAGTTGGGTGTTTGCGCGGAGCGAGCAAGTTCCCTGGCAGGAACTGGTTCTCTTTGGGATTTTGGCTGGGGGATGGGCGGGGGAGATGGCGCTGGCGAGCGCCTTTGTTCCCCACCAAACTGAGCTCTGTCGTCCGGGGGCTCAGCAGCTCTCCTTCCCTTTGTCCTCCAGCCTTCCCGCTTTCTGAGCAGAGCTGTTAACTTATGACCTCCCAGACGCTAATTCGCGCTTGCTGTGGGAACACAGTCCGTCAGGCCCCTCCGCTTTTTGCAAGCCAGACTCGGGGGCTCTGCTTGGCCGGCGAGCCGCCCCTCCACCCCGGCTCCCTCCCGCCAGTCCGTGGAGCGCGCACCGCCTCGCCGCCCTTCCTACCCTCTTCCGTGGGCCTCTCGTCTGCGCTTGGCTCCGGCGACTCCGTTCTGCTAATCCTCTGGCGGTTTTCTGGGTTATTTAGGCAGGTGTAGGTGGAATCTAAGTGATCAGCAGGACGCGCGGTGAGCCCAGCGTCCTCCTACGCCGCCATCTTCCTTCATAATTCATTTTTTAAAGAACATATGTTTCTAGGAATTTATCCATTTCTTCAGGGTTGTCCAGTTTGCTGCTAATTTTTTTTATTGTAATCCTTTGCATTTTTGTGGGTGTTGTCACTTTTCCCCTTTCACTTCTGATTTTATTTTTGTCCTTTTTTTAAATCTGACTGAAGATTTATCAATATTTATTTATTCAGAGAACTGACTCTTGGTTTCATTGATCTTTTCTTTTTCAGTCTCTATTTCATGTATTTCTGCCCTGACCTATATTATTTCCTTCCTTCTCCTAACCTTGAGATTTTATTTTCTTCTTTTTCTAGTTCTTTTAGGTGTAAGTTTACATTGTTCATTTGAGATTTTCTCAAAGATTTTGGATTGCTGTGTTTTCATTTTCATTTTTCTATGTGTAGTTTTTTTTTTTATTTTCTCTTTGATTTCTTTGTAACTCATGGGTTGTGTAGTTGCATATGGTTTAGTTTCTATATTTTTACTGGTTTTGTTCTTGTGATTGATTTCTGGTTTCATATCATTGTTGGAAATAATGCATGATATGCCTTTAACCTTCTTAAACTTACTGAGATTTGGATTGTTGGAGTGATCCCTTTATTATGTAGTGGTCTTCTTTTTGTCTTGTTATAGTCTTTGTTTTAAAGTCTATTTTGTCTAACTATTGCTACCTGGCTTTCCCCCGTTCCCCCCAATTCTATTTGCATGGTATATCTTTTTCTAGCCTTTCATTTTCAGTCTGTATGTGTCTTTAGGACTGAAGTGAGTCTCTTGTAGACACCATATAGATGGCTTTTGTCCCCATCCCTTCTGCCACTCTGTCTTTTGATTGGATATTTAGACCATTTACATTTAAAGTAATTATTGATATGTACTTATTGCCATTTTGTTAGTTGTTTCCTGGATGTTTTTGTATTTTTTTGTTTCTTCTCTTGCTCTTTCCTTGTGATTGATGACTTTCTATAGTGTTAGGCTTGGCTTTCTTTCTCTTTATTTTTGTGTATCTGTTAGAGGTTTTGGGTTTGTGGTTACTATGAAGTTCATATATAGGATTCTAAGTATCTGACAAACTATATCAAGTTGGTGGTCATTTAAGTTTGAACACATTCTTCTTTTTTACTCCTGCGTGTTTCAGGTGTATGTTGTCATATTTTACATCTTTTTAATTCATAATTTTTTTACTTCTACTTATGGCCTTACCCCACCTCCCCCATCTCCCCCAATTAAGTACCTTTAACATTTCGTGTAAGACCAGAACTCCTTTTACTTTTGTTTGGGAAACTCTTTATCTCTCCTTCAATTCTAAATGATAACCTTGACTAGTGGAGTATTCCTGATTGTAGTTCTTTGAATATATCATGCCACCTCCTTCTGGTCTATTAAGTTTCTGCTGAAAAATCATCTGATAGCCTTAGGGAGTTCCCCTTATATATAACTTTTGCTTCTCTTTTACAACTTCTAAAATTCTTTTTATCTTTAAACTTTGCCATTTTAATTATTATGTGTTTTGGCGTAGACCTCCTGAGGTTCATTTAGTTTAGAACTGCCCTTTTTTTCTTTTTTTTTAAACACATTTCTTAAAGGAGTCATTTCGGCTTACTAGTCCATTCTGATCTTTCAGTTACTTTTCAGAGCCTGGCAGCCAGAGTCTGCCCTCACCATTCCAATGACACTTACCTGACGAAGATTACTGATGATCTATTTGTAGACTTGTTCATTTGGCCTCTCTGAAACCTAACACCATCAATGTGACCTTGGTCTCACTGTGGTAAGTGGTCTGACCACTTTTTCATTGCCGCCTTTTTCCCTTAGATGTTGATGTTTCCCAAAGTTTTATTTTTAGCCCATTTTAATTTTAATTTTCTCCTGAAGTAAGCTCATCTACATGTTGTCTTAAATATATGCTGATAATTCTCAAACATGTAGCTACACTATTGGCATCTTCTCACCAGTTTTGAAACACAAAAGCTTCATCTTGCTGGACTCAGAGGCTTATTTCAACTCATACTCATGATGTCTCTTCACTTAGGTTTTATTTTTAAATTCTGGTGGTTTCCCCATCTTTTAGAAAGCTCTTTACCCAAATACTATTTATCCCTCAAGTCTTAGCAGAATTCATTACTGTTGTGTTTCCATACCACATTGTATAGAACTTTATGGCACCAATTTTGTCATATTAGTTTTGGAGTTCCTCAAGGCCTTTATGCCCTTTACGTGGCTAGTCCTCACCATGATGGGTGCTCAGTAAAAACAAGTTGAATTGGAGTGACTTTTTTTCCTACAGATTGCACTAATACATGTACAAGTTTTCTGGCTAAATAAGTTTTCTACGTTTGCTGGAATCATTTCTTTACCCTAAAGGATTCTAATTGGGTAAGATCTGGGACATGGTATAACTTCATGTAACTTAGAGCTGGGTGGGACCTTCATTTACTTAAGATAATGCAACTGGTGGAAAGCAATGTTAGTTAGAAATTAAGTCACTTCACGCTGAGGCCATTAATACTTTTCCCTGCACCATGCTATCGTCCCAGATAGACAGCATAATCCTCTGAACTGGTGAAAGATTAAGCTTGAGGTGAATAGAAGGTAAAAACAAGTAGAGATGGGTAATCATTTCTCAGTGAGTCTCTTAAGTTTCTGCCTGTCTTGTGAACAGAGGCATTTCTTCCAGACTGTCCTTTCAAAGAAGTTTGAAAGTTTTGGAATATAGAGACTGTCTCTTTCTGGAGCTTAGGACAGGTTTATTTACAAACCAGTATAATAAAAATGTTTTCCTCTGCTGCCAAAGACAGGCAGCTTTGCTTGCAATCAGCCCATTAAGATTTGAGTTTCCTATGTTCAGAGTCTCTCATCTGTGACACAGTCCCACTGCCCATGCAGCATCCACTTAGATTATTTCAGATCATCTCCATAGTATCTGGGGTACAAGGGAAGCAAAGCGAACATGAAGCTTTCTGTTCTTAATTAAGTCCATGTCTCTGACCTAGGATCTCAAGTCCTAGGTAAAATCTTAGATCCTTCACAATTCTTGACATAAGGCAGACACTCGGAGATAAAATTGGGTACAAGTTGTTTAATACAGCAGTTCATTGATAATTTAGACAATGGGACATCTCTGCAGAGAATCTTACGTACTTTGTCCAGTCCCTCGTACTTTAAACTTTTCATGATGCCCAGATGTTAGTTTTAGTCATGGTCTTTCCCCCCTACACTTGCTCTGGAAGCCTTTTGTATCTGTTGAGCCCTCCCATGGCTTCTAGGACAATGCTTGCACAGAGTTCTGTTTTCTTCCAGTGCCAACAAAAGAACTGGCAAGATTAAGTGCTTTGCACTCTGAAAGGCAGTAGTCATGTTGGTCCTTAGTGTGTTCCCACCTTTAGCTTCCTCCCCTCCTTTGGTTGGTGACAGGCACCACTGCCATTTCTGTCCCAGTGATCAGCAGGACCTTAAATACCCTCTAGCATGAAGACCATCTAGAAAGAATACTAGCTGTCAATCCCCAATAGAATTTGTGCTCTGTCACCTTAAAGTACACCAGAGTGTATTTTTCATATTGTCTAATTTCAACACTTAAAAAATACTTGGAAATAGTGTCATTCCTTTCATGTTTCTTTTATATATTGGCAGAGGCATCTCCACTTTTTCTTTATTAACATAGTGTTATGTTAGTTTCAGGCACGAGTATAATGATTTAACAACTCTATATGTTAGTCCTCATTATGGTATGTGTACTCTTAATCCCCTTCACCTATTTCAATTATCCCTCCCTTCCCTCTGGTGACCATTTGGTGTATAGAAATGTGGTTTGTCTCTTTTTTCTTTGTTGTTTCTTAAATTCTACATGAGTGCAATCATACGGTATTTTTCTAATGTATCTCACTTAGCATTATACCCTCTAGATCATCCATCCGTGTTGTTACAAATGGCATGATTTCATTCTATTTTATGGCTAATATACCACTATATGTGTGTGTTATATCTACCTATCTATACATATATATATACATATATAAATATATATATAAAATATATATATGTATATCATATATATGTAATATATATGTAAAATATATATATGTAATATATGTATACAGATACATATATAAATATATATATAAAATATATATATGTATATCATATATACATATACATATATATAAAATATATATGTATATCATATATATGTAATATATATGTAAAATATATGATATACATATATATGTATATCACATTTTTTCTTAAAAAATTTTTTTTAATGTTTATTTTTGAGAGAGCGAGTGTGCGCATGCAAGCAGGAGAGAGGCAGAGAGAGAGCCAGCCACAGAATCCAAAGCAGGTTCCAGGCTCTTAACTGTCAACACAGAGCCCTATGTGGGGCTGGAACTCACAAACTGTGGGATCATGACCTGAGCTGAAGTCAGATGCTTAACCAATTGAGTCACCCAGGTGCCCCCACCTTTTTTTTTTTTTTTTTAAAGTTTGTTTATTTTGAGCAAGCACGTGTGTGAGCTGGGAAGGAAGCAGAGAGAGAATCCCAAGCAGGATCCATTCTGTCAGTGCAGAGCCAGACCCAAGGCTCAATCCCACAAACCATGAGATCATGACCTGAGTCAAGATCAAGAGTTGGATGCCCAACCGAGCCACCCACGCACCTCTACACCACATTTTCTTTATCCATTCATTTATCAATGAACACTTAGTCTGCTTCCATAACTTAGCTAAATAATGCTGTAGTAAACATAGGGGTGCATATATCTTTTCAAATTAGTGTATTTCCTATTCTTTGGCAAATAGCCCATAGTGAAATTACTAGGTCATCTGGTAATTCTAATTTTTTGAGGAACCTCCATATTGTTTTCCACAGTGGCTACACCAATTTGCCTTCCCACCAATGGGCAGGACAGTTCCTTTTTCTCCATATCCTTGTCAGCACTTGTTATTTCGTCTTTTTTATTTGAGCCATTCTGATTTGATTTGAGCCATTCATTGTGGTTTTGATTTGCATTTCCCTGATAAGTGATGTTGAGTATCTTTTCATGTGTATGTTGGCCATCTGTATGTCTTTTTTGAAAAAATGTCTATTCAGGTGCTTTGCCCATTTTTTAAGTGAATTATTTGTTTTGGGGGGGGGTTGAGTTGTAGAAGTTCTTTATATGTTTTTTACATTAACCCTTTATTGGATATATCTTTTGTGAATTTCTCCTCCCATTCAGTAGGTTGCCTTTTTGTTTTGTTGATGGTTTGCCTTCATTGTGCAAAAGCGTTTTATTTTGATGTGGTCCTAGTAATTTAATTTTGCTTTGGCTTCCCTTGGCTGAGGAGACAGATCTAGAAAAATGTGACAGCTGATGTCTAAGAAATTACTGTTTTCTTTTGCAGGTTTTATAGTTTCAGGTCTCACCTTTAATCCATTTTGAGTTTATTATTGTGTATGGCATTAGAAAGTGGTCTAGTTTTCCCAGCACCATTTATTGAAGGGGCTGTCATTTCCCTGTTATGTTCTAGCCTCCTTTGTCATAGGTTAATTGAGCATATAAGCATGGTTTTATTTCTGGGGATGTCTATTCTGTTCCATTGATCTATGGGTCCTTTAACATGCTACTACCATACTGTTTTGATTACTACAGTTGTGTAATTTGTAATCTGGGATAGTGATACATCTCTAATTTGTTCTTCTCAAGATTGCGTTGGCTATTGGGAGTCTTTTTGGGTTCCACACAAATTTTAGAATTTTTCTAGTTCTGTGGAAAATGTTGGTATTTTGACAGGTATTGCATTAAATCTGTAGGTTGCTCTGGGTAGTATGCAGTTTAACAAGATTGGTTCCTCCATTCGATGACCATGGTATCTTTTTATTCCATTTTGAGTTTGCTTCATCATGGTTTTATAGTTTTAAGAGTACATGTCTTTCACCTGCTTGGTTAAGGTTCATCCTAAAGTTTATTCTTTTTGATGCAATTGTAAATGAGACTTTAATTTTTCTTTCTGCTACATTATTAGTCTGTAGAAATCTAACAGATATATGTTACATAATCTGTTACATAATGTCGATTTTGTATCCTGCAACTTTACTGAATTCATTTATTAGTACTAGTAGTTTTTTGGTGGAGTCTTTAGGATTTTCTGTATATAGCATTGTGCTATCCACAAAAGTTTTACGTCTTTCCAGTTTGGATATCTTTTGTTTTTTTGCTTGTCTGATTGCTGTGGCTCGGCTTCCAGGTAAGTGTTGAGTGGACGTGTGTGTGTTTCTGATCTTAGAAGTAAAGCTTTCACCATTGAGTATGTTAGTATACTATAGGTTTTTTCATATGTAGTTTTTAATACGTTGAGATGTTTCCTCTAAACGTACTTTGAGAGAATGCATGTTGTACTTTGTCGTGTGCTTTTTCTGCATCCATTGAGACGATAATATCTTTTTATCTTTCATTAATGTGATATAGTACATTGATTTGCAAATTTTGAATCTCCATGGATTAAATCCTACTTGACTGGGGTAAATGATTTTTTTTAATGCATGATTTAGTGTGGTAATATTTTGTTGAATTTTGCATCTATATTCATCAGAGATTGGTGTGTCAACTTTTGCCTCGTAACTGAAGGAGCAGCCTTTTGGTCTGGTTGAGTGTACCATGATCACATGTATTTTACATCACAAATGTTCCAGCTCTTGATTAAACCTCCACACTGTGGCCTGGGTATACATTCATTGCCTAAACCACTTTTTGCCAAAATTTAAGTGTACATGAAGACGTGCTGGACTTTGAGATACCTAAAAGAATTCCTTTAAATTGTAAGCCACGTGTACACAATAGATGGGAAGAGTGTATGTTAGTTCCCTATCAGTCCTGTAACCAAGCTGCCACAAATTTAGTGGCAGGGCCAACATCTGCTTTAAGGCAGAATCTATTTCTTGCTTTTCCAGCTTCTGGTGGCTGCCAGCATTCCCTGGTTTGTGGCCACGTCACTCTACTCTCTCCCTGTAGTCACATAATCTTCTGTCTGCAATTCCCCTCTTACAAACACACTTGGGATTACATTTGGGGTTTACTCAGATAATCCAGCATAATCCTCCCATGTCAAGATCATTAACAATCATATCTACCAAGTTCATTTTTGCTATATAAATTAACATTCACAGATTCCATGGATCAAGATGTGGGTATATTTTGGGGGACCATTATTCAATCACAGTGTGTTAAGGCTTGAAAATAGATCAAGTTAAAGTTCTATCACTTTATTCACAAATCAGTTTTAAAGAGGACTGAGTTTAGGATTAATTACTCCCCACCCCTCCTTGTATGTTATTTTCTTATATATACAAATAGCAAAGAGCCCAGTGTACCCAGAACAGGCTTAAGTAATTATTACTTTTATACTCGGAAGTTTCCTGGTTTGCTTAAATCATATGGTCCTCCTGTTTATAAACAGCCTTGAGTTCCCAGAGACCTGAAAGTTCTACCAGAATTGTTTTAAAACCAAATTTTTTACTGTTGTTTTGGGATATATTCTTATTTATACCTCAGTTACTAGACAGATAATGTCAGGCATCCTTTCTGAAAGACTAGAGTGGTTGCAAACTGTGACCAAAACTTGGTGAAACCAGTTCGAAGATCATGTTAGACACAAGGCTCAGGTCTGGTTGGCAGACTTCTAGGCTGCCATGCAAGCATAGGTAAGGGCAGGTATAGGTAGGAATAAAGGAAGCTGGCTCTGGTAGCCCTTCTTGGAGCTTTCTTTCTCCAATAGGAAGGACAGATGTTCTCAGGAACCTCCACAATTCACACCAAAAATTTAATTTGCTTCATATACTAATGAGACCTATTTTCAGTTAGTTTAAGCCCATAAGAGAATGTTATGGTTTTACTCAATACTATGGTAAATAAAGTACCTATCTTTTTATTTAAAGGACAGATAGAAAAGCTTGAATGTAATATTTATTTGGTGAATTTACATGTGAGGTCATTTACAAAAGAAAAGATACAGACAAATGCAGCTTTCAGTGCAGTTTCAAATTTTTCAGAACAAGCAATAGTCCATGAGGATTTGGAATGATAGTATTGAATGGCACATGCTTCAGTTTCCTTCGTGTCTTTTTCTACCCAACCCCAAAGGGTAGGAAGGGAGAAGAGTAGAAGAAAATACCAGTGTTAATATAAATATAGCCATGCAAATAAAAACTTTAAGTCCGAGGTTATTCAGATATGTAGAACATTTCTGTATTCAGGGATCATGATAATAGGTACATAGTTTAAGAACTAAAATGCACAGCTCTCAAACTTTCCATTATCCAGGCCATCTTCAGTTATGTTAAACTGTCCCCACTAGAGGCCTCCTCAGTGTCTTCCAGACTGACTTTGGAAGGGGTCATTTCTCATTTTCTAAAAAAGTAGCACTTGTAGACAGAATCTTTTTGACTTCATTAGGATAAAGCACCCTCTTACAGAGGGATACAATGCTCCTTTACTCCCAAAAATGTAAACTAATTAGAATTCATTTCCAGAGTGTAACCAAAGGCTTGCTTGCTTTTTTATTATACTCAGACTTAAATAAACCTCTCCCAACTCCAAATATCTCAAAACGAGACACTTTAAGAACACAACCTCTCTCCCACCAGAAAAATCCAGCATATTAACAAAAGGATGGTCTAGAAAAGTGACAATTGGAAAACAAAAACAAATTTTTTTTTTCAGTAAGAAGGTGAAGTAAAGATAAAACTGTCAGTGTCCCTAGTAAAGATCTAGGCATGGGCAGTCAGGCACTAGAGAGCAAGGTTAGCTCCAAACTAAAAAGCATTCCACATTTCTTCAGCACTTCTGAAAATACTGGCTTAAAATTCTTTTAAGCACACATAGCCATAGTTAAAACACTAAACTTACCACCTTAGGAAATACTATGCTTCTGACTCCAAAACATATCCTTTTGGAACCTTTAGCCACATTTCTGCACTACAAATTTTAAGCTAATTAAACACTCCCATGTATTACACTTCATCTTTATACACACAACCAACCTGAATTTTCTTTCAAAAGTACACTATTAAATAGTGTGCCTAATATAAAAAATAGCCACAGGCAATTAAAACCCATTTCTATTTCATCTTACCTCTTGCCTGGTTCACTCACCCATTAATTTTCAGTCTTCCAGCATATATACCAGAATATTTGGTTCTGTGTGATTTACTGTACGAAAGCCAGTTGCTATAGACTTTAGGAACAATGTACATTATCCACTGGAGTTGAATGGGGTCAAAAGGCTTAAGTTGCCACTGAATCTAACAATTCTGCAGAATCAGAGGCATTGTGCATGCTGACAGTGGTTTAAAGGGTCTCAGTTTTGCTGCCTTCAAAACAAAATCCCCATTTAAGCTTTGTTTCCTTAAATAAAAAACTAAAGGGATTAACTGAATCAAAGAAACTTGTTTTACAGCACTTACTATAGGAATTTAAAAACCAACATGCTGTAAAATATATTATGCGCGTGCACACGCGCACGCACACACACACACACACACAAAAATCATCCAGAACATAGCCATCGCCCCCCATCCCCCACCTCAAAAAAAAAAAAAAAAAAAAGCCAAATCAACAAATCAAAGTTTTTATTTGCATGGCTAATTATCATCTGTACTCTTTGCAGCTTTCATATCCCTTTAACAGGTTCTAAGGTTTTGTTGCACAGGGAATAAAAGCTGCATCACTGCAAACTTCCTTCAACAGCCACTCCCACAACACCTAGACATGAAACCTGTAATGAATGACAACAGCACAAACAGAAATACTAAGTTCCACCATTCAACACAGTTCATGACAGTGTCTTTAGGGTTCAGTTGAAAAGGGAGTAAACTTCTAAAAAGAGGGTCATTCTCTTTCCCCCTATTTTATAATGTTGGTGGTTTTAATCCGTATTTCTTTGCAACTTCTGTCTGGGCATGAGCAGCATCACACAGTGAGTACAGATGAGCCATCTCCATCTCCGATTTAGCCAGGTTAATAGCTTTGTTGAACATGTCAATGGCTTTCTCCATGTTTCCTCTAAAAGAACAAAATTTTAAATGTTTCAGATCCTATAGGAATTTTACAGAATACAGTGAAGTTTCTAACCACTAAGGTTCAACTATGATCCTAATAAATTCTTTGCTCATTTATAAGAAACAAAATAGTGCCTAGCACAAAGAAAGCACTCAATGTTAGCTACTATTATAAATACTATGTGCTTACATTATACCTCTGTAGTCTCTGTTTACAGGTAAGAACAGTGAGACTAGAGAAATTAAATGACTTACTCAAAATTCTAATCCCGTCTGGCTCCTAAGTTCATTGTGTTTCTGTACTAAATCATAAGGCTCCTTTAGAAAGCAGTGACATGGGGTGGTTGAGTGTCCAGCTTCAGCTCACGTCATGATCTCGCAGTTCGTGAGTTCGAGCCCCACGTAGGGCTCGCTGCTGTCAGCCTGTCAGTGCTGAACCTGCTTCAGATCCTGTCGCCCTCACCCTGCCCCTCCCCTGCTTGCATTCTCCCCCCACCCCCCAAAGATAGATTTAAAAAAAAAAAAGGCAGTGACGTAACCTCAGAGAACATTAATAGTATCCAGGGGCCTTACCTTCACATGTGTGTGAACTCACCTTTCCCCTTATCTCCTACCACCACACTCCCAACCCATGTCCCTCCCCTCCAATCACAGGTTCCCCCAAGTCCCTTGGCTGTGCTCCTACCTACACATAATGCTCAAATTTTCCTTTCTAATGCATATGCTTGACTTAAACAATTTTTTAAAGTGTGACTTTTAAATTGAAAAAGTAATGAAACAAGGCAAATCAAAATTGTATACTTTTAAGGGAAGCTTGCTTCAAAAGGCATGACATATTAAGACTTAATGGATATTGACAATAACATATCTGTAATGAGAAGAATGAAAAGATAAGTATCTATGGAGCTGCCTTAAATTTTCTAACATACTGTAGGAGTTACCTTTGCACTTCAATAGTTCCCATGGTTTCATATGCAAAATCACATTTATTGTCAATTTCAATAGCCTTGCTGATGAGCTCCAAACCTCTATCCAGATCTTGCTTCCACTGAAGCTGAAGTAAACTGCAAATGCAACAAGGCAGTCAGATGGGACGATGGCACAGTATCATTAGGATAAGTACGTGACTCAATTTCCGACCTCAATGAATTTACAAGGAAAACCCAACTAAAACCGTAATCAGCATTAATTCTCCCCCCTCAATTTTATATTGGTGTTATAGTCCAAATTCCTTATTATGAAAAAAGTGTCCAAAGGTCTAGGCTCTACTACTGACTTACCTTGCATGGCCTATTTTTTTACTTTGTATAAGTTTTTTTCTTAATGATAATTCAAGTACACAAGGACTGAAAAAACTTATTTTGATACAGGTAATATTTGACAGGATGTTCAGAACTGAAATCTTTATGCTAGTACATTTATTAACTGCTGTGTAAGAATGAAATGTAAGTACAATTTCAAAAATTAATAAAGCATCCACAGCATTAGGAAATTTGTCAGTTAACTCACTGACACTCTCTATCACAGTTCCCTACTTCCTTTCTTAAGGACTAGAAGAAATCCATCTTATTACTATGCAGGAAATACAGTTTCTTACAGAAACAAAGAGAACCACAAATATACATACCCTTTATGAACATATGTTGTGGCATTATCTGGTTCCAAATCAATACATTTATCATACATATCATCAGCTTTACCAAACTGTTGTTGATCTGTTAATGCCTATATGAGGAGATACTTCAGTTATATTAAGGTAACTGTCAACCTAAACAATTAAAAGTATATTGTTTACTAATTATTAAAATTTACTTAATTTATCCATTCATTACCAAATTCTGTTTTGGGGATATAAACTTATCTAAAAATGTTACATCTTAGTATTATTATTATTTTTTTTACAAAGCATTGTTATAAATAGGAAATATTAACTTTTCTTTCTTTTTGGCAAGTGGTTAGTGATATTACAATAACAGATGATCTGGTACACTGTAGAGAAAATCCCACTCTTGGTGCCAGTTCTTCTTTTTTTTTTTTTTTTTTTTTTAATGTTCATTTATGTATTTTTAAAACAGAGAACAGGGGAGGAGCAGAGAGAGGGAAACAGAGAATCCCAAGCAGGCTCCATACTGTCAGCACAGACCCCGACACCGGGCTTGATCTCATGGACTCTGAGATCATGACCTGAGCCGAGATCAACAGTTCGGTACTCAACCAACTGAGCCACTCGTTTGGAAGAATAAATTCAATTAGGTGTTAACTGTTACCAAAGTGATTCCTTAAAAATGACTGATAAAAGAAAAAAAAAAGCAGCTACAGTCAACTATTTTAGGGCAAATCCCATGGCAGAAATGGAAGGCTTGGTTACATGGATATCAGTTCACACTGAAACTATTGAGAGCTGGCTAGCATCTAAGCTCAAGCTTGAGAGTTAAAAAGGTTACACTATGTAACCACATCTATTTGTGTATAAAGTAACATATATATTATATGTGAAGTAAAAAGCAGAGGAGGGGTCAAAGGATACTTATTTTAGTGCAAACAGACTAGTAATGTTAGGGCTGATAAGAAGATAGCCCAAGTAAGCCACAGCTGTTCTGAAGATGGCATAGAGACAGGGCAATGTGCAATAAGGAAAACTCTGAAGACCTGTACCTAGTATGAGTTTCCTTTAAAGCTATGCAGTGGCCTTTGTTCTTTTAGCTGCCTATAGAAATCTGTGCTAAAAAAAATCCTTTTGAATTTCATTTCTGTGATGAGGATAGGGTGGTACTGTCGTCTTCTGGTTTGTTCCTAATCAAACCCAAGTGTACCTTTCAATAAAAATGTCATACAATTATAACGTGTGTTTGTCCTATTTTAACTTATATAATACATTTTATAAAATTTTATCTTGTACATGCTTTCACAATTAAATACTGTGCATAATCAGCAATGTTTTATCATCCTGTCTAGAAATTCTAAGGAGAGATCAGATCATTTCAAACTCAATTCATTTTATTAAAAAAAAAAAAAAAGGTTTTTAAATGTTTTTATTTTTGAGAGAGAGAGAGAGACAATGAGTGAGTGCTAGTGGGGAGGGGTAGAGAGACAAGGAGGGAGAGAATCCCAAGCAGGCTCCATGCTATCAGCGCAGAGCAGGATGCAGGGCTCAGACCCCATGAGATCATAAAGTGAGCCGAAACTATAAGTCGGTCACTCAACCAACTGAGCCACCAGGTGCTCCTACTCTATTTTTTTTTTTTTTTAATGTTTACTTTTCAGAGACAGAGAGCGCAAGCAAGCAGGGAAGGGGCAAAGAGAGGGGGAGACAGAGAATCTAAGCAGGCTCTGCTCTGTCAGCACAGAACCCAATGTGGGGCTCAAACTCATAAACCTGTGAGATCATGACCTGGGCTGAGATCAAGAGTTTGACGCTTAACTGACTGAGCCACACAGGCACTGCTCACACTCAATTTAAAGAATTTCTGGGTTGTACTTCATATCCTGAATCTCAGTTCCTAACAATGCAGTGATATTAGGACTTTTAAAGAACAGAGCTAACACGAGTCCATCTTGTCATCATCCCACTCACAAAAAAAAAAAAAAAAAAAAGTTATGGCCTGTGGCACTTACAACTTGACTAAAGGTAGCATGAAAGACAATAAAAACAAAAACAACCTTCAGAAAGGTTTGGAGGTAGGAATCTACCATACATGGTCATTTTTTTTTTAAAAAAAAAAAGTTTATTTTTGAGACAAAGATTGCGCGAGCAAGCAGAGGAGGGACAGAGAGAGAGCGAGGGAGAATCCCAAGCAGATTCCACGCTCAGGGCATACCCTGACATGGGGCTCGATCTCACAACAGTGAGATCATGACATGAGCTGAAATCAAGAGTCAGACACACAACTGAATGAGCCACCCAGGCGCCCCCAGAGATGGTCATTTTTAAATGTTTCCTATTTCTGTGATGTTTGGGTCAGGGGGAAAACATTTATTTAGAATAAAAAAGAGTAAGAGAAGATATTATACAGTGTATTGAAATGTCTGGTTTATGAATATATCAAAAGCAAATTTCAACTTAAAGACTAAGAAAGAAAACAGCCATTCCAAGATCATTTAGTTGCAGGAAAAAGTCTAACTGTGCCTATAAGAAGCTAACCATTTTCATTTAAATGGATGACTGAAAATTAGTAATTTCTCAGAGACTTCAGACTACAATTAAAAAGTGAAAAAAATTCAAATGTACATCCCACTTTCCACACCTTCAATCCTAAAGCAAGGAAAGCTCAGGAGTTGGCAAACCATAGAGAAATTAAAATAAGCTGTTACAGCCTATCTAACCATTTAAAAGAACAATGATCAAAGAGGAAGAAAAACCTTTCCTTGGACATTCTTCTCACCAATTGCACAGGGTAAATTTTCCTAAAGGAATTAATTTTGCGAACCCAATCCAAATGAACACTTCAGGGAAATGCTCTACTTCAGACTCCCCATGTTAGGAGTTTAGGGCCAGGGTTTTCAAACTGTATTAACATAAGAGCCACTCCTGAGGTGATTCAAGACCATTTTGGTGCCAGGAAAATCAAAACAGGAACAAAGCTATTTGTATTCATAGAAGCTGCAACCAGGGAAGCACAGTTTTCAGATTTCCATATGGAATTCAGCATATGAATGCAGTTCTTTAAAAGGACTGGTAATTGGGGGTACCTGGTTGGCTGGCTCAGTCAGTGGAGCATGTAACTCTCCATCTAGGGGTTCTGGGCACCTGGGTGGCTCAGTAGGCTAAGTTTCCGACTTCAGCTCAGGTCATTATCTCACAGTTCGTGAGAATTTAAGCCGTGTCGGGCTCTGGGCTGACCGCTCTGAGCTCGGAGTCTACGGCCTGCTTTGGATTATGTGTCTCCCTTTCTCTCTCTCTCTCTCAAAAAATAAACATACATACATAAAATCTTAAAAGAAAAAAGAAAAAAAAAAGACTGCCCACTAAAAAAATATGAAAAATCACATTTACCTGAGCATACAGTGCATAGCCTTCAGCACACCTTGGGAATTTCTTTATAACCTCTTCAAAACCTTTCATAGCTGCTTGGATTTGTGAAGAATTGTTTCCTGTATATGCCTGGCGATACTGTGGAAATAAATCAAAAGAGGCCTGTCAAATCAAGAACTCAAAAACTCATGGAATTTAACATATTACAAAAGTCACACAAAAATCACAAAATTATTTCCAGAAAAGCAGGTGATTTGCTAACCTAATTTGCTGCATCTAAAAGGGTTGCAAGAAACTATCTCTGGATATATCTCCATTTGCTATGTACAACTATGACTTCATTGCCATTATACAATTTCAAGATGTTTAATAATCTAGAAGAAGGCATACTAACGTGTAAGTTACCACTGCATATAAAAGAGGGCTTTTAGAAGTCCAGTACGCTCTCCATTTTGTAAATGGTGGCTTCTAAATATAATTTATTATCACCTTACTACAGGTGTTATAAAGCTTCATCTAGTAACATTTTTCATCCATAATATAAATGTGCTTGTGACCCAATTTCTTTAAGAAAAACTCTTTTAGGACTCAGACTATAAGGGCTAACTGGAAGTACCTCATTTCACTAGAAATGGACTTATTTTACCTGATTTTTAGCTTCATGTTTCTGAGTATTAACAGCTTTACAAAGGTGAGATGAGAAAGCAGTTATGTGGTATGACTGAAGAGTACTTCCTCAAAATGCTTTTGTTTTTTGTGCTAGTTTATGGTAGAAAAGTAAGAAGAACGGTGCTGTTTAGGGGAGGATGAAATCAGGGACAAACATCTATCAAGGTAAACTCAAAACATCCAGAGAAATATAGGAGCAAAACCTCAATTAGCAACTATACTTCCATTTCCCTAAACCAACAGTTTTTCTCTCGTAGTCTTCCTTTGGCAGAAAAATAGGTGATGGTTTTGTACAATGAAACACTTATTTTTGTTAACAATGGGAAATAAAAATGATGTTTAGGAAAATACAAAAGAAAGTAGAACTCACCAATGCAAAACATTTCTGAGCTTGTGCCAGGGCTGACTCAGGTCTTAATCTAATACATTCATCGAAATCTGCCACTGCTTCCTCAACTTGATCAAGCAATATTTTCAGCTAAGGAAGAAAAAAAAAACAATTATCTATACAGTGTCTCTTACCACAATTTAGCATAATGCTAAGCATGTAGTATTCAATACAAAATTACTTTCTAGAAACCGTGAACTAGAAAATCCTATCATTTAAAGGAAAGATTCTAAAAACTAGTGTCCAGTTTTTTCAAAAACACTAAATACTATTAAACCCACCATTTTTGTACTGCAGTTTTGGTCACTCTTAAGCAAGAAACCTGTTCTCCTAGAAGACTAAAACATCCCTACTTTCAAATTTCAAACATATCAGACAAGAGTAATTATCTTTCAAATTAATCTTAAGACACTACCAGTAAGGATCAAAATGTCAAGAATTTTAAGAGATTATCTTAACATCTCTTAACAGCCTTCGGATAGAAGTATTAGGTAAAATTTTCCTACATTAGAAAGAACTTCAGCTTTTCTGTTGTATGGAAATGTAGCCTATACATTCCACCCTAATGTAGTCCAAGAAGCCATCCATGTTAAACGGGTTATAAAGACATGTTTTCCCCAGATAAGGCTGGAATTGGAAATGATTTCCTTCACTATGTATTTTTACTAAAAACCAAGTTTTTACTAAAAAACCAAATACTATAAAACTCCATTCAGAAGAGATTTTTTTTGTACTGTTTGGATAGTTTAGGACGCTATTTCCTTACAGCAAGCCCACAGAAATCATCCTGTTGATTCTAGCATTAACCTAAAATATTCAATAAATGCTTTTAATGTTTTACTCACTGAAAACCTAAAAGCCAGAAATACGTGAAAAACAAACGCAAACCGGCAAGCCAGTAATTGTAGCCTTCTGTTTCTTTTTTTATAAAGGACAAATATTCAAGACAGGACTACATAAACGCCCACCCAGACTGTGAAATACTTTGATACTTTGTTCATGCTATCAGAAGTGACACAAGAAAACTTTTGACAACCTTCTCAAAACTAGTATCCTATTCCTTAGTACAAAGGTCAGAACTCTTGATAAGAAAAGTACCTGTCCTCGGTGGTGATAAACGTCTGCATTCTGAGGATCAATGTCAGCAGCCATGTTAAAATCCTGAGTAGACAACAAAGGCTGCTGCTGTTGCATGTACATGCTGCCTCTTTTGATGAGAGCATTTGCACGAAGCTACATAACCAAAATGAGAAAAGGTTCACTGTTACTGTTTATTCCAATTTAGTTTTTCTAAAGTAACAGCTTTATTCAAGTATAACTCACACACCATAAAGCTCATCCTTTAAAAGTATACAAGTCTTTTTTTTTTTTCTTTTGAGAGAGAGAAAGAGAACACCACATTTTGACATTTTGAGTGAATCTTTGTACAGGGTGTATGATAAGCATCATTACTACTTGCCATTAAAACAAAAAGTTATGGTCATGAAGGAAGAAATAGGTTTCTTCTCCAAAAAAACTTTTTTGAGGTAAAAGTACATGTAAATTTTCTTTCGATGAAATAAGAACACCCCCACAATTTTAACAAAAACAGAACATATTTGTGATCACTAGGAAATAAAAATAAAGATCATATTATTAGTGTATCTTCAATTTGAAAACCTCATTTTAAAAGGAACTTTTTTTTTTTAAATATAATTTATTGTCAAATTGGCTAACATCCAGTGTGTAAAGCGTGTTCTTGGTTTTTGGTGTAGATTCCCGTGGTTCATCGCTTACACACAACACCCAGTGCTCATCCCAACAAGTGTCCTCCTCAATGCCCATCACCCATCTTCCCCTCTCCCCCACCCTCCCATCCACCCTCTGTTCTCTGTATTTAAGAGTCTCTTATGGTTTGCCTCCTTCCCTCTCTGTAACTATTTTTTTCCCCTTCCCTTCCCCCATGGTCTTCTGTTAAGTTTCTCAAGATCCACATATGAGTGAAAACATAGTATCTTTTTCTGACTGACTTATTTCACTCAGCATAATACCTTCCAGTTCCACCCATGTTGCTGCAAATGGCATGATTTCATTCTTGCTCATTGCCAAATAGTATTCCATTGTATATATAAACCACATCTTCTTTATCCATTCATCAGTTGATGGACATTTAGGCCCTTTCCATAATTTGGCTATTGTTCAAAGCACTGCTATAAACATTGGGGTACATGTGCCCCTATGAATCAGCACTCCTGTATTCCCTGGGTAAATTCCTAGTAGTGCTATTGCTGGGTCATAGGGTAGTTCTAAAAGGAACTTTTAATAATACTTAGTTGTAATTATTTTTGTTTACAAGAAGTTAAGATAGTTTGTTAAAAATTCAGGCCTTGAAAATAACTTTTATATTCCACAAAATACATGAATGAATTATCTGGAGGTGAAAAAAGACAGAATTCACTTAATTCACTGAGCAAACAGGCCGAACAAATGTAACAAACTAGTAAGAAATTTTAGTTAATTGGTAGCTAAGCTTTGTCTTGTTAACACTGAGAAGACTCATATAATTCAACAGGTCCCCCTAAATCTTAATTATGAAAATAATTATGTACACATAAGAATACCTGGAAGATAAAAAGCTGTTCCAACTGCGCAACTACAAAAACTTTTGGTATATTTCAATATATCTCTATATCATATTTTTAGAACCTATTTTTTAATTCATGTAACAAAAATCTTTCAGATTAAATGTGTTTATTTTATTGAATGCATTTTATAATCTTGTATTCCCTATTGTATTTTTATTTACAGTATTACCTATAGCACTGCTATATCACCCTTACCCCTATCCAAATATAGTCTAATACAGTAAGCAGTGGCTATAACGGGAAGCTCAAGTTACCAGATGCCACAGAAAAAAGAAAAAAAAATCCTTTCCTAGCTAAAGATAAACATCACTCATATTTATGTTTCAGTTTCACCATACTGACCCAATCATCATTAGGGGTAGTTCCTTCCAAAATAAAAACAGCCTTTTGGAGAATAGCAACTAAAATTTGAAAATTTGGGAAAACCTGTAAGTCCCTTTTTTTAATCAATTTTTACACACACACACATTTTTAAATGTACCTTCACATTAGCTTCTTTCAAACTGATGACCTTATCTAAATCTGGTTTGGCCGCATTGGCATTGCCAATAAGCAGGTAGAAGGTGGCTCGTAGTAATAATGCTTCTGCCATGTATTTGCCTTGAGCATCTATTTCTTTTGAGCATTCACTTATGATTTTATCATAGTTTTCTTCTTCCATATACTGTTTGGCCCTTAGATATCCAGAACTGAAAATAAAAATGAACATAGGAAATTATTTACTAAGGAAGGATCAAATACTGAAACTTCAACATTTCGTATGCTAGAGTTAATCAACTATCTACTTCTCCTTAACATTCCAGTATAGGACTGGAATGGGGTGGTGTGGTGGTGGAGGAATAACTGATTAGGATTTCTGATGCAGACTGGGATTTTTCTCGATGTCTTGGAGACTAGGAAAAAAAGGTAAACAGCAGAGTCAACAGCAGAAACCGAGGGTTACTGCCCAGGCTTCGACATTTATATATGTTAAAGGATGAGCTAATGACTGACTGATCTGCATCATGGATAAGGATCCAGTCTTATTCACCTTCACACCTGTGGCATACTGATGTCACTCAACAGTTATTTTATGCCTAACAGAAAGAACAGAGAATTAGGAGATAATTAAGTTTAGGTCACATAAGCCAAGGGAAGAGATGTGACCTGATCTCTGCTTGGTAGAGAACACTCTGGCTATGTTGTAGAAAATGCACTGTCAAGGAGCAATACTGGAGGCAGAGAATTATCTGAAGGACTCTCACCCAGAAGTTGTGTTGTTTACAAAACAGACCTAGAATGAATAGGTGGAAATATCAAAGAAGCAAATTTAAGGGAAGATTCTTCTATTAAGTAGGACTTTAAAAAAAAATCACCGTTCCCTAAATTTTTAAAATACAGTGACATCAGTATTCTTCTAAGATGACTAGCTGACCTTTAAGGGGTCTTACAAATATAAGTCTCTGTAAGTTAAAATACATTTCTCATTTCCTTCATTATATATCCTGAGTAGAGAAAACTGGCAAGTAACTTATCAGTCAAAATCTTGTAACTCTGCTAACTTCTCCTATAATTACATGGTAATATTCCCTGCACTCTAACTTCACTGCAATTTTTCTAGCAAGGAATGTTCCCTAACCCGAAGAGGAAATTATTGGCATGGTCTTCAACATTTACTTCTGTACTACAATTTTCTGAAAAGACTGTGTATCAACTACAATTATACATGGTATCCTCCCTTAAAAGGTGGCCAACATTGGTTGAAAAATTAGGGACATACAAATCAAAAGCAATGTTTCCTCAAACTTTCCAATATTCCATGGACACAAAATTATGCTCTGCTACTAGAATATTCCCTTTTCTTCCCAACTCATTAAAAAATGTCATGTTGGTAATAATATTATACCTTCTCTTAGAAAGGAGAGCTAACCTTAACAGCAAAACACAATACTGATAAATATAAATGGATGAGCAGACTAGGTGACTTCTATACATACATGACTTGATCCTCAGTTGTAAACACAGCATCTTGTACTTTAGTTTCAGTTTTCTACAGAAACAGACACAAGAAGCCCAAAGAATGGCTAGGCAAGCAGGAAAAACTTGGAAGAAAGTCACTCTATGGGGCACTCCTAAGCATCTCAGTTATAAATTATAAACTTCCCTGCACTAAAACATCTGTATGTTGAGCTACATGATAATTTTCAAGTTAGTGCCCCTATTCAAATACAGTCAACTATTCGACTCACTGGGAATCCTCTTGAGAGTATCATGTGGTACTACGTAGACACTACAGTTGATAAACTTACTTTTCTTTAACTTCTGAGGCCTCTCCTTCCTTGTCTTTATCTTCATCAGACTTCTCTCCTTTAAGCATGGGCTGAGAAATTATATCATCCGTGAAAGAACTGAAGTAAGATTTGATAAACTGTGGAGATGGCATCAGAGGTTCACGATTCTGAAATTCAATCACATTTAAATATTTCAAAATGAGAAAACACCGACCAAAGAAGCAGGTACATTTGTACAATACTGAGAATGACTGCTGTAAAAACTAGGATCTCATTCTCAAATAACTGAAGAATATCAGACTGCAAACCACAGGACAAGAGACAGTGGAACTGGTAAAGCTACTCATCCCAGTTGTTCAAAGCAGGTTTTAAATGACACCTCTCCTCTCCAAAGATGTAAAATATCCAGACCTCCTAGGACTACATGTTAAAGTCCAAGAAAGTGAAATCTCAAACACAGGAGGCAAATAACTGCCGAGTTAAAAATTATTTCCTGGGGCACCTGGCTGGCTCAGCTGGCAGAGCATGCAACTCTTGGGGGTGGTAAGTTTGAGTCCCACCTTGGGTATAGACATTACTTAAAAATGAATTTTTAAAAAATGTAATAAAAAATAAAAATTATCTCCTTCTGGTCTCTGTTCTAGATCAGCATCTTAATTTACCACTCAAGACCACATCTTACACAGGTGCTATAATGTTAAGTCCATTTACCATGGGCTTTCATCTGACCTCCAGCTGTACTGCATCTGAAGATCTCCATTACAGTAAATGCCACTGAAAGTCTGAATGAAATCACATTTCTTGTTTTAATTACTTTTTGGCATGGCAACGTGATTCACCATTATAGAATTATTTCCTTTTAGTCCAATTAGGATAAAATCTTCAAGAGGGTACAGGGAATAACATAACCATAGGGCCCTTATATTTTGGATCCTTTATCTTGAAAATCTAACCCAAAGATTTTTAAGTTGAAATACGGTATTTTAAATTGTATGCATAATAAATACCATTCCTGTTTTTTTGGTAGATTCAATGCCTGCCTTTGTATTTGAAGAAGGACAAAAAGGAATTTGGCTTTTTTCTTTATTAAGTTTATTTATTCTGAGAGAGCGAGTGAGAGAGAGAGAGGAGAAGACAGAGCAAGCACAAGCAGGGGAGGGCAGAGAGAGGGAGAGAGAATCCTAAACAGGCTCAATCCCACTAACCATGAGATCATGACCTGAACTGAAAGCAGGAGTTGGAGGCTTAACCCACTGAACCACCCCAGCACCCCAAGGGAATTTGGCTTTGTAAGTAAATTATCTAATCTAGAATAGATGAGATTGGGAAAGAAGACAAAGGAAATCTTAGGGAAAGCCCTATTTTTATGGGAGAAATTCAATGTCTTCATTTAGGATTATACAGGTTAATACTGTAAATCAATTGGTCACCCATCAAATGACAAGTATGCTTAACTTCAGTATTTCACTAAAGATTGTATAGGAATATATAGTGGCAGTCATTTGCCACTTTAAATAGCAGTTGCTGAAAACAGACTAAATCATTACTTTTAGTTTACTATTTATTTCAGCTTGGAAAAGGTATCTTCCTGCCTTCCACACAGAATTACACGTTTAAAATAAATACAATGGAAGTGATGGACTTAAGTAACAAAGGAATAAGATACAAGTTCCAGCTGTGCCACTAATTAGCCATGTGACCCTGCACGTCACTTTCAGTTTTCTTATCTGTAAAATGGCAACAAATATACTTGCCTTATTTTTCTCATAGGGCTGTTGTAGAAATAAAAACAATAACATGAAAAGTATTTTGTGATTTACAAAGGTAGCATATGAACAGTGGAGAGGCTCCTGGCTGTCTCAGTCACAAGAGCATACGACTCTTGATCTCGGGGTTGTGAGTTCAAGCTCCATAATGGGTATAAAGATTACTTAAACAAAAACTTCAAAGAAAATATAAGTGGAAACTAATTTGGAACCTATGTAAATGTGGGTTATCTTGTATTTTCTGAGCACCCTGAAGACCAACCAATATAATCACTCCACAATAACATTATAAATATACACAAGGAAATTAGGCTCCCTCAAGGTTGTGAGACTATTAAATGATATTTTACAGTACTGTGAGGAATCCCAGTTCTAGGAAATGCTCAAGGGGAAAAAAAGCACAGTTTAAAGAGACTGAGAACAACTACAGCTATACTCCTCTCCAAGATTCACAACATATCCTAGCACATGAAAGTCCTGCAGTGAAGAAACCCATTTTAACTGTTTAACTCAGCTAATATTCAGGGGTGTAAAATTTAAAAAACACACAGCTTATTAAAATCAACTTAAGGGAAACATTATTCTTAAAGAAAAAAGGAACAATTGCCTTGATATTACTGAAGTTTAGCAGAAATTTTCCAGTGACAGATATTTAGTGATGCCTGTGGTAATCCCATGACACTACTTCTATCCCTCATGACACTTCCCCACATCATGCCTTTTATACTTATTAATGGTCTCTCTCACTAAACTGTAATTCTGTAAGGGCAAGGACCATTTATTTCTAAAATGGCCACCATGGAGTTTTGTTCAATAAGGCTTCTTGAATTAAATTATCTGTTACAGACTGCTTAAAACCAATGCCAATTTATACAGTATATGCTTAAAAATATACCTTTAATGATATAGACAGGGCCTGGCAAATTGTTTCTATAAAAGACCAGATATTAAGTATTTTAGGCTTTACAGGCCATGCAGTCCCTGTCACAACCACCTCACTCTGCTGTTTTAGCTTAAAAGCAGCCAAAAATGATGGCTGAGTGCTGTGTTCCAATAAAATTTTATACAAACAGGTGGCAGACTGGATGCGGTCCATAGGCTTTGTTTGGCAACCTCTAATACAGATGAATTCTTTCAGTATTCTCCAGATACAATATTGCATATAGCCTACATTCTTCTTTTAAAAAGATAAGCCACAAAAGCCCAATATTACAGAAAAAGAAGTGTAACACAGATCTAATTTCAGTTGTTACCACTGCCATCATGCCCAAGTTCAAGCAGTGTAAATTAAAATGACTCTTCACAATGTATATCCCCTCTATTAACCAACTTAGATTTACCTTATATTTTTCTTTGGCTTTCTCTTTTCCAAGAAGTTTAAGAACTTTATCAGCTAACAGCATGCTTTGTTGATTTTGGAACCCTTCTAGTATACACACAGCAGTGACATCTAGAGATGATGGAAAAAACAAAAGTATAAAATTATTGCAAAGATGATTAGCAGCATCAAATGGGCACCATGTACCACAGAAAGCCAAACCAAATTGATGGCCTGATGTAGCTATCAATTCCATTTCCAATAATTTGCTTCTCAACACTTTAGTTTTATATACTCTATAACTCAAACTTGAAACTCAGAAATTCATTCCACTTCTCTGGTTATTCACTTTTCTCACCTGTGAAATCCAAGGAACTATCCTGTATGGTTTGTGATGTTTCTTACCACCCTCACATTCTACATAGTAATTAAATGAAGAATCCAGGAAGACTCCCTTGTGCCCAGCACCTAAAGGCCTTATCAATGTAATGTGGCTTTCTCATGTCTGATTCTTTTTATAGACCTCACAAGTTATTCCTTGTGTCCAAAGCCATCTTGCCAGGGAGCTCTCAATTAAATCTGCTTCAAAATACCATTTTCATCTGGTTATGCCACAGCTCAAGATAAAGTGGTTTGAAATTTAAAAGATCAGTGGTTCCTGAACCTCTCAACCTTTTAGAGTATTCAAGCATTGGCTGTTCCCACTCTTTCTGAATTCAGTTTCTCAGAATTCCAAATCTTTGCTCCTCCAAACAAGTCAATCTGTTCATATGTTCCCCGGATAACCTGGCTAATGCCAAAGTCAATGTCTTTTTCCCATCTCAGTCCACCTATCTAAAATCCACTTAATCAGCTTTCTGCCAATTATTAACTGGTAATAACTTCAAGGGCTGGCTCAAAACTCAGAATTCTCTTTTTCCAAAGCAACAGTCCTTCTACCCATCACCAAAATACACACCACCACAAAACCTCAAATTTTTCTAAAATGGTCTCTAAACCACTCTCACTTGGTAATCCAGACTTTTAAAAATAAAATGGATTTTTCCTTTTAAATAATGTTATTTTAAAAAGTAATTATGGCTAAATCTGATTATTGATGCTTTTAAAGCAGATTTAGCTTGTAGAAATCACTTTGGTTTAGCTCCACGTCACCCACAAAAATGTACATTAAAATAAGCCAGTAGCCTATATTCTAATTGGAGTTTTAGAAGCAGATATGCCCAATTAGAGGCTGCAGAATATTTACTTACAGAATTTATCAGAATGGCAAATTCACCTGATGCTTTGTACCAAATACATAATTTCCAATTGGGTATAAAATAATGTTTGAAAATACCAAGCACAAAAATACAAATGTTTTCTTTAATGACTCATCTGAAAATTATTTCATGTTTATATAGGACATTAACTGAAAATATGTAGAATCTTAGCAACACTGTCACTTACTAAAACCTCTTTTCTGATTTCTTTATCATGGAATTACACTGATGCTCATTAATTGCCAAGTTAAAAATGTATGGTATATAAACTTCAAATCTTAATACTAATTTAGTCCCATAATTGAGAACAGAAACAATACTCAAGTATCAGAAATCTCAATTTAAATTAGAAAACAAATTCTCAGCTGGGGAAGAATCTAACTTTTAAATACAAGTGATTTCTCTACTTCATATAAACTTACCAATGACTACAAAGCCTTATATAATTTTCATATGTAAACACAAAAATACCCTCACCTTCTAAACATTCCTTCTTATTGTCTAGCTTCTCGTGGGCTTTTGCACGTCTAAAGAGAGCTTTCACATATTTGGGATTAAGTTCAACAGCCTTTGTACAATCTTGTGCCACCTCTTTCCATTTTTGCTGTAATTGAAAGTATTAAAAAAAAGTCACACTAAAGGAATCGCTGTTCAACAGAAATTACTTTTCGAAACTTAACAGGCTGAGTGTTAAGTCTCACAACACACAAAAATATTCCCAATACATAAAAAGAGTTAAGATCCACAATATATTACAACAGCTCTGTAAATACCTGTAAATAAAGAAAAGCAACCTGATTTTCAAAAACAGGCAAAGGACATACTTAGGCCATCTTTCTACCACCAAATCTACCAACCTACCTGCATCTCTGTGCTCCTATCATCTCCTTCCCTCCTGTTAAAACTGAGGAAGCACCCCTCTTCATCAAAGGCCAATCCTCCACTTGTGAGCTGGATCCATACTCTCTCCACTTCAAAGACTTTACTTTGTTAGCTATTTCACCTCTACATCAATCTACATCTCTACTGAATCATTCCCATGAGCATATAAAGAAAAAGAAAACGAAAAAAAAAAAAACACTTACACTAGTTATTTTCCATCTTTTAAAAACCCTCCTTTGAGTCCATAATTCCCTGCAGCTACTACCCCATTTCTTGGTTCCTCTTTATTGCCAAACCTCCAAAGAACTGCCGCTCTAATTGATTTCTACCTACTTCACTGGCTGCTCCTTCTCAATTCCCTTTGCTAAATTCTTCCCCTCCACCTGAGTCCTCAAGGTCTCATCTCTTCTCTCCCCCTAGGTGACCACATCTAACATCCTGGCATTATATAAAATAGAAAATTAGATGACTCCCAAAAGAGACATTTCTCAATTCAACTTCTACGTAGCTGTCTCACTCCTTCCCCATTCCACTATTATTTACATTCCTGCTTTTCTTCACCCTTCATATCCAATATAACAGCAACTTGTTGGTCTCAGCTTACTTCATGTTTCACATAGGCTGCCTCAGCAACATCCTTACTTGGTGTCCCCATCTCCACTCTTGCCTCCCTACAATATATTCTTGACAGAACATTGAAAGCAATTTTAGAGGATGTCCCTGCCTTACTTAAAACCCTTAAATATTTCCATTACACTCAGAATCAAATTCAAACTCCTTACCGCTGTAGACTTTGTCTCATCTGCCCTCTGCTGCCTCTCCAATTGCATCTCTCTATACTCCAGGATCCTTTATAATTCTTTAATCACACCAAACTCTTTCCTGCCTCAGAGCAATTATACACACCGTTTCCTCTATTTGTAACACTGTCTCCTCTACTGTTTTATGCACCAATCCCATCTCTAGTCATTTTTTTATTACTGAATCATGTTAATTATTTAAAGCATTTGTGAAAATGTCATTTAAATAGTTCATTGTTTAGCTATCCTTGAGTTCTATGCATAATGATTTGCTTTTATAGACCCAGCTTGTACCATAGCAACCTTCCATATAGGAAGATAGTCAGTAATATCTGGTTGAACAAAAAAATGCGGAGACTACAAATGCCCAATAACCGCAGAAAAGAATAGTGAACTTCAGCAACATTTCTAAAAGTGCAAATTAAAACAATGAGAGAAAAAATGGCAAATAATATTAAGACTGATAATATAGTCAGCGAGAGTAATGGAAAACAAGCATGCTCATATTGTTGGGAGTAGGTGCTGATGCTATCTCTTTAGATTTCCATTTCTAGAATTTTATCCTCCCGAAAGTATGCAAAAAAATACTTAATGAAAATATTTACTCAAATACTGAATGCAATAGGTAAAACAGGAAACAACCCAAATGTTCATCACTAGATGTTCTCCAGTATACAACCATGTAACAGCTACTACATATACCATTTCAGAAAGAATAAAACAAATCTGCATGTGCTAAGAAAAGCTGCACAAGATATAGTGGCAATTAAAGAATGTCACAAACAATTCTGTGTAATACGTTTGGTCTCCCCGCATGCTACTATTAATATTTATGGAAACAAAAAATTGAAAAAAATAGCCTCAAACTGTTGAGAAGGATGGGGTTACCAGAAACTCCACTGTAATTTCCTGTATTGTCTAATTGTATAGAACCTGATATATATAATCTTAGATTATATTTTTAACCAGCAAAACTCAAATCTGTTCTTAAAAAAGTTATGTAATTAAAAGATATGAAAACAAAAAGCCTGTAATTTCAAAACTTCAAAAAACTTATTAGGTTTATTTGAGTGGTACTAACTGAAACATTATGCAAATAAAGAAAACAAAAAGAACAGGAAAAAAAAAAAAATCCTAAGATACATACCAACTGTTCAAAGGCAGCAGCTCTGTTTTGATAAAATGTGGAAAGGTCAGCATTCTTCTCTATAGGGCACAAACTGATCGCCTCAGTATAGCACTGAATAGCTTGTTCATATTTTCCTGCTTTAAAATATTTGTTGCCTTTGTTCTTGGCTGCTTGCGCTCTATCAAGAGAGTTCTGAAATGAGAAGAAAGAACACTTATCAATACTCAGGAATAGATTAAGATCAGAGACTAAACAGTGATAAACTCACAGAAGAAAAATGGGTATGTAGAATAGCTGTTTACGATGTAAGTCACTTCATATAAATATCTTCATGGGATAAAGTCTCAGTAGTAGGACTGCTAAGCCAAAGGTTTATGTATTTTTAATTTCAAAAAAACTGCTGTAGTACTTTATATTTAAAATCCACTTTCTTGCCATTCCTGCCAGCAAGAGTTGTGATAGCTAATTTTTGCCAACCTAATGGGTTATCAGTCAGAAGTGACTACCAGTTAGGATGCATTTGACAATGTCTGGAGAAATTTCTGATGGTCACAACTGCAGGGGGTAGGTTTGGGTAGCTGCTACTGTTACCTAGTGGGTAGACATCAGGGATGCTGTTGACATTCTGCAATGCACAGGACAGCCCCCCAACACAAAGAATTATCAAATCCAAAATGTCAATAGTGCCAAGTTCATCGAAAAACCATGGTATAAAGTAATACTCCAATATTATTTTGATTTACATTTTCCTCTATTAATGAATCTGAAAATCTTTTCATGTTTATTGGCCATGAGGCTTTTTTATTCTGAAAACCACTTATTCATGTGTGTTGCTATTTTTCTGTTGGGCTGTTTGTCAATAGTATAGAATAGATACTAGACACACTTTGTCATCTTCATTATAATTGTTATCCCAAATCTGTTGTTTGCTCATCAATAAATTTTCTGTACTCTTGTCTTAGTCTCAGAGTCTTCCTAGAGGACCCAACTTACATACTGTGTACAATAAGAAGAGTTCGTAGGTAGTACCCACTGAGGACAGTTGTGAATACTTCAGTCAACATTTGGGAAGCGTTCTGGAGACAATTCCAGTTATCCAGATTCTAGCTGCTAAGTCCAAGAGCTTTGTGGCATGTCTTTACCCAAAACTTATTGTTTGTCAGCATCATCCAACTTTATTTTTTAATTTTTTTATGTTTATTTTTAAGAGAGAGAGACAGAGCGCACATGGGGGAGGGGCAGAGAGAGAGAGAGAGAGAGAGACACACAGAATCCGAAGCAGGCTCCAGGTTCTGAGCTGCCAGCACAGAGCCCGACATGGGGTTCGAACCCACAAACCGTGAGATCATGACTTGAACTGAAGTTGGACACTCAACTGACTGAGCCACCAGGCGCCCCAGCATCATCCAACTTTAACAAATATGTGATTATGAAAGAATACATAATGTCTGCAACAGGTAAGCACTGACAAAACAAAAGCAGAAGTAGTTGCCCTCACAAATAACTTACAGGAGTCGTGAAAGCCAAGTTGCTTATGGACCAGGGCATCTCACTCCTAAACAGAAAAGTGAAACACCAACCTTTTTTTGAATGTGCTCTTTTTCCCCCTTACTCTTGCTTCATTTTTCTTTGCTGCTTTCCCCCCACTATTTACCTTTTGTTTCCCTTCTCCTTTAATCCAAGTACTACTCTAATTATTTTTTAAAAGTATAGTGTGCAAAGATTTGTTGGAAACTCCTTTTATCTAAGTTCAGAATATTAAACAGCTAGTTTAAGCCAGCTAGTGTCAATAAGGAACACATTTTAAAACTAGGATGTAGGGGTGCCTGGGTGGCGCAGTCGGTTAAGCGTCTGACTTTAGCCAGGTCACGATCTCGCGGTCCGTGAGTTCGAGCCCCGCGTCAGGCTCTGGGCTGATGGCTCAGAGCCTGGAGCCTGTTTCCGATTCTGTGTCTCCCTCTCTCTCTGCCCCTCCCCCGTTCATGCTCTGTCTCTCTCTGTCCCAAAAATAAATAAACGTTGAAAAAAAAAAATTTAAAACTAGGATGTAGGAGACCCAAATAAACCACAAATAAATTAAAAGATGAATATAAAATCTTCTATTTGTCAAAAGCCTCAATCATCTTCCAAACGCTTTGACAGTGAAAATCTTTAGCACAAAATATCCATAATAGACAATCAGGAATCTCTTATATATCTATAGACTATAGGAGGGTAACTATCAAGTTATTGCTGGAAAAGTGCATTTGAAGCAGCCCCTACAGTCCTCCCACTCCATTGAGAGGAGAAGTGAGCCTGGACTAGGGCTGTCATCCAGAAGGAGTGAGGATCCCCTACACCCAAGAGGTAAGTGATAGGCATACCTTGGCTGTCTTACAAGAGACCAAACTGCTGAGAACTGCTACCATAGAAAAAAATTTAATACCCTAAGAGAGAGGCACCCAACTCAAATAGAAAAACTAGTATTTGAGAAAACAGGATAAACCAGGCAAACTGAAACTTTAACATCAGAGGAATAAGAGGCTATCACAGTCATTTTAAAAGGAGTCTGCTTTGAAAGAATACTAATTAGACATCTTGAAAATTAAAAAGGATTATTATAATCAACTCAACAGACAGTCTGGGATTGGGGTGCCTGGGTGGCTCTGTCGGTTAAGCATATGACGTTGGCTCAGGTCATGATCTCACATTTCATAGGTTTGAGCCCCACATCGGGCTCTGTGCTGACCGCTTGGACCCTGGAGCCTGCTTCAGATTCTGTGCCTTCCCTTCTCTCTGCCCACCCCTGCTTGAGCTATCTCTCCCTCTCCCTCTCTCTCCCTCCCTGTCTCTCTCTCAAAAATAAACATTAAAAGAAAAAACTCAGTTTCTGCTGAGATCATCTTAATAGACAGTCTGGGACTATATATTAGAATGGGCATAACTGAGGAGCAAATTAACAAGTAGAAGATAGAGCCAAGGAAATCTGTCAGAATGCAATGAAAATAGAGGACAGGAAGATGAGACATTTGGAGGAAAACCTAAATGACATGGAATATAAATTCAGATGTTCCAACATCTACCTATCTGGAATTTAGAAGGAAAGGCACAGAATGGTGTGTTGAAGGAAACATTAGAAAAATTCCTGGAGGGGCCACCGGCTAGCCCAGTCAGCAGAGCATGCAACTCTTGATCAGGGTTGTGAGTTCAAGCCCCACATTGAGTGTGAGACCTACTTAAAAAAAAAAAAAAAGAAAAAAAGAAAAGAAAAGAAAATTCCTGGAGCTGAAATAACACACATTTTTAGACACATCATGGTGAAATGTGCCAACAAAAATCCTAAAAGTTTTTAGGTAGAAAAAACAGATTATCCACAAAGGAAAAAGAACCAAAGTGGTATTAGAATATCACCAACATGGGGTACTAAAAAACAATGAAGTAACAACTTTAAAGTTCTGAAGAAAGATTATATCCAATCTAGAATCTTTTACCTAGCCAAACTAGTTTTTAAGGTTGACTGCAAGAACAGAAATAGAGGTAGTATAACTTCCTTATCACTAAAAATAGACCCAAAAGTAGGGCAAATTATCAATACAAGTAGAAAGGGGAGGATAAAGGAAGAAACAAAAAAGGTTACATATGGCAGGAGTCATTAAACAGGTTAATAACAACAAATGTCAATAGGTTAAATCTCCATATTAAAAAATTTTCAAACTATGCTATCAGGCATGACCTAAAACAAAGTGACAGGTCAAAAAGACTATAAAAGTTAGAGAAGGCAAACACTAAGAAAAATAAGGCAGTATCAGACCAAAAAAAACATTAAAAAGCCTCAGATGGAACACAAAAGGACAGCTTTACTGATAAAAGGCTCAATTTGCCAAGAACACATCATAATCAGGAATCTTTATGGGCTAATAAAACTTCAAAATAAGGAAAGTTACTTTTGATACTAAATATCAAGATAAACATTCTTCCAATTTTTGGCAAAACGTTTACAATGTTTCTAACTCATTTAGGACATGGCTAATACACATCCTTAAACACTAGGGACTGTTTATGTAGAAAATAATGTGGCATATTAAAAGCATGTGAGAAGTATATTTGACTACAGACCTACTGAAGACTGTTTTTAAAAGTTTATTTATTTATTTTGAGAGAGAGAAGGGGGGGAGGGGCAGAGAGAGAGGGAGAGAGAGAATTCCAAGCAGACCCTGCACTATCAGTGCACAGCTCAACAAGGGACTAGATCCCACGATCCCACCAACTGTGAGATCATGACCTGAGCTGAAATCAAGAGTCAGATGCTCAACCGACTGAGCCACCCAGGTGCCCCAGTATTTTTTTTTTAACTTTTTTATTTTTTTAGAGAGAGAGAGAGAGCAAGCGAGAGCATGAGCTGGGGAGAGGGGCAGAGGGAGAGAGGGAGAATCTTACACAGGCTCCATGCATGGAGCCTGATTCGACCCTGGGATCATGACCTGAGCTGAAATCAGAAGTCGGACACTCAATTGACTAAGCCACCCAGGTGCCCTTATTCAGTATTTTTAATAAAGATTTATAGATTAGATAAAAACATCTTCTGGACAGAGTAATGACCTTGTCTCCGCAGAAACAGGTAATGAACTCCTTCCTGTCTATTAGAAGTTTAAGGCTAAATAATATCATACAGAATACAAGAGGAGGCAGTTATAGCAAGGGCTAACAAGTTAAAAGAACAGACATATCTGGAGAGATGAGTACACAAGGCTTTCCTTTCTCTACTTAGAGGATGGATACTTATTTTTATCCAGCAAAGTCTAAATCAACTTAAAACCAACCAAGTGAATCTTTCAATTAGCTATTTTCCTCCATTAGTCGTTTTATAATAGCTCCTTTTAAAAGTTATTAAAAATTCTTTAACTCCAGGGCACCTGGCTGGCGCAGTTAGTAGAGCATGCAACTCTTGATCTCGGCGTTGTTGAGTTCAAGCCTCATGTTGGGCTTGAAAAGTCTTAAAAAAAAAAAAATCTTTTAACTCCTAAGGCCAAAATTAGAATCTGATTAACGTCTTTTCCTTATTATACTGTAAAAAAAAACAATAGTTTGAATGACACTGTGTGGAAAAGGATCAAATTACATAGGCAAATCACCAAGTGCAAATTTTTTTCAGTTGCTTCCACTGCCACTCCAGAAAGCAAACCAAACCACATTTCTGGAGAGCACAACCTTGGTTAACATCCCTATCACCCCAAGCCCACTGTCTGCCTCATTACTTTCTGTCCAACTATTTCCCTTCCTTAATAAAAATGCAGACGGGGGGCCTGGGTGGGTTAAGCATCCGACTTCAGCTCAGGTCATGATCTCGCAGCTTGTGAGTTCAAGCCCTGCACAGGGGCTCTGTACTGACAGCTCAGGGCCTGGAGCCTGCTTCAGATTCTTAGTCTCCCTCTCTCTCTCTGCCCCTCCCCTGCTTGTGCTCTCTTTCTCTCTCAAAAATAAATAAACATTAAAATATTTTTTTAATAAAAAAAATAAAAATGCAGAGAAAGAATGGCATTACAGCAAGGACAGTACAGAAAAACTAATCATTTTGGCCCACTGATGAAATGTAGGACAAAAAGCTGGTTAACACAATGCCAGCCTTCCCCTACATCAGGAACTAGACCTTATTTTCACAAGCTTTGAGGCCAAAACCAGGCAGAAATTAAAATAAATGCACTGGACAAAAAAGTTTGTATTAGAGAACACATGACAAACAATTCTTTATGAGGGATTTTAATTCCATCCTACAAGAATCCTTCACACTGCTTTTCAGTAATCCCCACCTGCCGCCACCAGTCTACATTCTTGAGTTATAATAAGAACTTTCATAATTAAAGACTGGAGTTAGAAAACAAGCTCAAAGACAATTTTGAAAGCATATTTGATAAATGAGATGCAGACATACTGATCTAAAACATAATGGGAACATCCTGAAATGCCAGTTTATTTCATATGGTTTGTTTGCATATCTAAAAGTACTCAGGTGGTTTAAAAGTCATTTAAAAACCATTTATGTTTAAAAGACATTTAAAAGCCATTTATGTTACTGGAAATCACTTTTGGTTTGGGTAGTCGTTTTCAGGTTCTTAACATTCCATAATATTTTACACTGAAGTTATGTGAAAATGCAGCTCTCTCTGCATTTATTACAACAAATTATTTTCTAATTGCTCTGAAAATTCTTTTTAACAAGTAAATTGTATCATGTCATTCCTTGCTCAAAACCTTCCAGGAACTTCCCACCACCAAGACCTACACACAAGACTCCAAACTTTCGTTACTCCACTTCAGCCACATACTCAATTTTCATACATGAGTGTAAATTCAAACTTCATCAATACTGGTTAGAATACAGAAGAACTATGAAAAAGATGTTGACATCTGCCTAGTATGTCACATAAAGTATGGTTTAAAATGGTCTACTAGAAAACTTAGTTTTTTTTCCCCCATGCATGATTTGGGTAAGTTCCATCTCTTTCATAATGAATAACTGTTCAGCAGAGTTAACTCCATGATTCCATGTGATTCTGCTAAATGAATTCAATATTTGAAGCCAAATCTCACAAGGAATCCTGAAGTTAATGCATTAAGTAAAAAGGGCACCTGGGTGGCTCAGTCCCTTAAGCACTGGACTTGGCTCAGGTCACGATCTTGTGGTTCTTGACTTCGAGCCCCACATCGGGCTCTCTGCTGTCAGCACACAGCCTGCTTCAGATCCTCTGTCTCCCTCTCTCTGCCCCTCCCCTGCTCACTGTGTCTCTGTGAAAAATAAATAAACATTTAAAAAAATCAACTGTCAAAATTACTTTTGACAAATCTTTAGCAGAGCACCACACTGGAGATGCATGGTAAGTGCTATTACTATCCTCATTTTACATAAAGAGCAACTGAAGGCCAGACAGTCTGAGTAACTTGCTCAAGGCAGGATTCAAACTCTAGCAATTCCACTCCAGGTTGCCTAAACTTTACTTCTGTACTGCATGGATTGTCATCCACGTTTTATGAAGAATATTATTACAATCACATCCAGATTCACACTCTGGAACTGAAACAAAACAGATTCAGATATCCTATCTTGCTAACTACTAACTTTAGGGCAAAAGGTCTTTAAATGAAAAGACAAAGAGAGTCATCAGCACAATTAGATCTTTTTCTTTCTTTATGCCAAGGAAATATAACTGAATTCATTTTAATAAAAAGCACATTTGATGTGACTCCACAATCAACAGGATAGTCTTTACCCTGAAGGAACACTAGAGGCAGGTCAAGAAACAAGTAGATTGGCAGCGTCTCTAAAGAATCACCACTGATTAAAAAACCCGAAACCCCAATTCACATCAGGAAAATGTGATTAGGTAATTAGTAAACTGTGTAACTAATAACCAGAAAATTATTAGAATCAAAGTAGCAACTACATATAAATATACGCACACATATCCAAAAGTATTTGGGTAAGACACAAGAATTAAAAACAAGTAACTCAGGTAATAAATCTAAAAGGAAACAATGAAAAACACAGTAAATATGTAGGTCTCCTCTCCATAAGCACTGTGCTAGAACTTGTCAAACAAGAGGCAAAACCTACAAATCTACCCTGTACCTTTTGCAAAGGCTAATCTACTCTGGAAAAAAACAAGTAACATTTAAAGACCAAAGGAACAGATATTAAGGTATAATGCCAGTAAATTTAGTAGAATACAAAGTTGAAAAAAAAGTAATGGAGATTTGATAGTCAGTGAAGGTTACTTACAGGAATGTGCTCTGGAACAAAAATGACTAATAAAGAACAGCCAGGAAAATACTCCAAGGAGGAAAAACCACACACACACACACACACACACACACACACACACACACACACACACACACACACACAATTCAGACCAGAAAGGGTCCTTTAAAACAAGTCCTGCAAAAAAAAAAAAAAAAAAAAAAAAAAAAAAAAAAAAAAAACAAGTCCTGCAATGGTAACATTGACTACATTATAGAAAGCTTTCAATGATAGACATTTGGCAAAAAGGACTCACTGTAAATGCTCAGCAAATATTTACAAAATATTATTCTGATAATCACATATAGTTACTGTGAAAGGAAATGAGCTGGAATCAGGTAATCTATGTGTAAGAAAATAAAATGGGTATCACCATAATACACATTTACATATATCAAAATATAGACAAAGTGGTTTAACACTGTTTCTTTTCAGTGGCTTCATTCTCTTAAATTTACCAAATTCCAAAAGCATATTTAAAAATTCGAATCCCGGGGCGCCTGGGTGGCGCAGTCGGTTAAGCGTCCGACTTCAGCCAGGTCACGATCTCGCGGTCCGGGAGTTCGAGCCCCGCGTCGGGCTCTGGGCTGATGGCTCAGAGCCTGGAGCCTGTTTCCGATTCTGTGTCTCCCTCTCTCTCTCTGCCCCTCCCCCGTTCATGCTCTGTCTCTCTGTCCCCAAAATAAATAAACGTTGAAAAAAAAAAAAATTTTAAAAAAAAATAAAAAAAAAAATAAAAATTCGAATCCCAGCTTAACAGAAGTAGCAATCAACTGTGGAAAACTTATAGCATGAGAAAGTCTTTTAAAAATACTTTTATCAACCAAATATTACTTTCATATGAATAAAACCTATTATATGAATAACACCTGAGATAATAAGTCCTTTCCCGTATTATATCCCAATATTTCAAAAATCTACAACCAACCCCACCCACTGAATCATAATACAGAACACTCTTTACCTAAGAATTCATTTGTAAGAATGCAGGTTCTGCAGGATTATGGTTGTAGTTCATACAAAATCAAGTGATTTATAAAAAGAATGTCTAAGTAAGGTTTGACTGTTACACCAAGTTCTAGGTTGACTGGTGGAATAAAAATGAAAAGCTGAATTCTGAAAAAATATTCAACTTGTGGAGATGTGGACACACACACACACATGTCAAAGAATGAAGCTTCATTGGTACACTGACTCAACACCTGCTTTATACAAGGCATTTATTAGGTTCTGAGAATAGTGAGATAGAGCCAGTCCCAGCCTTCACATATTCAAGAGTATAGTAGGAAAGATATGAATAAGCAACTCTAGTACCACGTGGTAAGTACTATGGAAGGGAAAAGTTCAGTGTTATGTAATCACATAACCTATGCCCAGATAAAGGGTTCAGAAAAGGTTAAATGATCTACATGTTGTGACTTGAAGGATGAGAAGGTAGAGTATTAGGCAGTGTTCACAGAATATCCAAAGCCAAGAAATAAGAGGAAATGTCAAGAGATAAAGTTGAAGAGGTAAACAGGATCAAGATCATGGAGGATCTTAAATGATGATGAGTTTGAACTTTATCTGTTGGGCAATGAACAGAACACCACTTAATGATTTTAAGCACATAACTGTCAGGATTTTATTCCGGTAGTGACAAATGGATTCAAGGAAGACAATGAGAGTAGCAGTTATTCAGTTGAGAAATAATGGCCGTGGGAATGTAGCAGTCAGGCTTAAAACTCTTCTGGATGTTTTTCTGGATTAGATGTGGAGAATATGCCAATAGTTAAAAGTCAAGGATGATATCCAAGTCTCTGGCTTAGGAAAGTAGTCTGATGAGGCACATTAGTTGGTATTCTCAAGAAAAACAGGAAGGAGTCTGGATGTGAAATACCTGTAAGGTAATGAAGTGAGAATTCCCCCTTAAATTTGGGCCTCTTGAGAGGTGTAGGCTATACACAAGAAATTAGGAAGCTATCAGTATATGTGATAAGTTCCTGCACAGCAAGCAAGCATCCAGTGAAGGTGTGGAAAGTAAGAGAATGCTTATGATAGAACCATGAAGGTCACCAAAAGGAAGAGGTAGAGAAAAGAGCCTGGAAAGGAGACCAAGAACAATCAAGGGAGGTATCAGGAATTTTTTAAAAGGCAAAGGAAATCAGAATACAATGTGTCAGAAGCCACAGGAAAAGTTATGAAATTAAGAGAAGACAATGTAAAATACTGCCAAGGATCAAGTTAAGATAAAGAATGAAAGGTGTTCACTGTACTTAGTTACATAGAAATGTCACTGGTGACCCTGGTTTTTCTTTAAAGTTTATTTATTTTGAGAGTGAACAAGTGGGGGAGGAGCAGAGAGGGGGAGAGAGAGAATCCCAAGCAGACTCCGTGCTGTCAGCACAGAGCCTGATGTGGGGCTTGATCCCATAAACCATGAGATGACGACCTGAGCCAATACTAAGAGTCAGATGCTTAACTGAGCCACCCAGGTGCCCCAGTGACCCTGATTTTTAAAAAATGACTAGAAACAGATCATTTGAGGGGAGAGAATTACTTCATTTCAAAGATGACTGGAAACACCAGATCACTCAGTCTTTGCTCTCCTAATTAAAATGCTTAAGTACATTTCTCCTTTCCCATTCTAGAGGGCTGACTTAGATTAGTGGTTTCTAACCATTTCATGTGGGATAACTACTGTGTAACATTAAAAAAGCTTGAACACCAGAATAACTATTTTTTTTATCAAATTAAAAAACAACAGGATAGAACGCTACTATAGCCAATCAAAGTTTTAAATAAATGCACCTTTCAAAAAATCCTGTTTGAAAAAAAAAAAATACTTAAGACATCTGTGCAGCCAGAATACCATACTTGGTATATATGTGGGTGTGGTAGTCCCTTGTTGATACCTCAGAGACTCAGAGATTGAGAAGCCATATGGACAAGATGATCTTCAAAGAATCTATCCAACTTTGGAAATCTGTAATTCTTCGTCTTTTTAAAAACATTACTGAAGCAAAATAGCACCTTGTGGTAGGTTTTCCAGTGCCCCCAAATGGAACATGATTTAATACTTGAAGTATTTCAATGTCAGATGCTATCAACTGTAATTAGATGCCTTTCTTTAGTGAAATCCTAAAATCCCCATTAATTAAACAGAAATATGAATTTCTGCTTTTACTTTCTGGTGTTTATTCCAGAAAAAAAGATAACTGGATACAGTCTACATTGTACACAAAAATCTCAAGCCAGACAGTTTTATTAGTTCATTTTACATTAAGGCAAACATAGGCCAACAGACAAAAAACAATGATTTTCTCTTTTATTCACTGAACCTTGAACAGACAGTATTTGTCCATTCCTTCATTCCCTTAAAAATTATAGCTATTGCTCAGGTGGAGAAAGAACACAGCATCAGGATTCTGCCAGTTTTTCCATCAGTTGAAACAAATGACTTCCTTATTTACAAAACCCACTAAGGTTGCCAACTGAAAGGTGCTATTCAAATATAAAGCAATTTCTCCAACCACAGATAATAAATAAATTATAACTAGTGGTCAGTTATATTTAGATAAATCTAATAATAATTCTAAGGACCAGACTATAAAAAAGACAAAAAATAGTCTTTCAGTATTTATTGGTCCATCAGTAAAAACACAAATTTCCTTTACAAAAATGGAAAAGACATTCCTACTGTTGCTTTAGTGAAGAATCATTTAGTAATTCAAAGCAAGAATATAAGCCCACAAATTCCACAAGGTGAACAACCATATGTGTCTTTTGCTCAGTTTAAGGTCAAAAATAATAAATCATTTTAGAGCAGTTCAAGTTACACAAAGAAGTCAATCTTAAAATCTAATTTTTAGCAGCAGTGAATTAATAAAAAATTATTCTGATAAAATGACAAAACACTCCAAAAATTTAAAAATCATCACCCTGTTATCCCAGGCAATGCTGAAAAACTAAAAATGGACTCAAGAAAATCTAAAATCTGTAAGACAGTTTGCTAAATTCTATACCAATGGTGTACTAAATTCAAACACCAAATGAGTGAGACAGAGAAGTTTTTGAAACTACAAAAAAATGTCAAAAAGTTTCATGTGTAAGAATTATTTTTTTTTAGTGATTATAGAACTAAAAGCTTTTATATATTTCTCATTCATTCATTATTCTTCCGTGATTAAACTAACAAATGAAATAAAAATGACCAGAGAATTTCAGATTTGTCATTAGCATTCAGAATCACCAATTTTCAGGGCTGGAAAAAATGAGACTGAAAGAGAGTATTTTAATTCTCTTATTGTATGGGATGACATTAAGATCAGAGGGATCAAATGACTTTCCCAAGGTAACTATGCTGGAGAGCCCACCATAGAGTGCAGATTTCCTAGTTCTCACAGTCCATAGGTTCTTCCAGCTTACTACACGCATTTTTCTACATTAAAAAAAAAAAAAAAAAAAAGCTGGGGTGAGGGGGCAATGTTTTACTCTGCCATTGCAAAGACTGTCTCTGGCTCTCTTCATGGCCTAGCACAATGTCTGACATATATTAGGCATGAAGCTATGGTAGTTCACTCCCACATAAAACTTCCTTTAAAGCTTATTTGACTACTTAGCAAAACCATGTCTTTAACCTGAATAATGTAAGGTGGAAATGACTTGCAAATGTATTTAACTGGGAGTTTTTTGATCAAAGGTTTCAATGAACTCTGATTTACTCTGGAATTACCACTGTACAATCTGAGAGGCAGATAAAATCCTCCACCCTACCCTATCCCAGTATTGTTAAATGTAGCCAGGTCAATTGCCCACAGCTGTCAGATACCAAAAGGATTTAACAGTCTGTTCAACAAAACCATACAAAGTAGTTCAGCAGATACTCTGATGCGTGGCCTGACATCAAAGAACCTTTATCACGCAGGCCAGGCTTGGTCTGGTAATTTTTCACGTAAAATTTAAAAACGAATTTAAGATGCTTCTACCCAGAAAGTTTAAAAACTCATTCCCATAGATAAAAAAGCAAATGCTACTCAACACCATTTCGCTTTGCCAACCAACAGTCACTGTATTTACCCATCCCATACCCTAAGACTTCAAATAACGGGGTGGCTCATTATTAAAGGTTATTATCTATCAAATTCTAGGCCTTGGAAATCACAATTCCTATCAACCACAATGTACTAATCATTCATGGAATTTGGCTTCCCTCATTAGTTAAACACAATCATCACATTTGCAAATATCCCCCGTACCCAAAACACCAGAGATAAATGCTGTGTCACTCAGAAAAAACAAAAACCAACAAAAAAACCCCCACATATGTGTTTTTCTGAAACTAAAAGGAAACTGTCAAAGAAGGCCGCTAACCTGTGCCCTCGGGCTATTCCAATCCCTACAAAAGCATCCAGAAATGTGCGTCCCTAACCTCATGTGCTTCCAGGCAGCTTTCGTCTGACGGGAAGCCCCCTGACCTGCACAACTCGTCAAGAAAAGGCTGCACCCGCTGGGTTCCACCTCCACGGCCCAGGGCTACTTCTCACCATTTCCAGGTGAGCACCGGAGCCGTCGGGATGTCCGCTGCCTGGGGCCGGACTGGCCCTACCCTCCGGGGTCTTCCGCTCGCTGTTGCGCTTTAAACCGCCGGCGTCTCCTCGGCCCCCAGCCTCCCGGCGCCGCCGCTGCCTGCTCCACAGGTACATGGCACCTGCACCTAGCAGCAGGGGAGCCCCGACTGCCAGCGCCAGCTGCCATCGCGGCAGGCCCCCAGTGCCGGGGCCTGCAGTCGCACCGCCGCCGCCCACCCCACTCCCGGAGCTAGGCGCAGCCGCTGCGACCACCGCCGCCTCCACAGGCTTAGAGGCGGCCATGACTGAGTGTCCTCCGCCACCGCCTCACTGCTGGTCGCGGGCGCCTCAGTCACCAGGTAGCGTGCGAAGGAAGACCAGAAGGAGGGAACGGAGGCAATGAGCGAGCGAGCGAGCACGCTGGGAAGCAAGAGCGGACGACAGAAAAGGGCCAGAGGTCACCGGAAGCCCAGGGCATGCCGGGCCAGACCCTACCGTCCTTCTCCTCCCGTCTTAACCGTAGGCGGGGACGGAAATAGGGGAGAATTACTTCCGGGTTAGGGGGAACAGGGCGGGAGAGAGTCGTCTTAAGTGGCTCCTTCTCTTTCTTTAAGCCTCCTCGCTGTTTGTGACACTAGCTTCTGGAGTTTTCGGCCTCCAGTGGTAGCCAGTGTCGTCCTCTCCGTCTTCAGAGGGTCCTCTTATCTTGAGAAGCGGAGGAGGGGCGCATATAAGTCGGATCTACAGTGCGCAGGCGGTCAGTGGAGGATTTGCAGCAGCCATAAATGGGCGGGAGTGGCTGAAGAGTTGTGAATGTTATTGGCTGGCAGGAGCAGTGGGCGGGGCGTAGCCCAAATAGCCCAATTTATTGGTAGAATTTGGGCCTCCTTTTCCCGTTTCAGCCACGTAGGCGCTTCTTAGATTCTCAGGTCCTGTAGCTTGGTTTTATGTCTTCATGTCTGTGAAGCCAGTGGATTAGAAGGACTTGTAAAGGTGTATAAAAGAAGAGCTCAAAGCTATAGGTAGCCTGTTGTGTCACTGATTCTTTTATTTCTACTATGGCCAGATTTTAGTTTGGAGGCATTTAGATTGGGGGCAGATAGCAGAAATCGGAGTTGGGGGAAACGGGTAAATCTAAATTTGCTTCGGCCAAAACGGCTTGAGTCCCTATGGTTCACCGTCTGCACCAGTTACGAAAGCGATGATGATGTACGGGAACTGAATGGGTAGAAATGCGAAGACCCAGAGTTCCCACCTACTAGCGGCTTTCCAGTACATATTTGTGCCTTGTGCTGGATTTCTCCTGACACACCAGCCCACATCGCAATCCCTGGAGCACCCGCGCCCTCCGCAGTGCTTTGATCCTCCCGCTGCCTTGGGTGTTTTGCACTAGCTGTCTCAGATTTCTTGCTTCATTCCTAAACCGAAATGTCAATCCATAGCTTTCATATATCGAATAGCTTTGTCAAGTCCTTTCCCCGTGCTCTGGACCAGACATCTTAAAATACAAGCATTTCCCTTGCAAGGAATTTTTCGGAAGTCATAGTATTTTCAATTGGAAAAGGCAGGTATTACTAGAGAATCAATTCAGAGCTATGACTCCCTATTTCAAATACACTGGTCTGCAAACCCTTATATTAAAAATTTAGAAATGATCATTTTGCTTTGGGGCACAACAGAATTTTCAACATGACAGTAGAGCTACATAAAGATTGAAATACAATGTAGTAAGTGGCACCAAAATAGACGGATTAAATTAGAATGGGCTGATTTGAATGTTTCAGGATCATTGCTTTTCTCCCGCTTCATGTAGATTCCAGTTAGTAAATTGCTTTCAGGTAAAGGGATTCCTTAGTAACAGACTAAAAGATGAGCTAAAAATAATAGCAATTGGGGCGCCTGGGTGGCTCAGTCAGTTGGGCATCCGACTTCGGCTTAGGTCAGGATCTCACGGTCCCTGAGTTGGAGCCCCGCGTGGGGCTCTGTGCTGACAGCTCAGAGCCTGGAGCCTGCTTTGGATTCTGTGTCTCCCTCTCTCTCTGACCCTCCCCATTCATGCTCTGTCTCTGTCACAAAAATAAATAAACGTTAAAAAATTTTAAAAATAATAGCAATAGAATTGAGTTGATCAAATAGTGGTTGGGGTAGGTAGTCCTCTTCCTTCTTGATTCCCAAACCTCAAAGGAAAGTCTTCTGACCCTTAATGTAATTTCACCCTTGCCTCTTCAGAATAGAATTAGGATTTTTCTTTCTTGAAATTTCCATTTTTCAGCAGCCTCGGGGGATTGTAGAATGCTAGTAATTACTATTGGCAGGAACTAAGTCATTTGAAGGTTTTTATTTTTAGCTGTTACTTATTTATCAAAATAGGTAACATTGTTATGGTTGCAATACAAGTTATAAAAGTTTTACTGTGAAAAATCTCCCTGTCCCCAGACACCCAGGTCCCCTTTCCAAAGACATCAGTGTTAGAGTTTCTTGAAACACTTTAATATTTATCTAAAGGGCTGCTTTTGTTGGTTTGATTTTTAAGGTTGTCATCAGTAAATGAATTTGTTCTTGTTTCTTTTGTGATTTGTTAAACGTAACATTTTCATTCCCTAGCCTATTCATCTTTTTTCCCATTTTCTCTATCATTTCCTAATTGATTATAATATAGAACTGCATGTCACTAGTTCTGTGACCTTATTGACCTGATGCATAAATTTCTAAGCTGTGAAATAGCGAAAACACACCTCTCACACCTTTAGATGAAAGATTTAACTAGATAATATTTAAGGTCTTCTTCGTATCTTGTTTGTTGCAAAATAGCAGACATTCACTGCTTAATTTTCTATTTCTAAAATTTGAAAGGAGAGAAGTAAAATTGTTTCTAAGAAAACTGAAGTTTTGTGTATGTGAACACAGACATTTTCTTTCTCTTGCTAGATTCATGGAACTCAATAGAAGATTTCTTTATCTCTTCTCTGGTCTGTATCTTAGGAGTCAGTTGAATGAGGTAGAACATCTAATGGACTGGGATGCAAAAGACCTGAGTTTTGTTTTGTTTTAGGTAGGCTCTATACCCAACATGGGGCTTGAACCCATGATTGTGACATCAAGAGTTGCATCCTCTACTGCCTGAGCCAGCCAGGTGTCGCAAGACCCGAGTTCTCATTCTAGATTTTAATACTACTGAGCTGTGTGTGTGTGTGTGTGTGTGTGTGTGTGTGTCTGTGTGTGTCTGTGTGAGACTGTGAGCACCGATGTGACCAGTGGATTCGATGATTTCTTTTTTTAAAATGTTTATTATTTTTGAGAGAGAAAGCATGAGTGGGGGAGGGGCAGAGAGAGAGGAAGAGAGAGAATCCTAAGTCGGTTCCGCACTCAGCCCGTGGGGACCCCTATCTGGGGCTCTAAGCAGCTGGATCTCAAGACAGTGAGAGCACAGCCTGAGCCATTATCAAGAGTCGGTCACTTAACTGACTGAGCCACGCAGGTGCCCCAGATTAGATCATTTCTAAGGCTCCTCATAGCTTTAAAATTGTATAATTCTATGCCCTTAATAGTCATTGCTACCTGAAAGACTTTATTATTTGTAGAATTGGTAGATAGCTGCTTGATTGGTGTTCAAGCCTTGAGTGAGTCCACAGACCCTCTTTTCTCTATTTTATCTTTTCTGAATGCTGTATTAGGTTCCCAGCTTCCAGAACCTCTCTTCTATGTGTTACTCTGCACCTAGTGACTAGATTACTCTTTCCAAAGCATAACTCCAATTTCATTCTTGAGCTCAGAAACTTTTAGACCTTCTCTACTTCCTATAAGGTTAAATGCCTGCCCACCCCCACCTCCTTCCATACACTTCATCTATTTTATTGGTCAACACTCATAGCACTTGGCAGTATTTGAAATTATTTATTTATGTGACCCCTCATAGGACATAAACTCTACAAAAAGTTTGTTCATCTTGTACTCCAGAGCCCAGAAGATAGTGTAAGGATTAATTTTATCTGGTCAACTAGTCCACACGGTGCCCAGATATTTGGCCATATATTATTCTGGGTGTGTCTGTGAGGCTGTTTTTGGATGAGATTAACATTTAGGTAAAGCAGATTGCTCTTCCTAATGTGAGTGGCCCTAATCAGTTGAAGGCTTGAAAGGAATAAAAAAGCTGATCTTCCCTCAGTAAGAGGGAGGTTCCACTGCTTGACTGCCTGTAGCTGGGACATTGTTTTTTTGTTTTTTTTTTTTTTGTTTTTGTTTTTGTTTTGTTTTTCCTGCCTTTGGAATTAACTGAAGCATTGGCTCTTGGGTCTTGAATTTGCCAGCTTTCAGACTGCAATTTGCACCATCAGCTTTCTTGGGTGTCTCTCAACTACAGATCTTGAGACTTCTCAGCTTCCATAATTGCATGAGTCCCTTCCTTATAACAAATATCTTTATAAACGTATATATCCAATAGATTGTTTCTCTGGAGCATGCTAAGTGATACAAATTTTGGTACTAGGAGTGGAGTGCTGCTGTGAGAAATATCTAAAAATGTGGATGTGGCTTTGGAGTTGTGATGGGTGGAGGCTGAGAGAGTTTTCAGTTATGTGCTAGAAAAAGCCAAGATTTCTGTGAAGGAACTATTGGTAGACAGAGACATTTAAGGCAATTCTGTTGAGGGCTCAGAAAGAAAAAAGTGAGAGATGGAGACCAAGCATCCATTTTCTTACTGAAATACATAAATAATCATGAACAGAATGTTGGTAGAAATATAGATGTTAAAGGCTCTTTCAGTGAGGTCTCAGAGTAAATGAGGAACAGGTTACTAGAAACTGGAGGAAAATGATCTTTGTTATAAAGTGCCAAAGAACTTGGCTGAATTGTGTCCTAGTGTTTTGTAGAAGGTAGAACTTATGAGTGATAAAATTGGATATGGAAGCTGTGGTCTGGGTCCTTCCTATTGCTTTCAGTAAAATGGAAGAGGAGAGCGATGTACCAAAGAAGAAACTGTTAAGTAAAAAGGAATTAAAAACTGGAGGTTGGAAAATTCTTAGCCTATCCATATTGCAAAAGATGAGAAAGCTTGTTCTCAAAGAAACACTAATGGTATGGCTGAACAACTGTTTGATAGATCTTGAGTACAACTCATGAGCTTCATCAGCCATCTCAGCAGAGCCAGGAGTAATACCAGAAGAAACACTGCCAGCTGGGACTAAAGAGGACCAAAATGAAGGGGGAACGGCAGAATGAAGGAAGGCTATTGGACTTTTGTGATATATGAGACCATATGGGACCATAGAGCTACTCTGCTATAAGCATGCCTTATCTTTCAAAAGGGAACAATGACCCCAGAGGCTGTTCAAGAATGAAGACTGCCATTCCCACTACAGAGTCAGAGGGCAGGGCTGGTTCCTCCTCTATTTCAAAGGGTGGGCCCACCAGGTGCCTCAGAGGCAGTCACCCTTGTAGAAAGCTGCATGGACTGGGCTGTACCCCTCCCTCACTGAGGTGATTCTGCCACCCAATTGGGCCTGGAGGGCAGAGTATGGAAACAAAGAAAATTATTCTTGAGCCTTAAGACCTAATGGAATTTGCCTTACTAAATTTTGAACTTTTTTGGGACCCCTCAACCCTTCTTTCATATTTCTCCTTTTTGGAATGGAAATGTCTATAATCTGTCTGTCACATCATTGTATTTCAGAAGGAAATAACATGTGTGGTTTCACAGGTTCACAGCTGGACAGGAATTTTGCCTCAGGATAAATCATAAGTGTCACTCAGTTTTTTTCTGTCATCCATGTTTGATTTGTATGATGTTGAAACAAGACTTTGGACTTTAGCTTTTAGAGCATATGCTGGAATGAGTAGTTGGGGGCTATTGAGATGAAATGAATGTATTTTACCTGTGAGGACATGAGTTTTGGGGGAATAGTGCCTCACTCACTGTGCCAAAATCTGTATTAGTCTCCTAGGGCTGCTATAACCAAATACCATAGACTGGGTGGCTTGGACAGCAGAAATTTATTTTTCACAGTTCTGGAAGCGGGGAAGTCCAAGATCAAGGTTCTGGCCAATTTGGTTTCTAGTGAAAGCTCTATTCCTGGCATGTCCTCACATGACCTCTCTTTTTTTTTGTGGTAACTAAGGGAGAGAGAGAGAGAGAGAGAGCGTGTGAGAGTGAGTGCTTATGTGCACAAGTTCTTTAGTGCCTCTTCCTAGAAAGGCACTAATTGCATAGGACCAGGGCCCCACCCACCTTCATGATATCATTTAATTCTAATTATCTCCCAAAGGCTCCATCTCCAAATACCATCACATTAGGGTTAAGAATTCAACCAAAGAATTTGGTATATGCAGGGGAGACACGAACATTCAGGCCAAAGCATATAGTCAGCACTCAATAGATACTGTTTTAAGGAAATGATATTTAAGGGTATCAAAAAAGGAAAAAATGACATTTAGGATAGAATAAATAGAATTTTCATTTACTTAAAATAGTCTATTTTAATAGTATATATAGTATATCTACTATATATGAGCCTTCCTTTAAACTCCCAAAATACTTCTCTGGAACTTTCTTAAAACAGAACTCTTTTTACCTTGTTTTATAGAATTATACTTATCCTGCCTCATCTATTAGACTATAATCATCCTAGATCAGAAGGTATATCTGATTCATCTTTTGTCTTATGCAGTGCATAACACAATGTCTCCTGTAATGCTATATGTCAGAGCAAAGGGATATGCTTTCTCTTCCTGCATTGGACCTGCACAACAATATATATTTCCCCCTCACAACTCCTACATTGCCATAATTATTTGTTCTCATGTGCTACCCATATTCAATTCTGAGTCCTTGAGGGGTGGAAATAATGTTCTGGTCATTTTGTGCTCCTACATCTATTACGTGGCTGAGCACATAATAATTGTTTGTTAACATACTTATTTTATCCACCCAACATGATACCTGAAACGTGGTCAGTGCTGAATAAAGAGTTGGTGAAGGGTTTGTTGAACAATTCCCTCACTGCTGCTTCATTTCCATTACTGTTGCCAAAATTAATAATCTAATGCCACCATTGCTGTCCAACCACAGCTATCAGCTAAGAGACCAGCTCATGCTGTCACTGCTGCCATCACCAGAAATAGTCTGCTTCCCCACCATCCACCATCATCCTGTCTACTGGTTTCCAGTCCAAGCATGCTGTAGTCATTGTTACCATCTGCACCACTGAAGCTGCTTCCATTGGGACCTGACTGGTTTGTCCTTCATACCCTACTTATGATATATAGAAGTCCATGTTTCCTCTGAGCCCTCATGCTGTTAATTTTTCTCTAATTTTTCTCCTGATGGATTCCGCCTTATTCAACTTCCATCAAAGCATCAGTTAAGTGGGTGGTACTTCTTTGTTCTCAGGAGGAATGTCACTTTATGATTCAATCAAGTAGCTGCTCTTTTTGCTGTCAGAAGGAACCTCTGCATTTATCCTTAACCCTAGCTCCCTCTCCTTAGCTGTGACTGATCGTGCATGCATATACTTGATGCACACATTTGCTACCTTTCTGCCCACTCACAGATTTGTTAAGATCTTTCTATCCTCATCAATTTAGTTCATCACCACCCACAAGAATTTGTGTCATTTGCACATGTGGAAATGTTGCCTTGCTTATACTTATAAAGATATTATATACAGGTTACATGAATTGTGCCCTACACAAGAAGGCTGGATCAAGTGGGGGCTAAGGTCCAGCCTGCATTTTGTTCCTCAGTCTGGTATCAGGCTGTGTCTGCCTGGAGAAAGGTGCTCCTTTTTCTGAATTGCATGAAGATACTGTCCATCACTAAGTGATCAGCCTGCAGTGGAATATCCACCAAAAAAAAGGGTACCATTTTCTAATTCATTCCTATTATACTAGGAACCTTGGTTATACAAACTTGATCTTAGCCTTGATCTAGCATTGAACCTGAGGACCTCTAGGCTATACTTCCCCTATCTTTACCTTTTGTTGTTTTTCCAAGCCAGTGGAAACTAGCTTCAAATCCAGCAATGAGGAGGAGACTCAATTTTGCTAAATTATGAAAAAAAATGTAAAACCATAAAAGATAGTTTCTGTGTCTATGTTCTGGTTACCTATTGCTGCTTAACAACCTATCCCAAGTAGCAGTGGCTTAAAGCAACTTAGTGGCTTTGAACAACCAATTTAGTATATCTTAAAGTTTTATTGCTCAGGAGTTTGGGCAAGGCTTGATTGACTCTCCTGTTGGTGTCAATGGTTTATACTCCTGGCAGATGGCCTGATCTGGAGGGCTCCAGAAAGCTTCACTCAGTGCCTGACACCTTGGTGAAAATGGCTTGAAGACTGGATGCATTTCAGATTACTCAGGGGGACACCTTCTTGTGGCCTTTCCAGCATGGCAGTCGGGGCCATCTCAGGGTTCCTAGAGAGAATGTCCCAAGAGCCCTAGGAAGAAGCTGCATAGCTTTGTAAAGCCTTGTTCTGCCACATTTTATGGGTCAGACATGTTACTAGGGCCAGCACAGATTCATGGGGAGGTGAATTAGACTCCAACTTTCCATAGGAGAAGTAGCAAAAAAGTTGCAATTATTTTTACTCTACCACCATTTTCTAAGATTTAACCAATGTTACTATCTTGCCATAATTGCCCAGGACACAATTATAAAAACATTTTTATTATGGAAGCTTTATAAAGATCATCTGGAAGTCTAAATAAATTATCATACCTAACAATGAAATGTTAGTACTTTTCTCTTTTTTAAGTCAAGAATCAGTCAGGGATTTCAGGTTCTATTACATAGTACTGAAGGTGTTAGACAAAATAATAAGACAAAAAAAGAAATAAAAGGAGATTGGAAAGGAAGAAGTAACTTTTCATTATCTATGAACAATCTGGTTGTCTCCATAGAACCCCCCCAAAAGTATAATTTACTAGAAATAATAAAATAATTTAGCAATGCTGGTGGATGAAAGATTAGCACTATTCTTAAACTGGTCCCTTATGTTTGCCAAACTATTGGCTATTTTGTGGTTCTCCTGTTCTCAGGTCTGGCAGATGCCCTGTTGCTTCCTTCTTTTTCCTCCTGCTTGGACAACTGTCCCAGGTCTTAGCTTTTGGTGGTTTGACTCACACTGTCCACTTGGGGGCGGAGCCCATTTTGTCATCAATATTTGCTGTAGAGTTGTCTATGGATATGTTCCTCTACAATTGTTCTACTGGCTTTTTTATGTGGGGATTCAGAGAGATTGAAAACCTATGCTGTCTTCATTATTGTCATCCCTAAATACCTCTAGCTCAACAGCATTTTGATCTTGTAGCTACCCATTTAGAGAAGTTTCTTTTTCTTAGTAGTACTCATTTTTCTTTTTACTTTTATTATGAAATAATTATGGATTCTCAGAAAGTTGCAAATAAATGCACACGGAGGTCCCATGTACCCTTCATGCCACTTCTTCCAGTATTGACAACTTGCATAACTATAGGACAATATCAAACCAGGAAATTGACATTGATACAATCTACAAAATTTATTCAGATTTCATTAGCCATACATGCACTTGTATGTGTGTGTTAAAATTCTGTGCAGTTTTCACACATGTTTCATGTAACTACCATTGCAATCAAAATACAGAACTGTTCCATCATCACAAAGTTTTTCTCATGCGAAACTTTTATAGCCACAACCCCCTGCTCCCAATCCTTAACCCTTGGCAATCACTAATCTGTTCTTCATCTCTATGATTGTGTTATTTCAAGAATGTTGTATAGGGGCGCCTGGGTGGCGCAGTCGGTTAAGCGTCCGACTTCAGCCAGGTCACGATCTCGCGGTCCGTGAGTTTGAGCCCCGCGTCAGGCTCTGGGCTGATGGCTCGGAGCCTGGAGCCTGTTTCCGATTCTGTGTCTCCCTCTCTCTCTGCCCCTCCCCCGTTCATGCTCTGTCTCTCTCTGTCCCAAAAATAAAATTAAAAACGTTGAAAAAAAAAATTAAAAAAAAAAAAGGATGTTGTATAAATAAAATTATATAGTATGAATTCTTTTAAGACTTTTCACTCAGCATAATTCTCTTGAGGGCAATCTAAATTGTGTATATCAAATCTGCATATTCATTCACGTGTAGGTTTTAGCATGAACATAGGTTTTAATTACTCAAGGGTAAATACCCAATAGTGCATTATACCCAATACTGATTTATTTTGAGAGAGAGAAAGAGAGAGAGCATGCATGTGCATGCCATGAGTCGGGGAAGGGCAGAGGTAGGGAGACAGAGAATCCCAAGCAGCCTCCTCACTGTCAGCACAGATTCCAATTTGGGGCTCGATCTCACAAACCGTGAGATCATGACCTGAGCCAAAATCAAGAGTCGGACACTTAAACAACTGAGCCACCCAGGAGCCCCACACTTTTAGTTTTAAAATGAACTAGCAAACCGTTTTCCAAAGTGACTGTACCACTTTTAAGTCCTACCAGCAAGGCAAGAATGAGTTAGCTTCTCTGCTGCATCTCCAGCATTTGGTGTTTACACTAGTCTTAATAAATTTTATCCATTCTGATAGGTGTTTAGAGTGATAACTGATTTTGTCTTTAATTTGCATTTACCTGATGGGTAATGATGCCGACAACTTTCCTTGTGCTTATTTGCTATCTATATGTCTTTTTCAATGAAGTGTCTTTCATGTCTTTTGCTCTTTTGTTCTTTAATGTTGAATTTTGACAGTTATTTATATATTCTAGAAACTAGTCCTTGTTGGATACATTGTTTGCAAATATTTTCTCCCAGTCTTTAGCCTTTCTTTTCATTTTCTTAACAGGGTGATTTACAGAGCAAAAGTTCTTAATATGATGGGATCTAGCTAATCAGTTTTTCCTTTTATGAATTATATGTCTAGTGTCAAATCTAAGAACTCTTTGCTTTGTTATTTTTTATTTTTTAAAATTTTATTTTTAAAGATTTTTTAAAAATTTATTTATTTATTTTGAGAGAGAGTGTGTGTGAGTAGGAGAGAGGCAGAGAGAGAAGAGAGAATCCCAAGTAGACTCTGTACTGTCAGTGCAGAGCCTGATGTAGGGCTTGATCCCACAAACTGTGAGATGACAACCCTAGCCAAAATCAAGAGTTGGACACCCAACCCACTGATCCACCCAGGTGCCCCAAGATTTTATTTTTAAGTAATATCTACACCCAAACCTACAACCCTGAGATCAGGAGTTACATGTTCCACCAACTGAGCCAGCCAGGCACCCCTCTTTACCTAGTTCTTGATCTCAAATATTGTCTCCATTTTGTTCCCTAGAAGCTTTATAACATCACAACTTATATTTAATTCTGTGATCCATTGTGAGTTAATTTTTGTATAAGGTGTGAGACATAGGTCGAGATTCATTTTTTACTTTGTTTTTCCTTTTTTTATTTTTTTAAACAGGGCAAACACACATGTGTGTGCACTGCCAGATGGCTGCTGGAAGATTCAGTTTTTAAAATGTGAATGTCCAATTGTCCCAGCACCATTTGTTGAATAGATTGTTCCTTACTCCCCACCCCCACTCTGCCAAAAGTGCTTTTGCACTTTTGCAAAATCTAGTTTAAATATATATATTTATATCTGTTCCTGGATTCTCTGTTCTGTTCCATTGGTCCATGTGTGTCTTTCTCTATCAATAGAACATTCTTTATTATTGTAGCTATACAGTAAGCCTTCACATTGTATAGCATGATTTTCCTACTTTATTCTTCATTTTCAGAACTATTTTTAACTATTTCATGTCCTTTGAATTTCTATAAATTTTAGAGTAAGCTTTTCTATGTCTACAAACACCTTGATAGGCATTTATATTAAACCTAGAGGTCAGTATGGGGAGAAATGACATCTTTACTCTGTTGACTCTTCTAATTCATGAGTAAGCCTTTCTATTTATTTCATCTTCTTTGATTTCTTTTTATCAGCTTTTTGTCCTTTTCAGCATACAGTGTCTGTACATGTTTTGTTAGATTTGTATCTAGGTATTTCACTCTCTTTGGAGCAATTGTAAATGGTATTATAATTTTAATTTTATTTCTGTGTGTTCATTTTCAGTATGTAGAAAATGCAGTTAATTTTTCTTTGTATTGAGTCTGTATCTTGTAACATTGCTGAAACTCACTTCTAGGTTCTAGGAGTGTTTTTTGTATATCCCTTGGGATTTTATATAGAGACAATCATTATCACAAATAGAGACAATTTAATTTCTTTCTTTAAAATCTGTATGCCTTCCCTCACCCCACTTCCATTTTTCTTCCCTTATTGAACTGGATAGAACTTCTAGCGCTGTGTTGAATAAAAGTGGTGAGAGTGGGAATTCTTGCCTTTTTCCTTATCTCAGGGGGGAAGCTTTCAGTCTTTCCCCATTAAGTATGACATGCATGAGTTGTTTTAAAATAACATCTTTCAGGGCACCTGGGTGGCTCAGTTGTCAAGCCTCTGACTTTGGCTCAGGTCATGATCTCACAGTTCGTGAGTTAGAGCCCTGCATCAGGCTCTGTGCTGACAGCTCAGAGCCTGGAGCCTGCTTCAGAGTCTGTGTCTCCCTCTCTCTGTGCCCCTCCCCTGCTTGTGCTCTCTCTCTCTCTCAAAAATAAATACACATTAAAAAATTTTAAAATAGCAACTTTTCATGATTACAAAAGTGATGCATAATCACTTGAAGAATAGAAATAAGTATAAAGAACAAATAAAAATTATCTGAAATCCATGATTCATAGTTGATATTTGAGATCATACTAACGAATTGTATATATTAGCGTTCTCCAGAGAAACAAAACCAATAGTGTGTGTGTGTGTGTGTGTGTGTGTGTGTGTGTGTGTGTGTTATGGAGAGAGAGAGAGAGAGATTGAGAGAGAGATTTAAACAATTGGCTCACATGATATGGAGGCTGGCAAGTCCAAAATTTGCAGAGTGGGCCAGCAGGCTAGAGACTCATGGGTAAGCAATATTGCAGTTGAAGTACAAAGGCAGTCTGTTGGTAGAATTCCCTGTTTTGGGGGTAGGTCAACCTTATTTTCTATTTAGGCTTATTTGATTAAATGAGGCTCACCTGCAGTATGGATGGTAATCTGCTTTACTCAAAGTCCACCAGTTGAAATATAAATCTCATCCAGAGATCTTGCCATTTGCAACAAACATGGATGGATCTAGGGGTCTTATGTTAAGTGAAATAAATCAGATTGACAAAGACAATCAACATATGATTTCAATTATATGTGGAATCTACAAAATAAAATAAATGAATAAACAAACAAAAAAAGAATTAGACCTATAAATAAAGAGACCAAAGTGATAGTTGCCAGAGGGATGGGCAAATGGATGAAGAGGAATGGGAGATACAGGCTTCTGGTTATGGAGTGAAGAAGGCATGGGAATAAAAGGCACAGCATAGGGAACATAGTCAATGATATTGTAATGATGTTGTATGGTAGCAGACATAGCTACACTTGTGGTGAGCGTAATATAACATATGGAGATGTGGAATCACTATGTTGTACACCTGAAACTAACGTACCATTGTGTGTCAACTATATTCAAAATTTTTTTGAAATTTTATTTGCCATAAATAAATAAATAACAATTTACACTTAAAAAATGTAAATCTCATCCAAAAACACCCTCACAAAAATATACAGGATAATGTTTGACCAAACATCTGGGTAACATGGCCCAGTCAAGTTGACAAATATTTTGAGAAGTTTTCTGTGTCATTAAATCCCTCGCTTTTTTATGATTGCACAGAATTCTGTTATATGAATATATCATAATTTATTAGCATGGTCTTCAATTGTCATACGTTTAAGATGTTTCCATATTTTTGCTATTTTTTTTAATTTTTTTTTTCAACGTTTATTTTATTTTTGGGACAGAGAGAGACAGAGCATGAACGGGGGAGGGGCAGAGAGAGAGGGAGACACAGAATCGGAAACAGGCTCCAGGCTCCGAGCCATCAGCCCAGAGCCCGATGCGGGGCTCGAACTCACAGACCGCGAGATCGTGACCTGGCTGAAGTCGGACGCTTAACCGACTGCGCCACCCAGGCGCCCCAATTTTTGCTATTTTAAATAATGTTATGATGAACAAATATCTTTTGTTGTACCTGTTTATATACCTATAATACTAAGAAGAGAAATTTCTGGATCAAAGAATATAAATATTTTTTAAAAATCTTCTTAATACATCTTGATATATTTCTTTCCAGAAAGACTATATTCATACTAACATTATATGGCATTTGATCCTCAGAAAATATTGTTCTGGAGCTTCATTAAAATTTTTATTTGTAATAGTCCGAAGACCACCCATTGTTTATTGACTCAGACTTTCCAATTTCTTTTCCTAACTGTCATATTTTGTCACAGTTTCCTTTAAATGTTTGGTGGTCTACACCATTATTGTACATGCACAATTTTGCCCCTCTTAGAAGTGAGCTCAAAAGATTCTCTAATTCCTTCAGTTCTTTTCTGAGGCATTTCTTATGGGGAGGCTTGTAGACTCAGATTAAAAGAAAGTGCTGAGACATTACCCTTAGTTTCGGTGAAATTGTAATTAATGACTTGGAGGAAGCCTTTTCTGAAGTATAACACACTGACGAACTAAACTGATAAAGTTTTTTTTTCTTTTACATATGGCAAATTTTAACAAATAGGATGTGCAATCTGTTTTAGAATAATAGCTGCTCAGGAATCAACAAGACCTTGAGAGGCCATAAAATTAATAATACTACTGGAGGCAAAGCTAGACAGATTCCATCTCTGGCAGATGAGAATGAATGCCATGCTTAAAGTTCTCTGTGGAAGAGATGATGTATTGTCTCATAAAAACCTATTCCAGCATCTAATGACTTTGACTATTATGAAACCCACCAGTAGCCCGAATCCTGCAGAACTTAATGATGCTTAATGCCAAAGTAACTAGATATTTATCTAACCAATATTTTTGTAGGCAAACCTTTTCCACCCTCATATACATACATTTTTAAAATTTATTTATATTGAGAAAGAGAGAGTACGCGTGTTTGTGAGTGATGGGGAGGCAGAAAGAGAGGAAGAGAGAGACTTCTCCAAGCAGGCTCCGTGCTGCCAGCTCGGAGCCCATTGTAGGGCTCAAACTCACCAACTGTTAGATCATGACCTGAGAGAATGAGAGAATTGGAGGCTTAATAGACTGAGCCACCCAGGCGCCCATCCTCCTCATATATTTTTTACATCAACAATAGTATATTTTAAAAATAGTTTTCGGGGCGCCTGGGTGGCGCAGTCTGTTAAGCGTCCGACTTCAGCCAGGTCACGATCTCGCGGTCCGTGAGTTCGAGCCCCGCGTCAGGCTCTGGGCTGATGGCTCAGAGCCTGGAGCCTGTTTCCGATTCTGTGTCTCCCTCTCTCTCTGCCCCTCCCCCGTTCATGCTCTGTCTCTCTCTGTCCCAAAAATAAATAAACGTTGAAAAAAAAAATAGTTTTCATGATATAAGCTACATAACTTTTTAGAATAAGAAATAATGATGATCTGCCCTCAAATAATACATACTTTCAGACCCTTGGTTAAACACCAAGCAGTCGTGCCTTTGATGATCACTTCGACAGTGTAACCTGATACACTGCAAACTTCACAGTGTAACTTGATAACAATCATGGAAATGGATGACTACATTATGACATGTTGCCTGCAAAAGACCATTCTAACAACCAGGACACTAAATATAACAGCACACAGTTTCAAATATTCAAGCACTGCTTTCTGGCAAGTAGAAACTGTATAAAAACCGCTGATGTACTTTGACTATACATAAATATATAAGGATGTAGCAGCTCAGTTCTCCCATACATAGCACCTCCTTTCTCGAATGAGACTGGCTCAGGAAAGCTTGAAAATAGTATGGGGAATAATTCTTCCCTTTAACTGCCAAGGAAGAAAATGAACTAAAAAAATAAATTACTATAACCATAGGGGCTATAGAGAATGAAATAAATAAAGGGAAGGCATTGCAGTAAATAAAGGGAAATAAATAAATGAGAGAATGAAATAAAGAGAAAATCATTTTTTCATGATAGTAATCTCCTGAAGCAGTGAATGTGAGAGGGGGCATCGAAAAGCCGCTTCATTTTCACATAGCCCAAGGATTATTCTCACTGATTCCCTGGGTACCCATGATGTCTGACTGCTTTATGAGAACACACACACCACAAGCTTCCTACCCTCGAAGGGAAGGTAATTCCTTTCACATTAAGAATGTTAAGAAAACACACATTTAAACTTTCTAGAAAACTTCAGCTGTCTTGGCCCCTTTGACACTTTTGAGTACACACCATGGGCCTGGCAAGGCAGAACATTAGAGCAGGGGCCAAAGGGCAGCTCCCTTTGGTCCAATGCCCCTGGCACTGTCTCCTCAAGGCAGGTGTCCAGGGATCTGCCAGGGGAAGCTGGTGGCCAGGCTCCCAGGTTGGGACATGGCCTCCTCTTGTGTGAGGGATTCTAAGACAGACTGGAAGAGCAGTTCTCCGCCAGCTGCCAAGACCTGACAACTGCTGCTGCTGTCCCCTTGCTGCTCCGGGTTTGTTATAAGGACCTTTGTTCAGGCAAATCAGGGAGCCATCTTTCTCATACCTTTAAGTAAATGAGCTAAAGTAGGAGAAAAAATGGAAGTGGACTGATTTTATATAATGTAGACCAAATTCTTTTTCATTTGGGGGGTAACTTCATAGCTTATTTCTTTGGGAGAATTTTTGGCCAAAGTTGTGAAGGGTTCCTTTTCCTTCCTGTATTGGGGAGTCCTGGAGACCAGCCTTAGGTGCAGTGACTCACAGGACTCACAGGGCTCAGCATGCAGTTGATAAAATGATGCAAAGAAAAATCATCAAAGTAAAAAGACACATAAGTGAAGTCTGGAGGAAACCTGTCTCAAGCTTCCAAGAGCCCTTGGAATATAGAACATGCTTAATTCTTCCATTAATGAGAAGTGTTGTTTACCAGAGAAACTTACCGGGAACTCAGACCCCAGGCCTTTTATTGGATGATGGTCATGAGGCACACACTGTCTAGCATGTACAGAAATTCCAGACTTCCAGAAAAAAAAAACTAGTTGTTCAGCATAAACCAAAGTTTGGATAAGCTATTTAGACTACTCATTAATTAGGGTAAATTTTATAATACTAGGGAAAGTTAACCAGCCAGGTTCCCAGATGCCAGTCAAGGGCCAACCTTGCAGGAAGGCTTTTCTAAGGATATGTAGTCTCAGGCTACTATGCTAACTCTTTTCCACATAGTCTACCCCATTTGGCCAAGACGTTTTTAGAGCAAAATTATCATCAGTAGAACCCCATGCGGCAGGGTGAAGGCAACTTGCTGTACTGACTCTCTTATGCCCTCCACAGTCCTGGATTTAGCCAATTAAAACAAATCCCACTGGGACGCCTGGGTAGCTCAGTTGGTTAAGATTTAGGCTCAGGTCATGATCCCAGGGTCATGGGATTGAGACCTGAGTTGGGTTCTGTGCTGAGCATGGGGCCTGCTTAAGGTTCTCTCTTTCTCTCTCTCCCTCTCTCTTTCTCTCTGTCTCTCTCTCTCTCTGTCTCTCTCTCTGTCTCCTCTTCTGCCCCTATCCTCTGCTCGTGCTTTCTCTCTAAAAATAAATTTAAAAAATTAAAATTAAACAAACAAGTCCCATTAACAATAAAGGTCAGGGGCTCCTAAGGGGCTCAGGCAGTTAAGCGTCTGACTCTTGATTTCAGCTCAGGTCATGATCTCGCGGTTCATGACATGATCTTGTGCTGACATTGTGGAGCCTGCTTGGGATTCTCTCCCTTTCTCGCTCTGCCCCTCCCCCACCCATGGGCCCACAGGCACTCTCTCTCTCAAAATAAATAAGTAACCTTTTAAAAAATTAACAATTAAGTTCAATTTTAGTAAGTCAGGTGGCTCTCTCCTAAAGTTTTTGAATTAACTTTTTTTACTTGACCTAAGTCATCAGTTCAAGTGCAGTACAAGGCTAGTAAAGCTGAAGCTGTCCTGCATGTCTTCCAGGACTGAGGTGACTCATGAAAGTCAAGGTGCATGTATAAGATGTATAATCCCAGAGAGTACTCTTGGAAACAAAAAGTTTGCAATTGTTAGGTCACCCAATGAAGACATACATTAGTTAGGCATTAGAGGTTAACAGGGCTCCCCAGTGTGGCTTCCCACTGTGGGTCCTTCTGCTCTAGGGTCTCTGTCCAGTCCAAGTAATGCAGTTGAGTCCCTAGTTTTAGAAGCACTTCCAGAAGGCAGTTTCAGCCAGTTTTGCTTGTTTTTGACATCAGTTCATTTGCCTCATGAGTGTGGACGACACATCTAGAGGTGTTCTTCATGGGAACATAGGAGCTGCCCCACAGTCAGCACTGTCAGGTGTGATCATAGGTTCAGTAGTTGGTTTGAATTCAGGACCTCACAGCATCCTGGGAAGGCAACATTGGCATGCAGGAGTAGTTCTGAAAAACAGAGTAGTTATGAGAAATAGGGATCATTAATGTCCTCCTTCCTGCATTTCCCAGGTGCTGGGTGTGTGTGTGTGTGTGTGTGTGTGTGTGTGTGTGTTTTCTGTTATTACAAAATCAGTGTGTCTCATTTAATAATCATTACTTTATGTTTCTTCCCCAGTCATTTTTTATTCTCATTTTTCATCAACAAGAGTTGGGTGTAAAGAGGGTATTGAGAATTTAGCTGTTACTCCATGGTATTGCTACCTTGACATCATTTTGTTTGACCAAGCAGTGACCTTAAACTGACACTAGACCCCTCATACAAGCACATGCCCTAGATAGCAGTCTGCAGAGTCACAGGCACATGTAAGTTCCTGCTATCACTTCCCCAACAGCCCTCATGATCAACAATCTCCCCTGACCCCCACTGCCTTCCCCTTATGGAGCTCCTTAAATAAGACTACCGTGTGGCTTATCAGACCCTGCCCTTTTAGCTTGAGTTGACCAATGTAACCTTAGGCCTGGGAATCCCAAAGCACTCCACCTGCAGACTTTGATAAAAACATGTGTCCCAGCTTCTGCCTCACTCTGTCGGCACTCTGCCATGACCTCCCCACAATAGCCCTCAAGGTGTGCCAGGTACTTCCTCCAGGACCTGTAAATAAAAAACTTCTCTATTTTAATTCTGCTTGTGGTCTGTTGTTGAACCACAGTTCACCATCTGACATCCCATGCTCCACTTAATAAGTGATAATTTAACAAATTCATAACAGAGGGATAGAAGAATTTACACAGAAAAACACTGTTAATATAACTTAACCAGAAAGACATATCATCTTCAGGAACTGGTTAGGACAAAATCCTGAATTTTCAAAAGTTTTCAGAACATGTTTACATAACCCTCACCCTTTTCATCCTGATCATTTATTCAGTAATCAGCCTGAAAAAGAACAATCTTTGTTTGGGAATTGCTACATTTAATAATCAAACTGCCTAACTAAGGAGAAAGGTAAGTAAAGTAGAATCAGGCTATCAGTCTGTCGTTGCAAATTTCAAATAATCTTGAAAGTCAGACATAAGTCAACAGCAATGAGACATTCCTGAGCAGCGGGTGAGAGGAGACCCCCCCTCTGTCAGGAGTGGTACCCTACATTCTGTGTTGTCTTCCAACTTAACAGCTTTCAATGGGAATCATACATTAGGTTCCTTGTGATCATTCATCTCAAATGCAATTAGCCCCTGCGTTAGAAATATACAGCCACTAGCAGCTTGGTTTCACATGGTCCCATCAGAGAATGAGCCCTTCCTAGTGGGTATCTACAGGTGACCCATGTGGTCCAGCCAGCATCCACAATGTTTCTGGCCCTACAGAGGGGTGTCTTAAGTCTTCAGTCGTCTTAGAGTCTGTTTGATTCATTTAGCCTATGTCTACTTTCCAAGATTGGAACTGTCTGTTACAGATGTTGTTAGGTTTCAGCATACCATCGGGTACAGGCAATTAGGATCTCTGAATTCAGGATTCCAAAAAGCCAATGACTTTTCTTTGACAGCAGCAAAGGTGAGAGACTACAGGTTAGACAGTGGTGTTCCAAGGCTTTTTAAGCCCCCTTTATCTTGTTGGACTTAGAGTTCAAATTGACCTACTCAAAAATATACACACTTAGTCTAGAAAATCACCAGCCTGTAAGAGTCAGACCTCTGATTTTACAGAAACTTATTATCAAGCTAAAAAACTACTTTTTAAACCTCAAAAACTATATTTTCCTGTGGAGAATATTTCTCTTTCTGTTGTCTGCCTTTTCTCATAGGGTCCAACAGGCAAAAATCATAGCAAAAATAATTAGTTATGAAGATTTCAATATTCAGAAGTTCAAAGAGTTTAAATTTTTAATCCATCCAAACAAGAAAGTTATGTTATATTAACACTTTTATTGGGAGACTTCACCAGATTAGAATAATCCTTCTAGACTTTATGAAATTACAAGCATATATTTTTTAATCATTAAAAAAATTGTATACCCAGATGCAATAGCCATAAAACAAAAAATAAACACATTTTAGAAAGTTTCTTAATCTTTCTTTCTTTTCTTTTTCTTTTTTTTTTTTTTTTTTTTTTTTTTTTTTTTTGTTGCAAGTTTACTCAAACCTTAGCAGTAAATTCAACACTTTTAGGGATTAACATTACAACTACTGACAGATCCCAGCTGGAATGCAACAGGCTGCTGCACCAGTGGGTAGATTGTTATTTTTCCCGTCTTCTTCTCCCGCCCCCCCCCCCCGTCTCTGTCTTTTTTTCCTAATTCGTGTAAAGTTTTCTCCAGCCTTGGAACTGACTTAATCTTATTTCCTCCCACTTGGAGGAGTGAACAATACAAACATACAACATTTTGGCTCACACAAAATGTTTTAAAGGAATGTTTGAACCCTTTCTCCTCCCACCTGAAGGACAGAACAAAACCTAAAGATGTCACTCAGCCTGCACTTTTTAATTCCTTCACCTTAGCTACCATGGCCGAAAGCAGCCAATAAACCCAATTCTCCTAGGGTTGGATCTATCATTTTTAATTCCATAGGTAACCTTCACCTTTCACAAGAGACATCATCTCCGCTGCTGTTTCATACCACAGGTGACTAGGTGGCCATTGGGAGGTGAAGGTTCACAATTGTATCCCTTTCATACCTCCTTTCTCCAAACATTGTTTTAGCCATATTTCAGTGAGTCAGAGCTGTTTTTAATGAATCCCACTTCTGACACCAACTGGCACCCCAGTTTAAAGATTGCTAGAAAAATCCACAGCATATAGTTATACTTATGGATAAGATTTGTTACACTGAAAGGATACAAAGTAAAATCTAAAATGGTAAAGGGCATGTTGGGTGAAGTCTGAAGAAAGCCAGGCACAAGCTTCCAAAATATATATATTTTTTTTCCATTGAAGCCTTATTATAGGATGTGTTTAATTTCTCCAGTAATGAGTTTTGGCAACACATGTGAAGTGTCTACATTCTCATTTGGGACTTAGTGCCCATGGTTTTTAATGGGTGCTGTTTATGTGGGGACCCTGCTATCGGCTGTATGTTGTAATCCTACAAAATTCATATGTTGAAGCCTAAATATAATATGATGGTTTGTAGATAATGGCTTTGGGAGATAAATGAGAGGGTGGAGCCCTCATGAATGGGGTTAGTGCCTGTGATGGTTAATTTTATGTCAATTTTATGGGGTGCCCAGATTAAACACTATTTCTGGATGTGTCTGTAAGGGTGTTTTTAGATGAGATTAGCATTTGAATTGATGGGCTCAATAAAGTTGATTGTCCTCCCCAGTGTGGTGGGCCTCATCCAATCAGTTGAGGATCTGATGAGAACAAAGGACAGAAGGAGGAATTTGCCCTTTTTTCCCACCTCACTTCATAAATTGGGATATCTCATCTTCTCCTGCCCTTGGGCTTGGATTTACACCATTGGCTCCCCTGGTTATCAGGTCTTTAGACTTGGACTGAATTACACCACTGGCTTTTCTGGGTCTCTAGTTTGCAGATGGTAGATTGTGAGGCTTATCAACCTCTATAATTGCATAAGCCAATTCCACATAATAAATCTCCATATTTATAACTTTATCTGCACATTTCCCAATATAAGAAGGGTTCAGAACTCCAAGACATAGATGTCACTCAAAGAGGTTTTTAAAATAATGTCCTATTTCTTTTCCTCAAAATACTTTTAAGCAATAATTAGGTATGACCTGTTCTGGTTTTTCAGTCCTCTGGTCATAGATTTATTATTTTGTTTCAAAAATTGGAAGAAAAGACATTCCTGTCTTAAGAGGAATAGAAAAGAAGAGGTTTATCCATAGTTAAGTTTTGTGGACATACCTATCCTGCTTCCCCAATGAAGTTACCATGTTTCTTTCTTTAATAATAGAGACAACCAATAGTGGTTGCATACATTTATAGTTATAACTTTTCTCATCTGGGCCATTGAGAAGCAGGCTTTCTGCATTCTGTAATAAAAATATACAAAGTTACAAGCCTGTATCTCTCACTATTTAAAACAAGAAGTAAAAATGTTGCAAGCTATTTTATGCTTTGGTTATTTTCCCTTAGCAACTTAGAAATTGTGGTACCATGCTCTAGAAACACTGGTCACAATTATTAAGCATGTCTTTTTGCAGCTCAAAGAGTTTTCATATGGGAAATGGCCAAGAATACCTCTGTTTACAAATGCAAGATTTCTCAAAGTTTTCTTGGAATACTGATGGAATGGTGGAGTCTGGACTTCATTATTCTGCTCCTTGCTTCAAACTTGGCTATGCTGCTTAGTAGTAATTTAACCTTGAGCAAGTGATGATCTGTTTGAATCTCACTGTCCTTATCTATAAAATGTGATACAAATCTCCGAGGATACATTTAAAAATATGTACATTTACAAATATGTAAAATATTTGACTTCATACCTGGTACAAAGCAGGGGTTTAATAAATGTATTATTCCCGTTATCTCAAAAAATGCCCACTAAAAGGCAAGGTTATAGTGTTCATAGAAGCTTTTTATAATAGCCCTACCTGAACACAACCCAAATGACAGCCCAAAATGACCATCAGTTAGTAGATTGAATTTTTTAAAATGTGGGATGTTCATACAATGCAGTACTATATAGCATGAACTACCATTACTACAAAAGAATGGATAAATCTCACCAATATAACATTGAATGATATGAAATAATACATTCTGTATAATACCATTGAAACAAAGTTCAAAAACAGGCAAAATTATAGAGTCAGCAGCCAGAAGTCATAACCTTTTGGAGGGAGGATGGATTGGAGGAAGGACAAAGGGAGCCAGCTGAGATGCTGGAAATGTTTTGTCTTCACCTGCATGGTGGTGATCATATATGGGTATATGCATGTAAAAAATTCATCAAACTGAACACTTAATATTTGTACATTATATACATACATGTATATTATTTACATTTATGCAGATATAAATGATACATCAGTAAAAAAAAATGCTCCCTTAATCCCAGGATTTTGTATCAATAGCAGTTTTATTTACTAGGAGTGTATCTAGCAGACAATATAACATGCCAAAAGCTGGCCATCTAGCAGGCTGTAGTCAGTCTGTCCCTTGTAAGTGGCCCCATTTCAGAACTAGCCTGGAGCTGACAGGCATATTATAAGGTCATGCTCCATCATCATTGACAGCTGGAGATGCCATCACATGCCATCGGCAGCAAAGCACAGGGAAAACCAGGCAGTGGACTGTGCTTCCCACCCTTAGGCTTGGAGGCACAAGCCCCAGCAATGGAAGGATTAAAAAGCCTCAATTTAAAAAGACAGGGGGAGGGGAGGGAATGTGGGCTGCACAATTTATAAATAGACATTCCCTGAGGCTGCCTGATGGTGAAGTGGTTGTTTAGTAAATCTTTCTCCCTTAAGAATCCCATTATCGGAGAGCATTTGAAAATACCAGTTTCATTTTGTCTTTTGGGGGAGATCCTGGGTTTCATCAAGTCAGCCCTGTTGGATGATATTGCTCTCTGTCAGATCTAGGGACAGGCCTTCAGTACCTTGAATCACCTATACATGGAGCACAAAGATGATGATGATGATGATGATGATGTGTCTTTTGCCAAATGGATGAGCAGCTTCTGGGGTCACAGCTGGATAGAAGAGAATGAGAGAGGACTCCGAGACCGTCATGGATCACAAGCTGCCAGTTACAGGAAAACCTCCCTGCCCTGCCCAGTGAGTTATTATCAGAGAACCAGGGGAGAGCTGGACTAGGGGAGGGGGGTTTCTATTGGATAATTTTTGAAGAGGCCTTTGGTATAAAATTTTCTTTGGTTAAAAAGCAGTACTTCTAAACCTTTTTATATCCACAAAAATCCCTTTTATTACTTTATCTTGTTCTCCAGGGGAACTGATGTTCATCTATTAGGTAAAGATTTCTTCATTTTTAGTAGTCTAAGATATCTTTAACTACGATTTGGAGCTACTGATAAACCTGAGACAATCCTTCTGAGGGTTAATACAATTCAAGCCAAAGGAAAGACACTTGATATTATAGTTTGTGCAGCATCGGCATCGGTCAATGTGTGATTTCCTATAGTCTTTTTAAAATACTGAAAATAAGCTCCACTATTTGATAACCTCTGAAGAATTGGTGATTCCACATAATAAATTACCACCTTTGAAAAAATTTGATACCCTTTTTCTTCTGGTTCCCCTTTGGTTTCCTGAGGGTAGAAGGAGCCACAATTGTCCTGCCCTCAGCAAGGCAAACACCCAATGTCTAGGGAACAAGATGCAAGCAGGAAAGCCCCTGATGGGGAGTGGGTGGGCCTGACCAGGTGAGGACTCCGCAGCAGGTGCAGACAGTGGTTCTCTTTGTTCAACCGCGGTGCTAGAAGACTCCACTGCAGACACACGTGTCCTCTGCTTCCCAGTTACACAACAATAATACAGCTTTTCTTTTTCATGAGTCACTTAGAATTCCAGCTGTAGAGAATACATTCTCAACCTTCTGCCTCTGTCAACCCCAGAAACAAGTAAGTTTTGGGGTAATGTTATTTTATTTCATTTTTATCCCTAGAGTTCTCAGATGCTTAATGCTTATAAGGGATATAAAAGTGTGTAAGGCAAAATCTCTTTTACTCCCACTGACCAGCAAGTTTTGAGGAATGTCTTTGAGACACAAATATTTGAAAATAGGTTTATTACCAAATGCATACTCAGGGACTAAGGGCAAGTTTCAACAGCTCTTTGAGCTTCAGGTACCTTAACTAAAAAAGAAGAGAGGCTGGACTGGATGATCTCTGGGAACCCTTCTAGTGCTAACTGTCCATGATTCTGTTGTAAATGAACACCTGCATATCACACTCTCATTTTAATCTCTTATGTTCCACTTCGAGTGAGGTATTCACAATGTGTGAACCAGAAGTGTAATTAGTTTCCAGTTTCCAGATAGTGAGGACCAGGGAGAAACAAAGAGAAAAATTCTGATTTGCTATTTATCTCAACAGCCCTTTGGAGCCACTGAAAATAGGAAAACAAAAGAAGATACATGACTTTTAAAATACAGTTTTGTTGAATAAATTTTAGGATTTATTAGACTTTTAATACTGAGATAATCCACCCTTTTTAGAGAATCCATTTTTAGGTTTCAGTGCTGTTTGCCTTAAACTATCAGGGTGGAATTTGTTATGTATGACATTTCTAAAAGATGTCCATATATCTTTTCCTGCTCATACTAGCTTTGAGCATTTGCCTGAATTAACCTCTTCAGATTCTCTTAGTCAACAGTGACTTCCATAATTATCAGACTAACATGCAGAAAGTATGTGCTTATTTAAGGATGCAAAGCATGGAATAAAAATGACCACATTATTCAATAGAACAGGAAGAGCATAAGCACAGAACACAGAGCAGGGGACCCAGAGTGAGGTGAGCAGAGTCCTGGGAAATAGTCAGGGGTCTGAATCTCCACCTCTGGTCACATTATGCCACATATTTATGAAGAGAGCCTGTAGTTGGATACTTAACTGTTCGAATTCTAAAATGTACTCAGGTTTTTCTTACCTTAGAGATATGAGAACCATTAGGTTTTCATTTTTTGTGTGTGTGTTTTGCTTTGAGCTCAATGAATAACTTAAAAAGAAAAGCTTACTCTTAGCCTTATCTCTTTTCTTCTCTCCCCACTGCTCCAATCTAAGTCTCTTCCCTCTCACAACCTATTAGTAACCTGTATCCATCAATATTACATGCGTTGGAAGAGAAGAGTTTTCTCCTTCTTTCCCATTTGAATGTGGTTTCTAATATGGCTTTCAGCCTCGTGATTCCCGCAAAACCATAGCGATGGAGCCTTGATTCATTGAACATATTTATTGAATACCTATTATGTGCCAGACATTATGCAAGCCTCTATAGGCTTATAGGGCACAAGAAGACAAACAAAATCTCTGAGCTTGTGGAACTTCCAGTCTAGTGGAAAATACAATTTGTCAGAAAGAACAAGGTAGACAAGGGGTAGAGCGTGGTCCTTTTTAGAGAACACTATTTTTTAACAAGCCTCAGTTTAATGATCTATGATTGCTGATTTAAAGTGAATTTAAAAATCTAACTTTACTGTCCTGATGTTCTTGGTGGAAAAAAATGAAGTGATATGAAGTCCCTTTCATTAACTGGACTGATGTGCCTTGTACCTCCAGCGCCACAAGTAAAAGTTTCTGTATTCCTTATTTATTCTGCTCTTTGAAAGCGGATTTTAAAGACTTTAGTCTATTCAGCTTTCTAGGCATCTTCTGTACCTTACCATGGTTCTCATACCATCCTTTGGCACAGTTTGGGCCTATGGAAAGGGAGATTATGCTAAATGAAAGGAGCCTTCAAGGAAGAACCAAATTCCCTGGCCGAGGGCTTTGTTAATTCTATTTTTTAATTTATTTTTTAATGTTTATTTACTTTTGAGAGAGAGAGAAAGAGACAGAGTGTGAGTGGGGGAGAGGCAGAGAGAGAGAGGGAGACACAGAATCCCAATCAGGCCCCAGGCTCTGAGCTGTCAGCACAGAGCTGGTCAGTGGGGAGCTTGAACCCAGGAGCTATGAAATCATGACCCAAGCTCAAGTTGGGTGCGTAACCAACTGAGCCACTCCGACACCCCTAGCTTTGCTAATTCTAAATGCTTTCTCAGTGCTTCCTCTATGCTCCAAGGTAGGCACAGTATATGCTTGCCCACATGATATCATTTGAGGGGATATAAAAATAAGCCTCTACCTGTCTGCACCCAAGGGATTAAAAATTTTTTTTCATGTTTATTCATTTTTGAGAGAGAGAGAGAGAGAGAGAACACAAGCAGGGGAGGGGCAGAAAGAAAGAAACTCCGAAGCAGGCTCCATGCTGTCAGCACAGAGTCCGAGGCAGGGCTTGAACCCATGAACCAAGAAATCATGACCTGAGCAGAGGCTGGATGCTCAACGGACTGAGCCACCTATGTGTCCCCATTTTTTTCTTTTTGGAAATAATCACCTTTGGGGCACCTGGGTGGCTCAGCTGGTTAAGCACCCGACTCTTGGTTTCAGCTCAGGTCATGATCTCCCAGTTTCTGAGTTCAAAACCTGTGTGGGGCTCTGTGCTGACATCCCAGAGCCTGCTTGGGATTCTCTCTGTCTGTCCCTCCCCCACGCACACTGTCTCCCTCAAAATAAATAAATAAATAAATAATCTCCTTTAACCATTTTTATATTCTCTCTTCATGGTCTCAGTTTAAAGCAATAGAAGACACTTATAATTTTCATTTTTATCCTGACTGACCTGAGTATGGCTACACACTGTCACCATTACAGTATCTCACCATAGGGGTGGTTTGCCCGCATTTGTTCACTACACGGAGTGGGCGGGGCATGGCCCCCTCAGAGGATTTTTCATAAACCTGAGGAGAAGGAATGCCCTAAAGTTACGTGAGTAACAGTGGTTTCTTGTTTTTCAGGTTAAATTTATATTTAATTTCAACAGGAGACAATGCCTTAATCCCAAAGATGAAACTAGTGATAGAGTTTCAGGCAACAGTGACAACTCTACGCTCTATGGATTTGTTTTCTATTTTCTACTGGATGTAGAGGAGTCGCTGGAAGGGCAGCAGAGTAGAGAAGGATGAAGGGAGGGCTCCAGAGGCAGCCACCCAGGGTCGGCCACTAGCAGCGTAACTGACTGAGTTACCTACGTCTCTCTGACCATATGTAAAGGTGACTGATGGGAACAGCATATGCCTCATAAGGGTGTAGGGAAGATTCAATAAGTAATTTATATAATGTAATTAGGACATTGCCTGGTACCTAATGAGCACCTATGCTTCTTATTATTATGTGCTGGAAGTGTTGAAAATTGGGAATTTTTTTCCAGATGATGCTTTAGTTAAGTACTGCAAAAAGTTCTAGAGTCTTTCATTTTGCCTTTCCCTCATTGTCTCTAATGTTTCTCTTTCTCTCTTATATCACAATGGGAAGACAGTAGGTAATTTTATACTGGTGGCTGGCATTTGGCATATGTTCTGTTTATGGACTGATGTCGCCCCCTCCCCCTGCTAACCCTCCAAAATTCATATGCTGAAGTCCTAACCCCGAATGTGATGGTATTTGGAGATGAGGCCTTTGGAAGTAATTAGGTGTAGATGAGCTCATGAGGTGAGATGGGATTACTACTCTTATAAGAAGAGACACCATAAAGCTTGCCCTTTCTCTTTCTCTCCACCTGCATGCATAAGTCTTAGGCGAGACATTTAGCTGACCTAAGATTCATTTTCCTCATCTGTAAAAGGGAAGGATGATTCCCTCCCAGGATTTGTTCTGAGGTCAGAGGTCAAGGACATGGTCCCCAGAGAGTGTGGTACTCTGGTACTGTGCACTACGACTTAACATGGGTCTTATTATCCCAGCACCTGGAACTTTCTCCTCATTGTTTCTCATTTTGGTGTTAATGAGTGTCTCAGGGGCTTGTATTTACACAGAGAGCAGGAGGGGTACAAGTGAAGGGTGATTGCAATTAAAGCCAAGACAAAGAATATCAAGTAGTTAAGCTCTCCAGAGGAAAATTTTACATAACCAATGTCTTTTTATTTATTTATTATTATAATTTTTAAAGATTTTATTTTAAGTAATCTCTTCACCCAACGTGGGGCTCAAACTCACAATCCTGAGATCCAGAGTTACACGCTCCACGGACTGAGCCAGCCAGGTGCCCCACCGATTTCTTATCAATTAATTAATTAAAGTGAGAACCTATGCCTTGGGTCAGAACTGGGAACTGGACAGTGACTGCTCTGAAGGCAGTGTCTGTACACGCTTTGTCACTCTGTCATCTGGGACCCCAGCTGGTGAGCTCAAAATGAAGGATCCCATCCCATGGGCAAGAGCCCACACTCACAGTGTGGGAGAGAAACCTCTAAGGCTAGTCCATGGCTGTGGAGGTGATATGTATGTACTTGGTAAAAATAAGCTACATAAAAATAAGCTAGGGCACTGTTTCATGTCTTTGCCAGGAAAATTACACTTGAAGGGCATATAAAATTCCAAAAGTAGAGCTTGCATGGTAAGTAAGCGTATTTAAAAATGGGAACTTCGGGGCGCCTGGGTGGCACAGTCGGTTAAGCATCTGACTTCAGCCAGGTAACGATCTCGCGGTCAGTGAGTTCGAGCCCCGCGTCGGTCTCTGGGCTGATGGCTCGGAGCCTGGAGCCTGTTTCCGATTCTGTGTCTCCCTCTCTCTCTGCCCCTCCCCCGTTCATGCTCTGTCTCTCTCTGTCCCAAAAATAAATAAACGTTGAAAAAAAAAATTAAAAAAAAAATAAAAATAAAAATGGGAACTTCTCCCTGTAATCGATTAGAGACCTCTTTTAAGCCTGTTTCCCACAAAGTCACACACAAAAACAAACAACTGGAAAAACCTATCTGATAGGAAATATTAAGTATATAATATTAAGTATATAACTCTTGCCATTCTTTTAGGCCCTTTGTGCAAACATTCTCATTTCATATCCAACCTCAAATTTAAAAATTATATTTATTTATTTTTAATTTTTTTTTAATGTTTATTTATTTCTGAGGCAGAGGGAGACAGAGCGTTAGTGGTGGGCGGGGGGCGGGGCAGAGAGAGAGGGAGACAGAATCCGAAGCAGGCTCCAGGCTCCGAGCTGTCAGCATAGAGCCCCATGCGGGGCTTGAACTCACAGACCACAGGATCATGACCTGAGCCGAAGTTGGACATTCAACCAACTGAGCCACCCAGGCGCCCCTAAAATTTTTATTTTTAAAATTTTATTGTGGCAAGAACACTTAATACTAGATCTACCATCTTAGCAGATTTTTAAGTGTGCAATACAGTATTGTTAACTAGAGGTCCAAGGCTGTACAGTAGATGTTTAGAACTCATTCATCTTTGCATAACTGGAACTTTACACCCATTGATTCGCCACCGCCTGTTTCCCCCTTCTCTCAAGTCCTGGCGACCACCACTCTATTCCTCGCTTCTATGGGTTTGAGGAATTTAGAGACCTCATGCAAGTGGAGTCATTTAGGTCCTTTAAATCTTTTTTTTTTTTTTTTAAGTTTATTGATTTCTTTTGAGAGAGACAGAGACAGCGTGAGTGGGGGAGGGGCAGAGAAAGAGGGAGAGACAGAATCCGAAGCAGGCTCTGCCCTGTCAGCACAGAGCCTGATGTGGGGCTCGAACTCACCAAATTGTGAGATCATGACCTGAGCCGAAACCGAGATTGGACGCTTAACCTACTGAGCCACCCAGGCGCCCCAAGTGGAGTCATTTAGTATGTGTTCTTCTGTGTCTCAGTCTCAAGTTTTTAAAGTACCATTTTTTTTCTCGATAATATAATACATGATCACTGCAGAAAACTTAGAAAATACTAAAAAAAAAAAAAAAAAAAAAAAAAAAAAAAAAAAAAAAAAGTTCCATGGCACAAAGAAAACCTTTCAAAACATTCAGGTATGTTTTAAGGTTGTCCATCTTACAATGTTATCCTGCTTCAAGCCCTCCTCCCACCTCCCTCCTCCCAGGCACTCCCGCTCAGCGAGCTTCTTTTCCTTCCAGCCGGCAAGCTCTTCTGTGGCACATATGGGGCTCATCCTCAGGCAGAAAAGTGTTCCCTGTTCCCTAATTAACCCTGCTCATCCTTCAGATTGTATCTTAATCATCACACCTTCACAAAAGTCTCCCCGATCCTCTTAGCCACTCCAGCACCCACACAAACATACATTATTTTACCCTATTATATCCTCTCAAGGCACCTTGAACTTTTCCTTTACAGCATTTGGCCAAGGCTGTAGACATATGCCCTTTGTGTTTAGTGTCCTTCTCCTATGCAGACATCATCTCTCTGCAGGACACTCTGCCTGTTTAGCTCCCCAGTTTATCCAAAGCACCAAGTACTCTGTATTACCTATAATAAATGGAATAATATATACAAATTTACCTCATGTCTTTTTAGTAGCTTTACAAATCTTGAACCACATTTTTGATTATTTTTTGAGAGAAAGTTTCTAGACATGTGTATTAGTTTTTTCGGGCCGCCATAACAAAATACCACAGACTGGGTGACTGAAGCAGCAGGAATTTATTTTCTCACAGTTCCGGAGGTTAGTAGTCTGAGATAAAGGTGTGAGCAGGTTTGGTTTCTTCCAAAGCCTCTCTTCTCAGCTTGCAGATGGCCACTTACTTGCTGTGTCTTCACGGTCCTTCCTCTGTGTGAGCCTATCTCTGGCATCGCTCCGTGTGTGTCCAAATTTCGTTTTCTTATAATGGCACTTGTCAGACTGGAATGAGACCCACCATAATGGTCTTACCTTGACTTAATCTTTAAAGGCCCTATCTCCAAATGTAGTCATATTCTGAGCTACTCATATAAGGCTTCAACATATGAATTTGGGGCAGGGGGACACAATACAGCAAACAACAATGTGCAATGGATGGATCCAAGGAGGGGGATATTGTAAGCCCCCTGGCACATATTGCCAACAGCTTTCTGGGAAGGCTATCCACATTTGTGGTCCTACCAGCCTAGATCCCTGCACTCTTGCTGGTATTGGTACCATTAGTAACATTTTTGTTTTAAAACTGAAAGGTAAGGTTGTGTATTATTTCATTTTCCATAATCTTTGACTACTAATAAGCATAAACAATTTTTACCAGTTGGTATTTTGGTATTTATTTTTCATTCATTCTCTGTATATTTATTCATATATATATAGAGAGAGAATGAAAGAATATATATGTGTGCATATATGTATATGCATATACATATATATATTTTAAGGTTTTATTTTTAAAATGTTTAAGATTTTTAAAAAAGTAATCTCTACACCCAATGTGGGGCTCAGACTCACAACCCCAAGATCGAGAGTCTCATGCTCTTCGAACTGAGCCAGCCAGGTGCCCCTCATCTAATATATATTTAATGAACTCATGCTGTGAATAAGGCAAAGTGCTACATAGTGGGATTCTAGCAGAGGATGAAACATGGCTCTTGATGTGATGGAGCATATGGTCTAATGGAGAAGAGAGACGTGTAACAAAATTACCCCAAATATTGAGTATAGTTGTGATGAGTATCATACAGGAGAAGTACAAGATCCCAGGAAGGCATCTAACTGGGACCGGAACCAACCAGGTCAGTAGGGAAGGGTTTCTGTGGAAATGCAGAATGACTGAGTATGATTAGCCATTACCTGAGGTAATGTGGTGGGGTGGTGAGTGGTCATGAGCACAGAGGACCACCTGTGAAGGTGCCTGTGCCGGGTAGGAGATGGGAGTTGGAGGAAGTGACTAACCAGTGAGACTGTCAGCGAAAGGGCAGGTGGTACAAGATGAGGTGCAAAACGAAAAGTGATCAGTTGTGACTTGGTGGTTGTCCTCCCCACTCTTTCTGCTGCAGGAACAACAAAATAAATGAGTGCGTGGATATGGGACATCCACTATGAAGAGGCTGCTTCTGTAACCTGGCTGAAAGATGATCTGGGTGCCTTGAATTACAATAGTAACAGTGGTGCTAGAAAAGCATGGATAGTTTTTAGAGACATTTGAGAGGTGGAATCTGCTGACGTGGCAATTGAATGTGAAGAGTGGCTCCTGAGTTACTGGTCTGAGTAACTGAGTGCATGGTGGTGCCATCTTCTAAGTTAGGGGACACAGGAGGAGCAGGTTTGGGGAGGAGAGGTCATGAGTTCAGATTTGCACAAGTCAGATTGGGTGCCAGTGGGATACCATGAGGAAACTTGAGGGTGCAGAAACTCCAAGGAGATGTCTGCTCTAACAATACACATTAGGAAATCATAATATAGCTAGAAACTGAAGCCTGAGGATGAGATATTTAGGGGGACAGTGTAGAGTGAGAAAGGAAAGGAAGGGAAGAAAGACTAGTTTAGAACCCAGAGGAACTCCAATAGTTGTAAGCTGCTAGAGGAACAAGGGAGTAGCAATGTCTAAAACACAATGCAGAAAGATCACCCTTGAGCTGCAGTGGTAGAAGACAAGGAAAGATTGTTTCCAGGGGAGCCATGTGTGCTACTGGATTGAATGCTACAAAATGATTAAAGAGCAAAAGTGCACAGAGTTTGGCAACATTGAGACCAATATCCTGACCAAAATCAGCCTTGGGTGCAAAAGCTAAATTGGAGTCGGTTGGGAAGTAAGAAAAATTGAGAGAACAGTTCTTTTTTTTTTTTTTAATTTTTTAATGTTTATTTATTTTTGAGAGAGAGAGAGAGAAAGAGAGAGAGAATGAGAGCCAGGGAGGGGCAGAGAGAGAGGGAGACACAGAATCTGAAGCAGGCTTCAGGCTCCGAGCTGTCAGCACAGAGCCTGACGCGGGGCCCAAACCCACAAACTGTGAGATCATGACTTGAGCCGAAGCTGGACAACTGAGCCACCCAGGCGCCCCTCTTTTTTTTTTTTTTTAATATTTATTTATTTTTAAGAGAGAGTGAGCGAGTGGGGGAGGAGCAAAGAGAGAGGGAGACAGAGGATCCAAAATGGGCCCTGTGCTGACAGCAGAGAGCCCAATGAGGGGCTCAAATTCACAAACCTCAAGATCATGACCTGAGCTAAAGTCAGACCCTTAGCTGACTGAACCACCCAGGCGACCTAAGAGAATAGTTCTTTCAAGATTGGCTTCCCTGAACTGTCTGTCCTTTGATTGTTTTCTGATTATGACTTTAACATTGATACTATTATATTATATGACTTGTATGTTTATATGTATGTGAGATAGTTCTTTTCAGGATATTATTATTAAACATTACTAAAATGTAGCAAATATTTTTAAAGTTTTTAAATCTACCATGAATTTTGTTATGTTGCTTGTGCTGCACATTAGCTTTATTTTTATGCAGTTAAATTAGTTTTTTCCTTTTGGCTTTTTCCATTGCTTTTGCTTAGAAATTCTTTCTAAATATAGCAATCATATAACTATTCACCTTTGCATTATTTCTTAAACATTTATAGCTTCTTTAAAGTTTTTTTTTTTAATTTTGGAATTTATTTTTACATATCAATTTAGGGCTTGGAATGCTTCATTATATAGCCCTAATGGTGGAGGACGAACAAAGTTAGTCTTGGGATGTTCTACTTAATGTTTTAATCAATTGACTCTCCTTCATTGTAGAAGGAATGTCCTGCTAATCAAAAAGATAAAATTTCAGTTCAACATGAGATTTGTTTAGTTGGTAATTTATGGATAATCTGTCCCTGTGCTAATATTGTACAGTCTCTTTATATTATAAAAATTTTTATTCTGTATTTCCAGTTTCCTGTGCTCCCCAGAATCACATCATCTGATAGCCATCCCAGAAGGCATTCTCATGAGGACCAGGGATTTCGATGCCATACCCACATGCGGGATTATAGAAAATGTTTAGCAGATGAGTCATTCAAGGAGCCACTGGAATCAAAAGGAAGATCCCATTCCAAAATTCAAGCATTCTCAGAGTCCTTTGAACAACAACTGTGCTTTAGAACCAGACGCTCTGTCTCTTTGGTATGTAACAGAGTTATTGAATATTTAACCACTTTAGAAAAGGAAACCCAAAGGGGTTCATCCTCCCCAAGTTTGAGGAGAACAACTCTTACTTCTTCATTTACAACTTAGTGATGAGGTCTATGAAAAATGACACTCAGTTTTAGATAGCCCAGATGCATATTCATCTTTTAAATTATTTTTATTGGGGATTCCAATAAGTGTAAGAAGAATTCCTGGAGGACTATAGGTGGAATGTTTTTGTTACTGAGGTCCTCTGGTTCTTTGAGACTATTTTTGTCACTCTTATAAATAATCATGACTTGTTCTTCTTTCACTATTTGAAGAAGGGAAAAACTACCCCAACTGTTCCTTTCGTATTTAATTCTGTAGCAGATAGTGTGTGACGGCAGTGTGTTCCCCTGCACTTCTAAAAAGCACACAGAAGGAGATCTCTGAACCCCGTCTAGTGAGTGTCCAGGAGTAGGAGCTGTCTAGGCATTCAGAGGGCCTTGTGGGAGTCTACGTAAAACACAAAGGAGAGACAGGCATGAAATGGGCGAAGACTAGAAACTCCAAATGCCAAACTTGATATATAAAGTAATAAACTAGAGACCTATTAATTTGGGGATAGTTTTTGAACTATGCAACATGTTTGCTGAGTGGCCTTGAGAAAAATAACTTCTTTTTTCTGTTTTTTGTTTGTTTGTTTTATTTTGCAAAACAGGAATAATAATATGTCTCTGCCATGCACCAGGCAGAAAAATAAGCAACTAGGCATATTGCCACCCGGTTTTTGAGCTATGTCCTATGAATGTACAGAGGAAGACTTACGGGTGCTTCCTACCTCATTGTCCATGTGAACACAATGCCTTCTGGTTAGCAGTGATGGCTGTTGGGACTGTCACCATTCATCTTTGCCTTGCAGCTGGCACCTCACTTCTATCAGAGAATGACCCTGGGTGTGATTGTCCTTCAGTAGGCTGCTCTCTCCACCTGATCATAAGAGGAGTAAGGAAGGAAGAATAGTGAGCAACTGTCACTTACCATACCTAAATATTATTAAGAGTTCCTGTTTTGTCTTTTCTTTATATCATTTTTAAATTTTTTTTAATGTTTATTTATTATTGAGAGATAGAGACAGACAGAGCATGAGCGTGGGAGGGACAGAGAGATGGGGAGACACAGAATCAGAAGCAGGTTCCAGGCTCTGAGCTGAAAGCACAAAGCCCGATGTGGGGCCCGAACTCACAAACTGTGAGATCATGACCTGAGTCGAAGTTGGACAGTTAACCGACTGAGCCACCCAGGCGCCCCTCTTTATATCATTTTTCAAAACACTACAGTTTCAGACTTAGAACAGTGTTGCAAGAATAGTATAAAAAATATACTCTTCATTCAGATTCCCTCCAAATGTTATTATGTTATATTTACTTGTATCTTTCTCCCCTTCCTAAATCCCAAACAAGGACAGAACATTCTCTTCGAAAGACACAGTATAATAGTTAAACTCAGGAAATTAACACCAACACAATACTTTTATATCTAATTTATTGACCTTGTTCATATTTCGTCAGTTGCCCCATTAATATTCTCTATAGTGAAATTCCAGATCATGTATTGCAACCAATTTTCACATCCCCCCAATTGATTTTATTCTGGAACAGTTCCTCAGTCTTTCCTTGTCTTTCATGACCCTGACATGTGAAGAATACAGGCCTCTTTTTTAGACACCTTTTTAGAATGATGCTTAATTTCGGTTTATCTGATATTTCCTCATGGTTAGATTTAGATTATGAGCTTTCGGCAGGAATAAAACAGAAATGAAAGAATTCTTGTTTTAAAATTACATGTTAAAGTAATTCATTATATTAATTCAGGAGACATATCAGCCTTAATTTTTTTTTTCCAGAGTAAGTCACGGTATATTTTGAAAAAAAAAAACCTTAATCTTAACAGTTCTTTGTTGATCTGATGTCCTCATGATCCACATCTTATATAACTGCTTATATGATATCATTTGCTAATATTATAAGTCCTAACAGTGTGCAAGCATGAAATCAGTTCTCCTATTTAAAAAGATACTCATCATATTATCCCTAAAATATTTGCTAATATTTCATTTCCCAAGCTCTTCCTTTTGAGTGTTGAGGCAATCAAGAGAGCATTTTCAATTTTTTGACTCAAGAACTCTTTTCACGGCTATGTATAATAGCTAGAAACCTCCTAGGGATTCACAAAATCAGTTATTTTTTCATTTTATATACATAAATGTATATAGGATAAATAATTTTATTGAATATTTTATTTTATATAAATTTTTAAAAGTTTCTTTATTTTAAGAGAGAGAGAGAGTGTGTGAGCAGGGGAGGGACAGAGAGAGAGAGAGAGAGAGAGAGAATCCCAAGCAGGCTGTACACTTTCAGTGCAGAGTCTGATGCAGGGCTTGGACTCATGAACTGTGGAATCATGATCTGAGCCGAAACCAAGTGTCAGACGCTTAACCAACTAAGCTACCCAGATGCCCCTCTTTTATATCAATTTTTAAAGAGTATATACTTTAAAGTTTATCCTAATGTAAAATTAAAAATTTAGAACATACGTTTACTTTAAAACTTGTTCCTACTTAACAATTGACATACTTTTCTAAAGCTAACTACACTAAAAAGTGTGGTTTCTTAGCAAATCTAAAAATGATATGTATTTTGGTTGGGAGCCAAATGTATAGTAACATGTAAATTAAAATTTTTTATCCTTCGGCATCAAAAAGAGCCACAAGCTAATTTTGTAACCTGATCATGACCAACAAAATTAAATTCTTTCATTTTGATATTGAAAAACTCAACTGGCTTATTTCAAAAATTTTTACATTTTGTTTTTAAATGAAATAAGAAAACAGATTTCAGTTCATTTTTTTTTTACATTTATTTATTTTTGAGAAACAGAGTGAGACAAAGCATGAGTGGAGGAGGGGCAGGGAGAGAAGGAGACACAGAATCTGAAGCAGGCTCCAGGCTCTGAGCAAGCGGTCAGCACAGAGCCTGATGCAGGGCTTGAACCCACGATCTGTGAGATCATGACCTGAGCCGAATTAGGACGCTCAACCGACTGAGCCACCCAGGCACCCTGATTTCAGTTCATTATTAATGAGTGTTGCTCAGATAATCTTTATTCTCAATAAGGGAAAAGCCAGACTGAAAGTAATCATCACTGTATTTCCTCCTTTTTTGTACTGCTCTTTTAAGTATTAGAGACATTCATGACTGCTTAGTATGAACTTTGATCAGCCTGATGGATCTAATACAGCTACCGGGTCTGATGAACACAATCTGGAGGCACATTTACAGACCTGGTACAATTTTTAGGTTTCTCTTAAGCTGCATCTCAGCTTCACCGTTTGTTTGGCTTTGTGACTTTGACCCTTGGACCACTATAGTTAGAAGTGAAGCAATGTAGGTGTGAAAACAACTCAGCACTGAAGAGTAGCTGACACCACTGCAGGAACCGGACACCCTCATAACTCAGCCTGCAGGACTGAGTCACGATCTTGCTCATCTGACTGCCTCTCATCACACTGACAGACACTCAGGCGTTCCCCCGCGTTTCCAGTTCATAGGGAGGCGGGGGGACAGTAATGATGTTATTTGGTTTTTTTCTTAAAAATAGAAGTGTAAGTAGACACCATCAGCACATTTATCAGTGCCATTCTTTAGTCAGTAATTCCTTTGAAAGATGCTCCTTGACCATGGAAACTGAAGAAACATTCCCCTCCCCCCTCCACACTTCCCTATCATATCACCCTGTTTGCTCATCATCGTTGTACTTATCACTATCTGTTATATCGTTTGTTGCCTTTTAGGCTTATTGATTGCCTGTCACTGTCCACCTAGGTGTAATATTGAAGAAGTAGGCTTTCTTTAGTTAGTGCTGTATCTCCTGATCTTAGAGCAGTAGTGTGTGTTCAATGAATCAGTGAATGTGGCCCCGTGGGCAACCTGTTGGGGAATGACAGTGTGGTTGGATGTCATTCCTCAACACTCCATTCTTCACACATTAAAACTAATGCAAACCCTACTATTAATGTAATTTAAAAGAAGTGGACCCTGGGAAGTTAGAATCAGTCCATGTATGATTCACTTGCCATATTCCTCTTCAGAAAAGCACCAGGAGACTATTAATCACATCGTACTGTGAGAACACATTTTTCTACATGTCAGAGGCAGACGCAGGGTTGTGTACAGGCTGAGTTTCCTCCACAGTCTCTCTGCTGACACCCAAGGCTCATTCCCTTTATTTATGACTAAAACCTTTAGCAACACACTTAGGCTTATGCTAACTTATTATGAGAAACTAAGATGCGCAAGTCTACTACATGAGCAGGGCTTTCTTCATCTCTGACAGGAGAAATGTTGCATGTTGTTAGCTGTTAGTACATTCCTACCCTTTTCTGACCTTTCTCTTTCAGGGACCTGAGAGCAGAAAGGAGAGAAATGAAAGAGAATGTCTGAGGATGGAGATAAAATCTCGAAAGAAAATGGAGGAGGGAAGGAAATCTAGGAAGGAAGAACACAGAGAAGAATCCACGCCCTCCTTGTTTGAAAAAGAGCCCAAATAGTATTTTGTCTCCACATCATGACTACAGATGCCACTGTGTTTTTCGGGTCCCCGAATGCCAGGCCAGGTGGAGGTAGCTGTAAGAGAGTGTCTGCGGGTGCTGAGTGACTGCAGCCGGCAGTGGGTGTGGCAGTCCCCCAAGGTGACTGGGCACCTGCTCCAGCTGCTTCTGGCCTCTTAGTTGAGAGTTGTTGTCCTTTTATGGGCACAAGGAGAATCAAAGGTATCTTGATAGAATAAGTAATTCTTAAAAATGTAAAGAGAGATATTTAAAGAATCACCCACCCATCTTCACAAACTCTTCTTCTTCCACATCAACCTTGCAAATAATTTCAAATAAAAGACATTGGTGTGACTCTAGGTTTACTTCTTTATTAGAAGTAATTATGTAAGTACGTCTAATGGCTACCATTTAATGAGAACTGGTAATTAACATGCCAAGTACTGTGCCAGGTTCTTCAATGGCTCACCTAAAATAATCCTCACTACACTGGGATTGGAACTATTCTTTTCACTTGCTGGCTGAGGAAACTGAAGTTTAGACAAGTTCAGGAACTCACTGATGAGGTGGCAGGGTTAGGGCCAGAGCCCAGTTCATTCTGACTTATGCTCCTAACCTGAGGCAGGACCTTAATTTCCTTTTTATTTAAATTTTTTTAATGTTTATTTTTGAGAGAGAGAGAGAGAGAGAGAGAGAGAGAGAGAGAGCAAGCAAGGGAGGAGCAGAGAGAGAGAGGGAGACACAGAATCCAAAGCAGGCTCCAGGTTCCGAGCTGTCAGCACAGAACCTGACGTGGGACTTGAACTCCCAGACCACAAAATCATAACCTGAGCCGAAGTTAGACGCTTAACCAACTGAGCCACCCAGATGCCCCTTGCACCTTAATTTCCTTTTAGTGCTGGCTCCTGACTTGGTGTGTGTGTGTGTGTGTGTGTGTGTGTGTGTGTGTGTGTGTGATGTGCATGGAAATGAGTGGATGTGAGAAAAGCAGGACCTGGCAATAGCTTATGATTTTGATCACATGGGTGGAGATTGATTTACTGAGGTCAGCTTTATGCTCTGGGTTTTAACTTTATGAGACCATATTCTTATTTATTTTTTTAATTTTATATTGAGACATAACTGACATATAACATTAGTTTCAAGTCTACAATATGATTTGATATTTTTAACCTTTTGTGAAATTATCACCACAATAAGTCTAATTAACATCCATTATCACACAAAGTTACAAAATATTTTTTCTTGTGATAAGAACTTTTAAGATCTCCTTTCTTAGCAACCTGCAAACATACAATACATTATTATTAACTGTAGTCACCATACTTACATTATATCCCATGACTTATTGAAAAGATATTGAACACTCCATTAATTTACATGTCAGCCTTGTTCAGGGGCCATGCCATTCCAATTTTAGTATATGTGTTGCTGGAGTGAGAACTTTTTTTTTTCTTAATTTTCAGCTTTATTGACATATGATTGACAAATAAAATTGTATATTTTATTTATTTATAATTTTTTAAAGTTTATTTATTTTCAGAAAGAGAGAGCATGATCAGGAGAGGGGCAGAGAGAGACAGAGAGAGAGAGAGAGAGAGAGAGAGAGAGAGAATCCCAAGCAGGCTCTGCGCTGTCAGTGCAGAGACCGACGTGGGGCTTGAACTCACGAACCCTGAGATCATGACCTGAACCAAACCCAAGAGTCAGACACTCAACCGACTGAGCCACCCAGGTGCCCCTAAAATTGTGTATTTTAAATAGTACAACATGATGATTTGACATGTGTATGCTTTGTGAAGTGATTACAACAATTGGGTTAATTAACACATTGAGGCCATATGGTTATCACAATTTTTCTTCTTTAGGAGAAGACATCAGAATTCTCTCTATTTAGTTTTTTTTTTATATTGAAGTATAATTGACATTTAATATTATATTAGTTGTAGGTGAATGACATAATGATTTTATTTTTGTATACATTGTGAGATGATCACCACAATAATGCTCATTAACATCCATCACCACACATAGTTACAAAATCTTTTTTTTCCTACAAGAACTTTTTAATATCTACTCCTTTAGCAACTTTCAAATATGAAACACAATATTATTGACTATAGTCACCATTCTTCACTTACATCCCTATGACTATTTTATTATTGGGAGTTTGTACCTTTTTTTTTTTTTTAATGTTTATTTATTTTGGACAGAGAGAGAGAGAGACAGAGCATGAATGGGGGAGGGGCAGAGAGAGAGGGAGACAGAATCCGAAGTAGGCTCCAGGCTCTGAGCTGTCAGCACAGAGCCCAACATGGGGCTCGATCTCACGAACCTCGAGATCATGACCTGAGCTGAAGTCAGATGCTTAGCTGACTGGGCCACCCAGACGCCCCAAGGAGTTTGTACCTCTTGATCCCACTTCCTTATCCCCCTCCTCTCAGGCAACGACCAGTCTGTTCCCTGTATCTATGAGTTTTGTTTTACTTGTTCCTTTGTTTTGTTTTTTAGATTTCACATATAAGTGAAATCATACAGTGTCTTTCTCTGTGTCACTTATTATTCACTTAGCATAATGTCCTCAGGGTCTGTTCATATTGTTGGAAATGGAAAGATTTCATTTTTTCTTTTAATGGCTTAATAACATTCCATTGTATATATATACTACATCTTCTGTATCCATTTAGCCACTGATGGACACTTAGTTTGTTCTATATCTTGGCTATTGTAAATAATGCTTCAGTGAACACAGGAGTGTATTTCTTTTGGGATTTGTGTTTTTTTTTTCTTCAGATAAATGCCAGCATTTCTGGATCATGTGGTAGTTCTATTTTTAATTTTTTGAGGTAACTGTATATGATTTTCTGTAGTGGCTGTATATTTTACATTCCCACCAACAGTGCACAATGGTTCTCTTTTTTCCACATCCTCACCAGTACTTGTTATTTCTTGTCCTTTTGATCATGGCTATTTTGACTGGTATGAGGTGATATCTGATTGTGATTTTGATTTCTATTTCCCTGATGATTTGTGATGTTAAATATATTTTCATATGTCTGTTGTCTGTCTGTCTGTATGTATGTCTGTATGTCTTCTTTGGAAAATGTCTCTTCAGGTCCTGTGCCCATTTCCCCTATTTGTTCTTTGTTTCTGTCTTGGCTCTTCAAATGCCCAAGGGCAGCCAGAGTCTCCATTCTGTAAAGAATATCTCCAAAACTACTAGTTATAATCAATACTATAGTTGGTTCCTTATGTAAGATACACACTAACTTTGTCACGGATAGTAAAAAGAAGGAAAAAGAAAAAGAAAAAAAAGGGGAGGAAAACTGAGAGAAAAGTAAAATAGCAATCTATGGTTTGTATTTTTTTTAGTTTTCTTTTAAAAAATTTTATCTTAATTCCAGTATCATTAATATTCGGTGTTAAATTACTTTCAGGTATACAATATAGTGATTCAATAATTCTGTACATTACTCAGTGCTCATCATGATAAATGTACTCTTAATCTTCTCTCTAGTATGTTACCCATCCCCCCACCCACCTTCCCTCTGGTAACCGTTAGTTTGTTCTCTTTAGTTAAGAGTATGTTTTTTGGTTTGTTTCTTTTTTTCCTTTGTTTGTTTGTTTTGTTTCTTAAATTCCACCTATGAGAGTGCCTGGGTGGCTCAGTCAGTTAAGAATCTCACTCTTGATTCTAGCTCAGGTCACGATCTCAAGGTTCATGAGATCGAGTCCTGGGTCAGGCTCTGTGCTGGCAGTGCGGAACCTGCTTGAGATTCTCTCCCTCTCTCTCTGCCACTTCCTCACCTGTGCTTGTGCTCTCTCTCTCTTAAAATAAATTTAAAAAATTCTGCATATAAGTGAAATCATATGGTATTTGACGTTCTCTGACTGGCCTATTTTGCTTAGCATTATACTCTCTAGCTCCATCCATGTTATTGCAAATGGCAAGATTTTGTTTGTTTGTTTGTTTATTTGTTTGTTTATGGCTGAATAATATTCCATTGGATATATATACTACATCTTCTTCATCCATTCATTATCGATGGACATTTGGGCTGCTTCCATACTTTGGCTATTGTAAGTAATGCTGAAATGAACATGGGGTACATATATCCTTTCAAATTAGTGTTTTCGTATTCTTTGGTAAATACCCAGTAGTGAGATTACTGGATCATATGATAGTTCTTTTTCTAATTTTTTGAGGAACATCCATACTGTTTTCTGTGTTTTCTACATGGCTGCACCAGTTTGTATTCTCACCAACAGGGCATGAGGGTTCCTTTTTTTCCACATCCTTACTAACAGTTGTTTCTTGTGTTTGATTTTAGCCATTCTGACAGGTGTAAAGTGATACCTCATTGTGTTTTTTTTAATTTCAAGTTTTTATTTAAATTCCAGTTAGTTAACATATAATGTAATATTAGTTTCAGGAGTACAATTTAGTGATTTATCACTTACATACAACACCCAGGGCTCATCACAAGTGCCCTCCTTAATATCCATAACCCATTTAACCTGACCCCCACTCACTTCCTTCCATCAAACCTGTTTGTTGTCTATAGTTAGGAGTCTATTTTATGGTTTCCCTCACTCCTTCCCTCCACCCATGTTCATCTCTTTTGTTTCTTAAATTCCACATATAAGTGAAATCATATGGTATTTGTCTTTCTCTGACTGACTTACTTTGCTTAGCATAATACACTCTAGCTCCATCCACGTTGTTGCAAATGGCAAGATTTCATTCTTGTTTATGGTTGAGTAATATTCCAGTGTGTGTGTGTGTGTGTGTGTGTGTGTGTGTGTGTGTGTATCTCACATCTTCTTTACCCATTCATCAGTTGATGGACATGTGGGTTCTTTCCATAATTTGGCTATTGTTGGTAATGGTGGTATAAACATTGGGGTGCATGTCTCCCTTTGAATCTGTATTTTTATATCCTTTGGTAAATACCTAGTGCAATTGCTGGATTGTAGGGTAGCTCCATTTTTAACTTTTTGAGGAATCTCCATACTGTTCTCCAGAGTGGCTGTAGCAGTTTGCATTCTCACCAACAGTGTAAGAGGATTCCCCTTTCTCCACATCCTTGCCAATACCTGTCGTTTCCTGTGTTGTTAATTTGAGACGTTCTGACATGTGGAAGGTGATACCTCATTATGATTTTGATTTGTATTTCCCTGATGATGAGTGATGATGAGCCTCTTTTCTTGTGTCTGTTGGCCACCTGGATGTCTTCTCCAATGTCTATTCATGTCTTCTGTCCATTTACTAACTGGTTTATTTGTTTTGGGGGTTTTGAGTTTGATAAGTTCTTTTTAGATTTTGGATACTAACCCTTTATCAGATGTGTCATTTGCAAATATCTTCTCCCATTCTGTTGGTTGCCTTTTAGTTTTGTTGGTTGTTTCCTTCACTGCACATAAGCTTTTTATCTTGGTGGAGTCCTAATAGTTCATTTTTGCTTTAGTTTCTCTTGCCTCTGGAGACATGTCAAATAAGAAGGTACTGCAGCCGAGGTCAAAGAGGTTGCTGCCTATGTTATTCTCTAGGATTTTGATGGTTTCCTGTCTCACATTTAGGTCTTTCATCCATTTAGAATTTATTTATGTGTATGGTGTAAGAAAGTGGACCACTTTCACAGTGGTTTTGATTTGTATTTCCCTGAAAGTGAGTGATGTTGAATTTTTTCAATTTTCATACAATTTATACCTTAATCCTTTTTTTTAAATTTCAAGTTTTTATTTAAATTCTAGTTAACATATATGGTAAAATTGGTTTCAGGTTTAGAATTTAGTGATTCATCACTTACATATAACACCTAGTGCATCACAACAAGTGCCCTCCTTAATACCCATCAACCTTTTAGCCCATACCCCATCCACCTCCCCCCATCAGCCCTCAGTTTGTTCTCTGTAGTTATGAGTCTCTTATGGTTTGCTTCTCTCTCTTTTTCTCCCCTTCACCTATGTTCATCTGTTTTGTTTCTTAAATTCCACATATGAGTAAAATCATATGGTATTTGGCTTTCTCTGACTTATTTTGCTTAGTATAATATCCTCTAGTTCCATCCATGTCAGTGCAAATGGCAAAATTTCATTCTTTTTTGATGGCTGAGTAATATTCCATTGTATATGCATATACACCATATCTTCTTTATCCAGTTGACAGACACTTTGGCTCTTTCCATACTTTGGCTATTGTTGATAATGCTGCTATAAATATCAGGGTGAATGTGTCCCTTTGAATCTGTATTTTTGTATCCTTTAGGTAAATACCTAGTAGTAAAATTGCTGGGTTGTAGGGTAGTACTATTTTTAACTGTTTGAGGAACCTTTATACTATTTTCCAGAGTGGCTGCACCAGTTGTGCATTAATGCCAACAGTGTAAGAGGGTTCTGCTTTCTCTGCATCCTGACCAACATCTGTTTGTTTCCTGTGTTGTTAATTGTACTCATTCTGACAGGTATGAGGTGGTATCTCACTGTGGTTTTGATTTGTATTTTACTGATGATGAGTGATGTAGAGAATCTTGTTATATGTCTGTTAGCCATCTGGATGTCTTCTCTGGAAAGATGTCTTCATGTCTTCTGTCCATTTCTTAACTGGATTATTTATTTTTGGGGTGTTGAGTGTGAAAAGTTCTTTGTAGATACTTTCATCCATTTTGGATTGGCACTTTCATATGGTCTTAGACTGCAGTATGATGCTTTTCACACATGAAAAGATGACTTCAAGCTATTACATGGTGAGTTTTGACCGTTATTTGCCACCACAGAGGAGGAGGATGGAGCCTGGCCCACCATCAAGGTCCGCATTATGCTGTAGTTGTGAAGGAAACATTTGTTTCCCTATCCTTGCTTCACATACTTTTCAGTCTTGCCAACCAAGTTTCAGATTTGGTGATGGTCTGCTCATAGAATACAGAAAGGTGTGGGGAGAGGTAGCCCACCCTCGGGATGAGAAGACCCTTGGATAGAGTGGTGGGCTGGCTGACACAGTAGCCGACTCCTACTTGAGCCAGGTTACCTGGGTTACCTTCGCCTCCCCAAACTCAAGGGTAGCCGTCCTTGTAAAAATCATGGTTAAAAATTTTATAATATATTTAATCAAACTGGAATGATGTCTGTCTTCAATATGCTTTCAGGACCATAGCACATGGAGGAGAGAGTACTCTGAAAGGGAAGTTGCTAGCTTATTGCCTTTTTAAAAATATCACAAAACAATACTTCTCATAATAAAAATACAGATAAAGGAAAATAATAACAATTAAAATCTTTTGTTCTACCTACTCAAGGATAAACATGGTTAATACTTTGCCATATGCCCTTCTAGAATACTGTCTGTGTGTATCCATACACACATACATAAAAACTTTTTTTGAGACATGAACTCATTTCATTTAGCAATATAACATTAACACCTTTTCAAATTAGTAAGTCTAGTGCATAATTTTAATGGTTCCTTTCCAATAGCTTTTATTTATTAAAAAAATGTTTAAGGTTTATTTATTGATTGTGAGAGAAAGAGAGAGCATGAGTGAGGGAGGGGCAGAGAGAGAAGGAGAGAGGGAATCCCAAGCAGGCTTCCTGCTGTCAGCGCAGAGCCTGACACGGGGCTCGATCTCACGAACTGTGAGATCATGACCTGAGCTGAAATCAAGAATGGGACGGTTAACCAACTGAGCCACCCAGGGGCCCCTCCAATAGCTTTGAAACATGCTCAAGATCCTTCTATCTTAAAAACCTTCTCTCATAATATACCACTAGGTATCATCCATGATGTTTAATAGCTACCAATTTTAACTATCTTCCCTTTCAAAGAAAACTTGAAGAGATATCTACATTTCTTTCTCAGTTTTCAGTCTGTGGCAATCTTCAATCTGTGGCATAAGGTAGAGGTTGTCTACCCTCTATAGAAAATGTTTCCATGAAAGTCACCCTATTATCTCCTTACTGTCACATCTATGAAAATACACTCTACTTACTTTCTGTCAGCATCTGCTACTGCTGTCCACTCTGCCCCTTTTGAAACTTTTTCTTTGGTTCTTGTGACCTACTATTCTTTTGGGTTACCTTGTACCTCTGATCACTCCTGGTTGGTCTTTGGTGAGGGATCCTTATCATTTGAATACTGCTTTTCTTCTGGGCTCTGCCTAGGCAATTGTCTCACTCCTCATTCTCTCTGGAGAATTTCAAACATTCCCATGGCATCAGCTACATACATGTGGAAGATCCCCAAATATATCCTGGGGTGCAGACCTCTGTCCAGAGCAATGCATGCACACACACAACTGGCCCTTGGATGTATGACTAGCTGCAGATTTCACAAGCATTTCAAACTCATCTTTAAAATTTTTTTAATGTTTATTTATTTTTGAGAGAGAGACACACACAGAGTACAAGCAGGGGAGGGGCAGAGAGAGAGAGAGAGAGAGAGAGAATCCAAAGCAGGCTCCAGGCTCTGAGCTGTCAGCACAGAGCCCGACGCTGAGCTCAAACCCACAAACCGTGAGATCATGACCTGAGCTGAAGTTGGCCACTTAACTGACTGAGCTACTCAGGTGTCCCTCAAACTCATCTTTTAAAAGTAAACTACTGTCTCATGTCCTGTCTGCCCCCAGTCTGCCCCTGCCCCTGTGGTCCCTATCTCAGTGAATGGTAGCATCATTTACCAGTCATCAAGTGGGAGCCTGGTTGGTTTGAAGCCATCCTGAGCTCCTCTTCATCTCCATTCAATTTTTTTAATGTTTGTTTTTGAGAGAGAAAGGGAGAGAGAGAGAGAGAGCCGGGGAGGGGCAGAGAGAGAGGAGACACAGAATCCAAAGCAGGCTCCAGGCTCTGAGCTGTCAGCACGGAGCCTGACATGGGGCTTGAACCCACAGACCACGAGATCATGACCTGAACTGAAGTCGGACGCCTATTTTAGTCAAGACACTGTCATGTACTACTCTCTTATACCTAATATGTATCTCCTAAACTGGAAACTTTTATACTTATAAAAGTAGTATCTGATGAACTTTCAAATAATGCAGGAGCATATAAAATGGAAAAATGGCAGTCCTCTGGAAAAGCCCAGGGTCAGAACTATGAACTTAGTACAGTTCAGCAACACTGTCAGGACACTGGTTTACTCTGCTCTAGGGGGCAGACTTGAGCTGACATTTGGACAAGTAATGCTGGACATTGAGAAGCCTGTATTTGATGGATGACAAAACCACTATCCTTACTTTCAAATAGAAAGAAATGTAGCATTTCTTATCAAAACTCTCAGAGGCTGGTTTAAACAAAATAAATAGTGGGTAATTTTCATGATTTATAATACATTTAAAGGTAAATGTACCTGAAGGAAGGTGACAAACTGGTTATATCCATGGAGCACAAAAGGAAAAAGAGGGCTTAAAATACTCTACAGATGATTTGCATTTGGTACAATGGTAAATTTTAAACTAGGGAAGAGGTAGACTATAAATTCAATTTTTCTCCATCTTTGGAATTTTAAACATCCTATTCTAACCTTGGATTATATATTTATGTTTTAGCCAAATTTCTGCTATAGTTTTGCACCCAGTTATCACATTAATTGGATGAGCACAGTTCTGCCCCATCTGCACATATGAGGAAAAAAACAATAGTGAATGGGAACCCTTGTGCATTATTATTGGTGGGAATGTAAATTGGTGTGGTCACTATGGAAAACAGTATGGAGATTACTCAAAAAATTAAAAATAAAACTACCATATGATCCAGCAGCTCCACTTCTGGGTATTTATCTAGAGGAAATAAAAACACTAACTGGAAAAGGTACCTGCACTCCTATGTTTATTGAAACATTCTTTATAATAGCCAAGATATAGAAGCAACTTGTGTCCATTAATTGATGAATGGATAAAAAAGATGTGGTGTGTGTGTGTGTATGTGTGTGTGTGTGTGTGTGTGTGTATTATATAATGGAGTATTATTTAGCCATAACAAGAAGGATATCTTGCCTTTGTGACAACATGAGTGGATCTTGAGGGGGTTATGCTACATGAAATAAATCAGAGAGAGAAAGACAAAAACCATATGATCTCATTTGTATATGGAATCTTAAAAAAACGAAAACAAAAAATGTAAAGCCCCCAAACTAGTACATACAGAGACCAGGCTGGTGGTTGCCAGAGGTGTGGGATGGGGGGGGGGTGGGCAAAATGGGTGAAGGTGGTCAAAAGGTACAAACTTCCAGTTACAGAATATGTAAATCATGGAGACATATGCACAGCATAGTGACTATAGTCAGCAACATTGTATTGCATATTTGAAAGTGGCTAAAGAGTAGATCTTAAAAGTTCTCATCACAAGAAAAAAAATCGTAAGTATGTGTGGTGATGGATGTTAATTAAGAGGACTTACTATGGCGATCATTTACCAACATATACACATATTGAATAATTACGTCACACACTTGAATCTAACATAGTGTTATATGTCAATCTTATCTCAGTAAACAACCAACCAAACAAAAAACAACAGTAACTGTGAAACCCCTCCATCTTACCTGTTCTCTTTCCCCCAGCCTATGCAGCCTTGTGTGCCCAGCAGCTGTTGAGTGGCTTAGACTCCAGAACATACTCACACCTTGCCTTGGCTCCTGATCGCTCAGTCTCTCATTTGCCTACTAATTGCTAGGATTCATTTGTTCATTAAACAAAAATATTTTGACTGCCTGAGCTGTGCTGGGGCTACACCAATGAACAAAACAGATAAAACACCTGTCTTTCAGGCGCTCATATCCCAATGAAGAAGACAGATAGTATACAAAAATCAACACATCACTTCCTCAGAGATAACTCTTAATAACACATGATTGTGTCAATCTCTAGCTTGAAGATCTGCCCCTCATTATTAAACCAAAACCTTCTAGCATGGCATCAAACACCCCATCTAGCTGCTTTCAGGGTTTAATGAAGAAGACATTGTCTCAAACTCTTCTTACCTCCTTCCCTCTCACTTCCTCCCTCCTCAGTGTTCTGTGAGTTATACATCCTTCTTCACAGTACATGGTTTCATTGCCAGTATATAAATTGCCTTCAGATGTTTTGGTGGAGAGATAAGTGCAACTGATGAAACCTTTGTAATGACTATTGTGTCTTTTTGTTTGGATATTCTGTCTGGGATGGGCACTGGTTAGTCATTCATTAAGGGGTAATAATAATGGTGTGCTGGTCATGAGCCATTTTAACATGATTATGGAGCCAGCCAAGTACTTTCTCAGGAATTTCTCTTCTCATCTCTGAAATACATCCATCATCTGTGATTAGTTAATATGTGTTTAAAGGCTTCTCACTATGTTCTTATAAACAAGTGGCTTTATTTCTCACCCTTCAATTTGCAAACATAGTAAGATAATGACAAGTCACTATTCCCAGTGAAGTGTAGAAGCAAATAGAAAAAAAAAATAGAGGAGGAGGAATGAGAAAAACAAAATCAGATGACTTGTAAACATCATGTGATAAATAAGTTCTAGGCATGTAATGCACAACATGATGATTATAGTTACCATTGCTATGTGATATATATGAAAGCAGTTAAGGGAGTAAATCCTAATCTTGTATTAGGAAAAAAATTTTTGCCATTTCTTTTTATTGTATCTGTATTCTATTTACTGAGATGATGGATGTTAGCTAAACTTATTGTGGTAATCATTTCACAACATGTGTTAAGCCAGATCTTTACGCTGAAACTTATCCAGTGATGTATGCTACTTACATATCAATAAAAGGGGGTGGGGGATAAAGATCATCTGATTCAAGACTATCTCATCCAAGTTCCTCCTTGAGTCAGGAATTCCCTTTGCAATGGGTCTGCCACATATGTTCCAGGCTTTTCTTAACGATTGCCAGGGCTGGGAAGGCAGCCTATTTCATTGTGTTAAGGCTCACAGTGTTGACACTGCTGTTATGGGTCACTCATCTTCTTACCACCAAAACAAAACAAAGCAAAACAAAATAAAACAAAACAAAACCAGATCCTTTCTCATCCTGACCTACAATCTCCCTTTGGTAAGAGCTCTGGCCACACAGAATCTGATCTTTTTCTTTCCCTCTAGTGCCCTATACCATAGGTCTAATTCCTTCCCTGAAAGATAGCCCTACAGTTCCTAGAAGGGACAGTTCAGGACTTTCTCTGCGTCCTTTGGGGCTTTCTCAGGCAAATATTCCTGTGCTATTCATCATCCCTCACAGAACCTGAGTTCCACAGCTCCCTCACCCTAAATGCCTTCCCTCGAGCCTCTCGAGTTTGTCAATTTTCTGTTTAAAATATGGCTTCCATAGTAATAAAAATGTAAATAAAAATAAGAAGCTATTTAAAATCATCAAATTTCCAAATGTTTTAAAAAATTAGTTCTCAGAGGGGTGCTTGGGTGGTTCAGTCAGTTAAGCATCAGACTTGGGCTCAGGTTCTGATCTCACAGTTGACAGGTTTGAGCCCCGTGACGGGCTTTGTGCAGACAGCTCAGAGCCTGGAGCCTGCTTCGGATTCTGTGTCTCCTTCTCTCTGTCCCATCCCTCCTTTCATTCAGTTTCTCTCTCTCTCAAAAATAAACATTAAAAAAAAAATAGTTCTCAGCTTGGGGAGGGTGAAATGTGATATTTAACAGTAACAATTTGTTCAACCTTTCTTGAAAGTAATTTGTGTCTCAAGAACATTAAAGATATCATTACTATTTGATCTAGTAAATTTACCTATAAAAATCTATTCTTTTTTGAAATTTTTTAAATGTTTATTTATATTTGAGAGAGAGAGAGAGAGAGAGAGAGAGCGAGCGGGGAGGGACAGAGAGAGAGGGAGACACATAATCCGAAGCAGGCTCCAGGCTCTGAGCTGTCAGTGCAGAACCCAACGCAGGGCTTGATCTCACAAGCTGTGAGATCATGACCCGAGCCTAAGTTGGACTTAACCAACTGAGCCACCCAGGTGTCCCTATAAGAATCTATTCTTAAAAAATAATTGTGGGAGGTGAGTTCGAGGCCCGCGTGTTGGGCTCTGTGCTGTCAGTTCAGAGCCGGAAGCCTGCTTCGGATTCTGTGTCTCCCTCTCTCTCTGCTCCTCCCCCAATCACGCTCTGTCTCTCTCTATCAAAAAATGAATAAGTGTTAAAAAAAAAAAAGAATTTGTGAATGGATTCTTTGGGAAAAAATTGTGGGATAAAATACTTCTGCCATAATGATATTTTGGGTAGCATTATTTTATTTAAAAACATCATTTTAAAACAGCTTTATAAAGTTATAATGGGCATAAAATAAATACATATTTATATTTTACAATTTAATAATTGTTCTTTTTTATTATTAAATACACACAAAAGGTACCAATTTGATAAATATTGACACATGTATACACTTGTACCCTTTTGTAAGTTCTCCTTTTCTCTTTCCCATAACCCTCCTACCCTGTCCTGGATCTATTTACTTTCTGCCACTAAAGATTAATTTGTGTTTTTTAAAAGAAATTTATATAAATGGAGTCATACAGAAATTTTTGTCTGACTTATTTTACCCTGCCCAATTATTTTGAGATTCATCTACAGTGATTATTGCTGAGTAGTATTGCATTATATGGAGGTACCACATCCAATTACTTATTGATGGACATTTGGGTTGTTTGTAAGTTTTGACTATTACAAATAAAGTAGTTATGCATCTATGTGCCAGTCTTTCTGTGGACCTAGGTTTTCGTTTTTTTAGAGATGGGATTGCTGGGCCATAGGGTAAGTGTAGTTTAACTTTGGAAGAAACCGTCAAACTGTTCTCCACAGCAATTATACTATTTTGTCCCCACTAGCTGTACATGGGAATTCTACTTGCTCCACAGCCTCACCACTTGGTGGGGCCAATCTTTTAATTCTAGCCATTCTAATGTTACCGGACAGAGGACTGGTTCTGAACTCAGGTTCTGCTGCTTGCTGCTTGAAAGTCAACATGGGAGAGTCAAATATTGGTGGAAAAGGGAAGGTTGCTTTATTCAGGAAGCTAAAATAAGATGGTGGACTGATGTCCCAAAGACCAGCTTCCCAGTCTGGGTGTAGCAGGAAGCTTTTCAAGGGGGAAGCAGGGGAAATGGTCAGGGGGCATGTGTACGAGAAGCTGGGGCTCAACCATTGATCATTTGTCCTTGTAGGGCTTTCAGATTCCTCGCCTCTGCCAGACTCCCAGGTGTTTCAGTAGAAGCTGCACCTGTAGTCCCTCAAGCCATGTCCTGGCAAGGCAGTACGGACTCCTGCCCCTGGACCCAGAATCTCTTACTGAGGACACCATGGTCAGTGGTGTCTGTTTTTGAGTGTGGTCAGGCCTTACCTTCCAGAAAATCTGGTCCTTTGTTCCTCAAGTCCAGCAGTTTGCAGTATGTCAAGCAGAACCTGCTACAAACTCTGGAGTTTTGGTCAGCAAGCAGAGTGCCTAAGCTGAAGCAGGTAAACCCTCAAGATCAGTCGGAGTGCTGTTACGCTAACAGGTATGTAATGGTATCTCACTGTGGTTCTAATTTTCCATTTCTCAAATGACTAATGAATGATATTGAACATCTTTGCAGGTGCTTATTTGCTATCAGTATTTTTTTTTAATAAAATATGGTTACATATTTTGTCCATTTAAAAATACTGGGTAGTTTTTTTTTTAATTGCTTTGGTTTTTGAGGGTTTCTTATATGTTCTGGATACAAGTTCATATCAGGTATGTGATTTGCAAATATCTTCTTCCAATAGATAGCTTATATTTTCATTCTTTTAATGGTGCTTTTCAAAGAGCAGAAGTTCTTAATTTTAATGAAGTTCAAATTCTCATTTCTTTTTTTTTTTTTAATGGATTGTGCTTTTGGTGTATTTTAGAAATCTTTACCTAACCCAAGGTTATGAAAGATTTTCTCCTATGTATTCTACAAGCTATATAGTTTTAATTTTACATTTAATCTATGATAAATTTTGAGCTAAATTTTGTATATGTTGCAGAGTATGGGCAGACATGGGTTTTGGAAAGATAGTTTATTTATTTTTTGTACATGAATACCCAATTGTTTCAACAATTTGTTGAAAGCTCTATCCTTTCTCCATTGAATTTTTTTCACATCTTTGACAAACATCAATATACATGTGAATCGATTTGTGGACTTTTGTTCGGTTCCATTATTTTATTTTAAAAGTATAATGTACTATATGTTGATTATTGAAAAAAGTGTAAAACAAACAAGTAGTAGATAAAAATGATTCAAAACCTAACTACCTAGACATAAGTGTGATTAATATTTTAGCAACATTTTCCAGTCTTTTCTAGACATATTTTTCATATTTATTTTTGGAAGAAGTTTTAAGTCTTTTATGAAGTTATATAATAAGTGGTCATATTTCTTTCCTTCCTTCCTTCCTTCCTTCCTTCCTTCCTTCCTTCCTTCCTTCCTTCCTTCCCACATCCTTCCTCTCTCTCCTTCTCTTCCTTTCTTTCTTTCCTCCTTCCCTGTCTTCCTTCTTTTCTTCCTTACTTTTTCTTCTCCTTCCATCAGGGGTAATTTAGTCAAAAGGCCATTTAGTAGTCTTTCTTCCTCCTCCTCTCCCCTTTCTCCTCCTTTTCTTTGTTCTTCTTCCTTTCTTCTTCTTTCTCCCTTCCTCAGGATTAAGGGTTAGACCTATAGTAGTTGTTTTATGTGCATGTATAGGTATGCATAGGTATGTTTATGTGTACTGGTTGGCGTGTCTTAGGACTAAGGAATCTGCGGGTGAAGCTGGAAGGTTAGTTACATTCAGGGAGATTGAGTCTATAAGCAAATACACTGAGGTTCATGAAAGCCAACTATCTCACTGTCAGAGAAAGGAGGTTCAAATATGGAAAGTGCGAGAGTGTGTTGAATAAGCCCTATGGTGTGGGGCTGAAACTGGGGTTTTAAATATATACAAATAGGTATGTATGTCTCTGTGTGTGTATATATATGTGAATACATATGGATAAATGCATATATGTGCATATATATACATAAAATTCTTTTATTGCGATTATTTTCTGAACCATTTGAGAGCAAGTGGCAGACATGAAACCTTATTTTTTAAAAATAAATGTTGAATTTTTTAATATTTTAGTTTGTTAATATACCCTATTACCTCTGGATAATTTAATGTGTACTTTTAAAAAATGATGACATTCTCCTGCATGACATAGCATAATCATTAAGATCATGAAATTGACATTGATTAAATATTGACCTAAGTATGATAATACAAAATATTACCATATATAATGATTATATTTTACACACACACACACACACGCTCCACTAAGAGGGCCTAGAAGCAATAACACAATAGCAGTGAGCACATCTAGCCCCTTTCTTGGTTTCTAAATACCATTGTCCACCCTAGGGAATCAGGGATACTTGGAGAAATAGTTGGCTCCAGGGTTGAGGCAGATAAAAAGACCAGTTGATCTGGGAACATCATATACCAGAAAGTAAAGAAATAAACAAAGAATGCTGGCTACGTGTCAAAAGGATTCATGAGCTAAATTGAAGGGACTTCTACTTGCCAAGTCTGGGCCAATTGAAGACTCAAAATAAAAAATTTTACAACATTACCCGTTATAAAGTAGGAATCCATTAATCCATACAGATTAAATTAAAAAAAAAGCAAATAAATGGGGAAGAAGGAAAGGCTTATTTTACAGTAGAATGCCAACTAACAAATGTAGACACAGCTTCAAAGTATTTTCCCACAAAGTACTTCTTACTTATGTAAGAAGTACAATATGTATATAATTAACTTCATAGTAGAAAACCTGGCAGACATCATCTTACCAAAGGATAAAATTAATATCACCAGTAATAAGACAAATCAATATCATGTGCCTCCTGGTCTGATGGTATTGCTTCCAGAAATGCATAACTCATAAGGAGACATCTGGCAAATTCCAAATGAAGGAGGTCCTACAAAGTAACTGACCTGTACTCTTCAAAAGGAATCTAGGTCATGAAAGACAAGGAAACACTAAAAAACTGTTTAAGATTGAAGGAGAGTAGGGGCACCTGGGTGGCTCAGTTAAGCATCTGACCTGGCTCAGGTCATGATCTTGCGGTGCGGTTCATAGGTTTGAGCCTTGCATAGGGCTCTGTGCTGGCAGCTCAGAGCCTGGAGCCTGCTTTGGATTCTGTGTCTTTCTCTACCTCTGTCCCTCCCCCACTCACGCTCTGTCTCTCTCTCAAAAATAAATAAACAATCACATTTTTAAAAAAAAGATTGAAGGAGAGCAAAGAAACGTGGCAAATGCACACATGGTCTTGTAACGGATCCTGACGTATAAAGTATATTATTGGAACAGTTGTTGAAATTTGACTTTTTGGATTAAATGCTAACATTGTATTTGTGTTCAATACAAATATTTGTATGAGACAGAGACAGAGTGAACTCAAATTTGGTAGGAAAGTATTAATAATTGGAGAATCTGCATAAAGGATGTACAGGAGTTCTTTGTACTGATCTTGATCTTTCTGTAATTTTGAAATTACTTAAAAATTAAAAGTTGAAAATATATAATGTAAGTATAGTCATTGAAATAAATCTACATTCTAGTATATGCAGTGGAGAGTAAAAGTCATACCTAGTACCAATCTCCTGAGATAACATTTTTATACATTTATAAACAGACTTAAAATACCTGATATTCTACTTAAAAAAAATATTTGGCAATATATTGTGAATATCTTTTCATATCATTATATATATGTATATATATATACATTGTTAAAATAAAAAGCAGAGATGAGCCTTGAAAATTCCCTGAGCAGACAAAACCAGTTTAGTCGTACAAACAGAGCTTTATTTAGCTTACTTTGTAAGACTAACTTGACCTGATCCATTTCTTGCTTATGCCTCTGAAAACCATAAGCAAAACTTAAAATGTTTCTCAGGGTTGATATGAAGTAACCCTTGAACAATTCCCTATCAGTTAAGAAAATTGCAATGCTGTAACCAATCACTGTGAAGAATAAACAGTCACTGCTTTCCCCTGATAGAAGCTGCTTTACAGCAATATGTCCCTGAACCTCATTCCGTGTTTTGGTTTGAGTCTCCTTTTTTTGCAAACTGGGTTTTTTTTTGTTTTTTGTTTTTGTTTTTGTTTTTTTTTTTTTTTGGTGTGTGCCCAATAAACTTTTACTAATTACTACTTCGGTGATTCATCGCTTTTACTTTGGCTATATCTCAACTTTTGTCATTTATTTCATTTTTTAAAAAGTTTATTTATTTTAAGGAGGGGGAGGGCAGAGACACAGAGGGAGAGAGAGAGAATTCAAAACAGGCTCCATACTGCCAGTGCAGAGTCTGATATGGGCTTGAACTCGTGAACCGTGAGATCATGACCTGAGCTGAATGAAATTAAGAGCTGGACGCTCAACTGACTGAGCCATACAGTCACCCCTTCATTTCAAAATGTATGTATTTCTGACTTTATTATTTCCCTTTTTCTATTTTCTTTGGGTTTAATTTGTTCTTTTACCATATTCTTGATGCTTCAATCATTGGTTTTCTAGCCATTCTTGTATTTTCTTTTTTTTAATTTTTTTAATGTTTATTTATTTTTAGAGAGAGTGAGAGACAGAGTGTGAACAGGGGAGGGGCAGAGAGAGAGGGAGACACAGAATCAGAAGCAGGCTCTAGGCTCCAAACTGTAAACACAGAGCCTGACGTGGGGCTTAAATTCACAAGCGGCCAGATCATGCCCTGAGCTGAAGTCGGACACTTAACCAACTGAGCCACCCAGGCACTCCCTGGTATTTTCTAATATGTATTTAATACTATCAAGTTTCAACTTTCCCTACATTCCAAAAGTTCTGATATGCTGTCAGTCAGCTGAGACATTTTCTTGTTCCCATTGTGATTGCATTGTGATTGCATTTTTGACCCATGGGTTATGTTGAAGTATATTTTTCCAAATTTTCGAATCATGGATATATTATATTTAGTTTCAGTTACTGATTTCTAGATTTATTTCATTGTAGTCAGAACACATATCTTGTATGACTTCAAAATCTTTGTAATTGTTGGTTTTTATTTCATGGACTAGTTTATAATCAACTTGTGTAAATGTTCGTGTGTGTTTGAAAAGAGTATGTATTATGCAGATGTTTGATATGGTTCTACGTACTCTATAAATGTCAAGTTGTTTGTTAATTGTTAGTTTAAAATTTTCTACACTTTTGGGGCGCCTGGGTGGCTCAGTCGGTTGGGCGTCCGACTTCAGCTCAGGTCATGATCTCACAGTCCGTGAGTTCGAGCCCTGCGTCGGGTTCTGTGCTGACAGCTCAGAGCCTGGAGCCTGCTTCATATTCTGTGTCTTCGCCTCTTTCTGCCCCTCCCCTGCTCATGCTCTGTCTCTCTCTGTCTCAAAAATAAATAAAAACATTAAAAATTTTTTTTAATTTTCTACACTTTTAGAATTTTGTCTTGTCTATTTGTTTTATAAATCGCAGAGAGGGGTTATTAAAATATGCCATATTGGGGCTCCCGGGTGGCTCAGTTGGTTAAACATCAGACTTTGGTTCAGGTCATGATCTCATGGTTTGTGAGTTTGAGCCTCACATTGGGCTCTGTGCTGACAGCTTGGAGCCTGGAGCCTGATTGTGAATCTGTGTCTCCCTTTCTCTCTGTTTCTCCTCTGCTCATGCTCTCTCTCTCTTTCTCTCTCTTCTCTCTCTCAAAAATGTATAAACATTAACAAAATTAAAAAAAATATCCTGTATGATTGTGGATTTGTCCCTCTATTCTTGTAGTTCTGCCAGTTTTCACTTTGTATAGTTTGCAGCTGTGTTACTGGGTGTATATAGTAGAATGGTTATATCTTCCTGGTGCATTGAATCTTTTATCATTATGAAATATCTATTATTATTAATTTTTTTGCAGTAAAGGCTGTTCTGTTTGGTTATTAATATGATTTTTTTAGCTTTCTTTTGGTTAGTGTTCATATTTATAGATGCTTTTTTTTTGATAAATAGCTTACAGCTGTGTGTGTGTGTGTGTGTGTGTTTGTCTACCCTGACAATACGTCTTTTGTTTGGTTTATTTATGTGTGATATAATTACTGATATATTGCTGCTTAAATCTACCATATTGCTAAGTGGTTTCTATTTGTCCCACCTGTTCTATGGTCCTCTTTTTTCTCCCTTATTGACTTTTAAAAAATTTAGTATTTTCTACTATTCCACTTCCCCCTTCTGTTTGCTTGGTAGATATAGCTGATGCCTCTGCTGCCTTATGTCACATCCCTCGAGCCCACTTCAGATTTCTAATGCAGCTGTAGCAGATAATTCCCTGTGAGAAGCCTTACCTCAGGTGAACAGCATCTCACTTCAAACACTGAATGTGGATCTTTTCACTTTTGGCTTCAGACATCTAACCCTAACCCTAACCCTCAGATTGTTACTTTTCATGCCTTGGGATGAAGTATATATAAGTGGAAGAGGAAACACTAGACAATACCGCAGGGTCAGCACTTGAACTATATTAGAACAGATTTTATGAATTAGGGAGTTGTCAGGTTTTTGTTAATTGCCTCAAAAGCCTCAAAGAAGAGAATGACAGGCTCAATTCAGGCAACTATAAACTTGACCTAGGCTATGAAAGCAGAGAAGCCTCAAAGGCAGTGTTTAAAGAGAACTCCATCACTGATAGGGATCAGCATATGGTGATGAAAATCAAGCCCAAGATTTAGTAGAAAACTTAGCAGACCTGCAAATAAAACTGAATAAGTAGCTTTGATATGTCTTCTATGCTACAACCAGAGCCCTGACCAAGCAGTGAGACTCTGACACCTGCAATAAAGATATTTGAATAGGTATTCTAGAATCTTCACCTCCTGATTTCCCTAAATCCTTGAGGTTGGCAAGAGCAGTTGCCTTTCTTTTGTTAGAGGACAGTGGTCTCACTTTGCCTGGTAGCCATGAAAGATCCCCTGAGGTGGCTGCTTCACAGGCCAGTGTTCCTTCTTCTTAGATTTGCCCCCTACACCTCACTGCCTCTAAACCAATAGCCTAAGTGAAGAAATACACTTCTGTCACCAAGATGAAATACACTGCTTCCCAAAAGAATTGTGGGACCCAGCTATAATGAACTAGCAGGAACCAGTAAAAAAATACATGTGAACATTGGAGTACATAGGGTGAAATGTAAGACCAGATGGGAAGAAGTTTATAAACATGGTAGCACTCTCCTGTGGTTGGCATTTGATGACCTGGCAAGGACACTTGCAGTCTGTCCTAGTAGCCTGCTGGAATGACTCAATGAAGCTTGGGCATGATAAAGATTTATAATAAAACAGTTGGAAATTCCAGCACTGCCTTGGCAAAGTACTGAAAAAGGGATCAGGGGGCTCAGGAAGTTGGGAATATTACAGTGGATTTATTATATGGGACAAGAGGACCCACCCTTGATCATGTTTTCTAAGAGGGTCCAGGGGACATTCCATTCATAAGGTAATAAGGAATGCTCTAATGACAGGGTGGGACACTTGGTGTCTTTGAGAAAATACCATGGGCTAGGGGTAATGATAGAAGATGCTGTCATGGTGCTGGGCTTCATTGCTGAAGGCAATGATGAGATTTCAGAATATGAGATTGCAGGTGAGACACCTAACCTCAGATACAAGGGTGGATTTAATGATTGAAGGCAAACAAGGTCAGAGTAACAACTATAGTGCCTTGACTGAGAGAGATCTGGGGTGATGGCTAATAGACCATGGTGCTTCTATCAAGGAATGTAAAGGTTATGAAGTTGTCCCCTACATGTAAGCTAACATGTTAGTCTGTCACAGTGTCATGAATGATGAAAAAGGACATGAGATTTCTGGGTCAGAGTGGAAGGACAATTTACTATTCATAGTAATAACAGCAGCCAGAGTGTCAGCATTTGGGCTGGTTCTCAGAACCTCAAATCCTATAGAATGAGAGACAGTTGATGCCTGAACATATAATGGGTTCCTGAGCTTAGAAAACCCTAATATTTTATAATGGGTTGCAAGAGAACCATTTCAACTCTGCCCTGGAAGGAGACATTTTCTTTATTATGCCCTCTGCTCTGGAAGGAGACGTTCTCTATTTTCCAGGGCTGATATATTGCTTAAACATTGCTTAAACATTGCTTAAACAAAATGCAAACATTCTTGAAAAGATAATCTGGAAGAGAGGCTGTCAGTACTTCTGCTCATAAGACAACCAGAAGTGTTGTCTTATGGAAAATTGTCTTCAAACAATATCCATCTCTTGTTTCTTTATCATCATTACTTGGAGCATATTTTCCCACAAGTATGCCACTCCTTCAGCCAGTCTGATTAATCTTTTGATTTATCTTGGATACCATTTAACTAAGGACAATAATTGGACAGCAGTATTTACCATTATTGCTAAATCATTTACCAGTATTGGATAACAATAATTACCATTATTGATGGTAATTTAATTACCATCAAGAGGACTCCAAGCAGCGGGATTGACCTCAAACCTCCCTCCTTCTCTGCCCAAGGTTCTGGATTCACCAGCTAAACAGATCCCATAAACCATCAGGGTCAACCTTAGAAAACCAAATGTCTTTCTCTTTAAATTTCTGTTGATCTTTTCATTTGGCCCAAGGCATAACTCTAAATTCAGCAGGATATATTTATGATTGCACAAACTCTGCCTTGGCCCAAACAGTCTATCATCCTTAATAATCCTAACCTGAATGCCTTTGAGGAACAAGATCAACTATAGTAAGAGGTAAATTTTGCACCATTTTTTTCTAATTAGATGACTCCCATTGTAGGGGGACATGAGAGTTCCACATGAGTAATGAGTCATTTATCCTTCTGGCAAGCATCTCCAAGTAACTAAGCATAGTCTTAGTTTTGAGAGATCTTCTCCTTGGTCTGAGAGGTACGTGATCTGCTGGTGGTATTTGTTTAAACACTTGTAGGTCTCTTGTGACAATTCTGAAGGTGCAATTCACTGTGTTTTGGGGAGGGAGGCAAGTTAGTGCCTGGCTTTCACTTCAAGAAGTACATTCTTAGGAATGCACATGGTGTCCCTTGAAAGACTAAGGTTGTTGACTATTGTTGGGAAGTCTCTGCTCAGGGGGGGGTCAGCAGTGTCGGGGAGGGGGTATAGATTGACAATGTCTCCGATGTAGCCCCCTGGTGAGTTGGTAAGCCTTAGGGTTCCTAGTTAAGTTAGAATAATTTAAGCTAGTCTGTGTTTTTTTTTAAATTTATTTTATTTTATTTTTAAAGTTTATTTTTTTTTTTGAGAGAGAGAGAGAGACAGACAGACAGAGTGTGAGTGAGGGAGGGGCAGAGATAAAGACACACACAGAATCTGAAGCAGATTCCAGGCTCTGAGCTGTCAGCACAGAGCCTGACATGGGGCTTGAACTCATAGATCATGAGATCATGATATGAGCTGAAGTCAGACACTCAACTGACTGAGCCACCCAGGTGCCCCACTAGTCTGTGTTTTTAGAAAGACTACCCCAGGGTAGTCAGTCCAACCTGTCCTGTTTGTCTATGCTACTAACTCATAGGATGACTGTGAATGGGAGTGAAGAAACCATTCAGAGGTGTTGACAGGTATTGTGTCAGGGCATTACAGAAACTGGAGTCATCCCTTGTTTCCAGACTCTTTGGGAAGGTTAAATTGTGTTCTGGGCTGTCTGAGGGCTGTCTGATAGGGTATGACATACCCGCAGTGTCATCTGAGATGCTTGCAACAGTTTGGGAGAAACTGGTATTTTCCTCGGGGAGAAAGCCCCTAGGGGCAGTTCTGAAACACAATTTATGATTAATGTTCCCATCCACTCCTCCCTGTGTTCCAGGGGTTATGGTGTCCCTCCTTAGGGCTGTTGCTCTCCCTGTGTCTCTACAAAATCAGTGTGTCTGTTCCAGTAACTATAACCTCACCTCTTTCCTAATCACACCCGCTTCACACCCACATCTTTTGTTCAGAGGGTCAGGTGGAAGAAAGACAAACACAGTTTAAGGAAACTTACAGAGAGATCCTTTACGTCCTCCAGTTGTGCCTGCAGGGGCTTTTGTAGGAGGACATAGCAGTGTACGCAATCAAGTGTTCGTTCTCCTTATGATCTAGGACCATGTCAGTCCAACAAGAGGATGGAGGTGGCTGAACCAGAATGAAATTTGAATCCTCTAGGCCCCCTTCTGGCCAGCCTGCACCTTATACCAACCTAGATGACCTAGTGTTGCCAGTAGGGGTAAGAATGAAACATCATGCCCAAGAATCGCCAAGGCAGAATTCTGAATTCTCAAAATACCTCTGTATAACCCTCCACCCCTTCCACCCAAACAGTACCCAGGAAGCGGCCAAGAGGACAGTGTCCCTTTCTGGAGATAACTGCATTTTTGCTCAGTGGCCAAACTGTTTTACTAAGTTGACCAGGAGGAGGTGAGGGAGATAAAGTAAAAAATATTTTTTAAATTACACTTCTTATTTTGTGATAATTGCAGATGCACATACAGTTGTAAGAAATAACACAGAGACAGCTCATGCACCATTTAAGCAGTTTTCCTCAATGGTAACATTTTGCAAAATTACAGTACAATATCCCAACAACATGCCATGGATACAGTCAAGCTACAGAACATGCCCCTCACCACAGGATCCTTCAGGTTGCCCTTTCATAGCCACGCTCATTTCCCTCCCGCTCTCACCTGCTTAACTGTTGGCAATCATGAATCCATTCTCTGTTTGTATAACGTTGTCATTGTAAGGATGTTATATAAATATAGTCACAATGTATATATGAAAAAAACCCAGCCTTTTACATTAAGTGAATATTAACTGCAGTTTTTTTGTAGGACAAATTGTGACATTCCCCTCTATTACTCTTCTGAGCATTTTTACGATACACTTGTCAAATGTTTGTTATGCATCGATTGATATGTTTGTGTGACTTTTTTTCTTTTGACTATTAATATCACAGATTACACTGATTGATTTTTGAATATTAAAAAAATGTAATGTTTTTATTCATTTTTTGGGAGAGTATGAGCGGGGGAGGGGCAGAGAGAGAGAGAGAGACAGAGAATCCGAAGCAGGCTCCAGACTCTGAGCTGTCAGCACAGAGCCTGATGCAAGGCTCAAACTCACAAACTGCGAGATCGTGACCTGGGCAGAAGTCAGGTGCTTAACCAACTGAGCTACCCAGGCGCCTCTGATTTTTGAATTTTAAGCAAGACTCCCATCCTTAGGGGAAAAAAGCACTTGGTCATGGAGTGTAATTATTTTTATATATTACTGAATTCTATTTGGTAATATTTTGTTAAGGATTTTTGAATTTATATTCATGAGGGAAAATGGTTTGTAGTTTTCTTTTTTGTGTTGTGTTTGTTTGGTTTTGTGTCACAGCAATACAGTCTTCACAAAGTGACTGGAGAAAGGTTATCTCCTCTTTTATTTTATGGAAGAGATTGTATAGAATTGGTGTTAATTCTTCCTGAAACACTTGGTAGACTTCTTCAGTGAAACCATCTGGGCTTGGAGATTTCTTTTTTTGAAAATATTTGAACTATGAATTCAATTTCCTTAATAGTTACAGGGCTATTCAAATGAGTTCATATTGGGTGAGTTGTGCTCATCTGTGTTTTTTAAGGAAACGGTCCATTATGTTTAAATCAAATTTATATGTGTAGAGTTGTTTGTAGGATTCCTTTATCGTCTTTTTGATGCCTGTAAGGTCTGTAGTGAGATCCTCTGTTTTGTTTCTGACATTGGTAATTGTATCTTCTCTCATTTTTTTACTTTATCCGTCATGCTAGCAGTTTGTCCATTACATGGACCCTTTCAAAGAACTAGCCCTTTGTTTTCACCTTAGTATAACTTGGTAAGGGTAGAGGTCTAGGATTCTATTTGGCCTTTGCTGGTGGTATTTTGTTTTCTGTGGTATTTGGCTAGATTATAGCTGTTATTGTCCAAACATTTTTTTTCTGTTTTGTCTTTCTAGGCTTCCCCTTCCTGGTCCTTTGGCTAGAGAGAACAGGCTTTTGTTAGGCTCCAAGTCTGGGCCAGTGAGACAAAAAGAAAACCTGGGGAACTCACCATCATGTCATTCCTTGTGTCCTTAGATTATTAGCCTGTCTACCTTCTTCTTGCAACTTTTCAAAGTCTTTCTATGTTTATTTATACAGACATACCTTGGAAATATTGCTGGTTTGGTTCCAGACCACTGCAATAAAGTGAATATTGCAATAAAGTGAGTCAAATGAATTTTTTGGTTTTCCAGTGCATATAAAAGTTATATTTACACTACACTATAGTCTATTAAGTGTGCAATGGCATTATGTCTAAAAGATGATGTACATACCTTAATTAAAAAGTTCTTTGTTGCTAAAAACTGCTATCATCTGAGCTTTCAGCAAGTCATAATCACTGATCACCGTAACAAATATAATAATAATGAAAAAGTTTGAAATATTGTAAGAATTATCAAAATGTGACACAGAGAAACAAAGTGAGTAAGTGCTGTTGGAAAATGGTGCCACTAGACTTGCTCAACAGAGGGTTGCCAAGACTTCAATTTGAAAAAAATTCAATTATCTGAGAAGCACAATAAAACAGGGTATGCCTGTGTATTAAGTCTGATTTCTAGTTGCACTAGCAGGGGGAATAGGGAAAATTATGTCTACTCCATCTTTTTGCAAGCAAAATTCCCCGGGAATGTTTGTTTGTTTATTTATTTATTTTATTTAAAACAAATTTTTATGTTTATTTATTTTTGAGAGAGAGAGACAGAGAGATACAGAGAGAGAGAGAGAGAGTGTGCAAGTTGGAGAGGGGCAGAGAGAGAGGGAGACACAGAATCTGAAGCAGGCTCCAAGCTCTGAGCTGTCAGCAGACAGTGTGACGTGGGGCTCAAACCCAAGAACTGTGAGATCATGACCTGAGCTGAAGTCGGACGCTTAACCGACTGAGCCACCCGGATGCCCCAGGAATCTTTTTTTTAAAGTAGTTTTTGAGGGAACTCTTCCAATGGTTGATAATATCAGCTGCCTGTCAGTGGTGATGAGTGTGGAAGATTGATCATATATCTTGACTACACTGTTGTGTAGCTTTTTTGATAAAAGGTGCCCCATTGTCAGATCACGAATGTTTCAGAAAGCCAGACTCATGATTACTTTCAATAGCCATCTTTTCTTTGTGGGTTTCCTTGACTGACAGAGGGATTGAATATTGTTAATCCACTCACATATTTTTTACTTGGGGAACAAGGTCCTAAATTTTTGGAGCATTTGTGGAGGTGTGATCACATTATAATCAGGGCTACCTAGACTAAGGTGTCTGATTAGTCCACTGTGTCAGACAGATTTTAAAGGCCCCCATGATCTTCACCTCCTGGCTTTTAGGAACTGCAGAGACTAGACATTAAGAAGTAAGGGCAGCTGCTAGCTGACATCCAGAGAGAAACTGGGAACTCAGCCCTATAGTTGCAAAGAAATGAATGCTGCCAAGAACCTGAGGGAGCTCAGAAGCAGATTGTTTTCCGGTTGAGCCTACAGATGAGAATGCAGCCTGGCAGACACCTTGATTGCAACCTTGTGAGACTTACGCAGGAAATCCAATTAAGCCATGCCTCGGCTTCTGACCCTTAGAAACTGTGCAATAATAAATGCGTGGTGTTCCAGGCTACTAAATCTGTGGTAATCCATTACATAGCAATAGATAACAAATACAACAACCATGAGGACATCATCTGTGATGTAAAAGCTTTGGACATCAGAAGGTAGAGGCATGCACTCAACAAATTCTGACCTACCCACTCCCAGTAAATGGTAGGTAAGTCCATGATGGTAAGTGTCCATGATGTAGTACCACAAACATAACCTGGAGACCTTGGTGGCATACTAGAACAGACTTCTCTGAATCTTGGTAGCTTCATCTGAAAATGGAGATAATTATAGTATCTACTTCACAAGATGGTTGTATGAATTATATATGATAATGTGGGTAAAGCTGTTTAGTACAAGGCCTGGGACCTTTCACGGTGGGTGGTCCAAATGAGTGTTGCTCTCGGCATCTTAATAGTTCAGTGAGGTCACATTTCTGTCATAGCCTTACATTATAACAGCTATTGATTTGCAGACCACCCCTCCCCGCCCCAACTAATCAACGAACCAGTCAACGACCCTGCACGATTTCCCCAGGATCAAAGTATCATTTGGTACAGTTCCGGCTAAATTCTCACAGAATAAAGCAGTATTTCCCGTTTTTCTACGACTGCCACCACCCAACAAAAAACCCCACGGCAGCTAAGTCTTCCAAAGCACTCCCGTAACCAAATCACTGCTGTAAGTGGGCTTCTACGCGGAAACACTCACCTTTCTGGTTAATAAGGACTTCAATGAAGGATTCATTAACTCCACCCTCCCCTTCCCCCCTACCCCCCCCCCCCCCCCCGACAGAAGAATACTATCGCCAAGGAACAAGCTCTTCAATTTTATCATTCGCTCCCTGGAGAAAGCGGGGAGAACGAAGTCCTCAGGCCTGGCCTGAACGCCCTTTAGGGGCGTGGGCATCCCGGGGCCCCAGTCCCTTCCACTCGGAAATGCAGGGGATTTAAGCCAACTTCGGCGCGCCTTAATTTCATCCCAAGAACAGACTGCAATCATTTTGTTTAAACAAACCAGCCTAAAGGCCTCAAAGCTTGAGCATAACGGAGGCCGGGGCCGGGGTAAGTCCTGGGTGCGCAGGACCCCCTGAGGACCCCAGCCCCTCCCGGGCCCCGCTGCCGCTGCTGAGTGCCACATCAGCGCCCGCGCTGCACTTCCAGGTTCCTCTGGAGGATGGAGCGAGCTAGCCCGGCGGGCGGGGGCGGGTCCAGGCCTGCGAGAGTGGCGGGCTGGTTGGCCAATAGGCAGCAAGCAGGGAGTCGCGGCCACCAATGAGCTGGAGCTTCGGGGTAGTTGGGCAGCCGAGGTTCGTGCCCCGGGCGGGGGGTGGCGGGGGAGCCAGATGAGGCACATCTGGACAGCTGCGCCGAGGAACTGTGCGGCCCCTCGCGGGCCCGACGTCAGCTGAGCACGTCCCCCACGTCCTCTCCTGCTAGTCACTTTTATTATTCGTATTCCCAAAGAAGCAACCGAGGATCCAGGCTTAAAACTTTTTTTCCGCTAATTGAGACGGGGCCAGATCTCATCCCGCGCACAGTTTAATTTTCATGGGGCTCTGGGATCAAAAGAACAGAAACAGCAACAACAAAAGCCCAGCCGCTGTCTGATTTAAAACTGGCAAAGTGAGAAAAATAGTGTTGAGTAAACAGACCGAGTTGGGTAAGTTTTGGAGACGTGCTGGGTATCTGTTTCTTCCGCTGTGATTTCTCTCCTGCGTCTTTTTGCTGTTCTCATTATCTTCTCTTCGTCAGAGAGATGAAAATATCCCTCGCTGCCACAAACTGCACAGACCGTCGGCTTCCTTTTCTTCTGCTTTGCTAATAATTTAATTTTTGGTTACTTGTGTGTTATTTTAAAATTTCCCAGGGACAGAAATTTAACTGGTGTCCTGTTGTAAGCCTCTCCAGACCTCAAAGTTGAATCTGATAGATGTATTTTTCTATTTTCTTTCTGTGAGAACAAAGTATACGTTTGTAAAGCCGAAATCTTTATCCACCCCTCATTCCCCCGACTCTTTTGACAGAAGATTGAGAAAGTTATCAGACTTACTCTGAATTCACAAAACCTTTGCTTCTGTTCATTGGATGTTTAATATTAAGTAACTTAAATTCTGAATTATGTAGGTAATTGCTGTTTCACTTACATGTGAATGTAGTTGTAACCCAAAAATATCTTTTCTGTGTTCATCCATCCATAGTGGGAGGTCCAAATTCCTTCAATACGTGACAGACAACTCTGTGCATCAGTAACTGTATAATTGTATGTTAATCCCATAATTCTATCAAAATAATATTTAGAGCGATTGTTAGATGTGTATGCTTGCAGACAGTTGTGGTACATATTTCAGGATTTAGCAATGGAGATTATGGCAAATCTTGACCTAGGTGAATGACCTGAGGCCCATTCCATTCAAAACATCTATAATTTTGTTTAAGCAATGTTTTGGATTTGAGACTTTGTCATATGTTAGTTACTGTCATGGCAGATCTGACCAGAATTGATGTTTAATTTCTCGCTCAGAAAGCCTTTGGTGGGAATTTGGTGCCATAATTGCAAGTTGCAGAGTGTGTTTTTGAATCAGAGAGGCAGTGCATTCAGTGGGTGGAACAGTTGACGTGGTTTTCAGGGATGCAGAGTTAGAAGGGACAGTGTTACAAAGAAACAGTATAAAGAGCCCATTGGCCTAGTTCAATTTGCAACCCCACTGTTTGAACCTTGGACAAGTTACTCAGAGCATCTGTGCCTCAGTTTCCCCCTCTGTAATATGGAGATCTTGATAGGCCCTACCTCACGGTATTGTCTCTAGGACTAAGTGAGTTAACACAGGTGAAACAATAGTTCTGAACATAGTAAGTCTTTGCTGTTGTGCTCACTCTTCATTTCCATCCTTCTTAGCTTCCTCTGCTGCATGTCATTTTCCCAGCCACCATTCTTACCTCCATATTAGTGGCTAGCATTTACTGAGTCCTGACCTCTTATTAGTGATACACTAATATTAGGCTGTGAAGGAAAGAGAGTCTTGAGAGGAGAGGAGAATTTATCAGGTGCCAGAGAAAGAGCTAGGAGGTTCTGGGAGTGTAGAAGATGGAAAGAGGACTTCTTACTGTGGGATAGCTTCATAGAAGGGTTGGGAAGGGATTTTGCCCAACAGTTTTGATGGAGAGGAAAAGGATCATGGAACAGCAGGTGGCAGGTATTGTAGGAGAAAAGAAAAGCAGGGGCAAAGCACTGAGGCTGGAAAATGTGTACCTATGCTTAGGGACAGTGGGTTGTGATGCAGGAAAATCTTTGGGAGGTTCGTGGGTGGAAAGGTTGGAAAGGTGGGAGAGGTAGGAGAGGACTGCACGGAGAGCCTGATAGGGAAGGGGAGGCTTGGGATGTAGATGGGCGGGGGACAGCAAGCTGAAATGGCAGCAGTTATATGGTGAAGGTGTTTCTAGAACTATCTATCTCTGGGGTCCAGTCTCCACCTCCTGCCCAGCACACACTCCCCATCTACTCTACTGCTTCCGTGATGTCCCTTCAGGGCTTGCAGGCTGTGTGGTCAGGACTGAGCAGTGAGCCTTGGCCATATCTTTTTGACTGTTTGGTGTCTCTCTGGGAGCTCTGATGAAGTGGTCTGACATTCTGGGCTATTATCCCAGATACTTTGTAGAAACAGGCCTTGACTTGAAGTCTGACATGGATGCAATCATTCCACCTCTCCCCTACCCTTGTACATACACAGTGTCTGCAGAGTAGCTCTTTCTCCCCCTGCTAACACCTATTCAGGTGTTAATACTTGTAACATTGTAATTTCCAATTATGGAGTTAGACGAGACCTGCAATATATACCTAAGTGGAGAGCTAGTTTGGAGCTCTCCTCCTTTTTCTTCCTTGAGAGCATTGTGCTGTGGCAGAGCTCAGCTTCTCTCTGGTCCTGGCACTGCTGCTGACCAACTGTGTGACCTCAGGAAAGACATTGAGCCATTATGCGTTTCTTTGTGCCATCATCTGTAAAATTATTAAATTACCTCTGAGATTCTGAGATGATTTTTTTTTTCTTTTCTCTTCTTCGCTGGGACAGTCTGTTGCTTGCAGATGGCTCTTTGATATGTCTATGGCTGACATTTCGTGACTACTTAATACATGGTAAACATTATTCAGGGTGCTTAAACATGTCTTAGCTCATGTAGTCCTCTCACCAAACCTATGAGGGTTGGTACCTATTGACTGAGGAGACAGAGGCATAGGCGTATTAAGAGACTTGCCCAAGGTCACACAGTGAACAAATGTCAGATGCCCATCTGGTCTAACTCTAGACCCCAAGCCTTAACCACAGGCTACACTGCCTTAGGCATGTAAAGCTGGGCTATTCTTCTTCTTTGCAGTTGTGTTGGTAATCAAGAAGTCCATGGGAGAAGGCTGATTGGAGGGGGAGAGCACATTTGAAGAACTGAGCTGGTAAAATTTCCTTGGAGGGGCTAGAATACCAACACGGGTCATGTCTATGGGATGTGTTGTGCCTGGAAACAGAAGACATTTTACATGTTTATAAGATGGGACTCATTGCAGGCAAGCACTCTGTCTTTTCATCCTGCTTGAACAAAACCCACGGTAGTACCTGGATATATAGTAGACATTCGATAAATGTCAGCTGGATGATTATCCTTTTTGAAAAAATGGAACTGTATAAGTCAGACGCAATGGTTTCCCCTTTGTTTCCCTGCTTTCTTCTCAATCTGTTACTCTCCCCAGAGAGAAGCTTTGTTACTGGTTTAGTCTAAAACCTTTCAGCCCTTCTGTAAGGATTCACTCACAGGTATAGATCTAAACAATTTGAAGATATGAATGGGACCACAATATTTTTTTAAATTGAAATATAATTCACATACAGTGTTATTGTAGTTTTAGGTGTACATTAATTAAACAATTCTATACATTACTCAGTGCTAATCATGTAAGTATACTCTTAATCTTCTTTCTCTATTTCATGCCTCCCCCTATCCACTTCCCCTTAGGCAACCGCCAATTTCTTCTCTATATGTAACAGTCTATTCTTTTGTTTGTCTCTTTTTATTTTGTTTGTTTTGTTGCTTAGATTCCATGTATGAGTGAAATTATATGGTATTTGTCTTTCTCAGTTTGACTTATTTCACTTAGCATTATATCCTTTATTTAGGTCCATCCATGTTGGTGCAAGTGGAAATATCTTTTTTTTCTTTTTTTTTTTTTTTTTTACAGCTGAGTAATATTCCATTGTGTATATATACCACATCTTTATTTATCTGTCGAAGAATACTTGGGTTGCTTCCATAATTTGGCTATTGTAAATAATGCTGCAATAACATAGGGGTGCATATATCTTTTCTAATTAGTATTTTCATTTTGCTTTGGGTAAATACCCAGTAGTAAAATTACTGGATCATGTGGTGATTCTATTTTTAATTTTTTGAGGAGTCTCCATACTGTGTTCCCCAGTGGCTGCACTAATTTGCATTCCCATCAATAGTGCAGAGGGTTCCTTTTTCTCCACATCCTCACCAACACTCACCATTTTTTTGATTTTAGCCATTCTGACAAATGGAGGTGATATCTCATTGTGGTTTCAATTTACATTTCCCTGATGATTAGTGATGTTGAACATCTTCTTATGTGTCTGTTGGCCATCTGTACATCTTCTTTGGAAAAATGTCTATTCGGGTCCTCTGCCCAGTTTTTAATTGGATTATTTGGGGTTTTGGGGGTTCAGTTCTTTAAAATTCTTTATACATTTTGGATATTAACCCCCTATCAAACATGTCATTTGTAAACATCTTCTCCCATTCAGTAGGTTGCCTTTTCATTTTATTCATAGTTTCCTCTGCTGTGCAAAATCTATTTTGGTGTAGTCACAATAGTTTAATTTTGCTTTTGTTTCCCTTGCCTTAGGAGACAGATCCAGAAAAATGTTTCTATAGCCAATGTCAAAGAATTTACTCCCTATGTTTTCTTCTAAGAGTTTTATGGTTTCAGGTCTCACATTTAGGTCTTTATTCTGTTTTTAGTTTAATTTTGTGTATGGTATAAGAAAGTGGTCCAGTTTCATTCTTTTGCATGTAGCTGTCCAGTTTTCCCAGCATCATTTATTGAAGTCTGTCTTTTTCCCATTTAATAATCTTGCCTCCTTTATCATAGATTAATTGATCATACAAGTGTGGATTTATTTCTGGGGTCTCTATTCTGTTATTTTGATCTGTATATCTATTTTTGTGTCAGTACCATACTGTTTGATTACTACAGCTTAGTAGTATAGTTTTAAAACTGGAATTGTGATACCTCCAGCTTTGTTTTTTTCAAGATTTCTTTGGCTGTTCAAAATCTCATACAAATTTTAGGATTATTTGTTTTAGTTCTGTGAAAAATGCTGTTGGTATTTTGATAGAGATTGCATTAAATATGTAGATTACTTTGGGTAGAATGGACATTTTAACAATATTCATTCTTCCAATCCATGAACATGGAATATCTTTCCATTTGTTTGTGTCTTCTCCAATTTCTTTCACCAGTGTTTTATATTTTGGAGTATAGATCTTTCACCTCTTTGGTTAAGTTTATGCCTAGGTATTTTATTATTTTTGGTGCAATGGTAAATAAGGTTGTTTTCTTAATTTCTCTTTCTGCTGCTTCATTATTAGTATATAGAAATTCAACAGACTTCTGTATTTTATTTTGTATCCTGCAAATTTACTGAATTCATTTATGAGTTCTAGTAGTTTTTTGGTGGAGTTTTTAGGGTTTTCTATATAGAGTATCATGTCATCTGCAAATAGTGAAAGTTTTACTTCTTCCCTACCAATTTGGATGCCTTTTATTTCTTTTTCTTGTCTGACTGGTATGGCTAGAACTTCCAGTACTATTTTGAATAAAAGTAGCAAGGGTGGACAAACCTATCTTGTTCCTGAAAGTGGTGGAAAAGCTCTGTTTTTCATCATTGAAAATATTGTGGTTTGGAACAACAATATATTTATTTTTTTAAAAAATGGAGAAACTGAAATATTCCAAGTCTCGTGGAAAAATGAGGCAGGTGCCAGGTAAATATTCTACTTTTATTTCTTGGGCATCAAATTATATTGTTTTATTTCTGGAGATGCTATGGTTTTGGGATAAGAACGTCTCATGATGAAGCTTAATGTAGGATTATTTCAGGTGTCCCATTATTAATTATACCCAGTCTGGATTTTTTTTTTTTTTAAATTTTTTTTTTCAACGTTTATTTATTTTTGGGACAGAGAGAGACAGAGCATGAACGGGGGAGGGGCAGAGAGAGAGGGAGACACAGAATCGGAAACAGGCTCCAGGCTCTGAGCCATCAGCCCAGAGCCTGACGCGGGGCTCGAACTCACGGACCACGAGATCGTGACCTGGCTGAAGTCGGACGCTTAACTGACTGCGCCACCCAGGCGCCCCTACCCAGTCTGGATTTTAAATCTTTTTGAGACTTCATTCTTTAAGTCTTTTGTATATTGAATAAACTTTAAAATAATATTTGAAAAATATTTTAATTTGCTTTTTACTTCATTGGGTTAATGTAGTCACTCTTAAATATAGCACTCTGACTAAGCAAACAGACTTTGGAGTCAGACTCTGAGGGTTTCAATCCCAGGTCTGCTTCTTACTAGTGTACCCTGAGTAAGTTATTTTCTCTAGGAGGCTTTATTATTTTGTATTTATTATTATAAAGTGGGGATATCAGTAGGCATCAAATGAGAAAATCCATGTGAAGAATTTAGCATAGTATCTGGTTCATAGTAAAGCCTATACCTATAAGCAATTAATTTTTTATTATGGCAAATTAAACATAATAGAAAATTTGCCATTTTAACCATTTCTAAGTGGGTAGTTCAGTGACATTAGGTGCATTGACATTGTTGTGCAGAGATCACAGCTGTCCATCTCCAGAGCCATTTCATCAAACTGAAACTCCATACTCATTCAACAAGAACTCCCTGGCTCGCTGCTAGTAACCACATTCTACTGTCTCTATCAATTGGATTACTCTATGTACCTCATATAAATGGAATTATACAATCTTTTTCCTCTTATGACTGGCTTATTTCACGTAGCATAATATCTTCAAGGTCCATCGATACGATATCATGTGTAAGAATTTCATACTTTTTAAGGTTGAATAATATTCCATTGTATGTTTATACTGCATTTTGTTTATCCATTCATCTGTTGAGGAGCATTTAGGTTGTTTCCATCTGTGATGGCTAATTTTTTGTGTTAATTTTGCTAGACCACACTGACAAGATATTCAGTCAAAGCTTATTCTAGATGTTTCTGTGAAGGTATTTTTAACTTAACTTAATTTATTTAAAGTTTTTATTCATTTATTTTGAGGGGTGAGGAGGTGCAGAGAGAGAGAGGGAGGGAGGAAGGGAGAGAAGAGAGAGAGAATTCTAAGCAGGCTTTGCACTGACAGATGTGGGGCTCAAACTCATAAACCTGAGATCATGACCTGAGCCAAAACCAAGAGCTAGACACTTAACCAACTGAGCCACCCAGATGCCCCTGAAGGTATTTTTTAGATGAGATTAACATTTAACTCAGTAGACTTGAGTAAAGCAGATAGCTCTCCGTTATTTGGATAGGCCTCATCTAATCAGTTGAAGACCTTTATAGAAAAATACCGACCAACAATGCAAAAGAGATCCTCTTTCTCTGCATCCTCCCCAACATCTGTTGTTGCCTGAGTTGTTAATGTTAGCCATGTTGACAGGTGTGAGGTGGTATCTCATTGTGGTTTTGATTTGTATTTCCCTGATGATGAGTGATGTTGAGCATTTTTTCATGTGTCCGTTGGCCTTCTGGATGTCTTCTTTGGAGAAGTGTCTATTCATGTCTTTTGCCCATTTCTTCACTGGATTATTTGTTTTTTGGGTGTTGAGTTTGAGAAGTTCTTTATAGATTTTGGATAATAACTCTTTATCTGATATGTCATTTACAAATACCTTCTCCCATTCGGCTGATTGCCCTTTAGTTTTGCTGACTGTTTCCTTCGTTGTGCAGAAGCTTTTTATTTTGATGAGGTCCCAATAGTTCATTTTTGATTTTGTTTCCCTTGTCTCCAGAGACGTTTTGAGTAAGAAATTGCTGCGGCCAAGATCAAAGAGGTTTTTGTGTGCTTTCTCCTTGAGGATTTTGATGGCTTCCTGTCTTACATTTAGGTCTTTCATCCATTTTGAGTTTTTTTTTTTGTGTATGGTGTAAGAAAGTAGTCCAGGTTCATTCTTCTGCATGTCACTGTCCGGTTTTCCCAGCACCACTTGCTGAAGAGACTGTCTTTATTCCATTGGATATTCTTTCCTGCTTTGTCAAAGATTAGTTGGCCATACATTTGTGGGTCCATTTCTGGGTTCTCTATTCTGTTCCATTGATCTGAATGTCTGTTCTTGTGCCAGTACCATACTGTCTTGATGGTTACAGCTTTGTAGTATAGCTTGAAGTCTGGGATTTTGATGCTTCCTGCTTTGGTTTTCTTTTTCAAGATTGCTTTGGCTATTTGGGGTCTTTTCTGGTCCCATACAAATTTTAGGATTATTTGTTGTAGCTCTGTGAAGAATGCTGGTGTTATTTTGATAGAGATTGCATTGAATATGTAGATTGCTTTGGGTAGTATCAACATTTTAACAATATTTGTTCTTCCTATCCAGGAGCATGGAATCTTTTTTTTTTTTTTCAATATATGAAATTTATTGTCAAATTGGTTTCCATACAACACCCAGTGCTCATCCCAAAAGATGCCCTCCTCAATACCCATCACCCACCCTCCATCAACCCTCAGTTTGTTCTCAGTTTTTAAGAGTTTCTTATGCTTTGGCTCTCTCCCACTCTAACCTCTTTTTTTTTTCCTTCCCCTCCCCCATGGGAATGCAAGCTGGTGCAGCCACTCTGGAAAACAGTATGGAGCTTCCTCAAAAAAACTAAAAATAGAACTACCCTATGACCCAGCAATTGCAGTACTAGGCATTTATCCACAGGATACAGGTGTACTGTTTCAAAGGGACACACATGCACCCCCATGTTTATAGCAGCACTATCAACAATAGCCAAAGTATGGAAAGAGCCCAAATGTCCATCAATGGATGAATGGATAAAGAAGATATGGTATATATATATAATGGAGTATTACTCGGCAATCAAAAATAATGAAATTTTGCCATCTGCAACTACGTGGATGGAACTGGAGGGTATTATACTAAGTGAAATTAGTCAGAGAAAGACAAAAATCATATGACTTCACTCATATGAGGACTTTAAGAGACAAAACAGATGAACATAAGGGAAGGGAAACAAAAATAGTATAAAAACAGGGAGGGGGACAAAACAGAAGAGACTCATAAATATAGAGAACAAACTGAGGGTTACTGGAGGGGTTGTGGGAGGGGGGATGGGCTAGACTAAATGAGTAAGGGGCACTAAGGAATCTAGTCCTGAAATCATTGTTGCATTATATGCTAACTAATTTGGATGTAAATTAAAAAAAAAATAAAATTAAATTAAAAAATATAAAAATAAAAATAATAAAAAAGAAAAAAAAAAGCAAAATACCGACCTCTCTTGAACAAGAGAGAATTCTGCCAGCAAACTGCTTTTGGACTTAAACTGTAGTATCATCTCTTCCCTGAGTTTCGCCTGTTGGCTTACACTGAAGATTTTGGACATGCTAGCCTCCACAATCATGTTAGCCAATTCCTAAAATAAGTCTTTCTCTCTATATAATATATAGCTATAGATTTGGCTATGTATAGGTAGTAGATATAGACACGTAGATGTATAGATATAGATAGATATAGATATACATATAGGTAGATATACTATTGGTTCTATTTCTTTGGAGAATCTTAACTAATATGCCATCCCTTAATTACTGTGAATAATGCTGCTATGAACATTGGTGTACATTTATATGTTGGAGTTCCTGCTTTCAATTCTTTGGGGTAAATACCTAGAAGTGGAATTGTAGGATCAAAAAGTAATTCTTTTTTTAAGTTTATTCATTTATTTTGAGAGAGACACAGCATGAATAAGGAAGGGCCGGAGAGAGAAGGAAAGAGAGGGAATTCCAAGCAGGCTGTACTCTGTCAGTGCAAAGCCCAACTTGGGGCTTTATTTTATGAACTGTGAGATCATGACCTGAGCTGAGATCAAGAGTGAGATTCTTTTTTTTTTTTTTTAATTTTTTTTTTCAACGTTTATTTATTTTTGGGACAGAGAGAGACAGAGAATGAACTGGGGAGGGGCAGAGAGAGAGGGAGACACAGAATCGGAAACAGGCTCCAGGCTCTGGGCCATCAGCCCAGAGCCCGACGCGGGGCTCGAACTCACAGACCGCGAGATCGTGACCTGGCTGAAGTCGGACGCTTAACCGACTGCGCCACCCAGGCGCCCCAAGAGTGAGATTCTTAACTGACTGAGCCACCCAGGTGTTCCCAAAATAATTCTTATAGGAATAAAAAAATACCCAGTGCCCCAAAAGGTAAAATTCACAATGTCTGGCACTCAAAAATAGTGAAGCAGTTGTGTTGAAAATGGAAATAAATACACTAACCCTGACTGTCCTGGAGGTGTACTTACATGCACATTTTTGTACTATTAGTCAAATAGTTGAGGTCTTCACTATAATAACATTTTGTACATAACAAGACAGAGTCTGCCAAACCATGGTCTGTGTTGATTTTACTTTGGCTTCTGAGATAGAAGTTCTTCTTCAATGTATTACTGTTTTTTAAGATTCTTTTTCTGTGTTTGATAACCCCATCCTCCCATTGGACTATGGTGAGGTAAACTCGGCTAAGGGTTATACTGGCCAAATGCATCATGCCTCCGATGGATTGGAGCTAAGACTAGGGCATGATGGGTGGGAGATGGGGCGAGGCTAATAAGCGACTGAGCATCGAAGGCCTTATAGAGAGCAGCAAGGGCCAAAGCAGCGCTGCCAAGATCTGCTGACAGGCCTAAGAGTTCTGGCTAAGCCAGAGTCCAGAACCAGAAGCCTTTTAAACCCAACAGAGGCACGTGGGGAGTGAATTCAGCCAAGTCCAGTTGGGACTATGACTGAAGCTGAAGAAGCAGGGCTTGATTTCATTACCAGACGTAGGAGGCTGGGTCAGAGAGGGATGCCCTAGAGTCAGGCAAGGGCTTAAAGCTCGGGAGCCTCATACCAGGGTCCCAGACTTTGAGCCGGGACTGTCTATTTTCCCTCTGAGAATTGGACAGTTTCTCTGTTTCTCTGCTCTGCTACTTCCCTGAAGTCCAGTCTGACCTGCTATCATCTAGACATCTCTACATAGATGCTTTGTTGCCAGAACAATCAAGTTTTCCTTTTTTTTCCTTTTTCAATTTGAGTACAGTTGACATGCAGGGTCACATTTGTTTCAGGTGGACAAGTTAGTGATTTGACAAGTTTATAGAACAAATACGTTTTCTTCAGTTTGGCTGTTCTGAGCACCTTGGCATTCCTTTCCACTCTGCCTGTGCAGAAATACTGCTTTTCTTCACACAACTAACACCTTTCTTGGATGCTGGAAAACTACTTCTTAAAATATTGTAGCCCAAATTAATTCTTGGGAAAGCTCCTACTTAAGATGACAACAAGATATTATTACTATCATTTGATAGAGGTTTTACTTTTTTTGGTGGATAAGAACTAAGTACTGAGTCTTTAGGAAAATTGGAAGTCGTTTTTTTCTTTTAAAGGAGAGGTACTACAATCACTTTTTCACCTAGAAAGAAAGCTTCTATCAGAAGTCTTGGAAAACTCTACTTTTATGCCAGTGATCTCCCTACTATGGGTTGGGATGTAGGAATGGATGCTGCTCAGTATTCTCATGTCACTATGACAGTTCTCATAACAGAAATGATTCATTTGCAGAATTTAGTAATAATAACAGAAGTAAGAACAGCCACACTAGATGATAGAGTAAATTTATCACTTTAATTTCCTCCAAATCAGCATTGTTTGAAGGAGGTTTTGTTCCGCTCTGGTGTTTTCCACTGAGAGAGAGATAGATGCAGGAAAGATTAAGAGAGCATGAGTGAGAGCCTTTTGCCTCTTTCTGATGAGCTCAGGACTCCCTTCTGTACTCCTGCATGTTTCAGGGGCCATCAGCCTATCAGAAAGGTGCAATTAGGGACAAAGATTATGGTTTCTGGAGAGAAATGTGCACAAAAAATTTAATAATACCTACTTGTTGCCTTAGTAATTGTGGTAAGAGTTGTTGGTTTTGCTTTGGAATTAGTTTTAGTTATTTGTGTTTCATGGTGGTAATGAATAAGAGACAGTGGGGTGAGTGGATGAAACTGGTTCTGCACCCTGATAGTGGTTACATTCTGATTGGTTCTAGGATCAGAATTGGTTTTTCCATAAGAGAATCACATTGACTATGTGAAACCATTGAAAGGGGGGCGCCTGGGTGGCGCAGTCGGTTAAGCGTCCGACTTCAGCCAGGTCACGATCTCGCGGTCCGTGAGTTCGAGCCCCGCGTCAGGCTCTGGGCTGATGATGGCTCAGAGCCTGGAGCCTGTGTCCGATTCTGTGTCTCCCTCTCTCTGTGCCCCTCCCCCGTTCATGCTCTGTCTCTCTCTGTCGCAAAAATAAATAAACGTTGAAAAAAAAATTAAAAAAAAAAAAAGGGACAGGAGCCTCTTATTTTGCCTCAGTCTCAGTCTCATTCCATTTCCCCACTTTCATTGCTGTGTTTTCCTCTCATTCCAGTTACCCCTAAACCCATGATTGCCCTGCTCTTAGCAACCATTTCCAGGACCTCTTTTACAGGGAAATTGCCCAGGATTCAGAAGAGGCTGTGATGGGATGTTTCCCTCCTCTTGTCTGTGGCTCTTATTTTTTTGGATCGGAAGTAGAATTTATATGCCACTCCAGTGATCTTTTTTTCAATTTTCCTGAAATGAAGAAAACCCATTCTCCCCCCGCCCCCAATGTCTTGAAAGAAGAATTTTTGAAGATTTAGAAATAGGAAGAAGTCAACAGAGAGAATGTTTTGATTTTGATCTACCCTGACATTGGCATGAAATTAGTTCTTGTGAAAAAAGAGACTGAGGCTATCAAGAAAATGAATACAGGCACAAACAGAAAGCAGATTCAGAGCTGTAAATACAGAGAACAAACCATTGGTTGCCAAAGAAGAGAGGGTGGGAGGATGGGCAAAAGGGATGAAAGGGAGTGGGCAATACAGGGTTCCAGTTATGGAATGAGTAAGTCACAGGAATAAAAGGCATAGCATAGGGAATATGGTCAATGATATCGTAATTATGTTGCATGGTAACAGATTGTAGCTACGCTTATATGGTGAGCCTAACATAATGTATAAACTTGTCAAATAACTATGTTATACATCTGAAGCTAATGTAACTTTGTATGTCAACTAAACTCAAGTAAAAATATTTATTTATTTATTTATTCTCAAGGTAGCTAGCGTACTGTGTAGTCTTGGCTTTAGGAGTATATTCCCGTGATTCATCACTTACATACAACACACAGTGCTCATCCCAACAAGTGCCCTCCTCAATGCCTATCGCCTATTTTCCCCATTCCTCCCAACCCCCACCCCCATCAAACCTCAGTTGGGGCTATCACTGAAAAAGCACCCACTCCTACCTTCAGATAGCACAGTCCTACATTTTAGGGAAGACAGCTTTGACTCTCACAATGAGCCCCCTTAAGCTTCTGAATTTTCCTTCTGATACATTATCAATCACCAATTGTGCTGAATCGTAAAGCATATTGCCAGATTTGGAAATGGAGTATTGTTAATGAGGCACTTGGTACGGCCTGAAAAAGTAAACTTTAAGGAAAAGCTGTGGGCTCAAAGGGTATCTTCTTTCCTTCATTGTTTGGCACATCATCACTTGACTTTTCCAAGTTTCAGTTAACAAGTGATGTTTAAAAATGTCCTCTCTTCTGCTCTCTCCTTATCCTTTTATCTTTTTCATTTGGTTGTGATTTGAGAAGCAATTCATCAAGGGCAGTTCTGAGTTCATGTTGACTAAAAACACAGGACTAAAGGTGAACAGATATTTACTCTGGTGTTCGAAGTCCAGTTGAAGAAATGATGAGTAAGTTAGCTTACATTAGCTGAGTCTCTTATTCTTATCGAAAGGACCATTATTCTAGTGATTGGAGAAGGCAGTGGTTTACATGGCATCCTTTGAGGAAAGACTCTGTTTTAAATAAGCTTCTCCACTGGCCTCCTTGTGGGCTCACCTCCACCACCAGACCATCCGTCATCATTAACCACGTTTCTAAATTTAATTTATTAGAGGAACCATTTGGTTCACAGGATGAGTGGATTTTGATTGGGAGGTAGTGGTGGGTAGAAAGTGTAGGGCCTGCTGGTTATTTCACTGAAGCCCCAAATAGCATGAAGGAGGAAGGTCAGTTAAGAAGCAGAAAGAGAAAAGAAGAAACAACTGAGCAAATCTTCTCAAAAATTTTCTTGGAAATTGGCTTGAAGTCTAATTTGCTCTCTTAGCCATAGAGTTGAGTCTTATATATTTTGTAATCAGTTCTTATAAAATTCAGCCATTAGTAAGCTGATGACCAAAGAGCACTCTTCCAACTTGACAGAATAGAGAAATGTCTTCTCCAGCCAAAATTATAGGAAATTTTCCGCCAGCAAGCATTCAGATTTCCTACTGGGTCCATTCCTGTAAGATTTATCTTTCCAGATAATCCAGTTGGTTAGGTTAATTGGGTCCAGTCAATCTTAAATAGATAAAAAATAAATAAATTAAAATACCAGTTACACAGTTAGAAAGCTTTTGAATCTTCCAGGGAACAGACATATTTATGACGTCTAGTTCAGGATTACGTCTTAAGGGAGAAATTACTCTTTTTCTCTCCAAGCAATACCAGCATGAAATGACCCTTCATGAGATCCTTGAGCTTTCAAGGGCACTCTTCCCAGGATGAATGATGCCAGAGAGCATGTAATTCAGTCACAATTTCCCTCCAGGTCCCTTCAGTCACTTAGAGGACAAATTCTCTGTCTGCAGGGCCTGTTCTGTGGGTGTGCAACCTGTAGAGTTGCACAGGGCTCCAGTCTTAGAGGGGTCGTGTGCTTATTTTAATGCTCTGCTCTCACTGTTTTGAAATTCTCACAATTTATAAACAAGGGACTCCACATTTTCAGTTTGCTCTGGGCCCTGCCTCTATGCTTTCAGGGCTATTCAAATGTAACAAGAGTGAGAAAGTAAAATTAAGGGCCTGTTTTCATCACTTTCCTCCAACTTTAGGTGTCCAGATGAGCACCTAATGGAACTGCTACTCATTCGTCTTTATTGATCTCATGGTTAGTTTACCCTATTAACGGGTTTTCAGAGGATCTTGTCCCTTTTTAGAACAATTTCTCTACTAATTTAGAGCCTGTAGTTAAAAAGGTGAATCAGGTCTTGGCAACATATGGTACTTCTGTCTTTTGAAAAGAAGTGGCTTCTAAATCTCCTTTGTTTACTTTGTGTTATGGCCTTGATGGCACAACCCCAATTTCATACGTGCACTCTACACACACTCCAGTAGGTCTCATTTTTATTTTTATTTTATTTTTTTTAAAGTTTACTCATTTATTTTGACAGAGACAGAGAGTGCAAGGAGGGGTGTAGGGTGGAGAGAGAGGGAAAATCTCAACCAGGTTCCACAGCAGTGCAGTCAATGCAGAGCCTGATGTGGGGCCCAAACTTAGGAAACTGTGAGACCATGATGTGAACCAAAATCAAGAGTCAGATGCTCAACTGAATGAACCACCCAGGTGCTCCAAGAGGTCTTTTTTTTTTTATTTTTTTTTATTTATATATGAAATTTATTGTCAAATTGGTTTCCATACAACACCCAGTGCTCATCCCAAAAGGTGCCCTCCTCAATACCCATCACCCACCCTCTCCTCCCTCCCACCCCCCATCAACCCTTAGTTTGTTCTCAGTTCTCAACAGTCTCTTATGCTTTGGCTCTCTCCCACTCTAACCTCTTTTTTTTTTTTTTTTTCTTCCCCTCCCCCATGGGTTTCTCTTAAGTTTCTCAGGATCCACATAAGAGTGAAACCATATGGTATCTGTCTTTCTCTGTATGGCTTATTTCACTTAGCATCACACTCTCCAGTTCCATCCACGTTGCTACAAAAGGCCATATTTCATTTTTTCTCATTGCCACGTAGTATTCCATTGTGTATATAAACCACAATTTCTTTATCCATTCATCAGTTGATGGACATTTAGGCTCTTTCCATAATTTGGCTATTGTTGAGAGTGCTGCTATGAACATTGGGGTACAAGTGCCCCTATGCATCAGTACTCCTGTGTCCCTTGGATAAATTCCTAGCAGTGCTATTGCTGGGTCATAGGGTAGGTCTATTTTTAATTTTCTGAGGAACCTCCACACTGCTTTCCAGAGCGGCTGCACCAATTTGCATTCCCACCAACAGTGCAAGAGGGTTCCCGTTTCTCCACATCCTCTCCAGCATCTATAGTCTCCTGATTTGTTCATTTTGGCCACTCTGACTGGCGTGAGGTGATACCTGAGTGTGGTTTTGGTTTGTATTTCCCTGATAAGGAGCGACGCTGAACATCTTTTCATGTGCCTGTTGGCCATCCGGATGTCTTCTTTAGAGAAGTGTCTATTCATGTTTTCTGCCCATTTCTTCACTGGGTTATTTGCTTTTCGGGTGTGGAGTTTGGTGAGCTCTTTATAGATTTTGGATACTAGCCCTTTGTCCGATATGTCATTTGCAAATATCTTTTCCCATTCCGTTGGTTGCCTTTTAGTTTTGTTGGTTGTTTCCTTGGCTGTGCAGAAGCTTTTTATCTTCATAAGGTCCCAGTAATTCACTTTTGCTTTTAATTCCCTTGCCTTTGGGGATGTGTCGAGGAAGAGATTGCTACGGCTGAGGTCAGAGAGGTCTTTTCCTGCTTTCTCCTCTAAGGTTTTGATGGTTTCCTGTCTCACATTCAGGTCCTTTATCCATTTTGAGTTTATTTTTGTGAATGGTGTGAGAAAGTGGTCTAGTTTCAACCTTCTGCATGTTGCTGTCCAGTTCTCCCAGCACCATTTGTTAAAGAGACTGTCTTTTTTCCATTGGATGTGCTTTCCTGCTTTGTCAAAGATGAGTTGGCCATACGTTTGTGGGTCTAGTTCTGGGGTTTCTACTCTATTCCATTGGTCTATGTGTCTGTTTTTGTGCCAATACCATGCTGTCTTGATGATGACACCTTTGTAGTAGAGGCTAAAGTCTGGGATTGTGATGCCTCCTGCTTTGGTCTTCTTCTTCAAAATTACTTTGGCTATTCGGGGCCTTTTGTGGTTCCATATGAATTTTAGGATTGCTTGTTCTAGTTTCGAGAAGAATGCTGGTGCCATTTTGATTGGGATTGCATTGAATGTGTAGATAGCTTTGGGTAGTATTGACATTTTGACAATATTTATTCTTCCAATCCATGAGCAGGGAATGTCTTTCCATTTCTTTAAATCTTCTTCAATTACCTTCATAAACTTTCTATAGTTTTCAGCATACAGATCCTTTACATCTTTGGTTAGATTTATTCCTAGGTATTTTATGCTTCTTGGTGCAATTGTGAATGGGATCAGTTTCTTTATTTGTCTTTCTGTTGCTTCATTGTTAGTGTATAAGAATGCAACTGATTTCTGTACATTGATTTTGTATCCTGCAACTTTGCTGAATTCATGTATCAGTTCTAGCAGACTTTTGGTGGAGTCTATCGGATTTTCCATGTATAATATCATGTCATCTGCAAAAAGCGAAAGCTTGACTTCATCTTTGCCAATTTTGATGCCTTTGATTTCCTTTTGTTGTCTGATTGCTGATGCTAGAACTTCCAGCACTATGTTAAACAACAGCGGTGAGAGTGGGCATCCCTGTCGTGTTCCTGATCTCAGGGAAAAAGCTCTCAGTTTTTCCCCGTTGAGGATGATGTTAGCTGTGGGCTTTTCATAAATGGCTTTTATGATCTTTAAGTATGTTCCTTCTATCCCGACTTTCTCAAGGGTTTTTATTAAGAAAGGGTGTTGGATTTTGTCAAAGGCCTTTTCTGCATCGATTGACAGGATCATATGGTTTTTCTCTTTTTTTTTGTTAATGTGATGTATCACGTTGATTGATTTGCGAATGTTGAACCAGCCCTGCATCCCAGGAATGAATCCCACTTGATCATGGTGAATAATTCTTTTTATATGCCGTTGAATTCGATTTGCTAGTATCTTATTGAGAATTTTTGCATCCATATTCATCAGGGATATTGGCCTGTAGTTCTCTTTTTTTACTGGGTCTCTGTCTGGTTTAGGAATCAAAGTAATACTGGCTTCATAGAATGAGTCTGGAAGTTTTCCTTCCCTTTCTATTTCTTGGAATAGCTTGAGAAGGATAGGTATTATCTCTGCTTTAAATGTCTGGTAGAACTCCCCTGGGAAGCCATCTGGTCCTGGACTCTTATTTGTTGGGAGATTTTTGATAACCGATTCAATTTCTTCGCTGGTGATGGGTCTGTTCAAGCTTTCTATTTCCTCCTGATTGAGTTTTGGAAGAGTGTGGGTGTTCAGGAATTTGTCCATTTCTTCCAGGTTGTCCAATTTGTTGGCATATAATTTTTCATAGTATTCCCTGATAATTGTTTGTATCTCTGAGGGATTGGTTGTAATCATTGCATTTTCATTCATGATTTTATCTATTTGGGTCATCTCCCTTTTCTTTTTGAGAAGCCTGGCTAGAGGTTTGTCAATTTTGTTTATTTTTTCAAAAAACCAACTCTTGGTTTCGTTGATCTGCTCTACAGTTTTTTTCGATTCTATATTGTTTCTTTCTGCTCTGATCTTTATTATTTCTCTTCTTCTGCTGGGTTTAGGCTGCCTTTGCTGTTCTGCTTCTATTTCCTTTAGGTGTGCTGTTAGATTTTGTATTTGGGATTTTTCTTGTTTCTTGAGATAGGCCTGGATTGCAATGTATTTTCCTCTCAGGACTGCCGTCGCTGCGTCCCAAAGCGTTTGGATTGTTGTATTTTCATTTTCGTTTGTTTCCATATATTTTTTAATTTCTTCTCTAATTGCCTGGTTGACCCACTCATTCGTTAGTAGGGTGTTCTTTAACCTCCATGCTTTTGGAGGTTTTCCAGACTTTTTTCTGTGGTTGATTTCAAGCTTCATAGCATTGTGGTCTGAAAGTATGCATGGTATGATTTCAATTCTTGTAAACTTATGAAGGGCTGTTTTGTGACCCAGTATATGATCTATCTTGGAGAATGTTCCATGTGCACTCGAGAAGAAAGTATATTCTGTTGCTTTGGGATGCAGAGTTCTAAATATATCTGTCAAGTCCATCTGATCCAATGTCTCATTCAGGGCGCTTGTTTCTTTATTGACCGTGTGTCTAGATGATCTATCCATTTCTGTAAGTGGGGTGTTAAAGTCCCCTGCAATTACCACATTCTTATCAATAAGGTTGCTTATGTTTATGAGTAATTGTTTTATATATTTGGGCGCTCCGGTATTCCGCGCATAGACATTTATAATTGTTAGCTCTTCCTGATGGATAGACCCTGTCACTATTATATAATGTCCTTCTTTATCTCTTGTTACAGCCTTTAATTTAAAGTCTAGTTTGTCTGATATAAGTATGGCTACTCCAGCTTTCTTTTGGCTTCCAGTAGCATGATAAATAGTTCTCCATCCCCTCACTCTCAATCTAAAGGTGTCCTCAGGTCTAAAATGAGTCTCTTGTAGACAGCAAATAGATGGGTCTTGTTTTTTTATCCATTCTGATACCCTATGTCTTTTGGTTGGCACATTTAATCCGTTTACATTCAGTGTTATTATAGAAAGATATGGGTTTAGAGTCATTGTGATGTCTGTATGTTTTATGCTTGTAGTGATGTCTCTGGTACTTTGTCTCACAGGGTCCCCCTCAGGATCTCTTGTAGGGCTGGTTTAGTGGTGACAAATTCCTTCAGTTTTTGTTTGTTTGGGAGACCTTTATCTCTCCTTCTATTCTAAATGACAGACTTGCTGGATAAAGGATTCTCGGCTGCATATTTTTTCTGTCTGGCACACTGAAAATCTCGTGCCAATTCTTTCTGGCCTGCCAAGTTTCAAAAGAGAGATCAGTCACGAGTCTTATAGGTCTCCCTTTATATGTGAGGGCACGTTTACCCCTTGCTGCTTTCAGAATTTTCTCTTTATCCTTGTATTTTGCCAGTTTCACTATGATATGTCGTGCAGAAGATCGATTCAAGTTACGTCTGAAGGGAGTTCTCTGTGCCTCTTGGATTTCAATGCCTTTTTCCTTCCCCAGTTCAGGGAAGTTCTCAGCTATTATTTCTTCAAGTACCCCTTCAGCACCTTTCCCTCTCTCTTCCTCCTCTGGGATACCAATTATGCGTAGATTATTTCTTTTTAGTGTATCACTTAGTTCTCTAATTTTCCGCTCATACTCCTGGATTTTTTTATCTCTCTTTTTCTCAGCTTCCTCTTTTTCCATAACTTTATCTCCTAGTTCACCTATTCTCTCCTCTGCCTCTTCAATCCGAGCCGTGGTGGTTTCCATTTTGTTATGCATTTCGTTTAAAGTGTTTTTCAGCTCCTCGTGACTGTTCCTCAGTCCCTTGATCTCTGTAGCAAGAGATTCTCTGCTGTCAGCTATACTGTTTTCAAGCCCAGCGATTAATTTTATGACTATTATTCTAAATTCACTTTCTGTTATATTATTTAAATCCTTTTTGATCAGCTCATTAGCTGTTGTTATTTCCTGGAGATTCTTCTGAGGGGAATTCTTCCGCTTGGTCATTTTGGATAGTCCCTGGCGTGGTGAGGACCTGCAGGGCACTTCCCCTGTGCTGTGGTGTATAACTGGAGTTGGTGGGCGGAGCCGCAGTCAGACCTGATGTCTGCCCCCAGCCCACCGCTGGGGCCACAGTCAGACTGGTGCGTGCCTTCTCTTCCCCTCTCCTAGGGGCGGGATTCACTGTGGGGTGGGGTGGCCTGTCTGGGCTACTTGCACACTGCCAGGCTTGTGATGCTGGGGATCTGGCGTCTTAGCTGGGGTGGGTAGGCAAGGTGCACAGGGGCAGGAGGGGCAGGCTTAGCTTGCTTCTCCTTAGGTGATCCACTTCAGGAGGGGCCCTGTGGCAGCAGGAGGGAGTCAGATCCGCTGCCGGAGGTTTGGCTCCGCAGAAGCGCAGAGTTGGGTGTTTGCGCGGAGCGAGCAAGTTCCCTGGCAGGAACTGGTTCTCTTTGGGATTTTGGCTGGGGGATGGGCGGGGGAGATGGCGCTGGCGAGCGCCTTTGTTCCCCACCAAACTGAGCTCTGTCGTCCGGGGGCTCAGCAGCTCTCCTTCCCTTTGTCCTCCAGCCTTCCCGCCTTCTGAGCAGAGCTGTTAACTTATGACCTCCCAGACGCTAAGTCGCGCTTGCTGTGGGAACACAGTCCGTCAGGCCCCTCCGCTTTTTGCAAGCCAGACTCGGGGGCTCTGCTTGGCCGGCGAGCCGCCCCTCCGCCCCGGCTCCCTCCCGCCAGTCCGTGGAGCGCGCACCGCCTGGCCGCCCTTCCTACCCTCTTCCGTGGGCCTCTTGTCTGCACTTGGCTCCGGCGACTCCGTTCTGCTAATCCTCTGGCGGTTTTCTGGGTTATTTAGGCAGGTGTAGGTGGAATCTAAGTGATCAACAGGACGCGCGGTAAGCCCAGCATCCTCCTACGCCGCCATCTTCCTGGAACCTCCAAGAGGTCTTATTTTTAAAGCAAGAACCAAGAAATATTCTTATTGGCTGGTGGGTCCAAATGCTGAAGCCCACAGCAATGACTGTGAATATTCATTCCTGAGTTTTCTTAGTCTTCTAGGGGCCCCTGGGTAGAAGTGGGTATGGGATAGTTGGCTTGGTAGGTTGGTTCAGGTAAGGGAAACAAAGTCAGGGGCGGGCCTGATCCGTGTGGGAGCCTTCTGCTTTAACTGTGCTTACACACTGAGCACCTGAACTGGCTGGTTGAACAGTTTCATAGAAATGATTAATAAGGAGGCAAACATGGTGAGAGTGGGAATAAATGAGTATAAATACCTTGCAGGACTTGGAGAAACACTTGCTGACAGTGAATCAGTTAGTGTTTCCCTGAGTGCAAAGGACAGTATTTTCTGGTATGTGTGAACATGCCCAGTAGTTTGACAATCAGACCTGCATGTCTGATGATATTAATTGCAGGGTGTTATGGGCCAGGTTTCTGTAAGTTGGGTGGAGGTGGAGGCCACTGGCATGATATACATTGCTTGGGAAGAAACATGAGTGGGAGGAAGAAAAGGTTTCTCTGGGGCTGTTGCAAGGCTGATGCTGGTGAAATATGTTTGTCTTTCTTGAGTGGTAAGCAGCATCTGCAAGGATTGTTAGCTGCTGAGCAGCACGTCTTTTGTACTTAAGACCCATGAGAGATTTGGGTGACGGTAGTAGTGAGGTAAGTTTCAATACTGTGTTTTCCTACTCCTTGTCTTTGGTGTGTACATGGGTGTGTGTATGTGTGTAAAACTGACGAAAAGGTGTCTGGTTTCAGCCTATTGATTTTTTTTTCATTCTGCTGGGAATCTTCACCATTAATTAGAACACAAAGGCTCAGTTTCCACTTCTTTCTTACTCTTTTTGCCCAATTCGAAGACGTTTGATATACTGAGACTAAGTATGATGAAGGACTGACTAGGAAGGGAGAATTGATCTGAAACTGTTGAAAGTTAGTTCGCCATTTCTAGAGTAACCTTGGTATGTAAAAAGGAAGAACTTTTTTTGATCAAAAAATGCTTATTTATTTTTGAGAGAGACAGAGAGAGAGCGAGAGAGAGAGAGCACAGTGGTGGAGAGGCAGAGCCAGAGAAAGGGACAGAGGATCCTAAGCAAGTTCTGCACTGACAGCAGTGAGCCCCAGAGGGGCTTGACCTCATGAATCTTAAGATCATGACTCGAGCTGAAGTCGGACACTCAGCTGACTGAGCCACCCAAGTGCCCCATAAAGAGCAAGAACTTTTGATTCATATAGATCTAGTTTGAATCCTGACTCTTACTGTGTATTTGGGACGTTGTGAAAATAACTTAACCTCTCTGAACTTCAGTTTCCTGATTTGTAAAATGGGGTAATAATACCAGCTTCTCAGTGTGGTAAGGATTTAATGAGATAATGTTGGCCAAGAGCCTGGTGTCTTATCTGTCATATGGTAGAAACTCCATAGAAAACTGGTACCTTTAGTTTATTAACTCTTTCTCTAGCCCCTTCCCAAGCATTGGAGTCATGGCCTGCCATTCTTGACTCTCGTAATCATCAGTGTTTCCCCAGCCAGCTTATTGTGGGCTATGGCTGATGGAGACAAAACTAAGACTAGCCTAATCCTAATGGATACTTCATTTCATTTTTATGTTATGATCTAACATTGCAGTTACATGGGCAGAGTGGCTGTGGGGAGATCTGTGTCTTAAATGCTGAATTCTCCTTGATTTGTGACATTTTCTCCCTCTGGGATCTTTAGGAATCTGGCAGCTGAAACACAAGTCCTGCCATCTACTCTTTTCATCCACCAATCCGCCCATCCATTTATTCATCCATTTACACATCCATTCATCCACACAACCCTTATGTACTGAGCCACATACTATATGCCGGGAACAGTTCTGAGAGTCAGAAATTAAGCAGTAAAGAAAAATAGAAACAAGCCCTACATGAACATAGTTTTCACTCTAATTGCAATAAACAAAGTAAGTCAGTAAATTATGTAGTGTGTTAGAAGGGGATGTTTTATGGGGAATATAAAACAGGACAAGAGGATGGGGTCTTGATGCAGTTTGAAGTTTTAAATAGAGTGATCAGGGAAAGCCTTATTAGAAGGGTAATAAGGGAAAGCCTTATTAGAAGGTATTTGAGCAAAGGCTTAGAGGAGGTAAGGGGGAAGAGTATTTCAAGCAGGAGGAGCAGCAAGTACAAAGACCTGAAGGTGGAGTAGAGCCTGGTGTGTTTAACGAGAAGAAGGGAGGCCAGTGTGGCCGGTAAGGAGTAGACTGGAGAAGTGATGGGAACTAAATCATATGGAGTCATATAGGTCATTGTGAGGACCTCAGCCTAACTTACATTTCAACAGGATAATTCTGACTTCTGGGTTGAGAATAGTCTGAAAAGGGCAAAGGCAGAAGCAGAATCCAGTGAAGAAACCGTCAGATCCTGGGCATACTTTGGAGATAGAGTCAACAGGATTCTCCAACAGATTGGATGTGGCAAGTGAGAGAAAGATCATCAAGGATGATGATCATCAAGGATGATTGTAAACTTTTTGGTGAAATTGGGAGGATGAAGTTGTCATTGAGTAGGGAAAACTGTAGGTAGGTGGATCTGGTCCAGGTATCAGGAGACCTGTTCTGGACAGTTTTGAATTTGAGATGTATATTGGACAGCTGGATGGGCAGTTGGATGTAAGGAGCTTAGGGTTCTGAGGAGAAGTATGGGCTATGGATAAAAATCTGGGAGTCATTGGCATGTGGTTTACTACTGAAGGCTGTGAAAAGAGATTACTGAGAAGGTAGAAAAGAGTTCTAAAAACTGAGCCCTAGGACATTCTAAGTATTCTAATTAGGAGAAACTAGAACAGAAGGAAGGGCCAGTGAAGAAAAATAAGGGAAGAATATTTTCCAGGGAGCATGCTGTGATCAGCTCTGTGAAATTCTGCTAGTGGCTCAAGTAAGATGAAGACAGAATTGGCAGTTGAGTTTAGCAATGTGGGGTCTTTGGTGACCTTGACAAGAAAGCTAGAATCATACAAGACTGGTAAAGAAGGGACAGAATGAGGTGGGGACAGTGACGTTAGAGCTCATTCATTTGTAGCCAATCCTTTTTCACTCCCAATCCACTGAATCGAAGCCCCTCAACTTCCCATGTTTCTCTTTCATCTTTATTTTATGTTGCCAATTTTTGTAAGCAACCTTAAATTATTTTAGAGTGGGCTAGCAAACAAGCACCATGGGATACTCCCCCAGATCGGTTCTCTTCAGCCTCTGTTGGGGAAAAGGGCCTGTTACTATTTCTCTTCACATCTGGTGGCAAAGATGGGGCTGCATGCTTGCTCCTGAGTGGGGGTTTCCCAGCATAGTTGTGCACGTTGCCTTTGCATGGAAACACAGGCTTTATAGGAGGATGAATTTGGGGTATGATTGTGGGGACCTGGTAAACCTTGTTTTTGTCTCCTCTTGGTAAGGCCCTCGCAGTTACTATGTTTCCACACTTGTTTTATTACAGGTGTAGAGCAGGTCAAATAGAACTTTTGAAATTGGGATAACCTAGAGGGATTTCAGAGGAGGGCAATAGATTGAGCAACACATGGCAAAAGAGGAAAAAACTGAGGACAGGTGAAGAAGCTTCCCCAGCTGTGGCCATGGCCTTTTCAGGCTCTAATGATACTTAGAGGCCTGCAGAGGCTGACCTACATTTTGAAAGTGACTGTGGAGTTTGGCAGGTGTTTCAGGGAGGCTTTTTCCTGGGCCAAGGCCAGAGGATGACTCAGCAGGTTGGGACATAGCTGGCTTCTGTTGAGGTACGGAGAGAGCTTCCCTGCAGTGTACTGGACACAATTTCCAGTCAGTAGGAATGCGTGCAGACTGCTCCGCTCCCTCTTGTTGATCCACAGAGGCCTCACCAGCTTCAAGTCATGAAAACAAAAATTGTTTGGGAGGACAGAATGTGACTTTTGGCTTTTCCTTTGGGACTGGGTTAACATGCTGGTGGATGGTAGATGCTGGTAGATGACAGATACAGAATACATTTGTGGGTTCTCCCTTTTTGCTGCCCTTGCTGGTTTCTGGAAAGTGATGCTGTTTGCTCCATTGTTCATGTGACCTCATACATTGGGCATCTGCCTGCAGTGCCTGTTTTGAAAAACAGGTTTATTTTTTAGAAGAGTTTTGCATTCACAGTAAAACTGAGCAGAACTTAGAGAGTTGCCATATAACCCTGACCTCCACATGTGCACAGCCTTCGCCATCTGCATCTCTCAGCAGGGAGGTACATTCTGATGAACCTTCGTTGACACATTATTATCACTCAAAGTTCATAGTTTACATCATGGTTTACTTTTATTTATTTATTTATTCATTCATTCATTCATTCATCCACTCGTTCATTCTAATGTCTATTTATTTTGAGATTGAGAGAGAGAGAGAGAGAGAGAGAAAGGAGGCAAAGGGCAGAGAAAGAGAGAGAGAGAGAATCTCAAACAGGCTTCACGCTGTCAGTGCATTGCCTGATCTGGGGCTCGATCTTACGAACTGTGAGATCATGACCTGAGCTGAAATCAAGAGGTGGAAGCCTAACCAACTGACCCACCTAGTGCCCCTGTGGTTTACTTTTAGTGTTGCACATTCTATGGGTTAACAAATGTATAATGACATGTATCTACCATTATAATAGCACATAGCATAGTTTCATTGCCTTAAAAATCCTTGGTGCTTTGCCCATTCATCTCTCCCTTTTTCCTAACCTCTAGAAACCACTGATATTTGCCCTGTCTCCTTGGTTTTGACTTTTCTAGAATGTTATATAATTGGAGTCATATAGTATTGTATCCTTTTCAGAGTGGCTTCTTTCACTTAGTAGTAAGCATTTAAGTTTCTTGCATGTCTACTGATTAATATTTCATTTTATGGATGTATTACATTTTATTTATCCATTCATCTACTGAAGGACATCTTGATTGCTACCAAGTTTTGGCAATTGTAAATAAAGTTGCTATGAACATCTGTATGCAGGTTTTTGTGTGCATATATGTTTTTAGCTTTGGGTAAATATCAAAGAATTTGATTGCTCAATCATGTGGTAAGAATATGAGTAGTTTTGTAAGAAGCTGCCAAACTGTCTTCCAAAGTTGCTACACCGTATTTCAATCAGCAATGAATGAGAGTTCCTGTTGCTCCACATTGTCACAAGCATTTAGTTCTGTCAGTGTTCTGGATTTTTGCCATTCTATATGTGTGTAATAGTATCTCATTGTTGTTTTAATTTACAACTCCCTAATGATAGCTGATACTTGGCATCTTTTCATATGCTTATTCGCAATATGTTTATCTTCTTTGGTGAGGTGTCTCTTCAGGCCTTTGGTCCACTTTTTAATTGGGCCAGTTGGTTGGTTGTTTTCTTTTCTACTGAGATATAATTGACATATATGTCATTTGACATTGTATTAATTTTAGGTATACAATATAATGATTTGTTATGTGTATATATCACATAATTATTACCACAGTAAGTCTAGTTAACATCCATCACTACATACAGTTACAATCTTTTGTGTGTGTGATGAGAATGTTGAAGAACTACTTTCTTAGCAATTTTTGAATATACAATACAGTATTACTAGTTATAGTTAACATGTTGAACATTACATCCTCAGGTCTTATTTATCTTATAACTGGAAGTTTGTACCTTTTGAACATTTGCTCCCATTTTATCCCTCCTCCTTCCCCCACCTCTGACAACCACTAGTCTGTTCTCTGTATCCATGAGTTTGGTTGTTGTTTTTTGTTTGTTTGTTTTTTAGATTCCACATATAAGTGAGATCATACACTACTTGTCTTTCTCTGTCTGACTTATTTTGCTTAACATAATACCTTCAGGATCCATCCATATTGTTCTAAATGACAGAATTTCTTTCATACACACACACACACACACACACACACACACACACACTACATTTTCCTTATCCATTCATCTGTTGATAGACATTTAGGTTATTTCCATGTCTTGGCTTGTAAATAATGCTGCAATAAACATGAGGGTGCAGATATCTTTTTGAGATAGTGATTTTGTTTCCTTTAGAAAAATACCCAATAATGCAATTGTTGGATCATATGGTATGGTATTTCTATTTTCAATTTCTTGAGGAAACTTCATACTTTTTTCATAGTTTTCCATAGTGGCGGCACCAATTTCCATTCCCACCAACAATGTATGAGGGTTCACTTTTCTCTATATCCTTGGCAGTACTTGTTATTTCTTGTCTTTTTGTTAATAGTCATTTTAACAGGTATGAGGTGATATATCATTGTGGTTTTGACTTGCATTTCCCTGATGATTACTGATGTTGAAAATTTTTTATGTACCCATTGACTATTTGTATGTCTTTCTGGAAAAAATGTCTATTCAATTTCTCTGCCCTTTTTAAAATTGGATTCTTAATTTTTTTGTTATTGAGTTGTATGAGTTATTTGTACATATTTTTTGGATGTTAACTCCTTATTAGATACATGATTTGCCAATATTTTCTCCGATTCTATAGGTTGCCTTTTCATTCTGCTGATGGTTTCCTTTGTCTTATGGAAACAGTCCCACTTACTTTTGTACATTAATATTATATCTCAAAGTTTTGCTGCAATTGCTTATTAGTTCTAGTTTCTTGTCAGTTCTTTTGGATTTTCTGTATATATAGGTGAACAGGTCATCTGTGAACAAAGACAGTTTTATTTCTTCTTTCTTAATGTATACCTTTTATTTCACTTTCTTGTCTTATTGCATTTGCTAAAACTTCTAGTACAGTGGTGTCTATTCCTGATTTTAGAAGAAAGCTTCTGGTTTCTCACATTGAGTATGATATTAGCCATAGATTTTTATAGATATTCTTTATTATTTCTTTTATAGATATTCTTTATTAAGTTGAAGAAGTTCCCCTTTACTCCTAGTTTGCTGAAAGGTTTTTAAAGAAATTAATTAAGTAATCATGAATGGGTGTTGCATTTTGCTTTTTCTGCACCTATTGGTATGATAATGTGATTTTTATTCTTTAGTCTATTGTTACAATAGATTAATTTACTTGATTTTTGAATGTTTAACCAACTTTGCACACTGGGATAAGTCTCCTTGCTTAAAATGTGTAATTCTTTTTATGCATCATTGGATTTTATTTGCTAATGTTTTGCTGAGGAGTTTTGCTTGTATGTTGATGAGATATATTGGCCTATAGTTTTGTTTTCCTGTAATGTTTTTGTCTGGTTTCAGTGTTAGGGTAATACTGGCCTCTTAGAATAAGTTAAGAAGTACTCCCTTTGCTTCTGTCTTCTGGAAGAGATTATACAGAATTGAAATAACTTCTTCCTTAAATGTTTGGTAGAATTCACCAGTGAACCCATCTGAATCTGTTTCTTTATGATTTGGAAAGTCATTAATTACTTATTCAATTTCTTTAATAGATATAGGCCTATTCAGATTGTTTATATCTTTTCTTGTGTGTGTTTGGTAAATTGTATCTTTCAAGGAATTGGTCCATTTCATCTAGGTTATCCAATTTGTATAACTTTGTTTATAGTATATGAAGTTGTTTATAGTATTCTTTTATTATCCTTATTATGTTCATGGGATCTGTAGTGATACCCCTTTTTCATTTCTGATGTTTGTAATTTGTGTCTCTCTCTCTTTTTTTTTAATCTTAGCCTGGCTAGAGGTTTATAAATTTTATTGATCTTTTCAAAGAACCAGCTTTTGGTTTTGTTGATATTCTCCATTGATCTCATGTTTTCAATTTTATTAATTTCTGTCCTAATTGTTATTATTTTTTCCTTCTTCCTTCTCTTATTTTGGTATTAATTTGCTCTTCCTCTAGTTTCCTAAGGTAGAAGCTTGGATTATTCATTTTAGATCTTTTCTGTTTCTTTTTTTAAAATTTATTTTAGAGAGGGAGACAACATGCATGTGAATGGGAGAGAGGGGAGGGGAGACAGAAAGAGATTGAGAATCTGAAGCAGGGCCCATGATCAGCATGGAGCCCAATGTAGGGCTTGATCCCACAACCCTGGGATCATGGCCTGACCCAAAATCGAGTCAGACACTCAACTGACTGAGCCACCCAGGAGCCCCTCTTTTGTTCTTTTTTAATATATGCAATCAATATATTATAAACTTATTGAATTTAACATATGCATTCAATAAATTATAAATTTCCCACTAAATACTACTTTTGCTGCATCCCATAAATTTTGACAAGTTGTTTTTTTTCATTTTTATTTAACTCAAAATATTTAAAAATTCCTCTTGAGATTTTTTTCTTTTCTTGTGTGTTGTTTATTCTCCATGTATTTTGGGATTTCCTAGGTATCTTTCTGTTATTGATTTCTACTTAAATTTCAGTGTTGTCTAAGAGGATATATTGTATTGTTTCTATCATTTTAAATATGTTAAGGTGTGTTTTATGGCCCAGAAAGTGATCTACCTTAGTTACTATTTTTTTTGAGCTTGAGAAGAATGTGTATTCTGCTGTTGTTGGATCAAGTAGTTTATTGATGTCAGTTGTATCCATTTGATTAATGGTGTTTTTGAGTTCAACTATGTCCTTACTGATTTTCTACCTGCTGTATATATCCATTTCTGATAGAGAGTGTTAAAGCCTCCAACTAGAATAATGGATTTATGTATTTCTCCTTGCCGTTCTATCAGTTTTTGCCCCATATGCTTTGATGCTCTGCTGTTAGGCCCATACACATGAACAATTTTTATGTCTTCTTGGGGAATTGACCCCTTTATCATTATGCAATGCCCATCTTTATATTCCTAATAACTTTCCTTGCTCTGAAGTCTGCTCTGTCTGAAATTAATATATCTACTCTTGCTCTCTTTTGATTAGTGTTAGTATAATGTAAATTCTCCATTTCTTTACTTTTAATCTATATGTGCCTTGATATTTAAAGTGAGTTTCTTATAGACAACATACTGTTGGGTCTTTTTAAAAAATTATTTTAATGTTTATTTATTTTTGAGAGAGAGAGACAGAGACAGAGCATGAGTATGAGTGGGGGAGGGGCAGAGAGAGAAGGAGACACAGAGTCTGAAACAGGCTCCGGGCTTTGAGACAGAGCACAGGGCTTGAACTCATGAACCGGGAGATCATGACTTGAACCAAAGTTGGACGCTTAACTGACTGAGCCACCTAGGCGTCCCCCTACCATTTTTTCTTTTTGATCTACTCTGATAATCTTATCTTTTAATTGGTGCAGGTACACCATTGATGTTTAAAGTAATTATTAATTAGTTTAATATCCACCATATTGGTTACTGTTTTCTATTCACTGTCCTTGTTCTCTGTTCCTATTTTTGTCTTCTGCTCTTTTTTGTTTTTGTGTGTGTATGTGGTTTTACCTGCAATGCCTTTTTAGGTAACTCTTTTCCCTCGCCCCGACCCTGCCCCCAAGACACACTCACTTACATGAACCTCCAACTCTGTGCAGCTTGATGTGAACCATGGTGGGGCTGGGCTTCTGGTTCCAGTATTCTTTCTTGCATCTCATGGAGAAGCAAGCAGACAGAGTCTACCAACTTGGCTTCAACCCTTTGGATAACAACAGCCTCTGCCTTCATCATTTCCTGTCTCTAAGGGAGCAAGAGTATCTGATCACTAAGAAAGACATCTCATTTTTCCTGTCTTGGTCTAGGAAGTGGTAGAGTAAGAGGACGTAAAAAATTGAGATTATTATGGTGTCATTGCCAGGCTGGGACCTGGATGCTACTTTGAAGTGACAGAATGAGATTCACATCAAGGAGACTCCCTAATGCTTCTTTGGCCCATGGTGGATAAGTGAGTGAACATTTTATTAGCCTTCGAGAAGGAAGATGCTTGCTTTCTTGTCATTTCCAAATGTTGAATAACCCCTTTAGAAGCTGGAGCAAAATTCAGAGAGTGGAGCTCTGTAAAGGTCTTGGATGCCTTTTAATTTGGGATTTGGTAGAGACTAAATTCTTCTGGCATGTGCTCAGCTCCCCACTGGCATTGTTGAACAGATGGAGTACAGGTGACATTTGCATTTCTGGTGGAGGTTGGGTGTGGTGGGGATTAATTTTAGTTTTCTCTCTTGGTGTCTGCCCCACCTTGGCAAGGCTTATTTAGATCTCAGATGTTAGCTTTTCCTTGGCTAGGGCTGTGAGGTGCCTCACTAGCTTCAGCACGTACACACATAGCCTTGGGCTGTTTACTCCATATTACTTTGTGCCAGATGGGTCTGGTCTTCTCTAATCCACTCAGATCCACAGGTGGGTGATGTCAGTCAGAGCCATGCTGAGAGGTGGGTCTGGTGTGCCACCTGTTCAGAGTGAGAAGGGCCTCCTTGCCACATTCAGCTCTTGCCTTCCTCCTGTATCCTGGTCTTACTACAGCTCTAGGCCCATTTGCTGTGACTTGAAGTATATTTCTGATCAGCTTAGTAGTATGGTGAGAGTTCGGAAGAAGCCATGGTTTCCCAATACCTTTAATTGTCTTTTAGCTATTATTGTGGTCCTCTGGTTATGTGACTGCCCAGCTGTATCCAACTCTGGGTTCAGATCTGTGCTTGAAAAGACAAGCAAACACTGGCAGGAGGCTAAATGTGGGGCATGGGGGTAATAAGCCCAGCTTCAATGACAATCACATCCTCTTCCCCCTCACTTTTCAGTTTGTTTATGAGGCTGTAATGATGGCATGCATGGTAAATTCCATGAGCATTTCTAATTTCTAAGGACTAATTTCTCCCTGGCTATAGTCTGCCAGGAGGAGAGGTGGGGAGATGCCAGGCAGTGGTTGTAGGGCTGACTCTGACCACTGTCCTTCCCCTCTCAATTAGGAAATATGGGCTACTGGGGGGGGGGAGGGGATGAAGTGTCACTCACCTTGATATGTTGGTTTTTTAGAGTGTGCCTTTATTGAGGACCTGGGCCTTATTCTTGTGGGTTATTGTTATTAGTTTACTTTCAGTGGTGCCATGAGCTAGTGTTCCAGCTTCCACCTGAATTCTCAGGAGCACCCACTGGTTTTGGTCTGTACTTGCATTTGAGAGCTCACAATCCTGCAAGGCTATTGGGCCAGATCCTGGCTACTGCATATCTAGTACACTCTACTCACTTGGCCCTGTCAAAATGAAATATTTTTAAAATTCCTAAGTCTCTGAAGCTTGCTCATTTACCTCCTATAGTCTAACTCTATACTTTCCAACATTTTTTCATGACAGAGTTTACATAGAACATGATACCATGTAGATGAGAGGGCTCATTCCTAGGCAATGGTCCAGCACTGGGGAGTAGGTTCTGGCTTCCATAAGCCTTGTTCCTACCTTACATTCACCTGGCTGTTCCGGGGACTGTGGGAATTTGTATTTTCCTCTGGCACAACTGTACCCCGTACACAAGTGTGCTGCATCAAAGTTTAGAAGCCCTGGCCCAACACCTACTACAGACCACAATCTCAGGTGCAGCCAAAAGTTCCATCTACAAACATCTTTCAAGGTATCCCCAGGGGTAAAAATACTTGCCCAAGGTGTTGTGAGTTAGGAAGAACTAAGTTCCTACAGTTTGGCACTTTTCTCAGTGCAGTCTGCCACCATTTTCCTTTCTGAGGGATAGATGGATACCAACATTGCATGTCCCCTGTCCCTCCAGGTTAGCATGCCTAGGCTCTTTAGCTCTCTGGCCACATTTTGATGCTTAGGATGCTTCTTCCTACCCACTACATCCCTAACTATTTCCCGACTTCCACATATCTCTAACCTCCCAGGAGCCAACAGTGGGGTAAGTCCCAATTTTGCTACATCTTCTGCATAGCTTAAAACATTGTTTCTTACGATATGGTTGAAGGCATCACTGGGTGCTCATCTGATACCATCTGCTCTTGTTACTGTGACCCAGACCTTGACGACTGGCCGAGTGCAATGCAGGTATTGCAAGAGCACTCTAGTCCTCTTTAACTCTTTGGACTGTGTGGTACCAGGTATTGCTTCTTGTACTTAAACAGGGCTATGAGCATGCTCATCGATCCATCCATTTCTTTATCTACTTGTTTAACAACCTATTCAACAAATGCTGGCCAATGGGGATATAAAGATCAAAGACATAGTTCTTGCTTTCTAGAAGTTCAGTCTAGTGAGGGAGACCTTAGAAGTATAATGATGGTTTGCATGAAAAATTCCACGTGAGTGCTTTGTGAACACAGAAACAGGGGACCTCACACTTGGAGAGTGGGCCATGGAGATTCCTTGCCTGAGATGAGATGACTGAAAAAATTGAGTCTTTTCCTTTTCTTCTTTCTTTTTTTCTTGAACTGAATCATGTAGGATGCATGTTAACTGCGTGAAGGAGAAAGGTTCTAGGTAGCAGGAAAACTATGTAGAGCTAGGAAGCATGTTAGAGAGCTTGGCATATTTGGGGTACTGCAAATGCCACAATTTTGTTTGGTCATAGTGGTGTTCTAATGGAGAGCAGAAAATAGGATAAAGATTTCTCTAAAACATTTCTGGAGGAGAAAAGGGAGACTGCCATGTTAGCCTGCCATGATCAGAGTACACTTTTGAAATGAGAGTGTCTGTAAGATTCAAAACAATATATAGGAGCGCTGGGATGTTTTATCTGGATGAAAGAGAGATTTAGATAACAGGCTGGGCTTGACTAAACTTGTTATGTATGACTTCTGTGAGTGTAGGCATCACAATTGGGAAAGGAAGATTGCATTCTGAATCTTGGTTCTTTCACTCAAAAGACAGCATAATCCTGGGCAAGTTACATGACATTTATAAACTGGTGTCCCGTTAATAAAGATGGTTTTCATAATGTCTACCTCACCAGGGTTGATGTTAGAAATAAGTCATATAATTTATTGATGTATGAAAGAACCTAACGTAAAACACCTGACAAATGTTAGTTTCTCTGTCTTTTTTCCTCTCCCCATTTTTTTCCTTCTTTTTTCCCTTTTCACCTTCCCTTGCTCATGAATCTTACTTATTAAGTAAGTAATACAGGTCAAACACCTTGCAAGGGTCTGTGTTATCCATTATGGTTGCCACTAGCCATACACGACTATGGAACACTTGATGTGTGTCTAGTCCCCATTGAGATGTGCTATGAGTGTAAAATACAGAAAGTAAAGACTTAGTACAAAGAAAAAAAAAAAAGGAATGTGAACTATCCCATCAATTTTTCAATAAATCACACATACTTAAATGATAACACTTTGGATATATTTTGGTTAAGTAAAACATAGTCTTAAGATTAATTTCACCTGTTTCTTCTTACTGTAAAAGATGTGGCTGCTGGAAATTTAAAATTACATATATGGCTTGCATTTTATCTCTATGGGACAGTGCTGTACTGGTTGTTGGGGACTCAGTGGTGAAAAGAAATGCTGATCTTGCAGAGCTTTTAGTGTAGTGGGGGAAGTTGGGAAACTACCACCGATGACAAAAACAACAAAAATAAATAAATGAAAAAACAACAAATATAAAATTCCACATTGTAATAAGTACCGTGAAGAAAGGTTTTCTATGGGCAGGAAAACTGGAGGACCTAATTTAGGCTGACTGGTCATGGGAGCCTCTCTGAAGAAGAAACATTTTCGCTGGGCCTTCGGGAAGGCCTTCCTACATGAAGTTTCCAGGAAAAAGTGGAAACAGAGTTCCAGACAGAGGAAACAGACTGCCAGTTGATATTTGTTAAGTCTACCAAACACCTGGCCTGTGGTATGGAGCTGCCAGGAACAAGAAAGGTCCCTGTGTCTTCGGAGCTTGTGGTCTGGTGAGGAGACAGAAAAGGCAGGTTCCTGAGTGTGCAGGGCTGAGGCAACTACCAGCTGGTAGTGTTTCTCCTTCTCTCTTCACACTGCCTCGGACCATCACAGACCATAGCCTTGGCTGTGAAGCTCCTCTGGGCCAGTCAGTTCTTTCATCATGGGTAACACTTACATTTGTCCCTTTTCCTCTGTTCTCACTGCTCTGTTCCAACTCAGACTCGTCATCTCAGAAACAAGCGTCTGCAATAGCCTCTTAACCAGTTTCCTTGCCTCCAGCCTCTTGTTCCCTTTAATACCTTCTGTGCGTGGCTGTCAGATTAATCTTCCTGAAATACCATTTACACCACGTAACTTCTTTTCTTCAAAGCTTTTACTAGCTTCCTGATACTGGCAGGGGAGCCGTATGTCAGGTGCTCTGCACTTGTCTCAATTTTCACCCTTTCCTTTTCCTGTCGTGGATAATGACAGTTCCCAGCGAAGCTCAGTCTACAGCCGGAATTGCAGCTTCTTTGGCTGACATTGAGCAGCCTTTGAAGCCTCATCTCTAGCCATCTTCCCGTATTTCCACTTCGGCCCTACATTGCCTTCTGGGCTGGAGTCCTCATTGTCCTTGAAGCACACAGGGAGGGGCAAGGGCAGATTAGTAAGAGCATGGGTTCCAGAGTCACCCACACCAGCTTCAAATCCCAGCTCTGCCATTTAACTAGAACCCTTTCAGTAAGTTACTTATCTTTTCTAAGCCTTGGTTTCCTCCTTTGTTAATACCAGGAGGCTAGCAGTAATTTGTATCCTTTGAGAATAGGTGGGAGGATAAGATAAGACACTGTAAGTAGAGTATTTTGCAGGTGCTTCCTCCATATTAAGCCCTAATCTATGCACACTGTTTAAGTAAATGGTAAACCATATATGTGCTGACTAACAATGCTGCCTCCAGAAATCTCTGGCCTTGCTTTCTTTTTTATTTTTTTTGCAACCTCCTTATATCTGGTGATGGATTGTGATCTGACTTCTGTGTAGCTGCGATGCCGACCAGACACTGAATAGTGGTGTCAGGGAGCTAGATGGGGCCTCAAGAGACCATCCAGTGTAGGACCCTGAGGCCCCTCACTGTGTTCGAGTAGATTCTAAGGAGTTACTTGAAAAATCTTTTTAGCCCTTGTGGGGCTTATTATTTTTCTTGCACGGCAGTCTCTGGTTGGCTTTCCCTCCCCAAAGTCCTGTTATTGCTGGTTTATCACATGTTTTTGTCCGCTTTTAATTAGATGTCTTTTTTGACTTCTGTCAATGAGCAACAGTGAAAAAAAGGTTTGAAGCTGGGAATAGAGGAGACTGGCGGTTTAGTTACACCTCAGTTATGAATCTTCAGGTGAGTCGTCTTCTCCCCACATTCCTGATCATACTTCATAACGTCCTTCATGGAATTAACCAGATCATGGGCTTGGAAGTGTTAAAAGTCTCACACAGATTTAAGGTGCTGTCTTTCCTCACCTGTTTTGTTTTTGTTGGACTTGGTATAAGACTCATTGTTAAAAGGAGGAGGCAATGTGAGGTCTTCTCATAGGAAACGTAGACAGTGCTACAGGTAGGCTTAAGGAAAACTAGTCATAAGGAATTCTTGTTATTTTATTTTATTTTACTTTTGTTTTATTTTAAGGTTTATTTATTTTGAGAGAGAGAGAGAGAGAGAGAGCACATGTGAGGGAAAGTGGGGGAGGGGCATAGAGAGAGGGAGAGAGAATTCCAAGCAGGCTCTATGCTCAGTGCAGAGCCTGATGCGGCACTTGATCTCACCAACCGTGAGATCATGACTTGAGCCAATATCAAGAGTCAGATGCTTAACCCACTGAGCGAACTATGCAACTTGCATTTTAAATAAATAATGAAAAATATAATCACCAAAACAGTTCCAAATTTTTTTTCTCCCATCAGTTTTGGATTACAACAGGATAGGTTACAATTCAAACAAATTAAGTTACAAAGAACACATTGTGCTTCAGAGTCCTCTGAGTAATTAGGAGTCTTTTTTAAGGTAGGAAGCTCTAAGTGGAAGGAAATCTTTGGGTCAAGATTGACTTTTATATTTGCAGTCAAAGGCAGAAAGTGAGTAAATGTGGCTACAGTCATGTTTCTCAATTTTTTTTTTAGACCAAGACATAAAAATCTCACATCATCTATTAGTATTTTAAAACAGGTATTTAAAATACGTAAATATAATTTATGATATATATGATTTTGAGAGCATCATCTTCATCAGGAAACACTGAACAAGGGACTTCATCTTTCTTTGCATTTATCTCTTTGTAAAATGTAGTATGTAGTAGTTTGTCATCAAGAGCAGAATATAATACCTGGTCTAGGGTTAGTGCATCATAAATACTTTTGAAGTAAGGATAAGTGAAAATTAACAAAAAAGTAAATTTTGGGGGTGCCTGGGTGGCTCAGTCGGTTAAGCGTCCGACTTTGGCTCAAGTCATGATCTCGTGGTTTGTGAGTTCAAGCCTCGCATCGGGCTCTGTGCTGACAGCTCAGAGCCTAGAGCTTGTTTCAGATTCTGTGTCTCCCTCTCTCTCTGACCCTCCCCCCATTCATGCTCTGTCTCTCTCTCTCAAAAATAAATAAACATTAAAAAAATTTAAAAATAAAGCAAATTTTTAACAACTCATTTATGGAGACCAAAATGTCTATAAATTACCCCATCTAAATTACTTTGGTATGTGACTATAGGAAAAGAAATAAAGTACCAACAGGAATTCAGAAGATATATTGTATTTGTTAAACCATTAAAGGAACAGCAAGATTAATATAGTGCCCATCATACTTGACCACCTTTATGTCCAGTCCTTCTTTTTTTTTCCTTCCAAATTTTTATTTAAATTCTATTTAGTTGACATATAGCATAATGTAGGTTTCAGGAGTAGAATTTACTGGTTCATTACTTAGATATAACATCCAGTGCTCATCATAATAAGTACCCTCCTTAATACACATCACCCATTTAGCCCATCCCTCCTCCCACCTCTCCTCCATCAGCCCTCAGTTTGTTCTCTGTTGTTAAGAGTCTCTTATGGTTTGCTTCCCTCTCTCTCTCTCTTTTTCCCTTCCCATATGTTCATCTGTTTTGTTTCCTAAATTCCACATATGAGTGAAATCATATGATATTAGTCTTTCTCTCACTGACTTATTTCACTTAGCATAATACATTCTAGTTCCATCCACACTGTCACAAATGGCAAAATTTAATTCTTTTTGATAGTTGAGTGATATTCCATTGTGTGTGTGTGTGTGTGTGTGTGAGTGAGTGTGTGTATGCCACATTTTCTTTATTCGTTCCTCTGTCAATGGACATTTGGCCTCTCTCCATAGTTTGGCTATTGTTGATAATGCTGCTATAAACATTGGGGTGCATGTACCTCTTCCAATCTGTATGTTTGTATAAATGAATAGTAATGCAATTGCTGGGTCATAGGGTAGTTCTATTTTTAACTTTTGGAGGAACCTTCACACTGTTCTCCAGAGTGGCTGCATGGTTTGAATTCCTACCAACACTGTAACAGGGTTCCCCTTTTTTTGCATCATTACCAACGTCTGTTGTTTATGATCAGTCCTTCTAACTTTGAGCCCCACGACTCTTATTCTACTCGTTCAGAACTGACTTTCAGAAGAACCAGCAAAGAACCAATTATTTGGTGGCTCTGATGCTAGGAATCATGAAGAGATTGGAAGAAACATTGAAAATCATCATTGATCAATACTTCCAACCTTAGCAAATAAGAGATTGACCCATTTTTTTGTATTAAAATTTTTTTAATGTTTATTTATTTTTGAGACAAGGAGAGACAGAGCATGAACAGGGGAGGGTCAGAGAGAGGGAGACACAGAATCCAAAACAGGTTCCAGGCTCTGAGCTGTCAGCACAGAGCCCGATGCAGGGCTCGAACTCACGGACTGCGAGATCATGACCTGGGCCAAAGTCGGCCGCTTAACTGACTGAGCCACCCAGGTGCCCCAAGATTGACCCATTTTTAATATCAGAGGACTTTTGGGATCCCTCCCTACCCCATCCAACAATTGGGTTGTGGCTATACTTTTAGTATCTATTGATTGAGAAAAAAAAAAGACATACCAGTTCAGGTGGCCTCTTACAATGGCATCTTGATGCAGGGGTCTGTAGCTTACCTGATGATACCACTGTTTTAGATCAAATTCCTCATTTCACAAATGAGGCAATGGGACAGTTTTGATTAAGAAATACCCAGGATAGGGATGCCTGGGTGGCACAGTTGGTTGAGTGTCTGAGTCTTGATTTTGGCTCAGGGCATGATCCAAGGGTTCTGGGATTGAGCCCTGTGTCAGGCTCCATGCTTAGTATGGATTCTCTCTCTTTCTCTCCTTCTACCCCTCTCCCTTACTCACTCTCTCTCTAAAAAGAAAAGAAAAATAGCCAGGGTATAATTCAGAAAAGTACAGGATATTTATTTATTTATTTATTCATTTTTAATTTTTTTTTAATGTTTATTTTTTGAGAGAGAGATTGACATAGTGTGAGCATGGGAGGGACAGAGAGAGAGAGAGAGAGGAAGACACAGAATCTGAAGCAGGCCCCAGGCTCTGAGCTGTCAGCACAGAGACTGACGTGGGGCTCGAACCCACAAACAGTGAGATCATGACCCTAGCCGAAGTCGGACACTTAACCGACTGAGCCACCCAGGCGCCCCCAGAAATTTACAGGATGTTTAAATATAGATCTGGAAATATTCAAAAGTCATGACCTGTGACTTTGTGGTGCAACGGTAGTGTGTCTGACTCTAGAAGTCACAGCTAAATCAACTTGAGATCTCTTACTCAGAGAAACATGTCAGTCTCTTCTAATGAATTTCATGCTTGGAGAAACAGAGATATTATCTTTTCCCCCCAAGTTTGTTTATTTATTTTGAGAGAGAAAGTGAGCACACAAACAGGGGAGGGGCAGAGAGAGGAGAGAAATATTTCTTTTTCAAGTTTATTTGAGAGAGAGAGAGAGAAAGAGAAAGGCAGAGAGAGAGGGTGAACAAGCAGGGGAGGGGCAGAAAGAAAGACAGAATCCCAAGGAGGCTCCACACCATCACCATCAGCACAGAGCCTGATGCAGGGCTGGAACCCATGAACAGTGAGATCGTGACCTGAACTGAGATGGAGAATCAGATGCTTAACTGACTGAGCCACTCAGGCACCCTGAAACAGACATATTCTTGAATTCTTTCCTCTTATGTTCATGTGGCACTTCAGTGTCAAATTCTTCCCCAGCTTCATGGGTATGGCTTGAGAAATCTCTACCCTGAGCTGTTGCAATGTTCTTTACCCAATGGAAATCCTTTCATGGGATGCCAGATAAAACACAGGGCACCCAGTGAAATTTGAATTTCAAATAACACATGAAACATGTAGGACATATTTATGCTAAAAAAATTTGTTGCTTATCTAGAATTCAGATGTCACTGAGTATCCTATACTTTTGTTGTTGTTGTTGTTGTTGTTGCTGCTGCTGAATTTGGTCTACACCACATTGTCCAAAGTGGTACCAAGTGTTGAAGGGCAGGAACTGGAAATGTGGGTGACATTCTTGCATAGTTGTCAACACTGGTTATTGACATATTTTCTGGGGACCTTTAAGATCTCTGTCAAAGGCTATGAGGCTTGTGTATAGTTTTCTCATGAAGCCTTGCTTTTTTTTATGGACATGTAACTCAACTCAGACACTGGCAGCCCAGCCTAGAAAAATTTACTCTTTCTTCTTTATTCCCTATGTTCATTCTCATTTACCTTGAGGTTTGTCATGACCTTGTGCCCTGCCCTTCTGTAAGGTGGAGGCAGAAACAAAGGTGGATATTTCTTTGGGCTGAAGTAATGACTTTAAGGGTGAATCAAGGGACAGGGGATAGGGCAGGAGGGAAGGAGTCTTCAACTCACTCTGACCCCTCATTTTCTTGTATAGGAGTCAGAGCATTTTCCATGGAGTACAGCGAAGTACAAAACTCTCCACTTTTTGTTGTCTGAATGTGAATTTAGAGGAGGCCAGAGTTTTTTTGTTTTTAATTTTTGTTTAACATTTTTTTTATTTTTGAGAGAGAGAAAGAAATAGAGAGAGAGACAGAGAATGAGCAGGGGAGGGTCAGAGAGAGAGGGAGACACAGAATCCTAAGCAGGTTCCGGGCTCCAGGCTCTGAGCTATCAGCACAGAGCCCAAAGTGGGGCTTGAACCTCGAGATCATGACCTTAGTCAAAGTTGGCGCTTAACTGACTGAGGCACCCAAGCGCCCCTAGAGGAGGCTAGAGTTTAGATGCCTATCAGAGATGCCTATTTCTGTCTCTTCTTTTTTTTTTCTTTTTTCTTTTCTTAGTTTCTCTCTCCTGTACACATTTGATTCAAAATAAAATCTGGCATTGGGCCAATTTTTTTTCGCTTATTTAATTTGTAAAATGGGATATTCTAGGATTTTCTTAACTCCAATTGTGAAATCAATGATTTTATTCCCAAACCATGCAGAGTACAATGACAAAGCCAAAGAAACAGCCCATTTGAATGAATATTCACATTGAAATTATGCCACCTCAGGGGCAAAGCTGGGTAAAAGAATGGCTTTCATAACAGATCCTTTGAGTTAGAGAGCTTTTGCTTTTTAAGAAGTTGGAAAAAAAGCACTGCAAATTAGGCTACTTGTTGCATGGGATTTTGTTTCTTGCCCAGGAAATGGGATTTTGAAGGTTAATTTTACAAAATTCTATGATGACGAATGCCAAAATTCACTCCCTTTGGTGGTGAGGGTGGACTATTTAGAATCAGAGCATGTGCAGAAATTAGAAATAGAGCACTTAGTGGTAGGCTCTAACAATTAGAAGAAAGTAAGAGCTAGAAAGCAGTAGCATGAGTTGGCTTAAGAGTAGGAATTGCTTAGGGGCGCCTGGGTGGCTCAGTTGGTTAAGCATCCTGATCTCATGGTTTGTGAATTTGGTTCCCACATCAGGCTCTGTGCTGACAGCTCAGAGCCTGGAGCCTGCTTCGGATTCTGCATCTCCCTCTTTCTCTGCTTCTCCGCCTCTCATGCTCTGTCTCTCTGTGTGTGTCTCTCTCTCAAAAATAAACTTAAATTTTTTTTTTTAAAAAAAGCATAGGCATTGCTTAGATTTATTGATCTAACATTTTTTAATGCAAGCTTGGTGCTTGAATGAGTAAGGAACTCCTGGTTAGTGAGGAGAGATTGAGAGTAAAAGTGCAAGAAAGTGCTGTGGTAAAGGGATGTGCAGGTACTGAGGGCCAGAGGAGGTGCAGTGTAAATTAGACTGGAGGTTCATGATCAAGAGAAGAGTCACCTCCAAGGCCAAGCCCTTCCAGCTTTCATTTCTCCTTTGTGAGTCTTGCAGTCATAGCCTTGGATTTAAATCAGGACAGCCTTGATTTCTAACATGCTGCTATGTTGTCAGGCTCAGTGACAGAAAAACTGGGTCTCTGCTTGACTTTTCCATTTATTTTCATCTTTCCCAAGTTTTCAAATGGAAAATTTCAAGAAGATCCCAAAGTAGAAGAAATAGTATAACATACTTGTTACCTAGTTTCAACAATCACTAACTCATAGCCAATTTTCTTTCATCTATTTCCTAATCCATATTTTTCCTCCCCCAAATCATTATTTTCGTGTTAGAATTCTCCAGAGAACAGAACCAGAAGGATGTATGTATATGTATATACAAATACATGGGGTTGGAGAAAGAGAGAGAGAGAGAGAGATATTAGAGGAATTGACTCTTGCAATTATGGGGGCTGGCAAGTCTGAAATCTGAAGTCCTAAACCGGCAGGCTGGAGACCCAAGGAAGAGTTGATGTTGCAGTTCCTATTGGGAAAACAATCTGGAGGCCAGATTACTTCCTTTCTCTTAAAGCTTTCAAATGATTAGATGAGCTCTCCACTGCCCCCCCCCCCCCCGGTGTGGAGGGTAATCTGCTTTATTCAATGTCTAAATGTTGAATGTCGATTCTGTCTAAAAAATACCTTCACAGCAACATCTAGATGGTGTTTGACTAAAAATTGGGTATCATGAGCTTAGCAAGTTTAACACAAAATCAACCATTACAATTTGAAACTAATTCAAGTCATATTGTTTGGTCCATAATATTTCAGTGTGTATCTCTAAAAAATAAAGATTCTTTAAAAAACTTAAACACAATGCTATTATTACCCCTATGAAATTTAAAATCCTGAATTATTTTTATTTGAATTAAGATCTAAATATTGTCCATACATCGCAATTGTAGATACCACTCAGAACTCTCTATTGGTATATGTGTTCTCCTTTTACCTCTGTTTTTCTTAAATTTATCTGTTGAAGAAACTAGTTTGTCCTGTATAATTTTGCATCATCTGGATTTTACTGTTGTATCCCTAAGATATCATTTGACATGCTCCTCTGCCCCTGAATGTCCTATCAATTGGTAATTATATAGAGAGGCTGAATCACACCGAAGCTAATTTTTTTTTTTTTTTTTGCAAGAATACTTCAGGCACACCTTGTCAGGTTATCTCTCTGGGATGTCAACCATTTTTTAAAAAATTTAAATCCAAGTTAGTTAACATAGTGTAATAATGATTTCAGGAATAGAATTTAGTGATTCATCACTTATATACAACACCCAGTGCTCATCACATCAAGTGCCCTCCTTAATGCCCATCACCCATTTAACCCATGCCCTCACCCAACACCCCACCACAACCTCAGTTTGTTCTCTGTATTTAAGAGTCTGTAATGGTTCGTCTCCTTCTCTGTTTTTATCTTATTTTTCCTTCCCTTTCCCTATGTTCATCTGTTTTCTTTCTTAAATTCCACATGAGTGAAATCATATATTTGTCTTTCTCTGACTGACTTATTTTGCTTAACACAATACACTCTAGTTCCATCCACGTTGTTGCAAATGGCAAAATTTCATTCTTTTTGATCACCGAGTAATATTCCATTGTGTGTATATACCACATCTTCTTTATCCATTCATCAGTCGATGGACATTTGATCTCTTTCCATACTTTGGTTATTGTTCATAGTGTTGCTGTAAACATTGGGGTGCATGTGCCCTTCCGAATCAGCATTTTTGTATCCTTTGGATAAATACCTAGTACTGCAATTTCTGATTTATAGGGTAGTTCTATTTTTAATTTTTTGAGGAACCTCCATACTGTTTTCCAGAGTGGCTGCACCGGTTTGCATTCCCACCAGCAGTGCAAAAGGGTTCTTTCTCTGCGTCCTTGCCAATATCTGTTGTTGCCTGAGTTGTTAATTGTAGCCATTCTGACAGGTGTGAGGTGGTATCTCATTGTGGTTTTGATTTGTATTTAGCCATCTTTGTTTATTAGTGGCTGAGTTTATTAATTCATTAGGGCTTGTGAATTCTAAATTCTATCACTTCTTCTGCATTTACTAGCTGAAATATTTATATAAAGAGGAATTTCCCCCCATTAACTATTGAGGTATAGTTCTTCCTAATTCTTAAAAAAATTTTTTTTGATGTTTATTTTTGAGAGAGAGAGAGAGAGAGCACAAGGGGGAGAGGGGCAGAGAGAGAGAGGGAGACACAAAATCAGAAGCAGGTTCCAGGTTCCAAGCTGTCAGCACAGAGTCCAACACTAGGCTTGAACCCATGAACCGGGAGATCATGACCTGAGCCGAAGTCAGACTCTTAACCAACTGAGCCACCCAGGCACCCAGTTCTTCCTAATTCTTCATTCCAGCATTTCCCAAATTGGAGTTGATAATTCCTAGGCATCTGCCAACATGTTCTTGTGGGCAGAGAAAGAGGTCTGTAAACTTTCTATTATAATAATCTAACTCTGCACTTTCATTTCAACAAGAACTGAGAAATATTATTAGCATCTCCTAGATCACCTGCATACACATCTTATATCGGAGTTCAACCAATGATATCTGTGCTGCAGCTTACATTTCTATTTAGGATTGTGACAGGCAAGAAGCACTGCTTTAATTATCAAGGGTTGATGCATAAAGAATATGGACTTAACATGCCAAACAGCCTTTCAGTGGAATTTAATTTGAATAGAAAATTGAGTCAACTGGGGGACAAAATAATATACATGTTCTGAACCAAAAAGAATATACCCTGGAGCTGTCAGTGTGATAGTCATGCTGTGAAAGTCCATTTATTTTAGCAGAAGTAATTATTATATTTTATTTGTTTCTTTGGTTGTGTTGGTTTTGTAGTTTTTCTTATATTTAATTTGTAAATTGGTTTATTTTTATAATTGTCCAAATATATATTTTTACTATGTAAGAAAGTTTATAATAAAAACAATTTAAGGCAACATAGTGGCTCTGGAAAGAATTTTTTTTTTTTTTTTTTTACTTTTAAAATGTCTGCATATTACACGAGTTTGAGAAACACTGCTTTGTCCCATTGTGGCTTTCATAAGCTATTAGTGAATCTCACTTTCAGTGTAATTTGTCTTGTTAAGGAGTGACCCTCTTGCTGAGGGTATTTGGAATCCAACAGTGTGCATCTAGAGACCGACACCCTGGGACACTCCAAGGAAAGACTTGTACTGGGGAAAGGGTGTTTTGGGGCCCTCTGCCCTTCCTGACAGCATTGTAAACCACCAAATGCAGGCAGCTGCTTCCTTGTGTATTGTTCACTGGAGCCTTGTAAGGTCTGGTAAATGGAGAATCTTAGGCTGTGCCTACACATCACCAAAACAACTCTTTGGAAAGATAAAAAGCAGAATAAAAACCACCTAAAGCAGTCTTCTGCAACTTAAAAAAAAATTTTTTAAGTGTTTATTTATTTTTGAGAGACAGAGCGTGAGTGGGGGAAAGGCAGAGAGAGAGGGAGACACAGAGTTCCAAGCAGACTCCAGGCTCTGAGCTGTCAGCACAGAGCCCGACCCGGCCCAAACCCACGAACTGTGAAGTCCTGAGCTGAGGTCAGATGTTTAAGGGACTGAGCCACCCAGTCATCCCAGTCTTCTCCAACTTTAATGCGATGATGAATTCCCTGGGGGATTTTTTTTAAAATGCAGATTCTGACTCAGGTTGGGGGTGGGACCAGAGAAGCTGCATTTCTAACCCTCCCAAGTGGTGCTGCCCCTTACCCCGTATATTAACTATTTTGTTGATATGTCCCAGTCATTTTACTTGATTTTCCTTGGAGAATATATGTCAAGTTCTCAGTACAGTGTTTGAGACAGCCAGCATTCAGTGAACGATTCTTGTTATGGTTGTAACAATTAGCTTTTGAGGTGTGGAGGGCAGAAATGATGGAAGAGAGGGTGAGGATTAGAGGTGGACAGACTTGAGTCAAGATTCCAGTTTTTCCACTTACAAACTTATGGACTTGGGAAGTGAGTTAACTTTTCAAGTCTCTGTCTGGTTAAATGATTCCTCTCATGGAATCGAGAGGACTTTATTTTGGCTCCTAGAGTGGTGGGTTCTCTAAAGGGTCATTTTTCTTCCGTTGTCCCTTTTGGACATAGACTTGGGGTTGAGTCTTGGGTTCAGTCATGACACTATAATCACATTACAGTTCTTATGAAATGCACCTCTTTGCTATTATCTCTAACACAGTGATAATAATTATGGGATTAAATTCATTGGTGCGTGTCAGGTGTGTTGGCATAGAATAGGAACCCTGTCACCATGAGCCTTTCTCTCCACTTCACTTCACGTTGTGGTTGGTGAGGCTGACTAACCTTAGATGGCAGGTTTATGAGAAGGGCCCAATGCTTTCAACTCTGGCTAACTAGAATCATCTGGAAAGCTTACAAAATGAAAAAGGAAAGAAAGAAAGAAAGAAAGAAAGAAAGAAAGAAAGAAAGAAAGAAAGAAAGAAAGAAAAAGGATTCCCAGGCCTCACCCTCAGACATTCTGATTTAATTGTTCTGCGTGGGAACCAGAGGCTCTAAGTGTTTTTCTCGTTCTCAGATGGTTTTGCTGTGGTAGCTGTGTGGAGAACCACTGCTCTAGCAGACATTGAAACCCTGATCGCCATCACCGGACCCTGAGCATTCCTCCTAACTTGCGTGGACCAATCACACCTCTTCCACCTCCACTCCAGCCTTTCTGGTTGTTTCTTCTTATTCACTTGTCTAATTTTTATGCATTCCTGCAACTCCACTCCTACTGCTGCCCCTCCCTTGGCACATTGGGGGAAGCACTTCCAGAGCCCATCACAAGCAGGCAGGGCAGGGGAGATTAGGCTTGTGGTGCCGCCTGACCCCGCTCTTCACATCCTGGACATGCACAGAAATCACAGTGGGCACCAGCCTGAGGAGGAAGGATAGCCGTCTGGAGAGTTTTGAGACATTTATGCAGTACCTACTATGCGGCAGGAACTTTACTAGCATTAGGTCAGTTTATCCTCAGCTTTATAAAGTAGTTCTATTAATGGAATAATTCCCATTTTATAGAAGAAACTGAGGCAAAGTTAAATAATATGCTTCAGATCAAGCATACAGAGGTGAATCTGGTCTTTGGATTCAAGTAGTCTGATTCCAGAATCTGAGTTATTAATCCCCTGGGGGGGGGGGGGATTTTAAAATGCTGATGCCCAGGTTTACCCACACTAATTGAAGCAATTCTAGGAGTTGAGATCCAGGCATTGGTTGCCTTTTTTGTTAGGTCTTCAAGGGATTCTATGTACAGCCAGGATCAGAAGTAGACATCACTATGCTTTTGAGCCTCCCTCAGTGACATGGATCCTGCGAGTCTGTCGAAGCCTCCTTCTATTACTGTTCTCTTCTTCCCCTCTGTCAGTGATTTTTAAAAATGTTGTTTTTGTGATTGTCAGAAGCCCTTCTTGTGACTGGCATTCCTAAGGGGGTGTGGTCAGTTTTGGCCTCAAAGATGTTCATGCCCTAATCTCTAGAAACCCAGAAGATGTTACCTTACATGTACAGGGGTGGCAAAAGTTGACTTCTACCCGTGTTGGTTTTTTAGCTGGGACTCTTTAACAAAAAGACAGATAACAAGAAGAAAACAGTTTTTTAACCTGTGCAGTGCACATCACTCAGGAGAAACCTTAACGAAAAGTAACTCAAAGCAGCATCTTAGAATTCTGGCTTATGTACATCTTTAACAAAGAACAAGACATTTGTAGAGAAAGGACAGGACAAAGTAAATCAGTTTTAAGCTTCCAAGGACAGAAAACCATGGGAAGATAAATATACGGGAGGGAACTAATGGAATAAGTTTTGTTTGCGGATTTCTCTGGTGCCATCTCTGGGCTGATAAGCATCTGTCTCCAGTGAAAGGGGAATTTATAACCTGTGTTTAGTCAGTAAAAGGGAGGATATAGAGAGTTTTCGCTGCATTCTTTTTTTTTTTATATATATATGAAATTTATTGTCAAATTGGTTTCCATACAACACCCAGTGCTCATCCCAAAAGGTGCCCTCCTCAATACCCATCACCCACCCTCTCCTCCCTCCCACCCCCCATCAACCCTTAGTTGGTTCTCAGTTCTCAACAGTCTCTTATGCTTTGGCTCTCTCCCACTCTAACCTCTTTTTTTTTTTTTTTTTCTTCCCCTCCCCCATGGGTTCCTGTTAAGTTTCTCAGGATCCACATAAGAGTGAAACCATATGGTATCTGTCTTTCTCTGTATGGCTTATTTCACTTAGCATCACACTCTCCAGTTCCATCCACATTGCTACAAAAGGCCATATTTCATTTTTTCTCATTGCCACGTAGTATTCCATTGTGTATATAAACCACAATTTCTTTATCCATTCATCAGTTGATGGACATTTAGGCTCTTTCCATAATTTGGCTATTGTTGAGAGTGCTGCTATGAACATTGGGGTACAAGTGCCCCTATGCATCAGTACTCCTGTGTCCCTTGGATAAATTCCTAGCAGTGCTATTGCTGGGTCATAGGGTAAATACAAATCAAAACCACACTCAGGTATCACCTCACGCCAGTCAGAGTGGCCAAAATGAACAAATCAGGAGACTATAGATGCTGGAGAGGATGTGGAGAAACGGGAACCCTCTTGCACTGTTGGTGGGAATGCAAATTGGTGCAGCCGCTCTGGAAAGCAGTGTGGAGGTTCCTCAGAAAATTAAAAATAGACCTTCCCTGCATTCTTAATTGCCTTCAGCTCAAAATAATTTTTATGTCAAAGAGACATATTTTGGGGTGACACATTCTGGTTTCCTTCACATGGTAAAAGGTGTTTGGAAGATCTGATTAAATTAAGGATTTGGGGATGAGGAGATGACTATGGATTATTCAGGTTAAGCCCAATGTAATCACAAGGGTCCTTATAACAGTAAGGCAGGAGAATCAGAATCAGGACAAGTGGAAACAGGAGAATGGGGTCAGCGTCAGTGAGAGAGAATGAGGTCTGAGTGAGACTCATTTCAGACTTTTGACCTCCAGAATCGTAAGATGTTGAAGTAATTTGTTAAAGCAACAACAGGAAACTAAAACAAGGTTATTATGGTGTTGCAGAAAGAAAACCGCCAATCTGTACCCCAGAGATTTGGGTTGCTTTTCTGCCTTGTACCACTTATTGGCTACAAACATTCAGGCAAGCTGCCAAATGTCTAAATGCCTCTTCTGCAAAATGGAACCAGTAAAAATGGATATATTTGAGGGCAGGACTGGGCCAATGGTGTCATAAACTTTACATGTGTTCCCTACTGTAGCCTTGATATTTGAGCTTAGCTCAGCCCAGCCTAGCTCAGAACTTCAGAAGTGGAACCACCGTCCCCACCGCCCCAAACTGAGCCTGAGCGCTCTTATTGCTTTGGGTTATTTTCTCAAGAGCTGAAATTACCCTGCTTCTTTCTTTACTTGTCAGAGGCACTTGCCAAAATCAGGAGTCATTATTTCCTATGTTGCGCCTATCTTTTTTTTTTGGGGGGGGGCTATTTTTAAAAAAATAGTAATTAAAATAAACAACGAGACATACATTTCCTGACACCAAGAGGCAAGGAAACAGAAGAGTTATTCTGCCGACATTTCCTCCCCTACATCAACAAAATTGTACAATGTTTAGGTGTCACCATACTGGTTTCAGCCTCTGCTTGTTTTATTCACTTATTTTTCCAATAGCTGGTTTTGAACATGACTTGTCCTCCCTCACCACCACTTCCATTATTTGAGGGTGGCATTATGCCCACATTATCCATCTTTTTCAACATGGAAGGTGTTCTATATGGATCATAATTTGATTGCACCTGGTCCAAATATATAGTTGGCAGTGATGATATCCAATGCTAAGTCCTTGACCTTGTGTATGTCATATTTAATGTCAGGCCCTTCTTTTTCCTTAGTAGTAATATAGAAAACTTGGAAGATTTTTGCCTAAAAGGTCATGAGAATCTTGCAAACTGTATTTTTCCAAATGATGGTTGTTTTGTTTTATTAGTTGCAATAATGTATACTTTATCTTTCTGAAAAAGGCACCCATAATCTTGGTTGGACTTATTTTGAGACAATATGTAACAGTTAAACTTGTTACATTTCTCTTTTTTTTTTTGCAATAGAAAATTAAAAAAAAATCATTTTCATGTTAAGGGGATTTGACCTAGGGTCTTCTAAACCAGTACTGCTTAATTGGGGAAGGGAATATGATTTTGCCCCTCAGGGGACTTTTATCGATGTCTGTAGATATTTTTGATGTCACAACGAGGGGAAAAATTCTGCCAGAATCTAGTAGGCAGAGGCCAGACATGTTGCTAAATAAATATCCTACACAGCACAAGATGGCCCCACATAACAAAGAATTATCTGGCCTAGAATGTTAATAGTGCCACTGTTGAGAAATACTGCCTTAGACCAGTGTTTATCAAACTTTAATATGCATGTGAATCACCTGGGAATCTGACTAACATGAGGCCCTCAATGGATAGAGATGGACCTGGAACACTGTGGTTGTTTCATAAATATTAGTTGAAAGCATGGATCGATAGATGGAGAAATGAGGGAATGAATGGACAAGCAGGCAGCCGAGAGCACTAGTTATTATTTCCATACATATCTCTGAGCAACCTTAGAGGCACTCATTCCAAAGAAGAATGAATTTCTTTTCTACAAGGCCAGCAATTTGCCAAAAGCCTTTCCCAGGGCGCCACAGACTTCCTCAGATTAAAAACAGCTTCTTTTCTCTGATATTTCACACTGTCCCTTCTGGCACAGGGTAAAGGTTCAATCGTTAGTTATTTGGGGTGGTTACTAAGGCTGGATGTGTACTGGATACAGTGGGAAAAAGCCAGAGGCCCAAGCCCTTGCCCTGCACCTGAACCTGCCCCAGGGGAAAAAGATCCAGATGGAATCATATTCATGTGTGTGTAGGCAGCAGGGAGAAAGGAAGAAATGAATAACCAGAATAAGTTTTTAGAGGAAAATCTGGTTAGAATGAATTTCATAGAATAGCCTGGTGGGGAAAGGACATCTACCAGTGGGCAACTTGTGGCAGAGACATGGAGAATGGCATGAGTGTGTACTGTGTAAGCCTGTGAACTCCAGGAACTCAGAGATCTGTTAACGCTAGTTGGCAAATCGTTTCCTTTTTACATATTCATGGCTTTCTGGGCTCCTATTGATTACCTTCTGTCTGCCACTCCTCCACACACACAAATACAAACAAAGCCAAAATTTGGAATCTGATCCAGAAGTGCCTCTCCTTCCCAAGATGGTTTCCATGCTGTTGATGGCTATTTGCTTGGAATCCGGACACATCACTGCTGGCCTCCTGAAAATTGGTTGTGGTAGGCAGACGGGAGAAAAGAAAGGGAAGAGCAGGATGTAGGAAGGTGGGTAAAGAAGAGGTGAGGCAGCCAAAGCCATGAGAATGTGGCCACAGGGTGTTCTCTGCAGATAGGCCAAGGATTCATCCAGATGACCTTGTCAATAGAGCTCTTAACAATACCAATTCTTCTGGTAGAAGGTTTGATGCAAAGGAACATGTCAACATTGTTGATTCAGGTGTGGTCATTGCAGTTTGGTTACATATGCTTAATAGTGAGTCTAGGCCACCAGGTGCCTGTGCCTCTGCTCTGAACCACAGTGACAGAGCTTTCTTTTGTGGGTAGGGAGTGGATAGCAGAATACTGGGGTTGGAAGTCATGTCTTTGTTGAAGTAGTTCATCAAGATGGATGCATGTTCGTCATCCTCCTTGGGATTCCAAGAGATTCAAGTTTGCTATGATGCAGGTTTAGTAGGGAGTGCTATTTCTATTTCACCAGAAATGGTGGTGAAACTTTGAGTAGGATGATGAGTTTTGGTTTCTTGTATTTTGGGTTTTTTTGAGAGAGTGCGTGAGCAGGGGGTGGGGAGGGGCATAAAGAGAGGGAGAGAGAATACCAAGCAGGCTCTGCACTGTCAGCTCAAGGCCCAACACTGGCCTTGATCTCATAAACTGTGAGATCATGACCTGAGTCAAGATCAAAAGTTGGACACTTAACCAACTGAGCATGATGGGTTTTTAAATGCAACATCAAGTACACAATTTATGGAAGAAAATATGTATGTTAGATCACATGAAAATTAAAAATTCCGTTTCTGTGAAAGGCACTTTTAAGAAAAGGAAAAGACAAGTCATAGACTGAGAGAATATTTGCAAACCATACATCTGATGAAGAACTAATATATAAAATATACAAAGAACCCCTAAAGGTCAATAATGAGAAAACAATTAAAAAGTGAATGGAAGATCTGAACAGACACCTCAGAAAAGGAAATATCCAGATGGAAAATTATCATATGAAAAGCTCCTCAACATCATATATCATTAGGGAACTGCAAATTAAAACAACAATGAGATAGCACTACGTACCAATTAGAATGGCCAAAACCTAGAACACTGACAATAACAAATGCTAGAGACAATATGGAAAAATAAGAATTCTCTCGTTTGTTGCTTGTAGAAATACAAAATGGTGTAGCCACTTTAGAAGACAACTTGCCAGTTTCTTACAAAGCTAAAAATAGTCTTACCGTATGATCCAGGATTGTGCTCCCAGGTATTTACTCAAATGAGTTGTGGCTACTCAACTTTCATCAGTTATATTTATTACAAATATCTTCTATCTCTTTTATGTGTCTTTTAACTTTATTTATGGTACCATTGTGATAGAGGCATTATAGACCAGGGCTAAGTATCAATGCCAGCTCCATATGTATCCCTTCCATGACCTTGGACATTTTAGTTCATTTCTAACTTTGCCTCAATTTCTTCATCTGTAAAATTTAGGGGTGAATTTTGCTGCATGTAAGTTATACTTCAGTGAAACTAATTGAAAGGAGAAACAGAGACTCCTTCTGCCCTTTCTTCTCTCCTGCAGCCTAGAACATGATTGTGATGGCTGGAGCTTTGGTAACTATCTTAGATTATGAGGATAAGGCCCATATTGAAGAGAAGGAGTAGGGAAACTGAAAGAGACTTTTATACATGATAGGATTTCATTTCCATATCACATAAAACAGTTACGAAAATAGAGTATTCAGGGATGGGATGGTGGATCTACAAAGTTGCCAGCAAAAAATATTTAAATCTATTTTATGTAACAAAAAAAAAATCTTAAAACTTGTAGATGTCAAAATAATAGCTAACATTTATTGATTGCTTTCTGTTTACCAATTACCCTTCAAGTAAGTACTTTGCATTTTAACTTATTTAATCTTCACAAGAAACCTCTGAAATACTTTTATCACTTTGATTTTATAGATGGAGAAATTTATTCAGAGATGTATCAGTTTGTTTGTGCATTCACTAGTTGGGCATTTAGGCTGTTTCTGGGTTTTGGTTATTATGAATAAAGCTACTGTGAGCATTCATGTACAAATCTTTGTGTGGACATAATTTTAATTTCTCTGGGATAAATACCTAGGAGTGGAATTGCTGGGTCAAATGATACGTGCACGTTTAACTTTATAAAAAGTGACAAACTGCTTTTGAATGAGGCTATACAATTTTGCGTTCCCACTGGCAGTGTATGAGAGATCCAGCTGGTCCACATCCTTCCTTGCCAGTGTCATTGTTATTGTCAGTCTTCTTAAATGTAGCCATTCTGGTGAATGAGGATTGGTATTTGTTATTTTAATTAGCATTTCCCAAATGATTAATGATGTTGGGCATCGTTTCCTGTGCTTCTTTGGCATTCATATATGTTTTTTGAAGAGGTCAAATGTATCAGCCCTCTCCTTCATTACTTTACTTTATGTATTTTGTTAAAAAAAAATCCTTTCTTATTCCAAGGCCATAAGGATATTTTCAAATGTTTTCTACCAAAAATTTTAACATTTTATTTTCACAATTAGGTTTTTAAACCACCTGGAATTTATTTTTGAATCTGGTGCAAGGTAGGGATCTAGTTTGATTTTTATTGATAACTAGAAGACTCAATTGTCAAAACACTATTAATTTTTTATTTTTGGTAATTTGTGTTGTCATTTTTGCCACTTACTAGCTTCCCATATGTGTAGGGGTTCCAGTTGTATTTTCTATTGTCTTCTACTCCCACGGTAAGAGTGACTTCACTATCCCCTGTAAGTTTCTGCCATTTCTTATGTCTAGAGTGCTCTTTCCTTTCAGCCCCACTTTCAAAATCCTACTCATTCTTCAAAGTTCAGCTCAAATGGTTCTTATAGTCTTACAGGATCTTGGCATAGGCCTGTCTCACTCCTGTAAATCAAATGAAAGGGCTCATCATACCCCTAGTGTTTTATTCCTTTACCCTAAATTTTGGCTCACCTCCTTGGTATCACAGTCATGTGTGTTTTTTCTTCTTTGTTCTGCCAAACTGTAAACACGTATATGTTGCTGATGTAGACAGAATAATGTCCCCACCACATTCTGATTCATGGAACATGTGAATATATTACATGGCAAAAAGGATTTTGCAGAGGGGATAAAGTTAGTGACCTAGAGATGAGGAGATTATTCTGGCAGGCCCAGTCTAATCACCTGGGTTTTTAAAATTGGAGAACATTTGCCAGCTGAGTTGTAGCAGCCATGAAAAATAGATATACTTGCTCACCATAGAGTCTCCTATAACCTGAAAAAGATTGTTAGATGTATGTGAAGTACTCAATCATTGTTCATTGACTTGAATTGTGAATAGAATGATTTCTTTAGGTTCTTACCACATCACTGATACTTATCTCTAGCATCTAGACCTTTGTCAAATGAAGGCATTGCAGACTACTCAGACCAGCTTTCCTTTTGGTTGGCATCCCTGTGCACTCTGACTCTGACTCCAATAGTGCTGAATATTCAGGCTATGTGCAAAGTTTCACTTCCTTTACATGTGCTGACAACTCAATGGTAGAAAGTCCCAGAAGGAGAAGCCCTTTCCTTATGATGTTTAACCTAGTCACAGGTACTCAATGAGTACTGATAGGGTCATTTTGAAATCATTTCTAGTCTTTGCCTTTATGTAGGGGAACAGTATGAGATTTGGAATGAGATATATAAGGACCTTGGAATCCTGGCTCTGGCCTTTACTCCTTTATGACTTATAGTAGGTCAGTAAATCTCTTGGAATCTCAGTTTTCTCACACCTATGGTGGAAATAATAATACTTTCTTGAGTTGTCTCAAGGATAGAATAAACAGATGTGTGAGAAGATATTAGCACATAGTGGATGTTCTATGAATGCTAGCTTCCTTCCCATCTCAGGTGCACCACTACTAACAAAAATAGTCCAGGCTTCTATTTACTTGGAAGAGTTCATTACAGGCAGGTAATGCAACATGACATTTGTTCTTACTTTCTGTTTGTTGGTTTTATTTTTTAATGCATATGTATTTGGATTAGCTCACTCTAGGTCATTTTTTAAAATGTAGAGTTCTGTTTGACATTCTGGATTTTTGGTTAAGAATAGCCCATTTGACATGGGTGGGTTTGATATTTCAAGATTGACAGGGGTATGGGTGTAAAAGGCTGGGGTATAAAAGAGATCAAAATAAAATAAAATATCTTAATAATATATGATGACATAAAACAAAATAGAATGACAGCACCCTAGAATGGTTATTGTCTTCTCCTGGAGCCAGATTATCATTCTGGCCTTGGGAGCAGCTGTTGAGCCACCCACCTCTGTTCAATATGAAGCCTGATGTGAGCAAACACATTAGGGCTTATGACACTGATGGGAAACAAATGGCCCCTGGGGTATGGTTATAGGGAAGTCACATTTAAAATTTTTTTAATATTTATTTTTGAGATAGAGAGAGAGAAAGACAGAGCATGAGTGAGGGAGGGGCAGAGAGAGAGGAGACAGAGAATCTGAAGCAGGTTCCAGGCTCTGAGCTGTTAGCACAGAGCCTGATGTGGGACTCAAACTCATGAACTGCGAGATCATGACCTGAGCTGAAGTCGGATGCTTAACCAACAGAGCCACCTAGGCACCCTTGGGAAGTCACATTTAAATAGTGTCTTGGTGTTATTCTGCTTGTCTTCATGTACTCTAAGCCTTTGGTTCTCAAAACTCAAGAATACAAAAAGTTAACTGATGAGTGCTTATTAAAAATGGTCCACTCATGGTCCGCCCCCTGATGGTAGATTCAGTAAATCTGAAGTGGGTCCAAAGAATCTGCATTTAATTAACTACACTAGCTGTTTTTGATACTGGTTGCCACCCAGGTCAGTTTTTCAAGATGGTGGGGTTTCAAGCAGCAGCTCATCATTCATTGGCTATTTATTGAGTGCTAATTAGGTACAAAGCATTATAGAGGATATGGTCCTTGCTCACCATGGGTTTATCATTGAGAGAGTAAATAAGACTTGTATACAGGCAGGATAGCAGCTGCTGGCTCTTTAAAGTCAAACTGCTGCTTGCTTCTTCTTTGTTTCCATTTCACTTTATATAAGCCTCACATTGGCTTAGAATAATTTATACACTTGTCTCTCTACCAGTTTGTGTATTCCTTGAGGACAAGTGCACTGATGACCTATAGCAATTTTGTTCCATCATCTTTTCTTACTCTTTATGACTCCAACCCTAGCTCATGTGACAATCTTTTGCTTGAGGCACTGCATGTTAAGAAATGGTTTGTCTTCATAGGACTTATTGGACATGCTCTGTTATATTACTGCTACCATACCATTCTCTTTGTCTTCTGTCCATCCCGATGACCTGGAAGAGATAGCAAAGATCACACATGCTCCATTGGCTTTGGTTCTCACAGCAGGGGACACACATCTGAGGCTAGTGGTCATGTGGGTGTGTGGCAAGGTGAGTCTTATTGGGAACTACTCTATGACACAATGTTTGGACAGGAAGTAGGATTTCAAAGGGGTGTGGCCCCAAGATTTACATTTATGAAGGCATTGTGACATATTTTGAAGGTTTATCTGCTGCCTTCATGCTGGAAAACATAAACACATTGCTTTAGTGTCTAAGAAGGAAGAGTAATTAGGTTTAGACCAGTCAGTATCTACTTTTCTTTCTTGAGGCTGGAACCACTATAAATTCTTGGGGGAAGAGAATTGAGCTGGACTTTACATTGAAGAAAGTGTAAAGGTAAGGATAATTTAACTCAGAAAACTCTTTTGAAATAGTTGAAATTTCATATGAAATGATAGAGAGTTTTAAAGCTACAAATGCTTGTATACACTTTGCTTTAAGTGTTAAAGCAAATGGTAAAGCAAAGTTAAGAAATAGTTTAAATTGGCTTAGTGTATTGGGATTTACAAATGTACCTTTAAATGAATCACTATTTAAGATTTAGGAATACTTTATTTTGCTGGTGGCTCAGGATGAAATTTTAGTTTTCCCCATGGTATTCATTTTATATTGAAGTTGGTATTTGGTTGAGATTCCTCTAAGAAAACTGTAGAATCTCATTCTGTGAGCTATTTTGAGTTCTGTGTGCAGGCTTGGTCTGTTTGGTTTATGGGGCTGTAACACAGGAATTAACATTGACAACAGAGTTAGATCTTGGGATTTGTCCAATGTTATCTCTAAGTGCTAGAAATTAAAAATATTTCCCTTTAGGGTGGTAAGTGAGTGTGTAAGTTTGGGGCACAGTGAGAAAAAAAGAGGCCAAAAAGCATGTCAGGTGTCATTGCTTGTTATTGGCCCAGAGAATGATGTTTGGTTGTCATTAGGGACATTAGGGACAGAGGGTTGCTTTTTGTTCTTTGTTTTTTTTTGTTTTTTTTTTTTAATGGAGGAGAAGTATGGATTTTTAGGATGAATTGCAGCTGGGAACCAGTGATTGAATATTGCAGCCCACCATTTTAGGCCTGGGTGAACCACTTTCCCCATGGGATTATAAGTGGCAAGATCAGGCAGGGGGGATATTGAGGAAAGACCTTTTTGTTTCCTATTCTGGTGATTTCCCTGAGGTTTCTGCTGGTTGTCTGGTAAGTATGATTTGCTTTGCCAGTGAGAAAAGCCCTGTGTTTTCTTTTGAAGGGGGACGTGTCTGATCTTTGGATTTAAATTGAATCGAACTCTGGACTACTTGTCTTTCACAAGCAGTAAATTGCAACTTCAGGTAATAGTAGAGCAGGAAATAAAAGATAGATTTATGGATAATGGTGTTCTAGGAGATCACAGTGAAGTTATATTTGAGGATTTGAGCAGTTTTTTTTTCTCTCCACAATGGAAGTGAAGTAAAATGAGTACCATTGTCGTTGACAGGAGCAACTTGGTCTGTTGGGTCCCTTCGCCAGGCAAATATAGCAAGCCTACTTTGACTTCTTTTTGTTTGAGATTTTTTTTTTAATGTTTATTTATTTCGAGAGAAAGAGTGTGAGTGGGGGAGGGGGAGAGATAGAGAGAAAGAGAGAGAGGGGAAGGGAGAGAGAGAGAGAATCCTAAGCAGGCTCTGCATTGTCAGTGCAGATCGTGACATGGAGCTTGATGTGGGTCTTGATCTCATGAACTGTGAGATCATGACCTGAACCGAAATCTAGAATCAGACACTTAACTGAATGAGCTACCCAGGCACCCCTTGTTTGAATTTTTTTAAACAGAGAACCATTGAACCATCACATTGTTTCGAATTAAAAGGCTAAAGATACAGAAGTTCTATCACTGAGGAAGGAGCAATGCCTCATTTCTTTTCTAACCCTGACTACCTCATATCCCTCTTCAAAAACCTTCTACTCACCATTGCTGCCCTATCACATCCCAATGACTGTGCTGAGTGAGATATATTGGTTTACTCAGCTTTGGGGGCAACAGGAACCTATTATAATGATGGTTATGAAGGTAAATCAGGAAGATTATTTGCCCAGAGCCACACATTGAAGAAGGTCCCCAAATTTAAAATTTCATGTGGCAATATATTTTGCATGTGTGTTGAAGATATTTATTAGGTAGCTCTAAACATTGAAAAGCAACCATGGTTTCTGTAACCCTGTTTTGGCATTTTCTTTCTTTCTTTCTTTCTTTCTTTCTTTCTTTCTTTCTTTCTTAATTTTTTTTTCTTAGTGTTTATTTTCGAGACAGAGAGAGATAGAGCATGAGTGGCAGAGGGGCAGAGAGAGAGGGAGACACCGAATCCGAAGCAGGCTCCAGGCTGTGAGCTGTCAGCACAGAGCCTGACATGGGGCTTGAACTCACGAACTGTGAGATCATGACCTGAGCCGAAGATGGATGCTTAACCAACTGAGCCACCCAGGCGCCCCGTCATTTTCTTTCTTTTTAAATTTATCAGGTTCAGGGCATCAAAAAATGGAATGTAGCCCAAGCTCCTAACCTCTGAGAGGCCCCAGTTGCCTGCTAGACAGGCTCTCAATAGTGATGGACATAGAAGCTTATGCAGAGGACAGACTTTCCATAACTAATCACACAAAGAATTCATTTAAAATAAGAACTGGGTACCTTGAAAAGGTATAAGGGGACCCTCTCCTGTTTGGGCCATCAGGGGGTATTTCCCCAAGCAGATAAAATCGAAACAGCAAGAGGAGTCAGCCAAATTTGGGGCAGGGGTCAGTTGATGCAAGACAGTAGAAGCAATAGGCCTTAATAACCTATTAGTTTTCAGAGACATAGGTGGACTCTAGGATGGTTTTCATATTTTGAGTTTGGATAAGTGAGTGAATGGTGGTGGTATTAACAAAATAAGTGACTGAGGGAAAATTATTTTCTGGTAGTGGGTGGATATATAAGGTGATTCGTTCAATTCGTGGGTATGTTGAGTATGAGGGAACTTTGAGAAATCAGAGTAGAGATGTTTTATAAATATATGATCATATATTATAAAAAGGGCTTAGTTAGAACCTCATAGGGTATAAGATACTATCCAAATTTAGTGGGTGAGTAGAAAGAATATATTTTGGTACCTGCTTTCAGGAAGCTTATTCTTTAAATGCACTGAAGGAATTAAATAACCACAAAAGATTCCAGGAACCCTCTAAGACAGCAGCAGGAGAAATGTTATAAGCAGTACACAAATGATTTCCAAGAGAATTATATAGATGCTTTTTGCTTTGCAGCAGTTAGTTTCCAAGTAGAATTTCTCATTTGATTTTACTTTTGTTCTACTTTGGTAGTTTGAGCTAGGTTGAGGATTACATGATCTTGTTTAATACCACTGTGGATTATTTGTTTTGGAGTAACTCATTTTAATTTTAGGAGGTAGGTACTGTTATATTTGTCCCATTTTACAGAAGAGGAAACAGAGGTACTGAGAACTTAAATAACTTGCCCAAGTTACGTAGCTAGTAAACAGTACAGTTGGGATTCAGATATAGTCAGTCTGAATCCAAAGCCCTTTCTCTAGTTTTAAAAATGCTATTCTTTTCACTAAATATATCCCATATCACTTAAGTTATTTAAAAACTTTTAGTGGCTGCAAAAATTGTTTAATCATTCTCCTGATTTTAGACATATGTATGTTTTAAATGGTGCCTGTATCTTTAGGATAACTTCTTGAAATGGGTTTCCTGTACCAAGGAATATAAAACCTCTAAGGCGTCTTAAAACATAACAAGTTCTTCTCCAGAGAAGTACAAGTAATTTACAGTCTGAATGTATTTTTCAAGCCCACATAAAAGTATTTTTTTCAACCCTACATGACTGTATAAGCCAAGACAAACAGGAGAATTCAGTAATGCTGCTAAAGATGGTGTTTAGGATAATGAATCACAGAATGTTCAAGCAGAAAAGGAACTCCAGGTGTCATCTAGGCCATCTCCTTCTTTTATTAAGAACCAAGGCTCAGAGAGGTTAAGAGACTCACCAAACCACACCACTAATTAGAGTCAGAGTTAGGACAAGAACGGGCCATTAGCACTATGTGATATACAGTTGACCTTGAACAATGTGGGGGTTTGGGGTGCCAACCCCCTATACGGTTGAAAATCCCTTGACTCCCCCAAAACTGAACTACTAATAGCCTACTCTTGACCAGAAGCCTTACTGATAACATAAACAGTCAACTAACATATATTTTATGCCATATATATATATATATATATATATATATATACACACATACTATATATATGTGTATATATATGCATATATATGTATATATATATAAATACTATATATTATTACAAAAGTCTAGAGGAAAGAAAGTGTTATTAGGAAAATCATGAGGGAGAGAAAATGCACTTAGAGTACTGTACTGTAAAAAATCTGCATACAAATGGACCCAAGCTGTTCAGCCCTGTGTGGTTCAAGAGTCAACTATGTTGACTTAGAGTCTCTTAGATGGTTTGGCTGATTCAGGGGTGTGCAAAGTACCCATCTGGGGTCTTGACTGGAAATTTAAGAGACTCTTATTGTTTGAGTCAACTTCACAATTCCCCCTTGAAACTTCACAGTTGTGTCAGAAGGATGTGGAAGTAACCCAAAGTGTCTTCCTTGAACTGAGATGCCCAGTACCCACCCAAGGAGATAAAGCACTCTGTTGGGCCAAGGGAAACCTGAAATCTCCTTTTTTCAGTTCTCCTGCATCTGGCCTGCTGTCAGATTCATAAAGATGATTCTGAATTCTCTCTCTGTTATTCTGTTGTTGGTACAATGCGTTTGAAAAAAGGGCTACTTACATAATTCAAGACTGATTTTCTGTAGCATTGACCAAAAACAGAGGATATTTCTTTTTATTATTTGCTGCATTATGTAACAATCATATAAAAAGAATTTACAATTAGATTTGGCTTAATATCCATCTGGATAGGCTGGGTTAAGCTATTAAATCTCAAAAGTTCAATAACTTAGCACAATTGGGGGTTGTATCTGGCAAAATCCGAAGCAGGCTTGTTGGCCATCCACTATGTTGCAGATAGGCCATACCAGGGTTGCCAAGGCAGGGGAAAGGAGACTTAAAGGCTCTTAACTCACTCAACCTGGAAATGACAAATGCCATAGTCCATTGACCAGAACTATAAGCATGGTTCTTTTTGTTTTTATTAATTAATTTTATTTTTGGGGGCAGATGCTGATTTTTATTTATTTTTTAAATTTTTATTTATTTATTTTTTGAATATAATTTATTGTCAGATCGGCTTACATACATCACCCAGTGTTCATCCCAACAAGTGCCCTCCTCAATGCCCATCCCAAGGGATAGAAGCATGGTTTTGATTCAACTGGAGGAGAGGCTGGGAAAAGTATGTGGAGGAGCACATGGATATTTGATGAGCACTAATGGTCTCTTTCAAATACTTGGTGCTTGGTACTTTGAAATTATACACTTAAAAAAAATTATAGGCAATTTTATAAAATTTGAAGTTTTAAACATATAGGTAAAACATTCATATTACTTTCCTCTAAATATGCTTAAAGTGTAACTCTGTAGTGTAGCACATGTTTGTTTGTTTTAAGTTTATTTATTTATTTTGTGGGGAGGGAGAGAAAGAGTCCCAAGCAGGCTCCGTGCTGTAAGCACAGAGCCCAATGTGGGGCTCAAACTCAGGGACTGTGATATCATGACCCAAGCCGAAATCAAGAGTTGAATGCTTTAACTGACTGAGCCGCCCGGGCGCCCCACATGCTATCATTTTAAGAAATCCTTTTGAGTTTCCTATTAAAAACAGCAAAGCCCTTCCTTAATAGTTGTGGGATTTGGGCAAGTCACTTAACTCTGTAAATCTGTATCCCAGTTGAAAATGGGATAATAATCATCATTCGTGGTATGTTGTAAAAATTAGGGTAGAGATTGCATGCTAAACACTTGACACAGTGCCTAGCACAAAAGGTAAGTGCTCAGGGAGTATGAATTTTTCTTTTTACTCACATTGTTGATATTGCAGTGAACCTACTACTGTTGACAGTAATGTTGAATTCTCTGACTCAGTGGTGTATCTATAATAATCTGAAAATCATGTATTTTATGAGAACAAGTGATGTTTTAGTCAAATTTTGGAAACAAAATGTCTTCATCTTCTATATGTTCTCATCTTGGTAGACATGGGGAGTTTCAGAGGTCATGCCCTCCCTGGAACCTTCTTCATTACCATGGGTATTTGGTGGACCATAAAGTGCACTCTGAAGTATGCCTGCAAAAAGCACAAACGGACTTCCTACCTTGGTTCCAAAGCATTATTCCATCGAATGGATATTGTGGAGGGAATTACAATAATTTGCATGGCTTTAACTGGTGAGTGGACCATTTCTGTGTTCTGTTTTTTTCCTTTTGGGTATTTCTACACACAAAGAGATAATTATCAAATCAAGAAATTGCGAAAATGAATTTTTTATTCAAAAATATCTCTGAATGCATATTCTGATTATAATTTGTATCTGATAAAATTTGTTAGAAGGGGACACTTCATGTTTATACAAAGGCCTATTCCTTAATGAGTTGGTCATAGTAATTAACTTGCCTGCCCACTCAAGGTGAGTTTCCCTTATAGAATTAGTTGGAACCTCTGAAATGATTTTATTTTATTTTATTTTATTTTATTTTATTTTATTTTATGAGAGAGAAAGAGAGAACAAGCAGGGGAAAGGGGCAGAGGGGGAGAGAGAGAGAGAGAGAGAGAGGGAGGGAGAGAATCTTAAGCAGGCTCCACACTCAGCACAGAGCCTGATACAGGGCTTGATCCCACAGCTCTGGGGTCATGACCTGAGCTGGAATCAAACCAGGTGCCCATGAAATGATTTTATATAATTTATTCTGATGCCTTAAAGAGTAAAATTTATCAGAAAATCAGAAACCATTTTTCAAAATGGCACCAAAATAATCAAGTGACTATGGGAAAGCTTCAATCATAAGTTGTTGCTGTTGGACTGTACAGAGATCAGGCTGAAGAAAACCTTGCTTCATGCACTTTCATCCTTTTCTGTGTGGTTTCTAAATTGAAAAAGGAAGTTAGGCCAGATAAATTCTAAAGCCTTTCCGTTGACTATAAGATTTTGTGAAAATTTTCTGTGTTTTTAGAATTCCACTGCAGCTGCTCCTTTGTGAAAGGCATAATGTTCTCATTTTCCTTTGTATTTCTTCATGCTTTATTCATGGCACTAGGTCTTTGCTATGGCCATCAAATTATAGAGCAACCATTTCCAATGGGAAGAATTGCCATGCCAAATTCCATAGGTTAATACACAACATAACATCTTTAAGAAAGTTTAACTATTTGTGTTACAGACTAGACCATGTGCTATAATCTGTCTGTGTTTTCTCAGTTATCCTTAATTGGGGAAAAGCTGAACTCTAGCATTTTTGTTCTGAATCAAGCACAACTCCCCCCTTCATGGCAAGTCCCCAAGATGTAAGATGTATCAGAAGGAAGTAATAGGCCTTTGTAGGACTGAGCTCACAAATCCAAACCCCACATCGTTCAGGATTTATCTAGTCATTAGGTGACAATAGGAACTAAGACCATCAGTGGAACTGATCACAGAACTAAGTGGGAACTGAAATGATAGGCTTGAAGATGTGAAATAAACAGCCATTTGTCTAAATTGGATATCTTTGACTACAAATTGATCATCCAAACCAGTATTTGAACCTCTAAAACCAACCGTAGGCACCAGTGCTTAGCTGTTGGGAAAAAGCCAAGAAAGAAGAATCAGCATCATAAAAGAACACTCAACTTAACTAAGCTATGGGCTTAACCTCTCCTATCTTCCTGCTTTCTCTGTGAAGTTATGGAGAAGGTTGCTAAAACTGTGATATGTTCCTTTGCAGGCATGCTTGGAGAGCAGTTTGTTACTGAAGGGCCCCACTTGGCTTTATATAACTATAAAGAGGGCCAGTGGGTCCAACTCCTGAGCTGGCATCATTCCACCATGTATTTCTTCTTCGGGCTGGTGGGCGTGGCAAACATCTTAAGGTTTATCATCAATTCGTTTCCCATTTCCTTAATCAAATTGCTGCTGTCGAATGCCTTATTTGTTGAGGGTAAGTATACGTGAGTACTTTCCTGTACCTTTCATTATCATTGGACACTTGTATAGCCCTGTACAATAATATTCCTTTAGTGTCCTGGTGCCAGCTTGATCAACCAGGCCATCTGGGCCATGGTGAAATAGTCAGATGTCCTATGCAGGATGCCAAGGATTTTTCCTTCCTTACTGACTCATGTAGCACAATAGGACAAGCATGACCATTCAGTGTACTTTATTCACATTTTACATCATTCTTAACACCTACCATGGTTATTTATCTCTAGATTATCCTGGAGACTATCATTATTTCCATTTTTAACAAATGAAACTGAACTTAAGTAAAGCATGAATATCCTGAAGTGAGGGGACCACTCACATCAACTTGCTAACCTACTAATTAGTGTTTTTCATATTGATATAGTAAAATTCCACCATTACATAATAAGTAGGGTCAAAAAATCAGTCACATGAAAATAAGGGGTCCTATTTTTGAGAAGTTAATGAAAAACATTTTTTGTTCAGTTGATGTTCCTGTTACTGTGTAGGGCAACAGCGAAAACAAGTGTTCAGTGATTTGTTTTCATTTGTTATATTTATAAGAAATAGATTGATTATAGGACTAAAAAAAATCCCCAGATTATCGGGAGGCAATCATTTCCTAACTGTCCACCTTCCTTCCCACATCTGAAGATGAGGACTTTTGCTAACTCCTCTTTGAGAACAAAGGCTAATTAAAAGATGGGCATCAACAACCAACAGCATGATTCTCATTATCTCAGGGTGTTACCACATTTTGAGTGAACATCTCTTCCTCCTCATGAAGATAAAGCTGAAATCTGTTCATGGGATTAAAACATATAGGTAGTTACTGCTTCTTGGGAGTTTCCAGAGCATCTTGTCATACCCATCAAAATCCACTGTTATGATTTGTGTATTTGTTTACTCCAATGGACTGAGTTCCTTAAGGCAAGGATTTGTCTCATTCATCTGTGAATTCACCCTGACTCTTGCTCCCCTGCCCCCATCACACTTATTTTTCATCCTCCTGCATAGAAGATGCTTTGAAATATAGTTAGTTGAAAATGTCATGATATATTAGACGAGGAAATAAAGGTTAGTAAAGGGAAAAGGAGTGTTAGATTTCCATTCTTAAGAGTTAATTATGACTCCAAAAATGCTAGAGGGTTCCATTATTGTGGGAAATGGAGAGCACTTGTTATTTTGGACAGATTTGTGTGTGTGTGTGTGTGTGTGTGTGTACGCATGTACATGTGAGTGTGTAAAATTCTGTGTGTGGGGTCACTGAGAGAGAGAGAGACAGAGAGAGAGAGAGAAAGAGAAATGGTGGTGTCCCTTGGTTTCATTGAAAAAGGCAAACTGTTTTTTCCCTCTCTATCAGCTTTTATCTTGTACAACCACACTCATGGCCGGGAAATGCTGGACATCTTTGTGCACCAGCTGCTGGTCTTGGCTGTCTTTGTGGCAGCCCTGATAGGCTTCTTGGAGTTCTTTGTAAGGAACAATGTCATTGTGGAGCTTCTTCAGATGACCTTTATCCTGCTTCAGGGAAGCTGGTTCTGGCAGGTGAGTTGGGGCCTCCAGTTAATGTGCCTGGTGTTTCCATCTGTAATCTTTTGGTGGGATATTTTGCTCTATAACCTAGAGACTTCCTTCTGATGTGCTGACTGTAGAGAGAATGTGAGTCTTTGAGAGGTGATATTTCTTTGAGTAGCCCAGCGTTCTGGTGGGAGTGCTGATGGAGCAGAGGGGAAGGAAGTAGGATGTGTTCATCTTCATCACATACCTGAATATCTCTAAGGTAGGAATTCTGAGCCATTGCTTTTTGTTGGCAGCAGTTTCTAATCCTGAAGCTGCTTACAGTGTAATGGGTCATAAGCTTGAGAAACATATGAAAGGCAGGAAAGAGAGGAAACTATTACTTACTGAGAAACAACCGTGAACCAGCCACTCTAGAGGACTTTTTACATACGTATTATTTCATTTTGTCCTCAAAATGACCTGGAAGTTAGGTATTATCATCCTCAATTTACTGATATGACTCAGTGAGACCAAGTTACTATCCCAGGCTCACACAATAGTGGAACAAAGATCTAAATGTGGGTCCTAGACTCTTTCCATTTTACTCTGTTGACTACCTAACCTTGGTGTGTTGTCAAAAACATGTATTCCAATCAGTGAGTGTATATTTTATACAGACTGATACATCGTACTCTAATATGCATATGTAGATGTAAAGAAAGTCTGGGATGAAAGGTGAATGTGGTTTAATTGGGGATGACTTCTTAGAGGAGATGTTTAGTTGCCAGAGAGCAGGAACTTGGGATGAGGTTGTTGCAGGGGTTTGCATTTCATATGAGGAGTGATAAGAAAGTGGTGACAAGGAGACATCATGGTCAAAACGGGATAGGAAAGCTGTGATATTTAAGCATAGGTGAGCGTGGAACGGTTGTGGGGAACAGAGGCTGGTAAAGAAGGGCTATATGCAAAGGGCATTTTGAAGGAAAAATGACATAGAGGAACAAATATCCTGTAATGTGATGAAACTGATGAATTTAACCAGTTTATAAATACAAGTCATTTTATTAAATTATCATTTGCTGAAAAGCTGAATAAAATGGTATGTAAAACACTATTATGAATTCTGTATCTTCTGATTGGAATGTTTTACCATGTGCATGCATTGCCTATGCAAAAATAAACATAAATTTTAAAATTTTCAAAAAAGCTAATTTGTGGTCAGGATGACACAGTGAGTTTATATGTCAGTGTATCTCCTCTACTCCAGACACATAATAATGAAAGATGAAATTTTAAAAATACTATAAAAAAAAGAAACTAAAAGAAGAAAAAATAAATAAAAAATAAGAAAATAACCTAGCTGCAATTGAACAACACAGACAGAAACAGGGCAAGCCACCTACCTTGTGGGCCAGACCAGAACAGCACTGTATAGTGGGAGTAGAGCTGAGTGGCAGGACTGTGGGCACCAGTGGAATCAAGAGCAAATAAAAGGGTTCCTCTCAAGGTGAGAGGTGAGGCCAGGCTCTTGGAACTCTAGTTGTACTGTGTATACTTTCTGTCTTCCTGTTTGCTTTTCGTCTTATTGATCTATTTCATAGCGGTCTGCTAAAGTTTCATATGATAGTTCTAGATTTGTCAATTTCTCCTTATTTTCAGTTTTTGCTTAAATGTTATAAGGCTGTATTCTGCTTATACTTTTCTAGTTTTTTTTTTTTTATTGAATGCTCACTTTGTTTCTGTCTTTCTTGTTTTAAAATAAATATATCTCCAGCTATAGATTTCCCTCTACATACTACTGTAGCCATTTCCCATAGGATTTGATGTGTGGTAGTTTTCACTCTTGGGAAACTTTGAATATTGCATTTTCCATGTGCTTTCCTCTTTAATTTATGAGTTAACTAGGAGTGCGCCTTTAAGTTTCCAAAAATGTTATTTTTATTTTTATTGTTCATTTTCAATTTAATTGCTTTGTAGTCATAGAATGTGTTGACTCTGAAATGCGTTGTATTGAAACTTCCTTTGGAACAATGTCAGTGGTAGTAAATGTTCTATGTATTTGAAAGAAAGTATGTTCTATCTTCATTGAGTTCAGGATTCTCTATATATTTATTAAATCAAGTTTGATAAAGAGCTAACTAAGTAAAGAAAGTTGAAAGTAAGAACAAAAGAAGAAACACAAGGAAAGTAAAAAGTAAATAAAAGGAATAATAAAGATAAGAGCAGAATTAATGAAACTGATTAGTGTTCCATTAATCATTAATGACTCATTAAGGATTTGAGGGAGGAAGCATCGGCTGTCACAACTGAGAATAGACTGACCTAATGTTGTCCCTTTTGGCAGAGAAATAATGTTTTCATATTTTTCCAAAAGCTTTTCTAAGAAAGAGCTATGAGGTTAACATTTTGGGGTGTAAATCTGTGACTATTTAAAAACCTTTTCCATCTATCAGTATGTCTAGACTAGTTTCTTTTTTTACCTGGTGGCCAGACTAAATAACGCTTAGAGGCTTAAAGAAAAATGAACATTTAATACCAGTGCAAACACACACACCGACAGGAAATGAAGGTTTAGCCATAGTATCTCTCTCTATCCTCAGATGACTCCAAAACAAAAATGTCTAGAGACTTAGGTGAATTTTTATGCTTTTATTTTGATGCTTTGTGTGGTGTTATGAAGGTTTATGGCCCAAATTGTCTTAAGCTAATCATATGACATTGTGATTTGCTTTTCACCATACTTTTTCTCTCTCTACTTCTCCATAGATGGGTAATACTAGCATATAAATAATAAATAGACACATTGTCACATGTAGACTCTTTGACCTGTAAGAAGATGTGAAATAAATGAGGCAAATGTTCAGATTGGCTGCTTTTTTTTTTTATAACTCATACACGAATGATTGGGTGATAGGCAAACCTGGATGGAACGCCCTTCCCAACCTCTAAAAATGATTTCTTTCATGAATGTCATTCTAGTCAGATATGCTTTCTGAAAAACCTATCCATGTCATGCAATTTAAAAAAGAAACAGATACCCTTCAAAGTCCATTCATTCCATGAATCATGATTTCTCTGAGACTCTTTGTGGGAGAGTATTTCTAAGGCTCACTTTTGCACTATGTCATTTCCAAGTTCCCTCACATCATTGTCAGAGCTGAGGCACAGAGACCATCAGGAATGAGGAAGACATTTCTGCTGTGTTTGCTTCCTATTACTTTGAACAGTTACTTCTATTTCATCACCCAGCTCCACTAATTGCCCCAAGGACTCCTCTCAAGAATTCCCAGATTACTGAGCCCAACGTAAAACTCAGCTTTGTTTTGCCTTTAAGAAAGACAAAAGTTCATTCAAAGATATCAAAAAGACCCAACTAAAGCAGTAGTGGTCTGAAGTCTGATATAGTGGATCAAACACTTGCTTAAGGCTAATAGTGTTGAAAGAAGTGATTAGAGAATAAGATATAAAACAATAGGAAATTCGAACTCCAACCTATAGGAAATGGGCCTCTGGCTTGTTGTATATTAGAGAAGATAATTATTTACATTTTAAATGTGATATTAATGAAGCTTAAACTACTCAAAAACAGATGGTCAGAAGTGGCATAGAAGATACAGCAAGAAAAAATTCTTTTTAAGACCTATTTTTTTGTTATTGTTGAAATTTTACATTAGGAAGCAAATTAGAATATTAAATGAAAGAGTAATGGCTGATTCTATATTTAAAGGAAAATTTAATGAGTTGTGGCATCTTTTGGCCTTTGTATTTCAGCTTTCCTAATTCACTTGCTTTTAGCCTGAAATGACTTGGGAATGTTTCTATGGCTTTCACAATAATCACATCAGTTAACTGTACTCATAGGCTTCATGGTAGCTTTCAGTTTCAGGCTATAAGGGTCTCAATGAGATTGGCAGTGAGAGGCGCTCAAAGTCTCTCTTTAAGCATTTGACTGGTAGGATTGGTGATGACCAATGAAGGTGACTTAAAGAGATGTTTTATTTTGAGTGCTCTAAAAAGCAATTGTGAGTATGGCATGGAAGGAGAAGTCCGTGAGACTCTAGGTCAGGCAGACCTGGACTTGAAGTCTGGTTCCACCATATTTATCTCATGAATGTATACTGTATATTCTATGCCTTACCAGAAGGTAAAGTTGAGTTGGGATTTGAAAGATGGATGAAAAACCACTAATGTGTCCAGGCTTCAGGTTTAGGATAAGTGATTCTCCTTTGCTTATTTTGGTCTTAGCTCCTGTATTAGTTTCTTTCTCTTTTTTTTTTTTTAAGTTTATTTTTATTTTGAGAGAGATAGAGAGCAAGCAGGGGAGGAGCAGAGAGAGAAGGAGACAGAATCTCAAGCAGGCTCTGTGCTGTCAGTGCAGACTCGACATGGGGCTTGAATTCACGAACTGTGAGATCATGACCTGAGCCAAGACCAAGAGTTGGACGCTCAACCAACTGAGCCACCCAGGCACTCCAGCTCCTGTATTAGTTTCTTAGGGCTGCAAAAACAAAGTCCCAAAGACTGGATGACTTAAGGCAATGGAAAGTTATTCTTTCACTGTTCTGGAGGCCAGAAGTCCAAAAATCAAGGTGTCAGCATATTGGTTTCCTTTTGGGGACCCAAAGGGAGAATCTGTCCTATGCCACTATCCTAGAGAGTTGTCAGCAATCCTTGACATTCCTCAGCTTATGGCAGCATAACTGCAACCTCTGCCTCCATAGTCACACCTGTGTGTCTCTGTGTACCTGTGTCTTCACATGGCCTTCCATTATAAGGACACCAGTCATTGGATTTAGGGCCAATTCTAATCCAGTATGACCTCATCTTACCTTGATGACATCTGAAAAAACCCTATTTCCAAATAAGGTCACATTCACAGACACCCAGTATTGGGACATCAACATGTCCTTTTAGAGGACACAGTTTAACCCACAACAGCTGCTAACCCTTACCTCTGGGAGCTATAGCAAATCACTCCCCAAGCAGAGATAGATGGATCATGGCACTGGAAGGACATTGGTGGGACAAATAGGAATTGTGGAACTTGTCCATAGTTCATTACACTCAACTGTCCTCTAAAAGACCCTTCCTTGACACAGAATTTCTCTATCACCTTCCATTAGTGGCTGCAAAAGGAGGGCATGAAAAGCAGGGGAATAATGATATCTTCTTCTTGGGGTTATTATGAGGACTGAAGATAATCATGAAGTTTACATGCATGAGTGAAGTTAAGCTGCCCCACACATAATGGTACATCTACCAAGTGGAAAGAGAGTGGTAACTCTCTTTCCAACTAAAGGGAATTCTTTAAAATGGGAAATGGAAACAAGTGATTAAGGCCCAAATCTTGTTTTTTCCTGATTTACTCAGGCTATTTGAAATTTCATACAGAAATGGAATTAAAATTTCACTCAATGTTATGGATTAAATGCTTTTTTGTTCCTGTAAGATTTCATTTATTAGATGTGTAAATCTGGGCAAATTACAAAACCACCCAATTTTCTCATCTGGGTGATGAAGATAATAGTACATCAAAATGGGATAATAACACATCATTGCAGGGCCATTGTAAGGAAAACTCCCAAGCAGCATAACTGACATTTAGTTAGCCAATATACGGTGGATATTTGTCCAGTTATCCATGTAAGTATCTTGTTATTGTAATTTTTTAGCATCTGACAGATGTCCATCCCTCTATCCCCCATCTGTACATCATCTGTCCAAGTCTATCTATCTATCTATCTATCTATCTATCTATCTATCATCATCATCATCTACCTATCTTCTCTATCATATTATTTTTTATTGGGATAAACTTTACATAACATAGAATTAACCATTTTAAAGTGTATAATTCAGTGCCATTTAAGTACATTCACAATATTGTGCAACTCTCACCTTTATGTAGTTCTAAAACATTTTCATCACTCCAGAAGGAAACCTTGGAATCATTCAGCAGCCATTCTCTTTCATTCTCCTCCTAGCCCCTGATAATCACTAATTTGCTTTTTCTTTCTATGGATTTACCTATTCTGGATATTTCATGTAAACAGAATCATACAATATGTGACTTTTTGTATCTGGCTTCTTTCCCTTAAAATAATGTTTTCAAGATTAATCTATGTTGTATCATGTATTAGTGAATCATAACTTTTCATAGCTTAATAATATTCCATTGTATAGATGTACCATATTTTGTTTAATTCATCATCAGTTGATGGGCATTTGGGTTGTTTTCAACTGTTGACTATTATGAACAATTTGTTTACAAGTTTTTGTTTGAATACTTCTTTTTAGTTCTTTTGGGTATATACTTAGGAATGGCATGTGATAATTAATTCTACACTTGGCTTTTCGAGAAACTGTCAAATTGTTTTCCACAATGACTACACCTTTTATATTCCTATCAGAAATTTATAAGGAATCCAATTTCTCCATATTTTTACTAACACTTGTCATTATTAGTGTTATTACCATCCTAGTGGGTGTGAAGGGGTATCTCATTGTGGTTTTGATTTGTATTTCTCTAATAACAATGTTCATCATTTTTTTCATGAGTTTATTGACCATTTGTATACCTATTTTTGGAGAAATGTCTCTTAAACTCCTTTGCCCATTTAAAAAATATATTTTTTTGTCTTTTAGTTGTTGAGTTTTAGGTCTTTATACATTCTAGATATTGACTTCTTTTAGGTATATGATTCAGCAGTATTTTATCCTATGCTATGGGCTGTCTTCTCATTTTCTTTCTTTTTTTTTTTTAAGTTAATTTATCCATTTTGAGAGAGAGACAGAGAGAATGAGCAGAGGAGGAACAGAGACAGAGGAAGAGAAATAATCCCAAGCAGGCTCCACACTATCAGCATCAAGCCTGATGTGGGACTGAAACCCATGAACCTTAGATCATGACCTGAGCCAAAATCAAGAGTTAGACACTTAACTGACTGAACCACCCAGGGGCCCCTGTCTTTTCATTTTCTTGAAAGTGTCAATTGAAATACAAAAGTTTAATTTTGGTGAAGCTCAATTTATGTATTTTTTCTTTGGTTGATTGTACTTTTATTTAAAAAAATTTTTTAACGTTTATTTATTTTTGAAGGAGAGAGACAGAGTGTGAGTGGGGGAGGGGCAGAGAGACAGGAAGACACAGAATCTGAAGCAGGCTCCAGGCTCTGAGCTGTCAGCACAGAGCCCGACGTGGGGTTCACAAACTGTGAGATCATGACCTGAGCTGAAGTCAGATGCCCAACCGACTGAGCCACCCAGGCACCCCAGGTTGATTGTATTTTTACTGTAATATCTAAGAAGTCATCAGCAATCCCAGGTCATGAAGATTCCTCCTATGTTTTCTTCTAATAGTTTTATGGTTTTACTTCTTATATTTAGTCTTTGACCAATTTTGAATTAATTTTTGTATGTGGTGTGAGGTAAGGGTCCAAATTCATCCTTTTGTATGTGGATATCCATTTGTCCCAGAACCATTTGTTGAAGAGACGATTATTTACCCATTGAATGGCCTTGGCACTCCTATCAAAATGAATTTTCTACAGACATATAGATTTATTTCTGAACTCTCAATTCTATTTCATTGATCTATATTTCTATCATTATGTCAGTACCACCCTATTTTGATTATTGCAGTTTTTGTAGTAAGTCTTGAGATCAAAAAGCATAATTCTTACAACTTCGTAATTCTTACAACTTTTTCTTTTTTGAGGTTGTTTATGGGTTCCTGGAAATTCCATATGATTTTTAGGATCAGCTTTCCATATCTGTAAAAACAACAACAACAACAAAAACCATTGGGATTTTGATAAGGATTGCATTGAGTTTATAGATTGCTTTGGGTGTTATTGACATCTTAATAATTTTAAATCATCCAGTCCATGAACATGGGATGTATTTCATTTGTTTAGGCTTTGATTTCTCTCAACAATGTTTTATATAGTTTTCAATGTACAAGTCCTGAACCTCCTTGATTAAATTTATTCCTAAGTATTTTATTTTTTTCAATGCTATTATAAGTGGCATTGTTTTCTTTTTTTTCTTTTTTTTTTAACGTTTATTCATTTTTTTTTAATTTTTTTAATTTTTTTTTCAACGTTTATTTATTTTTGGGACAGAGAGAGACAGAGCATGAACGGGGGAGGGGCACAGAGAGAGGGAGACACAGAATTGGAAACAGGCTCCAGGCTCTGAGCCATCAGCCCAGAGCCCGACGCGGGGCTCGAACTCACAGACCGCGAGATCGTGACCTGGCTGAAGTCGGACGCTTAACCGACTGCGCCACCCAGGCGCCCCATATTCATTTTTGAGACAGAGAGAAACAGAGCATGAATGGGAGGTCAGAGAGAGAGGGAGACACAGAATCCGAAACAGGCTCCAGGCTCTGAGCTGTCAGCACAGAGCCCGACACGGGGCTCGAACTCACGGACCACGAGATCATGATCTGAGCCGAAGTCGGACGCCCAACCGACTGAGCCACCCAGGCACCCGACATTGTTTTCTTAGCATAATTTTTGGGTTGTTCATTGCATGTGTATTGAAGTACAACTGAATTTGTGTGTTTATTTTGTGTCCTGCAAGTATGATGAATTCATTTATTAGCTTTAATAGTTCTTTTGTGTACGGATTCTTTAGGATTTTCTCTATATAAGATTATATCATCTGTGAATGTAGAAAGTTTTACTTCTTCCTTTAGAATCTGGATGCCCTTTATTTTTCGTGACTAATTTTTGGCTAAAAATTTTTAGTACAATGTTGAATAGAAGTGGTGAATCAGACACTCTCATCTTGTTGCTAATCTTAGGGGAAAAGCTTTCAGTCTTTTATCATTGAATATAATGTTATCTGTGAGCATTTATTTTAAAAACTTTTTGTATTCTAATTCTGAAATAACTGAGTGAAATTGCACAACTTAGAAACCTGGCATATTCTCTGAAAGTCCATAATCCACAGAGATGATTACTATCCACATTTTAAAAATTCATCTTCAAATGTCCTTAATGTTTTTTTTTTTTGGAATTATGACCTGGTAGATACTATCTGTATTACTTAAATAGGCAGTGAAACCTGATGACCTATCTGTAGCATCTCAGGTAATTAGAGTTGTCTTAGTTAAGATTGATCTTGGAACCAAACATTTTGAAATGTGCTATCATTGGGAATGTGATTGATTATTTTCAATATGTGCTTTTTGTTTTAAATTACAGATTGGTTTTGTCCTTTATCCCCCTAGTGGAGGTCCTGCATGGGATTCAATGGATCATGACAACATTATGTTTCTCAGCACATGCTTTTGTTGGCATTACACATTACACATTGTCATTGTTGGAGTGATTTATGCCTTTGTTACTTGGTAAGTTAGTGACTTTTTTGTTCATGGAAGCTCTATTCCTTGGTATATGACCAACAAGACTCAAAAGTATTGAACTTAAGTTCAAAGGGGGACTTCATTCTTTAGTATTCCACAAGACAGGGTAATGTAGCAGAAAATTATCTGCAAACCCAGAAATCCCCCCCTTGAAAGAATAAATGCTGGTTTAAAGTTAGACTCGCTCAACAGTGTCTCAGCTGTCTCTCTGACCTATGACCTATGTGTCTCCCTTCAACACTTTTCTGTGCCTTTGTGTCTTTGCATATGCTGTTTCTTTTTCCAAATGGGCCTCTCCATACCTGCAGTGAGCCCTCGATTTGCCCATGTGGACATTAATGTTAGCAATTCACAAGCTTGGTGTCACATTTTGATCAACATTTATGTTTCCCATTAAATATGAGTATGTGATTAATTTGACATTTACTCTAATATTTCTAAAAGTAAGATTCAGTTGTTTTTAGAAAGACTCCGATTCAATGTTTCACAATGAACGAAGAGCAATATAACAGACAGATTGATAAAACACATATTCCTAGCTCTCCTACCTATCAACTGTATGACTTTGGGCAAATTATGTAACCACATTAAGTCTCAGTTTTGTTGTTTGCAAAATGGGAAAAATAATAGTACCTAAATAAGAAATGTGTGTAAATGTATGCATAGGACATAATGAGGGTGCAGTGGAGGTTATTCTTGTTGTTCTTATTCTTTTTGTGTTATTTTTCTTGTTCTCCTCCTCCTCCTCCTCCTTCTGTATCAAAAAATGCATAAAGTATAGACCCTATGGGGAGAAACAGACAATTTAGATACAGTGCAATTGGTGGAAATAGTAGAACAAAGCACTATTGGAGCCCAGAGGAGGCTTCCTCATATTTGAGAATTAAGCTTCATCTTGAAGAATAAGAAATAGAAAAAGTTGAACATGATTCCTATCTTTAAGGTAGCTCATACCAAATCACAATGGGTCTAGCTGATCCCAACTATTAAGCATGCAGACTCTACACTTAATTCTGCAGACGTCAGCACTGATCTAAATGTTCTATATCTGCAGTTTTCATTTGGTAGCCATGAACTACTTAATTATGTGGTTATTGAACACTTGACATGTGCCTAGTGCCACATTAATTTAAATATCTGTATATGCATAGTGACTACCATATTGGACAGTATACATCTAGTAGGTTCTCTAGATAAATAAACTGCAGTAGCTGCTTCTAGGCCCAGTGTGGTCTCAGCATCTTCAAAAACTAGCTTTCTACTCTTCTTTCCCAGGTCACCCCTCCTTCTTTGTGCTTTTTTTTGTCTGTTTTTTTTATTTATATATGAAATTTATTGTCAAATTGGTTTCCATACAACACCCAGTGCTCATCCCAAAAGGTGCCCTCCTCAATACCCATCACCCACCCTCTCCTCTCTCCCACCCCCCATCAACCCTTAGTTTGTTCTCAGTTCTCAACAGTCTCTTATGCTTTGGCTCTCTCCCACTCTAACCTCTTTTTTTTTTTTTTTTTTCCTTCCCCTCCCCCATGGGTTCCTGTTAAGTTTCTCAGGATCCACATAAGAGTGAAACCATATGGTATCTGTCTTTCTCTGTATGGCTTATTTCACTTAGCATCACACTCTCCAGTTCCATCCACGTTGCTACAAAAGGCCATATTTCATTTTTTCTCATTGCCACGTAGTATTCCATTGTGTATATAAACCACAATTTCTTTATCCATTCATCAGTTGATGGACATTTAGGCTCTTTCCATAATTTGGCTATTGTTGAGAGTGCTGCTATGAACATTGGGGTACAAGTGCCCCTATGCATCAGTACTCCTGTGTCCCTTGGATAAATTCCTAACAGTGCTATTGCTGGGTCATAGGGTAGGTCTATTTTTAATTTTCTGAGGAACCTCCACACTGCTTTCCAGAGCGGCTGCACCAATTTGCATTCCCACCAACAGTGCAAGAGGGTTCCCGTTTCTCCACATCATCTCCAGCATCTATAGTCTCCTGCTTTGTTCATTTTGGCCACTCTGACTGGCGTGAGGTGATACCTGAGTGTGGTTTTGATTTGTATTTCCCTGATAAGGAGCGACGCTGAACATCTTTTCATGTGCCTGTTGGCCATCCGGATGTCTTCTTTAGAGAAGTGTCTATTCATGTTTTCTGCCCATTTCTTCACTGGGTTATTTGCTTTTCGGGTGTGGAGTTTGGTGAGCTCTTTATAGATTTTGGATACTAGCCCTTTGTCCGATATGTCATTTGCAAATATCTTTTCCCATTCCGTTGGTTGCCTTTTAGTTTTGTTGGTTGTTTCCTTGGCTGTGCAGAAGCTTTTTATCTTCATAAGGTCCCAGTAATTCACTTTTGCTTTTAATTCCCTTGCCTTTGGGGATGTGTCGAGGAAGAGATTGCTACGGCTGAGGTCAGAGAGGTCTTTTCCTGCTTTCTCCTCTAAGGTTTTGATGGTTTCCTGTCTCACATTCAGGTCCTTTATCCATTTTGAGTTTATTTTTGTGAATGGTGTGAGAAAGTGGTCTAGTTTCAACCTTCTGCATGTTGCTGTCCAGTTCTCCCAGCACCATTTGTTAAAGAGACTGTCTTTTTTCCATTGGATGTTCTTTCCTGCTTTGTCAAAGATGAGTTGGCCATACGTTTGTGGGTCTAGTTCTGGGGTTTCTATTCTATTCCATTGGTCTCTGTGTCTGTTTTTGTGCCAATACCATGCTGTCTTGATGATGATGGCTTTGTAGTAGAGGCTAAAGTCTGGGATTGTGATGCCTCCTGCTTTGGTCTTCTTCTTCAAAATTACTTTGGCTATTCGGGGCCTTTTGTGGTTCCATATGAATTTTAGGATTGCTTGTTCTAGTTTCGAGAAGAATGCTGGTGCCATTTTGATTGGGATTGCATTGAATGTGTAGATAGCTTTGGGTAGTATTGACATTTTGACAATATTTATTCTTCCAATCCATGAGCAGGGAATGTCTTTCCATTTCTTTAAATCTTCTTCAATTACCTTCATAAGCTTTCTATAGTTTTCAGCATACAGATCCTTTACATCTTTGGTTAGATTGATTCCTAGGTATTTTATGCTTCTTGGTGCAATTGTGAATGGGATCAGTTTCTTTATTTGTCTTTCTGTTGCTTCATTGTTAGTGTATAAGAATGCAACTGATTTCTGTACATTGATTTTGTATCCTGCAACTTTGCTGAATTCCTGTATCAGTTCTAGCAGACTTTTGGTGGAGTCTATCGGATTTTCCATGTATAATATCATGTCATCTGCAAAAAGTGAAAGCTTGACTTCATCTTTGCCAATTTTGACGCCTTTGATTTCCTTTTGTTGTCTGATTGCTGATGCTAGAACTTCCAGCACTATGTTAAACAACAGCGGTGAGAGTGGGCATCCCTGTCGTGTTCCTGATCTCAGGGAAAAAGCTCTCAGTTTTTCCCCGTTGAGGATGATGTTAGCTGTGGGCTTTTCATAAATGGCTTTTATGATCTTTAAGTATGTTCCTTCTATCCCGACTTTCTCAAGGGTTTTTATTAAGAAAGGGTGTTGGATTTTGTCAAAGGCCTTTTCTGCATCGATTGACAGGATCATATGGTTTTTCTCTTTTTTTTTGTTAATGTGATGTATCACGTTGATTGATTTGCGAATGTTGAACCAGCCCTGCATCCCAGGAATGAATCCCACTTGATCATGGTGAATAATTCTTTTTATATGCCGTTGAATTCGATTTGCTAGTATCTTATTGAGAATTTTGGCATCCATATTCATCAGGGATATTGGCCTGTAGTTCTCTTTTTTTACTGGGTCTCTGTCTGGTTTAGGAATCAAAGTAATACTGGCTTCATAGAATGAGTCTGGAAGTTTTCCTTCCCTTTCTATTTCTTGGAATAGCTTGAGAAGGAAAGGTATTATCTCTGCTTTAAACGTCTGGTAGAACTCCCCTGGGAAGCCATCTGGTCCTGGACTCTTATTTGTTGGGAGATTTTTGATAACCGATTCAATTTCTTCGCTGGTGATGGGTCTGTTCAAGCTTTCTATTTCCTCCTGATTGAGTTTTGGAAGAGTGTGGGTGTTCAGGAATTTGTCCATTTCTTCCAGGTTGTCCAATTTGTTGGCATATAATTTTTCATAGTATTCCCTGATAATTGTTTGTATCTCTGAGGGATTGGTTGTAATAATTCCATTTTCATTCATGATTTTATCTATTTGGGTCATCTCCCTTTTCTTTTTGAGAAGCCTGGCTAGAGGTTTGTCAATTTTGTTTATTTTTTCAAAAAACCAACTCTTGGTTTCGTTGATCTGCTCTACAGTTTTTTTAGATTCTATATTGTTTATTTCTGCTCTGATCTTTATTATTTCTCTTCTTCTGCTGGGTTTAGGCTGCCTTTGCTGTTCTGCTTCTATTTCCTTTAGGTGTGCTGTTAGATTTTGTATTTGGGATTTTTCTTGTATCTTGAGATAGGCCTGGATTGCAATGTATTTTCCTCTCAGGACTGCCTTCGCTGCGTCCCAAAGCGTTTGGATTGTTGTATTTTCATTTTCGTTTGTTTCCATATATTTTTTAATTTCTTCTCGAATTGCCTGGTTGACCCACTCATTCGTTAGTAGGGTGTTCTTTAACCTCCATGCTTTTGGAGGTTTTCCAGACTTTTTCTGTGGTTGATTTCAAGCTTCATAGCATTGTGGTCTGAAAGTATGCATGGTATGATTTCAATTCTTGTAAACTTATGAAGGGCTGTTTTGTGACCCAGTATATGATCTATCTTGGAGAATGTTCCATGTGCACTCGAGAAGAAAGTATATTCTGTTGCTTTGGGATGCAGAGTTCTAAATATATCTGTCAAGTCCATCTGATCCAATGTCTCATTCAGGGCGCTTGTTTCTTTATTGACCGTGTGTCTAGATGATCTATCCATTTCTGTAAGTGGGGTGTTAAAGTCCCCTGCAATTACCACATTCTTATCAATAAGGTTGCTTATGTTTATGAGTAATTGTTTTATATATTTGGGCGCTCCGGTATTCGGCGCATAGACATTTATAATTGTTAGCTCTTCCTGATGGATAGACCCTGTCACTATTATATAATGCCCTTCTTCATCTCTTGTTACAGCCTTTAACTTAAAGTCTAGTTTGTCTGATATAAGTATGGCTACTCCAGCTTTCTTTTGGCTTCCAGTAGCATGATAAATAGTTCTCCATCCCCCCACTCTCAATCTAAAGGTGTCCTCAGGTCTAAAATGAGTCTCTTGTAGACAGCAAATAGATGGGTCTTGTTTTTTTATCCATTCTGATACCCTATGTCTTTTGGTTGGCGCATTTAATCCGTTTACATTCAGTGTTATTATAGAAAGATATGGGTTTAGAGTCATTGTGATGTCTGTATGTTTTATGCTTGTAGTGATGTCTCTGGTACTTTGTCTCACAGGGTCCCCCTCAGGATCTCTTGTAGGGCTGGTTTAGTGGTGACAAATTCCTTCAGTTTTTGTTTGTTTGGGAGACCTTTATCTCTCCTTCTATTCTAAATGACAGACTTGCTGGATAAAGGATTCTCGGCTGCATATTTTTTCTGTCTAGCACACTGAAAATCTCGTGCCAATTCTTTCTGGCCTGCCAAGTTTCAAAAGAGAGATCAGTCACGAGTCTTATAGGTCTCCCTTTATATGTGAGGGCACGTTTACCCCTTGCTGCTTTCAGAATTTTCTCTTTATCCTTGTATTTTGCCAGTTTCACTATGATATGTCGTGCAGAAGATCGATTCAAGTTACGTCTGAAGGGAGTTCTCTGTGCCTCTTGGATTTCGATGCCTTTTTCCTTCCCCACTCAGGGAAGTTCTCAGCTATTATTTCTTCAAGTACCCCTTCAGCACCTTTCCCTCTCTCTTCCTCCTCTGGGATACCAATTATGCGTATATTATTTCTTTTTAGTGTATCACTTAGTTCTCTAATTTTCCGCTCATACTCCTGGATTTTTTTATCTCTCTTTTTCTCAGCTTCCTCTTTTTCCATAACTGTATCTTCTAGTTCACCTATTCTCTCCTCTGCCTCTTCAATCCGAGCCGTGGTGGTTTCCATTTTGTTATGCATTTCGTTTAAAGCGTTTTTCAGCTCCTCGTGACTGTTCCTTAGTCCCTTGATCTCTGTAGCAAGAGATTCTCTGCTGTCAGCTATACTGTTTTCAAGCCCAGCGATTAATTTTATGACTATTATTCTAAATTCACTTTCTGTTATATTATTTAAATCCTTTTTGATCAGCTCATTAGCTGTTGTTATTTCCTGGAGATTCTTCTGAGGGGAATTCTTCCGCTTGGTCATTTTGGATAGTCCCTGGTGTGGTGAGGACCTGCAGGGCACTTCCCCTGTGCTGTGGTGTATAACTGGAGTTGGTGGGCGGAGCCGCAGTCAGACCTGATGTCTGCCCCCAGCCCACCGTTGTGTCCACAGTCAGACTGGTGTGTGCCTTCTCTTCCCCTCTCCTAGGGGCGGGATTCACTGTGGGGTGGGGTGGCCTGTCTGGGCTACTTGCACACTGCCAGGCTTGTGATGCTGGGGATCTGGCGTCTTAGCTGGGGTGGGTAGGCAAGGTGCACAGGGGCAGGAGGGGAAGGCTTAGCTTGCTTCTCCTTAGGTGATCCACTTCAGGAGGGGCCCTGTGGCAGCAGGAGGGAGTCAGATCCGCTGCCGGAGGTTTGGCTCCGCAGAAGCGCAGAGTTGGGTGTTTGTGCGGAGCGAGCAAGTTCCCTGGCAGGAACTGGTTCTCTTTGGGATTTTGGCTGGGGGATGGGCAGGGGAGATGGCGCTGGCGAGCGCCTTTGTTCCCCACCAAACTGAGCTCTGTCGTCAGGGGGCTCAGCAGCTCTCCTTCCCTTTGTCCTCCAGCCTTCCCGCCTTCTGAGCAGAGCTGTTAACTTATGACCTCCCAGACGCTAAGTCGCGCTTGCTGTCGGAACACAGTCCGTCAGGCCCCTCTTCTTTTTGCAAGCCAGACTCGGGGGCTCTGCTTGGCCGGCGAGACGCCCCTCCGCCCCGGCTCCCTCCCGCCGGTCCGTGGAGCGCGCACCGCCTGGCCGCCCTTCCTACCCTCTTCCCTGGGCCTCTCGTCTGCGCTTGGCTCTGGTGACTCCGTTCTGCTAATCCTCTGGCGGTTTTCTGGGTTATTTAGGCAGGTGTAGGTGGAATCTAAGTGATCAGCAGGACGCGCGGTGAGCCCAGCGTCCTCCTACGCCGCCATCTTCCCTCCTCTTTGTGCTTTTTTGAGCTTCACTGCTGAAGCAGCTTTGGTGCTGAGTCTCTTAGTAAGGGAACCATTTCCTTGTGTAACTCCCAGATGTCTCTGCTAGGCTCCTGGTCAGCTTACTTTGATCTGTAGTTACCTCCTTCTAGAGGTCTAAGTGCTTTTGGGTACTGGGAGATTCTAGCTTCTCATTGACTGATCTCTATTGGTCCTACATCATTCCCCCAAAGCATGCTGTTAAGACTGGCTCTGCCACTAAGTAAAACTTTGCTTCTTCCTGTTGTTCTAGGCTGACATCTGGGCCTCATCCCCTTAGGGGCTGGGCAGCCTCCAAGAATAAAGGCGACATTCAAGGAGCCTCTCTAGCTCATGTCAGCTCTCTTCCATGGCCAAAAGAAGACTACTGTCTCTTCCTGTTTCAAAAGGCTTCAGACCCCTCTTATCCACTTACAACTTTCTAGAAACCGGAAACTCCATGTTTATTTTCTCAACACTCCCCACCTCCAGACACCTTTATCTTTTGTGACCACTTAGTCCCCTCTACCTGGCATATCCAAATCAAACGCCATATCTTCTATGAAAACTTCTGTGATAATTCTAGTCCTCATTTCCCTTCATGAGCTTGGATAGTACTTGAGTCGCTACTACTCATTTTAACAATTGTGATCTATCTTTACTATTAGCCAGTCTTATCTGCTAGCTAGGTTGTATCACTTTTAGGAAAAGACCCTTTTCATATTTTACATGGCTGTTGGCATGCCATCAAACATGCAGTAGGTATTCATTAAACACTTATTTGCAGTTTTAATAGATCTACTCAGTTACATGAGTATGGGCTTTATTTGTTTGGAAATCATGTTTCAGATGCTTTTCAGTTTTGCTCTCATATTGCTTTGGAAATATAAGACCAAGAGCTCATGTTATGAGGTATGTTGATATAAACTTAAGGAATAACTTACAAAATGTCATGAAGATTCAGTACTGACTTTCAGTGAGGTCCCATGTAGGCTAATTCAGTCCTATAATCATAAGCAGTTTTGACAATCTATTTTTCAGAGTTGAATGTGAAGTTGTTTGTAATTCAGTCACAGGTGATGGATTTTCAGGGGACCCTCTGCTCTTTCTCTTGTTAACTGCAGAGTACATATGGGAGCAAAAACTCAGACACATCCTGACCTTAGTATCCTGGACTTGTATCATTCTGGAAACTGGCAATTATTTGCACTTCTTCTTCACCCTTCCAGCTTTTAACCTGTCTGCACTGGCCATTTATGCATGTGCCAATACCTAGGGCTATAGGATACAGATAGAACCTGAACATGCGTCAGCTTGGTGGCTGTCACAACAGCAAATACCACCCAGAAAGAAGGAGTGGGAAACAGGAAGAGTCACTAGGGTCTGTGTTAACAATTAATTTGTAATAAGTAGCCATGTCTTTGTTTTATTTTCTGTAAGAGCCATCAAGAATGAATCTAATTAATGAATTAACAATCCATTTCATTTACATGTATTGAGGTTGTGCAATGTAAAGATAACTATGTGAATTTAAAAAATGACACAAACGTTTCCCAGACTTTAACTTATTTAAGACTATTAGTCTTTCATGAAAACAGTGCCTTGAAGAGCCTAGGACATTGGGAGCAACATCAATAGTCAGTTAATAATCAAAGCAAATTATTTTGATTGGTTTCTTTGGCTCTTGATGAGTGAATAGTTTTTATTACTACTACTTGCTTGTTGTATTATTGGAGGAGTTAATGCTGAGTTGAAAGAGAATTAACCTCTACAAATAAGTGAGTGATATCAACTCCTAGCAGATTGTTCCAAAGGTCATTGATTCATCAAATGTGTGTTGAGCCACTGTTATGTACCAGACTCTGGCTAGCATTAGGGCACTAAATAAGGTGAAGTCTTTGCTTTTATGATGCTTATATTTTTGTGAGATCCAGAAAACAAGTAAAGTCATTACATGTTTATAGGGGCAGGCCAGACCTTCACTGGAAGAAGAAGACAGGCAGAAGAAAATAAGGGTAAAGATGCAGATAGGTTGGTGAAGTTTAACACAAAATTATAATGATTTTGATGATTTGGTGTATCAAATGTGTGTGTTCCCATGTATTTTTGGAACTGAACTATGTTTTATTGATATGGTCATAGTACAATGTCTTTACAAATAATCATGCACAGGGAAAGCTTTGCTTAGTCCTTATTTTATCAGAGAAGTGGAGAGTCTGCCACAAAGAACCTTCATATCTCCCAATATCAAAAATTATTTTGCTGATTCCCCCAGACCCACAGATCTCTTAATCTATGAAAACAATCACAGTGGTGGAGGGCACTTCTTGCATCTTCTTAGTTAATCATGGATCACTACATGGACCATCACATGCAGTTGAGCATGCTGGCCTGCACAAGAGCACCCCTCTGAAGGCACAATTTGGGACAGACCTGACATGAGTTTTGACACGGGGAAGGAGATGTCTTCATGCACTTCCTTTATAGGAGAGGGCTCCTTTTTGTAATGCATAGCAAGGTGTGGACTTGATGGAAAAGCTCTCAGCTGAGCTTGGTTTCTTCTGGGCTTGCTGCAGTCCAGAGATTCTCTTGTTTCTTTCAGAAATGATCAAAGCTATGAATAATTAGGCATTTTCTGACAACGAACTCAACAATCATGTCATACATGATACAAGCTATATTGTATCTGTTTACTTATACACTGCTTTAGTCCACAAAAAGGTTTCATGTAGCTCCAAAGTCAAATAAAAGTGATTTTTTTTGAGTTGCCTCTCCCATTTGTACAGATAATTTGCAGTTTGCTGTATTATAGATACACATTACTCTGGGTTTTTATTAGACAGCATAACATGAGATGCCTTTCATTCTCTTTAGGTTGGTTAAATCTCGACTTAAGAGGTTCTGCTCCTCAGAAGTTGGACTCCTGAAAAATACTGAACGAGAACAAGAATCAGAAGAAGAGATGTGATTTTGAGGGCCATCTAGTCTTTCTGGATGAACTTTTCTTTTTTGGAATATTTTTGTTCATGGTTTTGTTTTTTGATCTTTTGCTTGGAGAACAGGTGGCTGAGGATGATTCTTGGTGTATTGTTTGTATTTCCAATTTGCTTAAAGTATTTGAATTCAAATATTTTGTTTTTAGATTTGTAAGTACTTTGGATGATAAATGCATTTTGCACATAAGTCATGGTATTTGGGGCCTGGAGTGACTGTTTCCAGATGATTTTAAGTCTGATGCCCATGCTAAGAAAAATGTGTTATTTACCTTATAGATACGCTCAAGGTTCCTGGGCTTGCTATCATTTGTAATTCATTAAACATGGAATTACACTTGTTTATCTTGTTGTTGCAATGAGAAATAAAGGAATGCAGGAACCTTGGTTCAGACACCTCAAGTCTTTGTTTTTTTAATGCAACTACACCTCACCCTTGCATCACGAAGAAGGAGCTGTGTGACAAATTCTGGAACACCTGTGTTCTGCCCTGGGAAAAGTAAGCCAGAAGTCATCCTGAGTTGTGCAGTCTTTTAGGGAAGACAAGAAAAACAATCCCTAGGACACATGGATGCAAAGCCATGGAGACTGGGAAAGGGGAGTTATGATGTCATCTATAGAGTAAAATGTCATTAAACAGCATAGCATAGCCACCATACCGTCCCTTCTACTGAAATAGTGGAGGGGTTAAAATAAGGAAAAGCATTTTATGGAATACCCAGGTAAACAGTCAGAGCTCTTACCTAGTCTTGGACTAAGCAGCCCTTAGTGGGGAGTCAAGAAATCTCATTTCTAATTCTGACCTTACGACTAACCTGCCTCTAGGGCTTTAGAAATCACCATGTCCTCTTTAAAGTAAGGGAATTGAACTGGATGAGTCATGGGACACTTTCTAGCTATCACATTTTATGAATCTACAATCTCTGAGACAAAGTGAAACCAGAGACAGATGATTTAGTAAGTACAATGTTAGTTGGAAAGGCCAGTCTCTTCCGTGACAGAAAAGGTAGAAAAGGTAAGGAGGCCTTCAGGGATCCTTGAGGACTGACTTGAATATGAAAGAAAGAGGCAGCCTCGTGGGCAGCTGGAGGTGAAACATGGGCAATGAAATCCTGAAGCTCCATGGCATTCCAGAAAGCACTGACAAATCCAGACGCCTGCCCCATTTGCTATTTTCACAGTGACACTGGAGAGGGAAGTGAGTGGATTCTTTACGCCAAAGAACTGGACACTTCCATTTTTTTATGTAAGGGTTGAAAACAACTGATGTGGGTGCTTGGGGGCTTATTTTGAATGATACAATAAGCCTGAGTGCATTTCTGGCATATGAAATGTCCACAGGCATGTGATGTCCTCACGTGATCATGGGCATTCTGCATCACGCATATCCTCTATCTTTTCCAGTCCAGCAAGTTTCTGTAACTTTGGCAAGTTTGTTTCAAAAGAACTGTCAGCTGCCATTCATGAAAATGATATTGCTGGTATTTAAGCCTGAGCAGGGACACTCGGAATACTTAGCCTAAACCAGATTAAAGCTGGAATATTGAAAACTGGTAAATGAGAATATTCTAGCAGCCTTTATGAGAGAGCACAAATGTCTGTTCCTTCAGTCTCTGGACAGAGTGCAAGTGAGATGCAACTCCATGAGTTCTCAAGAAGGGTGGGGGGGGAGGGGGAGGCGGTAGGGGTAGGGAACATTTGGTTCAGCTCTAAACCCACGGTCTGGGGCTCTCTGCTTCCAGGGCCTGAAATGAACGATAATTATTTTTAAATGTTTATTTATTTTTGAGAGAGAGACAGAGTGCGAGTGGGGGAGGGGCAGAGAGCGAGGGAAACACAGAATCCAAAGCAGACTCCAGGCTCCAAGCTGTCAGCACAGAGTCCAATGTAGGGTTCAAATTCATGAACCATGAGATCTCATGAGTCGGGCGCTGAACCGACTGAGCCACTCAGGTGCCCTTATAAATTTGAATGCCATTATTGTAACTTCATGGAAGCCTTCACCAAGGAAGGGGTGGGAGAAAGTGCCTTCCTTTATTTTTATTTGTATTGTATCTCAACTCTTCCAAAACCCTGGGGTCTCAATTCCTGAGCTTTTGTCAAACGTCTTTTGTGGGTATCCCAAGCTTCATTTGCCATGGGTAAAGAAACTCCTTAAATAACTCAGCCCAATATCAACACTGTTGATGTGACACCAGCTCTTCGGTGATTTCCGTGACCTCCAATCTCCTTTGCTTGGGAAATGTTCAGTGCAGCCTCTGATTGCATTAATTTCCAGCTCATTGTTGAAATGGGAGATTGTGTCACGACTTTTGGTGTACTCCACATCATTTTATCACTACAGTGATCATCAGTTGAGGCTATATTGGTTGTATTTGGGATGTGGATTCATAAGGTGGTATAGGAGTCACTAGGGACTACAGGAACAATGAAAATAAAAGCTGAGAAGTAAGGAATTCTCCCAAAATACAAGGACTTGATAGATTAAAAACCATGAAAGAAAAGTTCGTACACGTGAAGAATCGATGCAGAAATTCTATATTCTGTCTAAGGTGAATTCCAGATAGAGAAGATTGAGAAAAAAGAGAAGAAATAAAAGAAATAAAAGAAAATAAAAGAATTTCCCCTATATAATGGCAATGAGGGGAGATTTTTGCTTTAAGCTTGAAAAGGTACTTTAAGAGATGTGCAGTGACTAGAATGATTAGGCTGCTGGACTAAACCAGTAAAGATGGGAAAACTTAAACCTTTTAAATATTTTAAGTTCAATTTATGAATATTATTATTTCTATTTTTGAATCCTGCAAATTTAAACCCTCAATTTTAGGCAGACTTTGATGTTAGGACACCATTTTACACTTAGATAATTAGATTTCTCTTTAGACATCTTAAACTCTGTTTATGAATTAAATATCTTTGATTTTCTTCTTAAGAAGGGTGCTTCAATTAACTGACAAATCTTCCCAAGTTGTTCAGTTATTCTTGCAAATCTAATGTATTAAACTTACAGATGTGGTGAAACTTAAGTGTTCTTAAATGCTCTGCTACAGTGTATAAACTTAGTGAGGTTTCAACTTATAATCATAAGCCTAAATCTGTTACTCAATTAAACATTTATAAATTGGATTTGCAAGACTATTCAGCATAGACAAAATTATTTTTAAAATTAGAAATACCTAAATGCTAAACATGTATAATTTCTTAACACAAAAATATCATGAGTTTGATTCTCTTCAACATTACTTTTTACCTTGACAAGGTCCCAGTAGTTCATTTTTGTTTTCGTTTACTTTGCCTGCAGAGACATGTCTAGTAAGAAGTTGCTATGGCCGAGGTCAGAGAAGTTGCTATCTGTTTTCTCCTCTAGGATTTTGATGGTTTCCTGTCACATTTAGGTCTTTCATCCATTTTGAATTTATTTTTGTGTGTGGTGTAAGAAAGTGGTCGAGTTTCATTTTTCTGCATGTTGCTGTCCAGTTTTCCCAGCACCATTTGCTAAAGAGACTTTCTTTTCTCCATTGGCTACTCTTTCCTGCTTTGTTGATGATTAGGAATCTTGCCATTTGTAACAATGTGGATGGAACTAGCGTGTATCATGCTAAGTGAAATGAGTCAGAGAAAGACAAATATCATATGATTTCACTCAATATGTGGAATTTAAGAAACAAAACAGATGAACATAAAGGAAGGGAAGGAAAAATAAGGTAAAAACAGAGAAGGAGGCAAACCATGAGAGTCTCTTGAATACAGAGAACAAACTGAGGGTTGCTGGAGGGGAGGTGGGTGGGAGTATAGGCTAGATGGGTGATGGGCATTAAGGAGCACACTTGTTGGGATGAGCACTGGGTGTTACATGTAAGTGATGAATCACTGGGTTCTACATCTAAAACCAATACTACACTGTATGTTAACTGACTTAAATTTAAATAAATAAATTAGAAAGAAAAAAAAACACATAACTTAATTCTGAATCTTTCCATGATAAAATAGGCTTACTGTTAAGGAAGTGATTTGTTTACAACAGGCAATGCTAGGAAATACCTAGTCTGCTAATTGAGCTTTTGGACCCAGATACTGAATGGAACAGGATTCTTGACAGTGATCCTATAGGCGCATGCTGAATTCTGTTATTTATGGTCACTCTATCAGACCCTCCACACAGGCTGTCTCACATTCTTTTAAAGCACAGGGAAGGCACCATCCTAAGCTGGAGTCATACTTAAAATTATCTGTCTTTTCCGCCTACTTATGAAAATCTGCCACCCCCGCCCAGGCTGTCGTGTCACTTGATGGAATTTCATTATTCTTTAGCTCTTAAGATATTTAAATATATTTCCTTCTAAGTATAAAGATTTCTGAACTTGATGTTATCTTGCACTTTGTTTTTCATATATTTCCTATTGGATAAGACTACTCAATTTTTAAAGATATTAAGGTGATAGCCTAATGAATTCTAGGCCAGTCTCTCATTTTTATTTATTTTTAATTTTTTTTCTTTTTTGAGAGAGAGGGGGTGAAGGTCAGAGGGAGAGAGAGAGAGAGAGAGAGAGAGAGAGAATCTTAAGCAGACTCCACACCCGATGAGGGACTTAATTCCCCCACTGTGAGATCATGACCTGAGCTGAAATCAACAGTCAGATGCTTAACCAATTGAACCACCCAGGCACCCCTAGGTCACTGTCTTTTGAAGGTAATTCAACTCACAGCTCTGAGATTAGATGCCAGTATATCTTAGCTTTTGCTGCTTTAAAGCAGAGACAACATTGTTCAGTGCGTGTGTGCACCGTGGGAGGACTTACCATGACTGACACCAAATGTTAAAATGGAGACATGCACTTTTTACCTGGTTCCTCCCATTAACTTGGACTGTTTTGCCATTTTTTTTTCAACATTTATTTATTTTTGGGACAGAGAGAGACAGAGCATGAACGGGGGAGGGGCAGAGAGAGAGGGAGACACAGAACTGGAAACAGGCTCCAGGCTCTGAGCCATCAGCCCAGAGCCCGACGCGGGGCTCGAACTCACGGACCGCGAGATCGTGACCTGGCTGAAGTCGGACGCTTAACCGACTGCGCCACCCAGGCGCCCCTGTTTTGCCATTTTCAAATGGCCTGAGGGAGGATTAAAGAGTTTAAGAAGCTGGGGGTGGAACCCCAAATAATCCCTACCTAATGATTTGTGTCTGAAGCCAAAATACACACAGGTTCTAAAACATATAGACATAAGCAAGCCCAAGTAAACAAGGGGCCTAGCAATTTAGAACGGAACAACGCTCTCCTCTGATCAGAACCTGGCCTAGGTTCCTTTGCCTCTCAGATCCAGCCTAAGTTAATTAAGCATCACATTCAAATAAAATAAAATCACTTCATTTGAGTATAATTCACTCTGCAGTTATGCTGTCATACTGTCTAACAAAACCCTTGTACCAGTCAGGCTGATTTGTTTTCTGTTACCCAAAACATGCTTATTTTAATTTCTATACCTGTGGTGTATTAACCACCCTACCTGCCCCGCCTCCTTGCAGCTTAACTTCTGGAGATTCTTTAAGGCCAAGTTAAAAACCTTTCTTTTCATAGGGAAGAGCTATGAGCAGTAAAAGTCCTCAGTATGTGTGTACATGAGAATATTTCAGTGTTTTTCTTTTTTCTTTCTTTTTTTTTTTTTGTTGAAATTAAAGGACATTATATGGTCACTTGAATCTGTACAAAGAAACAAAGGTAAATACATGGGTAAATGCAAAAAAAAAAAGGTATGTGGTTTGCAAATTTTTTTTCTGTCTATATCTTATCTTCTTTTTTTTTTTTTTTAATTTTTTTTTTCAACGTTTTATTTATTTGGGACAGAGAGAGACAGAGCATGAACGGGGGAGGGGCAGAGAGAGAGGGAGACACAGAATCGGAAACAGGCTCCAGGCTCTGAGCCATCAGCCCAGAGCCTGACGCGGGGCTCGAACTCACAGACCGTGAGATCTTGACCTGGCTGAAGTCGGACGCTTAACCGACTGCGCCACCCAGGCACCCCTATAGCTTATCTTCTTAATAAGGTCTTCTGCAGAATGAATTTTTAATTTTCCCAAGAAAACCCCACGACTTTTCTACTGCTTCCTACCACTCTCTGCCTATGAATTCCTACAGCACCAAGTCCAGGCTCACATTGGATCATTCTCCATCCAGTCCTGTAATTATCTTTACACGTAAATTCTTCCTTCTTACTATTTTATAATCCCTTAATGACAGCCATACTTCTTTTCTTTTTGTTTGTTTAAAAATATGAACATTTATTATTATAAAAACTAGTTTAATAAAAAAGCATATTTAAAGATAATTTAATACGAATACATGTCAAAATAAATGCAAATTATGATTCTTTTGAGTGCAAAAAAAGTGGTTACCCAAAGAAGAAATAAAACCTCCTTAATAGTTGTAATAAAACCTACACCTGAAAAGTTAGAGGGTATCACACAGAAGTAATAAGTTCCTCTACTACTCCTCATACTTATTTTTAAAGAATCAGGAGAATTTAAACAATATGAAAAAATAAGTCACGAATAAATATAAAAATATACCCATGCAAGATTTTTATTGAAGACATGATTATCATTGTATAAATGCCTAAATATCACACTACAAATAAAGTAAAATGTGGAAGAACTCTGTTGTCTCAATTTTAGAAAAAGGGAATTTTTTGAAAACAATGTCTGAAGTCAAGGTCCTAGGACTTCACTAACATCACACACTGGTGTCAACAAATTTTGATGAAATGAAAACCACTCTTTTTTTTTTTTTTGGCAAAAATGCTCTCTGATAGGAAAAGCACAAACACGGCTTTCTAAATCACGAAAGTTCTGAAACAGAATGGTAAGGTGACAAAACCAGTATGAAATTAAGGAAGGTAAAAGTAGTCTTTTGGGGGTTTCTTTTTTACACAGCCATGCTTAGTCTAGGTGAATCTTCCACAGGCATGCTTTGTGTGGCCTCCAGTTGGTTATGTTCCTCTGAGGGCCCTGACAAAGATGACACAGCTTCTGTGAAACAGCTTTCCTCCGCCCCTTCAACTTGTAGGTAGTGATAAAGATGAGCCTTTTTCTTGTAGAGCCTCATGAATCTTGCGGTTCCATGAAGGTAGGCCTCACACATGTGTGCTAGGGCTAATCATGGGAATGGTCCACATGAGGTACTGAACACAGGCTGCTTTTCCAGCCTTCTTGATTCCAGGAGACAAACTGTAGAGAAGGTTTTAATCTTTCAGTAGTTCTGCAAAAATCGGAAACCTGTACTTTCCTCTAACCATAGGTAGAGACTATGTTTGTGGCCAGCCTGAATCAGCTGGTGATCTTTACTAAAGGAATCTGAAAACATCTGATCCAACTTTCAGGTAGGACTGTTAACATCTGCCAGTATACATAGAGGTGTTAGGCTTGACACAAGATCATGCACTTAAGGAAAAGAAACTGAATTCATGATGATTTCTTTGAGGTCCATATTAAGGAATGCTTCAAACCTTGCAGAGCTTGTTAGGTTCAGCAGCAAATTTGCCACAGTGTTGTTCATTGCATCAAAAGACTTCTGGGCCCGTTTCTCAAAAGCCTCAGCACTTGAAGTAACCAGACTCCTTGGCTTTACAGTTGTACCCAACTTTGCAGAATTCACCATGAGAATTCACCAGTTTGCTAATGAGGTCAAATAAATATTGGACGTCAATGGGCAACACAGTCTGCATGCTCAGTAAGGCGAGGTTATGACATCATCCTCACCAGAAGGATAAACTGAAGTCATGGATCTATATACTTCTGGGAATTCACCCTCAAGCTCCTTTAGAAGAAATGTTCCAAGTCCAGATCACGTTCCACCTCCCATGGAATATATTCTAAAAAACACTGCAAATGATCACAGGGCCCAGCCAACTTTCTGAGTTTCTCTAAAATCTGAGTTTCTGAGTTCTCGATAAAGACTGCCAAAAACTTAACGACCCACAGCCCAGTTATTCCCTGAGTCAGAAATATCAGTGATGAGCTGCTTGCTCTCAAACACATCTCTCAATGGTTCCTGCAGAATTTCATTTGCTACCCCTTCCTCCATGTCAATCAAGAGAGCTCATGCTTTCAAAGAACAAAGTTTCCCCTTGGAAATAGTGCCACCATCACCAAGTTACTCTGGTACCCACATTTCTAAACAAGCTGCTTATTTCCTCATCATAATTCCTTTCTGTGGCTATGGCATGCTCCCTTAGTGCAGATCACAGAAGCAGCAGAAAATCTGGCGTCCACACTGGCCTATAAGACCATTTACTGGGTCACCACCGGCTGGAACACTTGTAAACCTGTGCTGGCTTTTGTACCCCTGACCTGGCCCTGTCCACCAGCGGCAACCATGATTCTTTTGTCTCTCTCTCTCTCTTTTTTTTAATGTTTTTAACGTTTATTTATTTATTTTGAGAGAGAGAGAGAGACAGAGAGAGAGCATGCATGGTGTAGGGGCAGAGAGAGAGAGAGAGAGAGAGAGAGAATATCCCAGGCAGGCTCCACATTGTCAGCGCAGAGCCTGATGCAGGGCTTGACCCCATGAACTGTGAGATCATGACACAAGCCAAAATCAAGATCAGACCCAGGCACCCCGTGCTTAATTTTGTACTCTTTCATTATTCTCTAATCCCTGCCTGAGTATAGTGCAGGCTGCTGCAGGCCAATTTCTTAATATCTTTTGTAGCTCCTACAGTGCCCAGGACAGTGCTGGATGTATAATAGGCACATAGTAAATCATGTTGAATTGAATCAGTGAAACTGAGTTTGTTTCTGCCCCCAGAAGAGGGGTGCTCTGAGCTTTGAGTGTCGCTACCATGTCACTGACCCCCTTTATCAGACGACTGGGCCTGGAGGCAGAGCTACAGGTAAGAAATCAAGTTTGCACCTTAGATGCAGATGGCTGGCTCTTAATTCTCTGCCTGTAGAGAACCCTCCTGGCATTATTCAAGGCAAAAACAAGTTTTTCTCTGCAGGTCATACCTAATGGTTTCCTGTCCTTTGTAGCAGTTTTATTAAGCAGGTAAACATAGGCAGGTAAATCAAGGTTAGTGATTGACATGGTCACACAGAAATTGTTTTTTGGTCATATTATTTGCTTTGTGTTTGGAAAAATATTGTTGAAGTGCATACCACTGTTTTTACTATGGACTTGGACAGTAATTATTCTTACCTTTGCAAAGGAAGGTAAAATTTACAAAGCTTTTACATACACACACATTTTCTCATTTTAGTTTCAAAGAAATGCTGTGGGGAGGTTTATAGGGAGCGGGTATTTTTTTTAAAAAAGGGCTTAGTAAGGCCAAGCATCTTGTCCAGTGTTATCCTGTCCAGTCCATGGAAAGCCAGGCCTTTAATCCAGAAGTTCAGCTCTTTCGTTGTGTCCAACACAGACACTCCATAGTGTCAATTCCAGGCCTTTCCTTCCTCCAGATCATGTTTTGAATCCAACATTTAACTGTCCTGTCCAACTTAGTGTTACCTTCAAGTTGAGTAAGAATTCTCTTTGGTTCCTTAAAGTTAATATTTATAAGTGATCCTGTTGATCTATGAAAAGACTAGAAAGAAATTTATTGAGTGTTCACAGTGTTATCTTGGGGTAGTGAGATTACAGATGGTTGTTACTGCTTTTTTAAGTTATAAACTTTTATTCATTTTAAAATATAACTACATTATGGAGCGGCTAGGTGGTTCAGTCAGATAGGTGTCCGACTTTGGCTCGGGTCATGATCCCACGGCTCACGAGCCTGAGCCCTGTGTCAGGCTCTGTGCTGACAGCTCAGAGCCTGAAGCCTGCTTCAGATTCTGTGTTTCCGTCTCTGCCCCTCCGCCACTGGCACGCGTGCATTTTCTCTCTGTCTCTGTCTCTCTCAAAATTAAACACCAAAAAATTTTTAAAAATAAAAGCATAAAATATAACTACATTAATGGTAATATGGAAAAGATAAGTAAAAATTACTTCTTAGTCCCATCTCCCTAAAACAATTATTAGCATTTTGTGTACTTCCTTTTATCTCCTGCATATTTTCACATAATTGTAATCCTACTTTACATTGAATTTTGTATCTTAAATTAAGATACATATTAACATATAATTAACATATAATAATTCTTTTCTCCATGTTACCAAGTAGTCTTCACAATTTTCACTTAAATTTTTTCTTTTTTAAAAAATGTTTATTTATTTTTTTAAACTTTATTTTTTATTTTTTAAAATTTACATCCAAATTAGTTAGCATATAGTACAACGGTGATTTCAGGAGTAGATTCCTTAGTGCCCCTTACCCATTTAGCCCATCCCCCCCTCCCACAAGCCTTCCCATAACTCTCAGTTTGTTCTCCATATTTATAAGTCTCTTCTGTTTTGTCCCCCTCTCTGTTTTTATATTCTTTTTGTTTCCCTTCCCTTATGTTCATCTGTTTTGTCTCTTAAAGTCTTCATATGAGTGAAGTCATATCATTTTTGTCTTTCTCTTACTGACTGATTTCACTTAGCATAATATCCTCCAGTTCCATCCACGTAGTTGCAAATGGCAAGATTTCATTCTTTTTGATTGCCGAGTAATACTCCATTATATATATATATATATATATATATATACACACCACATCTTCTTTATACATTCATCCATCCATGGAAATTTGGGCTCTTTCCATACTTTGGCTATCGTTGATGGTGCTGCTATAAACATGGGGGTGCATGTGTCCCTTTGAAACAGCACACCTGTATCCCTTGGATAGATGCCTAGTAGTGCAGTTGCTGGGTCGTAGGGTAGTTCTATTTTTAATTTTCTGAGGAAGCTCCATACTGTTTTCCAGAGTGGCTGCACCAGCTTGCATTCCCATCTTTTGTCTCTATTGTAACTCCTAAGGAATCCTTCTCAGCCTGTAGCATTAGAAAGTGAGCTAAAGGAACAGAATAAAGAGAGAAAAATCAAAGGAATATATTATTTAGAGAAAATAGGTCTCAAAACATTGTCTATATAGGTGAGGACTCTGAGACCAGAGAGTGATTTGTCCAAGATCATGCAATCAATTAGTGGCTGAGCCCATAATGGGATATAAGTCTCCTGACACCAAAAGAGTGTCAGGAGCTCTTTCCATTTTAGAGGTGACACTACTGCATAGTGAATGGCTCAATTCCTTCTTAGATGGGCCTGCCTTATTCTATAGACCACCTGTCCCCTATTTCTGTTCACATATCTGGTCAGACATTTTCTAAGTCAGTTTGGACTGATGTTACAGAGCACCATAGACTGAGTGGTTTGAACAACAAACATTTATTTCTTACAATTCTGGAGGGTGGGAAGTCCAAGATCAAGGCACCAGCAGATCTGGTGTTTGGTGAAGGCCTTCCTGGTGGGCAGACTGTCTTGTATCTTCATGTGGTTCAGAGACAGATTATCTCCCTCCAGTGTCTTCTTCATAAGGGCATTAATCCCATCATGATGGCCTCTCCCTGGTTATCTAATTATCTTCTAGAAGGCCTCACTTCCAAACACAATCACACTGGGGATTAGATGGGATGAATGGTGAAGTACTGAATATGCCGTAAAATAAATAGCAGAAAAGACAATAGCAATGATGCTACCCTCTAGTGGCAGAGCATAGCAACACAACTCATAAGTCAAAGTACCAGGTTCACATCCTAAAAAAACGAGTCAGACCACAAACATTGTTAGTGGTAAAGTTTGGGTTATTTTTTTAAATCTTAGATTTTAATTTATTAGTGCTATAACTCACTGTTCTGGATTGAATTATGTTCTCCCCAAATTCATATGTTGAAGTCCTAACTTCCAACACCTCAGAATGTGAGCTTGTTTGGAAATAGGGTTGTTATAGATATAGTTTAGTTAGGATGAGGTTATACTGGAGTATGGTGGGCCCAATCCAATGTGACTTGTGTCCTTAGGGAAAGTGGGAATTTGAACACAAAGGTATACACACAGGGAGAATGCCTTGTGAACATGAAAGCATGGATTGGGGCAATGTGTCTGCAAGTTAAGATATGTCAAGATGCCAGCAAATCACCAGAAGCTAAGAGAGATGGCTGGAACTGATTCTTCCCTAGCACTTTCCAAGGAAGCTTGACCCTACTGGTAACTTGATCTTGGACTTCATATCTCCAGAACTGTGTGACAATAAATTTCTCTAGATTAAGTCACTCAGTTTGTGGTACTTTGTTACAGCAGCCATAGAAAACTAATACATCCAGACCTTAACATTGGTTTTAAGCTTTATGTTTTAGACTTCAAAATAAGGCATTTATTTGAATTGGAAAATGTATGCTGAACATAATATGGCAAATGCCAGGGATGAAAACACTATCTTTCTCAAGTTGTATTACCAGCCATAAAATGTGTTTACCTTATTGAGAAACCTGCTGACAATGTGGCTTGGTTAATACATTTATGTTGCTTTATGGCCTCATACAAGTGGCAAATTTCCTTAACTGGTCTGTCATTCATTCCAAGATTCTTCACGCAGGAATGTAGATTAAACACTTATGGAGTAAGTCATTTACCAACTAGTGACTTCTGCATTATCTTTGGTGTGCTTTAATTTCTTATATGCCTCTTCTCTAACTAGGTCACAACCTCCTTGAGTATCTATCATACACTATTAAGTTTTCTGGGGATTATGGGTCTTATCTGGAAAATTCATGGTGCCTGATACAAGTGGACTCCATATTACGCAGGGTTTTCCAAAAACAAAATAAAAAATATAAGGTCCAAGGGGCACCTGGGTGGCTCAATGGGTTAAGCGTCTGACTTTGGCTCAGGTCATGATCTCACGGTTCATAGGTTCAAGCCTACATTGGGCTCTGTGCTCATAGCACAGAGCCTGAGGCCTGCTTAGATTCTGTGTCTCCCTCTCTCTTTGCTCTTCCCCTGTTCATGCTCTTTCTCTGTCTCTCAAAAATAAATAAATGTTAAAAAATATATAGGCAAATTAATAATTATTAATTAATAATTAAAACAATTATACTAAACTGAGATATTTAGGATCCAAAATATTATCTTGACAGATAAAAATAGTGGGATTTTGGGGCATCTGGGTGGCTCAGTCAGTTGAGTGTTTGACTCTTGATTTTGGTTTAGGTCATGATCCAGGGTTATGGGATCGAGCCCTGCATCAGGCTCTGTGCTGAGTGTGGAGCCTGCTAAATATTCTTTCTCTCTCTCTCTCTGTCCCTCTCCCTGTATCATGAGATCTCTCTAAAATAAATTTTAAAAAATAGTAGGATTTTATGCAGGATATTGAAAATACCAACTCAGCTCAGTTAAGCTTATGATTTCATACTACTATTTTCAGAAGGACTAGTGTTCACATGGGACTAGTGTTTCTTGGTTGAAGCTCTTTTTTATTTACTGTAAATTTTGGGTCTGCATTTCACTTGAATGAGGCTTTTCAGAAGGAAGAAAAGAATATTGCACTATTTCCTACATTATGCCTCTCAACCTAACCATAAGTGACCATTTCTCTCCTCTCTCCATTTAACCTGTGGCTGACAGCTCATATTTGGGAGATATAAAAGGATAAATAAAAGAGGAGAAAGTGGGAAAGGAAAGATAAAGGAACAAGTTAGAAGAGATGGAGAGAAGAATTGAGACTGTCTAGAGGAGGATGCAGAGGTAAACTTTAAAAAAGAATTTGAGGGTTCATTTTCTTTCATCTTCTGGAGTACAGGAGTACTTCTGCTAGTGTTAGGTGAATTACTTTCACAAAATGATGCTGGTTTTTCCTCCATGGAGTAATGAGCCCTCAAGACCCTCAAGATCTAGAACACCTGGCTCTGGAGAGCATAGGAGACACCTGAAGAACAAAGACATATAGAGCAGAAGAAAAGTGGGAAGGCACAAAGAAAGGTCAGTGTCCTAGTAACTTCCTCTTGGCCCAGGAAAGCTTTCTTAGTACCTTTCTCCCTGCTCTCCATTGACCGCCAGAGAGAAACAGAGGTGGGCACGGTTATATGGATATGTAAACACGTGAATTCAAGGGTTTCTTTGTTTGTAGTGGCCCAGAGTTTTCACTAATGAAGGGGTGGCAAATACCATTGGGAAGTTTTCCAGGGGAGAAATTCAGAGGCTTATCTCTTAGGAATAACAGGTGGGGAAGTTGAGATTGCCCTTTGTCATCAGTATCATGGGAGGTAAGGTAAGCAGTTTTCTGTATACTTAACTCTCCACTGGGGTCACAGTCCAGATGGTTGGGAAATGAAAGATTTCAAACCTTCTTCATGCTTCAGGGTATTAACTCATTGAAAGTGTGGTTAAATAAATGAGTAAGATAAAATGAAGAATAGTGATTTCAAAGATGACAGAAACATTGTGAATTTGAACAGGATTATATGAAAATCTGGCAGTCTTTAAAGCCATGAGATTTCCCGTAAACATTACCAAAGGAATGTCCTATAACACAAAAGCCCATTTAATCTCTTGCCATTTGCTGGTTTACTGTGAACTTGATTCACTTTCTTTGGGAAAATTACTCTTGAACAGTGGTTACTAAACTTCAGTGGGCAATCAGGTTGGAGGACTAGTTAAAACAGATTGCTGGGCCCACCCTTAGAGTTTAAAATACAGTAATTTCCTATTTTATTTAATGGGTTATAATGTTATAATATTATTTATTTTGATGCTCAAATTATCGCTCATTTGGTATCAGGCAGCCACTTCATGCTGGATTCTGTGTCCATTTGATATGTACCCATCATTTCTTGAACACTTCTTTCCTTTCTGGCATAAAGTATTCTAGGCTCATCTTTGACTTTCCCTGCCCCAGTCTTGAAATTAGCCAATTTTCCAAGGAGCTATGTTCCTTTTAGTGGAAAATTGTTTTAAGAAATCAAGATCTGGGCTCTATATATGCTTATGATTGGTGTGTATGTGTGTGTGCATGCATGCATGACAGAGGTGTTAGGACAAAGCTATTCTCACTTCCAGAGCAAGAGAAAATGGAGATAGACACTTCATTCTATTTTACCCAGTTCTCATGTGGAGTGAAGAACTTTGGCCTTCAGTGTAGGCATTCTTATCCCCTTGGTGTTTTTTTTTTTTTTTTTAAGTTTATTTATTTATTTAGAGAAAGAGAATGCACACAAGCAGGGAAGGGGCAGAGAGAGAGAGAGAGAGAGAGAGAGAGAGAATCCCAAGCAGGCTCTGCATTGTCAGCACAGAACCCAACACAGGGCTTGATCTCAAGAACGATGAGTCTGATGCTTAACTGACTGAACCACCCAAGTGCCCCTCCCTTGCCATATTTTCAATTATTTCCAGAGTCCCAGAAAGGGAGATGGGGCTGTCATTCACACAGAGAGTACCCACGGATAGGTAGGGAGCTCTCACTATAGTCTTGTGTTAAACTAGAGCCAACAGAATCTGGTATACCAAAGAAAAGATTGCAGCCCTGCCACTGAACGCTTGGTGTTTGGCTGGCTGGGGCAAGCGCAGTAATGGCTGGCTAGCTCGCCTCCCTCCCCTGGCTGACTGAGAGGTCTTCATTCCAAAGAGTAGGCTGTTCACACATGCGCAGTATGCTCCAGGAACTGGTCACAACAGAAAGCACCAATATTGAAGGACTACTGCAGTCCCACTCCAAGCGCTGGACGCCTGGGTGGCTCAGTCGGTTAAGTGCCCGTCTGCAGCTAAGCTCACGATCTCGCGGTCTGTGAGTTCTAGCCCTGCGTTGGGCTCTGGGCTGATGGTTTGGATCCTGCTTCCGATTGTGTGTCTCTTTCTCTCTCTTTGCCCCTCCCCCGTTCATGCTCTGTCTCTCTCTGTCTCAAAAATTAATAAACGTTAAAAAAAATTTTTTTTTTCAAACGCTGGAGCATCAGTCCTGAGCACTTACGGCTACACCTGAGTCACTCCTGCATCTATCCATTGATGGGAAAGGAAGGAAAAACAGCTCAAACCAGAAGATTTCACTCTTTTTCTAAATGAAAAATGCTGGCTTTTCCCCCTATTTTTAAAAACTTTAATTCCAGTAGAGTTAACATGCAGTGTTACATTAGTTACAGGTGTACAATATGTGTGCTTAAGATTAGGGGGGATGTCACTGTTTTCATGGCCTATGAGTAGCCAGAACTAGAGAATATATGTATGTAAATGTATGATATATATCATAAACATACCCACATATAAATTTGTGTATATATACAGAATTTCACATCTATTTATCTACTATTAACATATGTTTATTAAGTATATATTGAAATATATATATATAATCATGAGTTTGTATTGATACATAAATCCATTTCTAATTCAATACCATGTTTCTATTTTTTTAAAGACACATGGAAGTTATGTAGTTCAAATATTAGCAACAAGTAATATCACACCCCTTCCTTTGAAATACTTGACTTTGTTGCAGTCATCAGTTTTCCTCTTTTGGATAAGAAGTTCCTGACTGTATTCATGCATTTATCTAATAGCTGTTTCCCCTAAATGATATTGCTCCCTTCAGAATTAGTACCCTGTACCCTGTAGCTTTTCTTTCTCCATGTTTCTGATGACCTGTTTTGAAATTCTTATGGACTTCGGTTTCTCTTTTTCCAAATTTGTAACCCCCCTCTCCTAGAGTAAGGAACTTGGCTCTCGTTATTCTTATATGTTTAACTGTTCAGTTGCTCATCCTGTATATAACTAATCTCTGATCTTCAGCCCTACCCTACCCATGTGTGGACACTCTTCTCTTTTTGCTTGGGCTCTGACTTCCTATTCTAGGCTGCCACTCCATGTGGACACCCTCCTCACTCAACTCTGGCCCTGAATTCCCACACCAACCAGCCCACACATGCTGCCCCTGTGATCCTTCTGGGTCTCTGAAGGAATGCCCTCCTCTCTCTGCTCTGGCTTTGATTTCTCACATTGGACTGTTTCTTGCCTAGAGGCCTTCCTCACCCGTTGGTTGTGACATTGCATGCCAGGCTGTTCCTCCTTATCGCAGGGATGCCTTATGCACTCTGTTTGGAATCTGACATCTCATGCTATCCTCTTTTTCACCCCTTGCCCAATAGGGCTCTGACATCTGCTCTGGTCTACTGCTCCTCTCTACCCCCTCTATAGACACCTACCTTGTTCTTCCTCCACTAATGACGTTAGGATTGAAATTTTCAGGAAGGAAAAGCCTCAATTAGGTTGTTTGTAATATGGAAAAATGGAGGTTCAGATGCTTATGTGGCTTGTCCAGGGCCACAGAGCAAATTAGAGCTAATGTCAGTACAAATTCAGGTATTCCTGAGTGTAAGCTGTGTGAGGTCAGGGACCTTGCCTCTCTTGTTCACTGTATCATCTTCAGCATCTAGCATGACATCTGCATTGAGTGGAACAAATGAATAAATGAATTATTCCCTGTTTAGTTCTTTTCCCTTGATACATATAGGTGTGTATATATAAAATTGATGTCTATATATTTGCCTATAACCAATAGAGATTCATGCCCTTATATAAATGTCAACATGTAAATTTCTGTGTCTAGGAATTACTTGCATTCCATAAATTTCTAGACTTTCTAACTGGAGAGTTGGCATATAAGTGAAAATATAAAAGTACTAAGAAGCTACGGCCATTTTAACTTCCCAGGATTCCAGCACTTCCATTGAGTGTGGGAAAGAAATATATGAGCATCACCAAAGTCAGTTTTTCAGTCACCAGACTACAGCTCCTTCAAAATATTTGGAACACTACAAGAAAAAAATACCATCATCATATGACAAATACGGGTCCCCATGATCAGTCCCTTTAGTCATCTAAGACCTTACTGTAGATGATCATGCAGGGAAGTGTTTCCAAAGCACATTCTGAAGATCGGTATCTCTTGAGAAATTCTTCTTGAGAAGAGGTTTCTGTGGTCAACACTGGGAACTTGACAATTCACAATGTATGTGAGCATATTAAAGACTTTAGGAAATTCTAGAGTTCAAGAAACCTATTACCTTTATGTAACCTCCTGTCACTCAAATTTCCTTAACCAGAGATCTCCTCTTTAGGGTAATACCTGCCCAAGTCTCATTTCCTCATTCATGCAGTAGGCAAAAATATCTGTTACATGGGGTTATTGTACAGAATAAATGAGTTAAAGATACACAAAGTACACAGCATAGTGCTTGGTATATTCTAGGCATTTGGTAAGTGCTAATTCCTTTTCTTAGACTTATTTATTTAAAATGATTTCTTTTATTATTGAAAGAATAATAGAGGGGCGCCTGGGTGGCTCAGTCAGCTGAGTGTCCGACTTTGGCTTGGGTCATGATCTCATGGTTTGTGGGTTTGAGCCCTGCATTGGGCTCTGCACTGGCAGCTCAGAGCCTGCAGCCTGCTTTGGATTCTGTGTCTCCCTCTCTCTATGCCCCTCCCCTGCTTGCACTCTTTCTCACTCTCTCTCTCTCTCAAAAATAAACATTAAAAAAATAAAAATAAAAAAGAGAAAGAATGATAGATATGTTCATTATTATTATAATTGAGAAAATATTAAATGCATAAGGTAAAAACCTCAAATCATAAAAGGGGTACAAAATGAAAAATGAGTTTCTTAGATCTTTCAGATTCCCAAGAAGAATTTTTTATGTACCCTTCTAGACATTTGGTGTGCATAAATACGAAGACATCTCAGAAACATATTTTTAAAAATCTACTCACAGCAATAACAAGGGATTCACATTTGTTTTGTGCCACTGCAGCATTACCTGTAGTTCTTGCATTTTGGGTACATTGATGTGTTTTTCTGAAGTCCTTGGGTGGGGTAAAGGTTAGAGCCTATGTTCATATCCTGTGAAGCTGTATTTTGATAAAATGTTATAGAAAATAGGGGAAATATATAATTGTTTTGGGGGTCAAAAAGTCAGCTTAAGTGTGTCCTCTTTTGTAAAATCTTTTAATCCACCAAGAACAGGACTCTGGTTGAGGTGAGTATTCATTCATTCATTCATTCATTCAGTTAATGATGGAGAAGGGATAGGGAAAAGAACATGGGCATGAGATGGTCAGAGTTGCTGCAGCAAAGATAGCTGCTAACATTGACCCAGATGGTGAATTAGTTTGCTTAGGGCTGCTGGAAGCCAGAAGTCCAAAATCAAGGTGTCAGCAGTGTTGGGTCTTTCTGAAGGCTGGGAGGGAAGGATGTGTCCCAGGCCTCTTTCCTTGGCTTATGGACAGCCATCTTCTCCTAAACTCTTGCCTTTATGCATATCTCTGTGCAAATTTCCTCTTCTTATAAGGACACCAGTTATGTTGAATTAGAGCCTGCTTTAATGACCTCATTTTAACTTGCTTACCTCTGTAATGACTGTCTCCAAATAAGGTCACATTCTGAGGTACTAGGGGTTAGGACTTCCACATATGACTTTGTTTAAGTTTATTTATTTATTTTGAGAGAGAGGCAGAGTGAGCAAGGGAGAGAGAGAACCCAAATAGGCTCCATGCTCAGAGCCCAACGTGGGGTTTGAACTCACGAACTGTGAGATCATGACCTGAGCCAAAATCAAGAGTCACATGCTTAACCGACTGAGCCACCGAGGTGCTCCAACACGTGAATTTTTAGGGCAACATAATTCGGCTGATAACAAGTAGGTTGTAATACCAGAATTTAGTGCTCTTCGAAATTCATCCTGTGCTAGTAAAGCCCACTGACCAACTGCAGCTATCAAAATGTGGGCTCCTTTAAAAAATGCAAATATTGGAATCATGTGTGTGTCATTGCTTAAACCACTTGTTGACAAGAGAATCTGTGTGGCCTGAAGCTCCTGTTGGTCTTCCTTTGCTAGATCCTTCTAAAATGAAAGTGCAGGAAGATGACTTGGTTTTCTTTTTTCTGGCTCCCTTCCCCACCTTCTTGCTTGTATGGACATTTACACTTTGACCCTGTTAACTATTCCCTCCCTTTCTTCTTTATTATCCTGAGTTATCTTCTGTTCCCATAATTCCAATCACTTTTTTCTTGTTCTCATTCAGTGAAGGATGAGGAAGTTGCAATCAGAGCATGTACCTTTTATTAGGTGATTCAAACTGCCTCCCGCCTGATTAACCTCAAGAGTCCCAAAACATGAGGACTTCTGTCTGATAGATCACATAAAGGAGGAATTAAAAAAATTTTTTAGAATAGTTTCTGATTCAGCTTCTTGGCTCAGGAAAAAAGAAGCTAGCTGTTTTTCACCTAGGAGTGGTCTGACTTCTCCATGGCTTCCTGTCATGTTTGTGACCTCAGGGTGCTGGTGGCCACTGTGTGTGGACTGCTGACGGCCATCGTTTTGGGACTGGGCATCTGGAGGATTGTGATTAGCGTTGAGACAGGTAATATCGTTTATGTTTAACTATGTTATGTTTATCTTTAACTGCTATGTTGAACTCAAATCAAGAGAAGTTGTTGAGCCTCTGTCTCTGCTACCTGACACACCAGTACTGTGAATAGCCATGTCTGGGCTAGGGTTGCCTGCCAAGGTGTCGTGTATGACATGCAATAGGCAAGGGTCAATTGATGGCTAGCATATGGTTGTACATGCATGAATATGAATATGTGTGTGTGGGCAGGGTGAGGAATTACGAAGTTGAATTACCCTCTTCTTGCTCTTTTAACACCTGACTGGAAAACAGAATAATCAGATCATTAATAACACATGTTTGGGTTTGTTTAGCTAAATTTGAGAAAGAGAAATAATTATGGACACACACACACACACACACACACACACACACACAGATATACAGACATACACACATAATCAAATATGCCCAGAATGGAATTTCATTTTCGGAATGTTCTCACTAGGATGGTAAATAAACTCTTAAGGTTTGTGCATAAAGTTCTCACTCTCTAAGTGTAAAAAACTACTTAAAAAATTAAGATTACTTAGAAAATGATTTTTTCAGGGGTGCCTAGGTGACTCAGCCAGTTAAGATTCTTGATTTTGGCTCAGGTCACGATCTCACACTATGGTCTGTGAGTTTGAGCCCCATGTAGAGCTCTGTGCTGACAATATGGAGCCTGCTTAGGATTCTCTCTCTCCCTTTCTCCCTGTCTCTTCCATGCTCATGTTCTCTCTCTCTCTCAAAAATAAGTGCATAAACATTAAAAAAAAAAAGAAAATGATTTTTCTGGTTACTCAACAAGTTGGTAACTTTCTGTGTGCTAGAAAAGACACTGGAAGGTGGGAGGGGGAGCCATGGGTGTAAAACAATGGTGTTAGAGGAAAACCCCCAGTAACTCACACTGAAGACTTTCTATAATCCCAGTGCCTGTTTGCTTGGGCTGCAGAGGTTCTCCATGAAGGGATTCAAAGCTGGATGTGCCAAACGCTCCTTTTGTAATAAACAGAGAAAGATTCTAATAAAAGTGAGTAAATAACGGTAAATAATACTAGTCTAGAGAGCAGAAGGAGGGGTGATCTGCCGTCTGAGAAGGTACCTGAGGAGGATGGAAGGTTGGGGGAGCCAGGAGAAGCACAATGCATGGCTGCAAAGATCCCATGCTGGAGAGAAAAGGAGTCAAATATATTCACTGTTGATGGAGTGACAGCTGAGATCTCATGGTCCTTCCTTCCCTGCCCCACAGAACATTATTTAGAAAATGTACTAACAGGATTTGTAGAATTAGCATGAGAAAATTTTCCAGAACAAAACCAATAACATTTAAACTTGAGAAAAATGTGTTTCCATTTGTTTTATTTATTTTTGTTTAAAGTTAAAAAATTATGAACTATAGATTTTTACCTCATTAAGGCTGCTAAATTTATAAGACCTTATTTAAAGAGTATACTTTTAAGAAATCTTTTTTCCTCCCTCCTTCCCTCCTTTCCTTCTTTCCTTTATAGGACATCTACTTTTAAAGGGAAATTTGTGGTGACTTATAATGGAGACGGGTATAATAGAACCATTAAAACAAGGACCAAAGTATTAAACACTATAAGGAAGAAAACAGCAGAAGTTGCTAAAAACAAATACAAAACATATCCCTGAGACATATCCCTGAACTTCCTGAGGGCCAAGACCCCAAACAAAGCATAATAAGCAACAAAAAAAACCTTGTTTAACAGTAAAAGCATACCAGCTCCTCAAAGAACACAAATGTGTCCTTGCTCTGAATTTTTCTTAAAAAATGTTTTATTTGATTGTAGTTGACACACAATATTACCTTAGTTTCAGGTGTACAATATACTTATCTCATTTAACCCTAACAGCTACCTTTGAAGCAGTTATTATTATATCCATATTACATATGGGGAAACCCAGGCTCCAAGAATCTCTTCAAACTTATGTAGCTAGAAAGTGTTGGGTCTGGATTTGAATCTAGATTATTTTGACTTTAGTATCGATGCTCTTCACTCCTGCACTATTCTGCCTTCCTAGAGGGAAGACAATGGTAACCCAATCAATTAATTCACCTTCAGGTTTAAAAAAAATTTTTTTAGGCACCTATGCCTAAAAACCCAATTTCACAAAAAATACGCAGTAACTAGTAGAATGTTTTCTAGGCAAAGTTACGCACTTTGGTAAGTATGCTGTTTGTCTTCAAGTCAATGAGGTCTCCATTATTAATGGTGCTTATAGAGCATAGATTAGTATGCTTCACCTTTAAGCTTTTCTGAGTCTTCAAATAGTGTTTATAGATTTTTGGCTGTGGAGTAACTGCCATAGCTTTGCCACATTCTTCCAGGTTTTGCCAAAGCACCTCCTTCAGCTTTGCAAAGTTCTAGGATTGTCTGCCGTTGATCTTCTAGTCTAGAACAGCAGAAGAAAGTACAGATTCAGACTGCATTGCCTGGAACATTGCCCATTTTCTAACAACATTCATCCTGGTGACTGCCTTTAATGTAAAGATTTCTCACATTCACATAAGCCCCAACATCTAATGGCCATCAAACAAGCTTATCTCTGTCTAATTGCTAAGTGTAATGAGTCATTAAAAAAACCCAAATTATTGGTTTAAATATCAAACAAATACCTCTAGAATGCCAATGGTCTGTGTAGTATAGGAAAACTGTTAATTCTGCTCCTATTACTTAATAAGTCCTCTTGTAAAAGGTCATGGTAAAGCTCCAGTCCAGATGAAGTTGACAGCATTTCATGGGAGTAGACAAGCATGGGAGTAGAAATTCTTTCAGAATTGCTAGAATAGTCTTTGGCATTTTTATGTGCTGCTGCTGAAAACATTAAATAATAATGACCTTTTTATTCATCAAAGCATCACAATAACATATATTGTCAAGTATAACACTTTTTCCATCTAGGCTTTCAGAAATAAGATATCCTAGGCTTTTGAAGTTCTGTTTGGTAAAGAAATTTTTCAAAACTTTTGATGACTCTTGGAGGAGCTCAAGACTTGAAGTTCTTCTATGATGATATCTGTTTGCTGGAACATGTCACCCAGAGTTTCACACAGCCACCTCCCTTATGATTTCGGTCTTAGTTTCAATGTCACCACTTCAAAGAGACCTTTTCTATCCACTCAGTCCAAGGTTATCATTCTATTTGCTCTCTTTCACATGTATTTTGTTCATGGCTTTTATCACCTGGTAATTTCTTATTTGTTTGCTGTCTGTCTCCCCATTCCTAGAATGAAAGCTCTAAGAAACCAGGGACCTGACTTATCAATCTACATTCTCTGCACCTATATGGGTACCTGGAATACAGTTGCTAGTGCATAGCTTATGAGTAAATGAAAGAATCATGTGAAAACCAGAAACTGGACTGAAAGTTGTCAAATAGCTGTATTCAAGAAGTAAATAAATAAATATTAAAATGAATGTTATTATGGTTTTGTTTACATCAGATAAGACAGACACCATTTTTGTTTTCTTCCTCTGCCCCAGGCCATGCAACACTGTGACCATTTCTAGAACTTCCGCTTCATTAGGATCTCTCCTGTTGTGTATGATCTCTTCTGTTTAGCTGTATGATCAACAAAAGGATGCTTTTATGTTGGAGCAAATTGAAGTTTTGCCTGACCTCTAGCCTTTTCACATTAGGCCTTCTTTGTAGAATATCAAGTAATATGTGCCTCATCTGATGTGTTTTCAGAATGGACAACGTAAGGCATTCTATCTCTTTTGGACTTTTGCTCCCAATAGCAAGAACCTTGTGATACAAGAAGCAGTGCAGCTTTTTGGTCCAATCACACTTGATGAAAGTAAAATGAAACATAATTGTCTTATTATACATCTTTCCCTTGACATTTTTCAACTTGAGCAAGGCCTGATGTAAACATAGACAGATGTCCATAATCATAATAGTAGGAGATTTTTTTCTTAACTCTTAGGGAGAATATCTTAACCTTATGACATATTACCATTGATGATTATGCCCTATTGAACCATATCCTATGTCTCTTCTAGATTATAAAACTTCCTCCTTTCTGCAAGCATGAGTGCCTTTCCCACTCTTTCCAGATACCCTGACCTTCATTTCCTATCATGGGCTCACTTAGGCCTCAGGCCAAGAAAAGACTTTAGTAGGTTGCAATATTTCCAAACCCCAAGGTCGAACTTCATAGCATTGAAATTCTTGCACAGTAGGAAATACGGGTTGTGGGGAAAGGTCAAGGAGAGTTTATTGATTCTCAGAAAATAATTTGTACACAGATGCTTGACTTTCATTTTACTCAATTACAGTACTTACTCAAGAGGCAAACTTGTTAATAAATCAAACTCATGGGACTGTTCCTGGAGGACAGATTGTATTTTGGGGTTCGACAAAAGGTCTAGTAAGTGGAGAGCTGTAGTGTTATTTAGTCTTAATCCTGCTGTTGTAAACCTCTCTTCTGCTGTTTTGCCAGTCTCCCTTCTTGCTTCCTCATATAACCATTCTCTAAATTAAGAAAATAATTGCTGTGAAAAGGAAGGGATTTTTTTTGGAGGAATAAATTTTGTTATGTAATTGGCTGAAGAGCATGAATTATTTTAACATCAGTATTAGTGATGTTTAAATTGCTGATCCCATTCTCAAAGTCACTTTCTCAAATTAAGAAATTTAACACAAGTGGGTTGACTTAGTAGATTTTTCCTTGATTTCCAAGTATTAGGTATTTTTACTTAAAATACTGAATACAACCACCATCCATAGATCTTTTGATAGCATATATTTTATTGAAGAACATCTAGTATAGAATGTGGTGATTAGGAGTGTGCACATGAGAGTCAGGGGGAAAAATGTACATAAACAGGGGCAAAAAAAAAAAAAAAAAAAAAACAACAAAACACCTCTGGAGCCAGACTGCCTTGTTGAAATGCCAATGCTACCACTCACTGAGTAAACTTGAGCAAATTACTCAACATTTCTGTGCTTCAGTTTTGCTATTTATGGGAATCATAATAAACCTATCTTTCAGGGCTGTCATTAAATGATTAAATGAGTTACTACATTTATGGGTTTAAGATGACATTTAGGACACTATAAGCACTCAATAAATATTAGCTGTTATTTTTAATTTATGAATTTTTAGATAATTTAGTGCATAGTTTTCTCTGCTCCTTGAATTATACCTTGAATGCATGCCATTGACTTTGATGGGACCTTTGGATTGAAACTCACCTTATCAAACTGAAGGTCTACTACAGGCTTAATCATTAAGTTCAACTGATTAAAACAGAAACAGAAACATTTCTAAGAATTGTTATATCTTCCTGCATTAAAAAAAAATTATATTATGCTACACCATCAGGGAAAATTTTATTAAAATATTTAATCAGTTTATTGAAATATGTAACCAGGTATTTCATACTGAACAACTTCTACCTTAGGTAAAAACTATGTATATTTTATTTGTTTACATTTTTTAGGTTTCTTTTCACAGTAGAATAAACTTTCCTAAATATTGTCCTCTCATTTAAGAGGAATCTTTATTCTCATCCAAATATTTCAAATTCCTGGTCTGAGACAAATGACAGATGCCAGGATTTTAAAACCCTAAAGAATTGGAGCCAGATACTAGAGTCTCCTGCTGGAATTTCTTTGACTAAGGAAGAGCATTTTTATTCCCACACTTAATTAAACTAGACTTTTCAGAACAGATTCCAATTTTGTTTAGTTTAGGAGAAGAAATGTAATTCATGTTTTCCATTTCGCATTTTTAATATTTTATGCTACTTTCTCAAGCAGCATGAAGTGTGTTACCTATGTTCTACATTTAATTTTCCATGATGTGTGGTAAAGATATTGAAAATAGGACTCATATTTCTGGAAATACTGCTTATTATAATGTAAGAAAATGTAGAAAATGTTAATATTATACTGGTGTTATAAAAGAAAAATAAATACTACTATTAAACACATGCCAGCGTATGAATCCTCAAGTTGAAGCTGATGCTCTCCATCCCTGTTTTCCCTGTGGTAAAGGCAGCACTTGTAGGGTGGAGCTGGAGCACTTGATTAGTAATCAAAAGATCTGAGTTAACTCCACTCAGTTGTCAACTAGTTATTGATCTGGAACAAGTTACCCTTTATGTAGAATATACTCTTTATGTAGAATGTACTCTTTATATAGAATGGGGATGTTGGGCTAATGAATAGCTAAGTGTCATTTTTATAAGTCCATAGGTTTAAAAACTAGTTAAATGAAACAAACAAAGCACTTAATCCTTCAGGGTCTGTCTTTCTTTACTTAAAATACAGAGGCTTAAAAATACCAATATTCCCTTTGCTTTATTTTGTGGGTAATTTAGGCATTTCAGGGGACAGGGTCTTGAACTGGGGGGGCAAAAGGTGTTAAAAATGGGATTGTAACAGAGGAGTGGTAGCTCAGCTTGGGCTCGATATCCTCAACCAAATTGCAAACGCCAAAGAAGCCAGTCAGCAAACATTTGTTGTACTGTCTATGCATCTGTCATTAAGCTGGGCCTGGAGACAAAACAAATAAAAATAAATAAATAGAAAAGAAAGTAAATTCTAAGGAAGGCTGTTTGGCAGTAATGAAAATAAGAACAAATTAATGGAATGGAAACAAAACAAGAATGGAGATCAACGAAACCAAAAGCTAGTTTTTTGAAAAGATGAATTTAAGACGATAAATATCCAGCGAGATTTGTCAAGACGAAAAGGTATATAAGCAACATGTGCAAAAGTAAAGCGGATCACAACACAGAGAAGCAGGATGATAGACAAGATTTAAGCAAAAGCCAAGACAGCACGCTGACCCAGAGCCCGCATCTCTCCTTCCGGGGTTTGCGTCTTGCATCCGGGTCCCCAGCTCCCCTGCTGGGCTTATAGGGAGATTTTGCTCACCTCACTTCCCCCCCCGTGGTGGCAGTGCTTACCTGGCCCTGAGGGGTGGCTGTTGGCTCGGGTGTCGGTAGGTGGCAGCACAAGGCCTCCTTGGGCCTGGGACCCTACCAGGCATGAGGACAGAGTGGGGCGGGTGCATGTCACAGTCTGAAGTAGAACTCCAAGGAATGCACAGTTCCTAAATTCAGACCTGGACTTCCAGGTCCTTAGGAAGGTATGATTATCCTGGCATTAGAATCAAGCACGTAGACTTTATTTAGCAGTTTGTGAGCTTAATTTACAAGTTTTACATCTACTTTTATATAAATGGTATAGGGTCTTCATTGTACTTTGTTCCAGGCCCTGCATAGAGTTGCATTGCTGGTGAAAATACAAGTCAATACAACCCCTATAAGGGCAAGCTGGAAATAAATGTCAAAATGACAAAGGTGCACTCTTTGGCTCAGAATTGCACTTCTGGAAATTCATTCTCCATAGGAATTTGTGCAATGTACAGTGCAATTTTGAGACAATTGAAAACAACATGTGTCCATCAATAAGGGGTCAGTTAGCTAAATCAGGGTTTATTATGATGGACTATAATGCAGTTGTAAAAGAAGAGGTGGAAGTTTTCTATGAACTGCTGTGGAAAGATTTTGGACATTCATTGTAAGGTGCAACAGCAAGCTACAGAAAAGAGGATGAAAATAAGTATAGATTCATATTTGCTTGTACTGAAAAAAGAAAGATTGGAAAAAATGAATAGAAATTATTACTTGTGTATATTTATGGATGGGAGAAAGGTTATGTACTTTGTATGTTATTTTTATTTTCCAACTCTGTGAATGTATTACCTATTAAAATATATAATAAAGAAGTGATTAAAAAATCAACAAAGTCATAAGCAAATACCATGCAAATATCCTAGCTAATATAAAAACTTTGCCCAAGTAGCAACTTTCTAAAAAAATATAAATGACCAAATTTACCCCCAAAGGAAGGAAAAAAAACCTAAATCGAACTGTAACCATTAAAATAGTCGAGTCAGGGAGCCTGGGTGGTTCAGGCATCTTGATTTTGGCTCAGGTCATGATTTCATGGTTCATGAGTTTGAGCCCTGTGTCAGGCTCTGAGCTGACAGTGCAGAGCCTGCTTGGGATTTTCTCTTTCCTTCTCTCTTTGTCCCTCCTCCCCCAAATAAAATAAATAAACTTAAAAAAAGTAGTTGAATCAATAGTAAAAACCAAAACAAAACAAAAACTGCAGCAAATGCTATGTATTGATTATCTTAGATATAATAATAGTATAAAACATGATGTAAAAGATAAACGACAATTTCAGTATAGTGTTAACCTCTGGGTATGGAGAGAAAGGAATGTTGATAGAAAGGAGTAGAAGGGGTTTCAACTCTTCCTGTAAAGTTTTATTACATATTTTTTAAAAAGTCTGAAGCAAATCTGAGAGAAAGTTCCTAGTTTTTAAAACTGGCTTTGGGGTAGTGGGGGATGTTTTATACTCTGTACTTTGTGTACTTGAAATATTCTACAATTTAAAAAGATTCACGTAAGGGCACCTGGGTGGCTCAGTCAGTTAAGCATTGGGCTCTTGATATTAGTTCAGGTCGTTATATCACAGTTCATGGGTTCAAGCCCTGCACTGGGTTCTGCGCTGATGGCTGGAGCCTGCTTGGGAATCTCTCTCTCCCTCTCTCTCTGCTCCTCCCCCACTCTCACGCATTCACCCTCTCTCAAAATAAATAAACAATAAATAAATATTCACACATTTCCTTGGTTACACGGAGAAGTTTGTCATATAACAATTACAATTAAATCTCTCTTGGTAGATCTTAAGCTCTTTGAGATCTGGATCCATATCTTATATTTTTATACCAATGACTTGATTTTTGGAGAAGTTTCAGGCTACAGTAAAATTAAGCAGAAAATATAGAGTTCCTATTTATTCCCTCTCGCATCACTGCTTCCCCTCCATATCTTCCTTTATTATTAATATCTTACCCTAGTGGGTTGCTTTTGTTATATAATGAATGAACCAATATTGATACATTATTAATTAAAATGCATCTTACATTAGGGTTCATTCTTTGCGTATACAAATTTGGTGGATTTTGACAAATATAATGACATGTATCCACTGTTACAGTATCATACAGAATAGTTCACTTGCCTAAAATTCCCCTTTGCTTCACCTATTCATCCTTCTCTCCCTCTCCCAACCTGCCAGTCATTTTACTGTTTCTATAGTTTTGCCTTTCTAGAATGTCATATTTAAATTTTTTTAACGTTTATTTATTTTTGAGAGTGAGAGAGACAGAGAGCCTGAGTGGGGGAGGGGCAGAGAGAGAGGGAGACACAGAATCCGAAGCTGGCTCCAGGCTCTGAGCTGTCAGCACAGAGTCCAATGAGGGACTTGAACTCATGAACTGTGAGATCATGACATGAGTTGAAGTTAGATGCTTAACTGATTGAGCCACCCAGGAGCCCCTCCAGAATATCATACTTAGAATCATATAGTGTGTAGCCCTTTCAGCCTGGCTTCTTTAACTTAGCTAAAAGTATTTAAGATTCCTCCATATCTTTTGGGGGCTTCATAGCTCATTTCTCTTTATGGCTGAATAATATTTCATTGTATGGATATACCACAGCTTTTTAAAAAAATCCATTTACTTGGTGATGAGTGACGAACATTTTTTCGTGTGTCTGTTAACCATCTAGATGTATTCTTTGGAAAAATGTCTGTTCATGTTTTTTGCCCATTTCTTCACTGGATTATTTGTGTTTTTTGGGGTGTTGAGTTTGGTAATTTCTTGATAGATTTTGGATACTAATCCTTTATCGAATATGTCATTTGCAAATATCATCTCCCATTCTGTCAGTTGCCTTTTAGTTTTGCTGATTGTTTCCTTTGCTGTGCAGAAGCTTTTTATCTTGATAAGGTCCCAATAGTTCATTTTTGCTTTACTTTCCCTTGCCTCTGGAAACATGTCAAGTAAGCAGTTGTTGTAGCTGAGGTCAAAGAGATTGTTGCCTGTATTCTCCTCTAGGATTTTGATGGCATCCTGTCTTATATTTAGGTCTTTCATCCATTTTGAGTTTATTTTTGTGTATGGTGTAAGAAAGTAGTCCAGGCTCATTCTTCTGCATCATTCATCATCAGGGAAATACAAATCATACATCGTAACAAATTGGGATTTATTCCAGATATGCAAGGCTAGCTCAACATTTGAAAATCAATTAATGTAATTCATATCAACAGGCTAAAAAAGAAAAATCACACGATCATATCAATAAATACAGAAAAAGCATTCAACAAAATCCAGCTACCATTCATGTTAAAAACTCTTAGCAAAGTGAAAATATAGAGGAACTGCATCAACTTGATACAGAACATCTACAAAAACCATAAACTCAATCTCATACTCAATGGTAAGAAATGAGATGCTTTCCCCTAAGATGAGAACATGTTATAAAGGAAGAGAAGGAGGATTGAGAATACTGTATTATGTTATAAATTTTTCTATACATTGTTGGGTTTCATTTGCTAATAATTTGTTGAGGAGTTTTGACTTTACATTCATGAGAGATATTGATATGTAATTTTCCTTTTTTGTAATGTCTTTATCTAATTTTGGTATTAGAATAATGTTGGCCTCATAGAATGAGTTAGGAAGTGTTCCTTTTGCTTCTGTTTTCTAGAAGAGAGTGTAAAACATTGATATCAGTTTTTCCTCAAGTGTTTGGTAGGATTCAGCAGTAAATCCATCTGGGGCCTGATGCCTATTGTTCTGGAAGGTTATTGATTATTGATTCAGTTTCTTTATCAATATAGGCCTATTCAGATGATCTATTTCTCCTTGTGTAAGTTCAGTAGATTGTGTCCTTCAAGAACTTGGTCCATTTCATCTAGCTAATCAAATTTGTGGGCATAGGCTATTCATAATATTTCTTTATTGTTCTTTTAATGTTCATGGGATCAGTAGTGATGACTCTTTTTCATGTCTGTTATTTGTGCCTTCTCTTTTTTTTATGGTTATACTGTCTACAGGTTTATCAATTTGAATGATCTTTACAAATAACGAGCTTTTGGTTTCATTGATTTTGTCTATTAATTTCCTGTTTTCAACTTCATTGATTTTTGCTCTGATTTTTAATTATTTCTTTAAAAAGAAAGTGGACTTAGATTAGTTGTAAATGTATACTGCAACCTCTACAGTAACCACCAATTTATTTATTTATTTATTTTGAGAGAACAAGTAGGGGAGAGGGGCAGGGGCAGAGGAAGAGAGAGAAAGAATCCCAAGCAGGTTCCATGCTCAGTGCAGAGCCAGACACAGGGCTCAATCCTGTGACCATGGGATCATGACCTAAGCCAAAATCTGGTCAGACACTCAACTGACTGAGCCACCCAGGAGCCCCCCAAAATGTATCTTTTAAGTTTATCTATTTTGAGAGAGAGAGAAAGAGAGAGTGAATGGGGAGGGGCAGAGAGAGACAGAGAATCCCAAGCAGGCTCCTTGGGAGCCTGACGAGGTGCTCAGTCTCACAAACCATGAGATCATGACTTGAGCCCAAATCTAGGGTTGGACACTCAACTGACTGAGCCACCCAGGTGTCCCTAATCTAAGTCCACTTTCTAATATCTCTGTGGTCTCATAAGTAGTGCCAGGACCTCATAATACAGTATTCCCAATTCCTCCTTCTCTTCCCTTACATTTTTTCTGTCCTTTATTTCGTTTTTCCATAAGCTATAATCACCTCATATGTCATTGCTATTATTATTTTGAATAAACTTATCTGTTAGATCAATTAAGAATAAAAAAACTAGGGGTGCCTGGGTGGCTCAGTCGGTTAAGTGTCTTGACTTTGACTTAGGTCATGATCTCATGGTTTGTGAGTTCAAGCCTCACCTCGGGCTCTGTGCTGACAGCACAGAGCCTGGAGCCTGCTTCAGATTATGTGTCTCCCTCTCTCTCTCTGCCCCTCCCCCACTTGTACTCTGTCTCTCTCTCTCAAAAATAAACATTAAAAAATTTTTTTAAAAGATCTCTCTAGACTCTTGCAGGATAAATCTCCTTGGCTTGGTCTATAAACCCACTCATAATCCAGTCGATGTCCTGCTATTACTTCACATAGGACTAATATTCCTTATTTGTTAAACTTTGCTATGTTCCTTGGACACATCAGAACTTTCCATTTTGTGATTTTGCACTCTGTATCCCGCCTATTTGGGGCCATCCTTTTTTATCTGGCTTTTCTAGTTTTAGTCTTAAAATCTGACTCAAATACCACCTCTTCTGGAAAGTCATCCCTGGATAAATTGCCTCTGTCCTCAACATCTCTCTTCTGTGTTCTTAAAGCATGTAAAAATCTGCATGTTGACTTAGGTGCCTTATATGCCTGCCTATCTATCTATCTACTATCTATCTATCATCTATCTAATCTATATAATCGCCTGTTTCCCTCCGTAGATTCTAATGTCCTTGTTCAAAGTATTATGTCTTTTAAATGTAGCTTTTTGGTATTCATAACCTGTCATAAGTATTGTATATCCTGTGTAAATTCTAAATATATATTTTTGTTGATGATGATGTTACAAAAAATACTTCTCTAGTGCTACTCAAGGTGATTGTTTTACATGTAGAAATTGAAGGCTACACATCCAAAAGGAGAAACTGATTAGCCAGTTTGTGAAGTATTCTATAATTTATTGTTTTTCTTAGGAACATTAACCCCCACAGCAAACACCACAATAAAGTTCTGCAGGAATGGTGGAACCTGGGAAAATGGCAGATGTGTTTGTCCAGAAGAGTGGAGAGGATGGAGATGTACAATCGGTAAGTTACTTGGGATGGCACTAGGGTATGAGATTTAGGTGGCTCGTGTTAATAAGGACAACAGCAAAGTTTTTCAAATGCTTCTGTTAATGATTTAGTAACAATGGGTTTAATAATGATGGCTTTAACATGTGTTTGTAGCTTAATAGTAAAAGCTGAGTATTCTTTTTGGGCTATTTACTTGTATGTTCAATATACCTAGTATGTTTCCCAACTATCAAGTTTCTTTGTAAACTGACAGATGCTTGTCCTTCTGGTTGCACTGTCTACTTCAGGGCAATGGGTGATATGGTTTTCTCAGGTCCTTCTGGTTGGTGATATGCTATATTACCCCATTTCAAAGATCACAATTCTAATATATTTAACTTTTCTGAAACCAAGGTACATCTTCCTATCTAACTATATATGTAGATGAAGTTTTTGTCTTTTCATCCTTTCTCTTGATGAGATGTAAAATTAGTGGTTTTACTTCAGACAGTGCTCTCTCAGAATCAAAGTTCAAAGCTACTTCTTTTTTTAATTGAAGTATAGTTGACACACAATGTTACATTAGTTTCATGTGTACAACATAGTGATTCAACAACTCTACCCATTATGCTATATGTTCACCACAAGGGTAGCTACCATCTGTCACCAAACAATGCTAGTTCAGTACCATTGACTTTATTCCCTGTGCTGTACCTTTCATCCCAGTGACTTATTTACTCCATAATTAGAAACCTGTATCTCCCACTTTCCTTCACTCATTTCGCCAATTCCCCCGGCAACCCCTCTGGCAACCACTCTGTATTTATGCATCTGTTTCTGTTTTTTATTTGTTTATTCATTTCATTTATTAGATTCTACATATAAGTGAAGTAATATGATATTTTTCCTTTTCTGTCTTACTTATTTTACTTACCCTCTAGGTCCATCCATGTTATTGCAAATGGCAAGGTCTCATTCTTTTTTATGATTAAGATTCATATATATATATATATATATATATATATATATATATATATATATGAATATTCCCAGCAAATATATATATATATATATATATATATATATATATGTGTGTGTGTGTGTGTGTGTGTGTGTGTGTGTGTGTATTTCTTTATCCATTCATCTACTGACAGATAGTTAACGTTGCTTTCTTGTCTTGGATATTGCACATAGTGTTTCAAAGCTACATCTTCATCTACAGTATGCTTTCCAATACTCTGTACACTTTGGGCTCCCTGCTTAGGATCCAGAGCCCTAGAAATGCATTCCTACCATTTCCTGCACTCCTACAAGCCAGTATATCTCACATGCTCCATGACTTTGGTCTTTTTGCTTTGACCCACATCCTCATGATGCTCTTTGGTAGTAAAGATAATAAAGATATAGGCTCTATATCTTTAATTTTCAAGATTGCAACTAATTTGATTATACTATCTTTTTTGATGTGTTAGTGATTACATCCTACCTCTACCAGGTTATATATTGTGTACATTTTAACTGGAAGACATTATCTAACATACTAATTTTTCTAATGGTATTAATATTAACTCAACCAGATAAAAAAGTATGAAATTCCTGGCGGGTCAGTGAGTCCTAAAGTTTTCTATTATCCTTCAAATTATACTGAATAGGTTTTGAACTTTGACTTTTATCTGGTTTGAAATTTTAAAAAGAAAATTATAATTTATGATAAAAAATATATTTTCTTTTCATCATAGCTTATTTCTGTGAAAGCAGTACCTCTGATGATTTAACTTTTGCCAGAATTCCAGTGGGAAAATATGGATCTTCCCAGGAAACATGTGGTGAGAACACTTTAAATGGTATGTGTTTCTCCAAACGTCTCCTCTGTGTAAGCATATTAATCGCTATGCTGGATCATACCTATCATTCCTCCAACCAGTATTAAGTTCCTGGAAGAGGTATCAAAGACGGCTTTGTGGAACGGTTTGCCTCCCTTTCATGATACCAGTGTTCCAAGTTTAGGATGCAATTTCACATAATTCTAATTCTCCTAAAAACTATAATATGGATCAGTTAAAAATTCCTTTTACTCCCTCTCCCATTGGTTTATTTCCCCAGTTTACTCTATGTCCTTGAATTTAATCATGTTAATATCTGCTTATGGAGTTTTATAACTTTTCTGAATATTAAACATTAGCTATAGATTTGTACCATATCTACTTTCAGACTTCATCTTTCTAGGTAGAGATGCTGTTAAGTTTGTCCACAGTTGGTAGTACTTCATCTCCTTGATAATTTTAGTTAGCCATCTTGGAACATTCTCTAGATTCATCATACCTTTCTTAAAGCATGACAACCTTGTGTGCATAGAGACATTCCAAGAATAAAGGCAAAAATAACATTTTTAAAATGTCTATGCTCCCTGATGATATCCAGGATTTTTATGATTTATTTCAATGTTGCATTGGGTAATATCTTCTGAGAGTAGCCCTTAAAAATTCATAGGTTCCTTTCCTAACAGCTTAGAACCCATTATGCTGTATAATTTTCTCTCAGTGTTTTACCTGAACTTTGTTTGCATTGATTTTCCTTTGACCACTCCTCCTATCTCTGACATCTTCCTGCAGGATATCATCATTTCCTGCAGCACTGGATATCTGAATAACAGCCAATTCTAGATCATTTATGAAAATGTTTGAGAGAACTTCAGTCAGTAATAACCCTGGGGAGAATTTCGCATTTTATATAGATACTTATTTTTGTTTATGTCATGCTCTTTTAAATGCTACAGTACTTATAGGTACTGGTCTTTCCCCTGTGTTTCTTTATCTTATTTATTCTAAGAGATTGTGTAAACCAGTATTCCATTTGCAGAGTCCAAATTGCCTTTGCCCTCATATATCATGCCTACTCAAATATTCGTGATCCTATTCTTTACATATGTCCTTATAAGGCTAGAGCCTCTTGATTAAAAGCTCAAAAGGTGAAAGACATGGGGCTTCGTGTATTGGTACTTACTTTTTATAATGTATGTCCATGGATACTTACCGTCTAAATTTTTATATGTTTTGTGTGTATTAAATATTTCATTATAACTTGTAAAAGAGATACAACTACAAAAAATAACTATGTGCTACCCAATCTGGAGCAGTAAAAATGTCAGTAACATATGCATCAAGGGACATCACTCTTGTTTGATTTTTTTTAAATGTTTTTGGGACAAGGGAATCACCATCTTTCATTTGGTTCTTTTATTTGGTTATTTTTATTTTCTGAGCAACTATTGTGAAAAGGTTTATTTTACTTACCTTTAAATTTCAGATTGAGCCCATAAAATAATTTTAAGGATATAGATTCCAACTATTGGCAAATGTACGTTTAGTTTTATATTAAGAATTACTTCTGAATTATTCACTTTTATACAACGAATGACCAAGATATTTTCAATGATTTTGCATAGGTAGATTCATACTTGTAGGAGGTGATTTTATCTGTTAACAGCTTCTTAAGCTTTGTTCATAGGAGAACACTGAATTAGGGAGGCTCAGTGATAATTATAAGAAATAAACCTAATGATTCATAAGTATTGAAAGCCAACCAAGTATCAAATAGGTGCTACAATATAGTAGAACTCTTTGCCTTTCAGTTTACTCAGATTTGGATAAAGAAGGAAAGATCAATATGTAATTCATTATCTAGTAGGAATTTTTCATATTGTTTCCCATCTCTTCAACCCTCATCACATCCAATTCAAAGCCCTATGTCCCTAGTTGCTGGAAGGCAAATCTTCCTTGCAGACTTCAAAGGAAGGAAATAGTTTTGAATTCCAGATTTAAAAATTAAGACAAGTGATATCTGCCTTTAAGATTCCTGTAGTAACTGGCCGATTCACTTTTCCATTCCTGTATATCAAACTACCCCAAATTTCGTGGCTTAAAAGAATTAATGATTTAGATTTTTCATAGTTCTGTGGGTTGATTGTGGCAGCTGGAGTCCTAAATGGCAAGACTGAAGGGCCTCAGTTCTCTTCCACATAGCCTCTTATTCTCTAGTAGATTGGGGCTGCTTCCTTATGCAACAGTCTCAGGACACTGTTCCAAGGGGGTGAAGGCTGAAACTTCATCTTCTTGAGGCCAGGTTCTGGAGCTCTCACAGAACATTCTCTTGGTCAACACCAGTTGTAAGTCCAGGCTCAATTCAGGAAAAGGAGGAATAGACTCCACCTTTTGGCGGGAGAAGCAGCTAAATCACACTGAGATGGAGGTGTGTATAGGGGCAGATTGTTGCTAGTGGCCATGTTTGCAAACACTGTTTTGTTTTGTTTTGTTTTGTTTTTTTGCTTCTTTTTATTGAAGTGGGCTATCCAATAGCTACTCGGATGTGCAGTATTTCTATATATGGAGAAATAGTATTAGAAAATGTGACAAAAGGAAATTGCGATGAAAATCTGAAAACCCTGGAAAATAAGGTATGCCCTATGGTCCATGTTCTGGGTAACTGGAAAAAGTTTGGATTCTGTATACTCTCTGTTCTTTAGATACCTGATGGTCAGATCTATGCTTTTTAAACATTTTTAAAAATTTTATTGTTATTATTTTTAATGTTTTTTTTTTTTTTTTTTTTTTTTTTTTACTTTTGAGAGAGAGATTGCAAGCGGGGGAGGGGCAGAGAGATAGACTGAGAGAGAAAGGGAGACACAGAATCTGAAGCAGGCTCCAGGCTCTGAGCTGTCAGGACAGAGCCCGATGCAGGGCTTGAACTCATGAACTGTGAGATCATGACCTGAGCCGAAGTTGGACACTTAACTGACTGAGCCACTCAGGAGCCCCTGAATCAATGCTTTTAAAACTGTCAAATTAGAAATAGCAAAAACTGGGGTGCCTGGGTGGCTCAGTCAGTTAAGACTTCAGCTCAGGTCATGATCTCAAGGCTCGTGAGTTGGAGCCCTGCATTGGGCTCTGTACTGTGACAACTCAGAACTGGAGCCTGCTTCTGATTCTGTGTCTCCCTCTCTCTCTCTCTGCCCCTCTCCTGCTTGCACTCTGTCTCTCTCAAAATTAAGAAACATAGAAAAAAGAAGTAACAAAAACTGGTAATTAAAACCACTCTTTTTTTTTTTTTTTTGAAGATGACATCTGTTTGTGAAAAAGAACAGTTGGACATGGGTTCAGCAAATTTTAGTGAATGATAATCTGTAACATTTTAAATGGCCTCATCTTTTTAGATCAGTGGTAAAGTATTGACTGAAAATAGATCACTGGTATCTGAAACCAAAAGGAAGGTATTTTGATGGTCAACTTTATTAGAATAAAGAGAAAAAAAAAACTATGATCAAACACCTTTTGAGACAGGAAACCCCAGCCCCTAATGCTGGTCTCAGGGCTGTACCCATGAGCAGGTGAAGTGGGAATTACATAGACTAGATGTTTTATTCATGAAGATTAAATTATTTTGACCTAATATATACCTAAATGCAATTGCATGGGATTGCTAATACCTGCGGCCAAGAAAGGAGAGAAGGAGGAAACTTTAAGTGGTCCAAGTGCAGGGCATGTAACATACATTATCTCATTTAGTCCTTATGGAACCTCTGTGAGTTAGATGTTATTCTCATAGATAATTATAGTGATTATACTAATTCTTGATCACTTACTGTGTAGCAAATATTGCACTAACATTTTACATATGTTTTTAAATCACATTTAATTCTTATAACAACTATATAAATAGTTATGAATGTACCTATTTTATAGATGAGGAGACAGTGTCTTTGAGAGGTGCAGTGAACCACAGCCAAAAAATGATGGAGCTGCTTCTTATTTTAAAGTCCACACTGTCCCACACTGGCCCCCGAACTGTAGATGGGCAGGGTTGAAGGTAAAGATGGGGATGGAAGTAGAATGTGGAGATGGCTGCCAGCCACGTAGTTTGTGTCAACTACACAGGCTGGGGAAAGACTTCATGTTCCAGAGTTTGACTAGCCAGTTTTTGGCTCTCAGCTCTGACATTTTAAGCTGCATGGACTTTGGGTGAACTCCTTTCCCTCTTCAGACTTTTAAACAGGGAGAAGGATGCCCTACTCACAGTGTTGTTTTGTGCGTTAAATGTGATAACATCTATAAAAACATCCAGCAAAATGCCTGCACAGAGCAGGGACCTAGCTATTGAATGAGAGCTTTCTTTGTTTTGTCTACTGATTGGATATTATTTTCAACTGTTCCCAAAGTATGAATGGCCTGTGACCTTGGTTTGATTTTTGAAATGATGCTGCCATCTAGTGAAAACTAACACACATGCTCACATTAACACCTGGCTCTACCAAAGACAATATGGATTAACATGTTTTATAGTCTCACAACACCAGAGCCAGGAGACTGATTGGTACCTGGAGATATGGTCAAGGTCAGTGTCTCCCAAACTGTCTTTGCTGAAAAGCTAGTTAAAAAATTTTTTTTTACATTTATTTATTTTTTGAGAGACATAGAGAGACAGAGCACAAGTTGGGAGGGGCAGAGAGAGTTGGGGACACAGAATCCGAAGCAGGCTCTAGGCTCCAAGCTGTCAGCACAGAGCCCGATGCAGGGCTTGAACTCACAAACTGTGAGATCATGACCTGAGCCAAAGTTGGATGCCCAACTGACTGAGCCACCCAGGCACCCCTTGGAAAGGTAGTTTTAAAAATTTCCAACTCCTTGCTGACCAATAATTTTGTAAAATGTAATAAAAATGAATTACTAGGAAAATTGGATAAAAAAAGATATGAAAAATACAGATTATTTTTTCTCTTCTAAAAGAGTTTTAGGGGCGCCTGGGTGGCGCAGTCGGTTAAGCGTCCGACTTCAGCCAGGTCACGATCTCGCGGTCCGTGAGTTCGAGCCCCGCGTCAGGCTCTGGGCTGATGGCTCGGAGCCTGGAGCCTGTTTCCAATTCTGTGTCTCCCTCTCTCTCTGCCCCTCCCCCGCTCATGCTCTGTCTCTCTCTGTCCCAAAAATAAATAAAAAAACGTTGAAAAAAATTAAAAAAAAAGTTTTAAATTATTTCTTTACTTATATTTTATTGAAGTGTAATTGACATACAGTGTTACATTCGTTTCAGGTGTACAACATAGTGATTAGAACAAGGCTCTATGTTATGCTATGCTCATGCAAGTGTGGCTCCCATCTGAATACAAATCATTGAAAAAAATCATTAGATTCAATAACATGCAATTGTTGTAGAAGTTTCTGACCAGTAACTCTCAGTTTCTGTGCTTACCTTCCCTATGGACCCTATAACAAACAGTGAACCATTTGGTTCATGGTTCCCACCTTGAGTAGCATTGCTTTCCCTAAGGCAGCCTGTCTTAGTTCATTAATCCTGGCAGATAGTAAAGGCTGGAAAAACCACCAGCCTGCGTGTACTTTGTCCTTTTCACAAGTAGAGAAACAAACATGAAGAACCAAGTGGATGTGATATTCAGGAGATTGAGGGTCAGCTGAATTCCAGTTTATTCACCTGCAATTGTTTGCAAAGTATTTGGACATAGTTGTATAAATCTGGCTGTTTTGTTTTTAACAGATAGACAATATGGGAGCACAGTTAGAGAACATTTCTAGTGAAACTCAGATTTTAACATCTAATGTCAGTAAAATGACTCCTGAGAACATCACTTCTGCTGCTAGAGTGGTCGGACAGATATTCAACACATCCAGAAATGCTTCCCCTGAGGTAAAACTCACAAGGTTTTAAAAGGGGGGAGGGGAAGAAAAAAAAAGACATGGAAAGACAGACAAAACTAGAAATCCCTTTACTTAGTTCAATAGTAAGTATAATTATACTAAGTATCGTGGGCTGTGATGTTTTCATAGTCAGAACCCTGCACTCTTATTTTGTTTCTGCTTCTGGATCCAAGCATCTGCTTTTGTGTTCTCGGGGTGGGGTAGAGTTTCTGTGAAAGACCTTGCTTTGAGGGGAAATTCAGAAGCCTAAGCTTCCCAATTGACTCAATTTAAATTTCCATCATGCTTTATCTGTATTCTCTCTGCCATCTAAAACTAAACCTTCAATTTTGAAAAACACTTGCCTCTGGATTACCATACCAGTGGTGCCACATGATTCTGCAATAATTCATGATAATGATGATGTATGATGTATGTCTTCTATGATGATGGTTTGGTCCCTTGTTCCTGGTAGGCAAAAGACACTGCTGTATCTACAGTGAGTCAACTTCTAAGTGTCAGTGAAGATGTTTTTCAAGAAGTTCCGGGTGCTCCTCCTGATGATGACGCTTTCACAACGTAAGCACAATTCCAATTGGGAAAGAAAACATTACAAAGTGCTGTGTACCATTAAGACAGGTGTTTTTGTTTCTCTCATGGATGCACTAACTAGCTGATTCCTAGAGAATGAAGACTGAAGCCTTGGCTTTCCACCTGATCTTCATGTACTAGACAGGGTGGTATATGTTAACTCTTGGTTCCAGGGGTGTCCCTGGCCTAGGATATAGAGAGCAACTAGGATGATTTAGATTAGACTTCTTTTCTCGGCCTTAGCTGGGCATGGCCAAGGGTCAACCTGCATGCACAATAGGAGCTCTTCCAACTCTTTTCTCAGCATAGAGCTGAAAGGAACAACATAACTTTGCGGGACAAAGCTCCCTACCCACAACTCAGCTATCCTTGAGATACTGGTGTATTTTGGTTAAGCTTTCTTAAGCTTTCCCAAGACTACATTGAAAAAAAAAAAAGAATCCAACTCTACCTACTTTCTCTATTTTTGATTCCAGTGGGTTGGCATAGTTTTGGTTGTATATTTATAATAAAACTCAAGTACTTTATTATAAAGTTCCCTCACTATGATTCATTATGGTTTTATCTTATACACAGTTTTTTTTGAGTTTTAAAATTAAAATTTAAAAACTTTAAGTTTTAAAGTAATTTAAGTAAGTAATTTGACCACATTTTTATGCATGCTCATTGTAGAAAAATAAGAAAATATATAGATGAGCAAAATTTTATTTTATTTTATTTTTACTTAAAATTTTTTTTAATATCCACTTATTTTTGAGAGAGAGAGAGAGAGAGAGAAAGAGAGAGAGCAGGGAAGGAGCAGAGAGAGAGGGAGACACAGAATCTGGAGACACAGGCTCCAGGCTTCAAGCTGACTGTCAGCACAGAGCCCAACATGGGGCTCGAACCCATGAACTGTGAGATCATGACCTGAGCTGAAATCGGATGCTTAACCAACTGGGTCTGAGCCACCCAGACACCCCTAGATGAGCAAAATTCTAAAAATTGTCCCACCTTTATTAACTTGAGGGTATGTATTCTTCCAGATGTTTTCCTCTGTATGTGTGTGTGTTTGTATCATATTACATACTTTACAGATTTATAGCCTGTTTTTGTCATTTAATACTCCATGAATATCTTTTTAATATAAATATCCAAAAATTTATATCATAAATTTTTATTTTATTATTTTTATTTTTGAGACAGCATGCACAAATGGGGAAGAAGGGCACAGAGACTGAGAGAGAGAGAGAGAGAGAGAGAGAGAGAGAAACTTAAGCAGACTCCATGTTGCTCATTCTCATGAACCATGAGATCATGACCTGAGCAAAAATCAAGAGTCAGATGTTCAACTGACTGAGTCTCCCAGGTGCCCCTGCATCATAAATTTTAGATACTGCAAAATATGAGTGAACTTTAAGCAATTCCTGCTGAGGGACATTTTGATTACTTCAAGTCTTTTAAAACTTTGAGCAATCAACATTCTTATACACAATCTCTGTTTGCAAGGCCCATTATTTTTTTTAGGAGAAAGTCCTGGAAGAACTTACCAGTTTTCTAATTTGTACAGTGTTGAGCCCTCAAAGTAGAAAAAGTACAAAAGCATGAAATGCATAGTACATTCACAAGTTATAATTCTGAGACCTGGTTGTCATTTCAGCAGTTCAACTGGTGTATTTTATGACTTCAAATTTCAGTAGGAGTCTAGGCCCTTCCGACTGGGAGTGTGGAGATTCCCATTTTTCCTGAAGTCGGAGAAGAAAGTGGCCATAGCACTCAGAGTCTATGTTGAGTGACCATGGATCCAAGAGCTGGAGCGGGCTCCCCCCAGACCTGGAGGCTCTGTGTTTGCAGTCTTGCTAGGCAGAGAGGAGAAGAGTGGATGTTTCTGGTGAGAAAGTTGAGGAAACAGCAACTATGAGATTTGGCTGAGAAAGTCATACATCGTGATACAGATGAAAGTACTGTCCTGACAATAAGTAATTATGAATTTTACTGGCTTAAGACATGGAGAATCAATTGTGTGTATTTATGTGTAATATCCAAATGGCTTCAGAGGAGGTGGGTAGAGGATAAAAATTTTAAATATGGGACACACTGAAACATGAAATGTAATCACACTCATAGTAATCCTTCCCATTCTGCATTTCTAGTCTACTTACTTTTTCTAATCCCATTGTGAAAGCTGACCCTCTCCCATGTGATCTTGTATATAAGCCCTTGTGGACTCAGGTCCTTATTCACTCAGATAAGTCTGTTGCCTCAGCCTCCAGGCCCCAGCCTCCCACACTTATTACTCCTCAAGAGCTGCCAACAGAGGTGACCTCTAATACTCTCTCTGGGGAAGGAAACTAATTCCTTCCAAACTCTGTCCCCTCAACCTGGGCCTACACACAGGGTCTCCTGACAGACACCAGGCTTCAGTTACTCATCTCCCTTTGACTTCTACCTTCTTTCACTTACAGTTTCTGGTTTGCATCCCTAAGCTACTGGACTCTCCTTCTCAACTTATGGAGAGAAGCGGACAGTGTGAGACTAAAACTCCTTAAGTGGAGAAGGGGAGACTGGTGAAGTTCTCTAACATCCATTCATCCATTCTCTTGGTCTGAGTTGGGAGGAGCCTGGACAAAGTCTCTGCTGTTAAGGGCACCCTGCTACAATCAGTGAATCTAAGACTTCATTTTTCCATTTTGACCACGTGCTGCAAAGACTGACCCATAACCCTGGAACTCTGCCCTCAAATTCAAGCCCATAATTGTCCTTGTTTACCTATTTTTGGGAATGGAAAACTGCTTCCCTAATACTGACCACTTTGTACATTTACATTTCACATTTTTATTTGTAATCTTGTTCCAACCAGCCTTCTTTGGTTAAAAGATCCTCACTTAGATTATTTTGACCAGAGATTTATTGTAAAGAAGCTTATGGAATCTCATGGGAACCTAAGAACAGTACCATAATATGGCAGGACTTTATGGATCCTGGAGTAAAGGGGTGGCAGGGCATCCAAGGCAGTTTTGAAGGTCCCATTAAAGGAGTTTGTGGCCTTCCTTCTGGGAGAATATAACGGTTATGGCAACAGACTTTGGAGTCAAATAATCCTGGGTTCAATCTTAGCATTGTTATTTAGTAGGTCCATGATTTTGGCCAAATTCATATCTTTTGGAAAAGCCTCAGATTCTTCAGTATAATATGGGAGTAACTGTGGGACTCACTTCAGTAAGATTCTTGTGAGGCTTAACTGAGATAATATATGTAAATAACTAGCACAATACCTGACTTATACACATTAAGTCTTGAAAAAAAAAAACAAAAAACATTGGCAGTTGTCTTTATAATTAATATGACTCAGTAAACATGTATGTTTCATTTTTACTTCTAGTTTCTGCTCTGTCATAAATTGACCCTGTTGTTCATAACATTGGGGAAATAGTTTAAAACAGAATCTTTTCCCAACCCAGAAATGCTCTCCACAAAGACAGTAGAGAAAGAAAACACTCTTTATTGCATAAGCATTAAAGCAGAATGTGATGTGTATCATAGGCAAACACTAAGAGATTGCAGATAGAAAGGAGTCTCACTGCTTTATATAGCCAACCAGATATATCCCATTACATACAAGTTTTCAGGTAATCAATAACTAATCCTCAATTAAGAGAACTTAACAGCACTATTTGTCACACATAGTTCATCCTAGGTTAACCTGGTAATTGAGGTGACCATTTGTATTAGCTAACTGACTTTAGTCAGAGGAAGAACAAACTTAACATATCTTTATGACAGAAGGTAGCTTTGCAACTTGGAGCAAGGTACCCACCCACTAAAATTAGGCTCCTACCCTCCACAGAAACTGGAAAATAGGGGCTCTAACTCCCTTGATATTTACATTTCAAAAAGATGGCTTCCATGTCCTTGCAAAAGACATTCCTAGGTCATAAATTGACAAAATGCCCATCTAGCTTTCTTCTTTTCTTCTTTTTTTTAATTTTTAATGTTTATTTATTTTTGAGAGAGAGAGAGTGAGAGAGACAGAGTATGAGTAGGGGAGGGACAGAAAGAGAGGGAGACACAGAATCTGAAGCAGGCTTCAGGCTCTGAACCATCAGCACAGAGCAAGATGCAGGGCTTGAACCCACAAACCGTGAGATTATGACCTGAGCTGAAGTCAGATGCTTAACCGACTGAGCCACCCAGACGCCCTGCCATCTAGCTTACAAAAGAATTTATTTATATTTCAAACAGAGGAGAAAGTACTTACAAAGTACTTTACAAAGTACTTTACAAAGTAAATGCTCATAGGAAAAGGAAGAGAGAGAAATTTCTTCTCTTATTTTCAACAGGAAAGTTAAGTCTCTTATTTTTAATTTGTATTTGTCTTTACAATGACAGAATGACCTCTCTGGTCCCCTCTAAACCATGGTTGTCCTGATATGACTATGACACTAACTTGAAAATTCCTGGGTGAAAGAATCTGATTGCTTCTTCTAGTCATTTGTACTGGTTTTGGTCAGCCTCTGCGTTGGGTACCCTGAGGCAGAGCATGCATCTCTAATATAATCAGCGATGGCAAGAGGAGGGAAGAATCACATGGAAGAAAAATACAGCCTTGAAAGTGGCTGTGACTAGAGCCTTGAAAACCCTTGAAAAGTGGTTATGGACCCTGCAGTCACTGCCATATATCTAGTACATTGTTCTCTTTAGCCTTCAAATGCCTGAGGGAGCACCTCTTGCTATCTCCAGTGTTTCATAGGGTACTGACCTCTTAGTAGGTGCTCAACAGATATTGTTTGGTTGACAAATGTACAAAATATGCTCTTAGAAGATTAGAATTTTGTTAGGCATTCCTTCTGTTGAAAGCAGCTCTGGAGTATGACTGTTATTCTTTACATGGAGTATGGTTGTTATTCTTTATTCTTTAGTGTGAATTGCTAAAAATTCATAAAATGGAGTTATGAATAGAAAACATTTAAAACAGAGAAAGCAACTCAAATGGTTCCATATGAATGATTGTCACATTCTCTTTATAAAAACAATCTTTAATTATTTTAAAGTTTATTTCTTTATTATGTCACTTGGGGAAGGGAAAAATACTTTAGTGGACAAAATAAAAATTTAGAATATGGAACACCTACATTTTAATGAAATCCCTTCTTTCTAGGAAAACTAGATTGAACCATTTATCTTAGATATAGAGATTTTGTTTTGTCAAATACAGAAATAGTACAAATATTTGTTAAAGCAAACAAGGAAAAGAAAAGGTCTTATGGCTTTTCTTGGAGAACACCAAATTGACAGGTTCTCCCCACTCCCTCCAACCTTCCATCTAATCTGTCTTTGAAGTTATCCAAAGTAGAAAAGAATATAGTGGAAACCTGCAATGTTTAGTTAATAACTGAGGCTGTGAGCTCAAAGATGTACTTTTACATGGTTCCAAATGAATTGTTGCCTCTGGAACCACCAACTCACAAGAGATGCTTGAGACCTGAAGGGGTTCACGTGAGAGAAGAGAAGGGAGTTGAATAAGTGGAAATTGATTCTCACCACTGTAGAAGCAAGAAGCACATGTCCGGTCAATGATGGGTAGCAACACCACCCTTTTGTGAAGAGGAGCACAATAAAGATTATTTCTATGGGGAAATTTGTCTTTCTTGAGTTCCAGCTGTCTGGAATCTATATACAGGGTATCTTTCAGGGGAGAGAGTCCACCAGAACTTTAGAAAAATTATATGTAACAAAGAAACACTCTGGTGAAGAAAATAAATTATTTTAAGTTGATTGTGCCATTGTGTGATCACATGAGTTCTGTGGTCATGCCTTTCTACTGGGATGTGGGAGAGAACACATACCACTGATTTTTATGACAAATCTATAGAATATTATGTTGTTATGTTTTATTCTATACAGGCTTATTCAACAAATGGAGAGTTATTCCTTGTCTTTGGAGAGCACTTCAGTGGTGAAACCTAATGTAGCAGTACAGACTGTTTTATTCTCTACAAAAAGCACTGTGCTCTTCTCTGTGAAGAAAGGTGAGGTGTTTATCTCATGTACTTATGATAGCAGAGAGCATTCTGCTATCAACCATGAACAATGCCCTATTTGTGAAAATGTTGACTTAAAATTCTACTTTTCTCCCTCTCACAGGAGATAGTGATTCTCTCATTTCTGGTTCCATAACTGTGGACACAAATGTGAGCAACCCTAATCCAGATGCAGAGACTGAACTTCAAATTTTGCTCAATACCTCAAAAAGTAGGTCTCAAACTTTGTTTCAGTAAAAAATACCCTCAAATTTATGGAATTAGTAACTTAAAATCCACTGAGTGAAAAATAATGTTTACTTAGTTTCATACTGAGTAATTTGCATTTGAGTTCATTTGAGCTCTGACAAATTATGGTAATCTCTACTATTCTGGATGATAGAGATGATTTCTTTCTCTCTTTTTTTTTCTTCAAAAGCCTTGGAGCAGAGTTGAAATACTCTGATCATGGACACAGATCTTTTTTTCTAACAAAAATCTAGCTAATGCAGGTCTGTTTTACACTTAAAAATACATTTAAAAATATTCGGTCACAAATTCCGCCCATATTTACTAGTGGCATGGCATTTACAGGCACGGATTCATCCTATGGGCCTGCCTCAGGATATTTTATGTAACTGACACAGTCACCATCTTGTGGCAACAGATTTTAGCTATCTCCACTACTATGGTACTTACCCTATCATCTTGCATACGGCCCTTCAGGAATTTTTATGTCTAACGTGAAATGTTGGTACTTTTCAAAGTCTAAAAAAAGTGATTATTTTGACAATAACAATAAGCAAAATAGGCACACACATTGCTTTATTCTCTCCCCAAATAAAAAAAAAATCTGATCCTAGAAAGTATACATTTCAGAATTAATAATGGCACTACTAAAGAAGAAGCGGGTGTTATTCGTGTGTCTGGCATGCTGTGGAATTTTGCTTCCATTTGCTTTGGATACATTCTTTGTGAAGGAGAGACTAAATCTAAGTCTTTTTTGTTCTTTCTGTGTTTTTCTTTTAATTAAAGAATATTTCATGCATATAGAAAAGTACAGAAAATAATGTAAGCACACCTATGTACCCACCAACAAGGCAAACTGATGTCAAATTTTGCTTTGTTTGCTTCAGACCCCCTAAAAAAAAAGAAGATATTACAGCTGCACCTGAAGTTCTGTGCCCTATCTTTTCCCATCTCTCCTCCCCAGAAATAACATCTATCTGAAGTTGGTACGCTTCATTTTTATGTTTGTCTTTAAACTTGTGCTACATATTTATATATCCATACATAAAATAGTCTATTTTGCAGGTGTTTAAAATATTTACATAAGTGGTATTATGTTGTATGGAACTTGCTTTTTTAAATTTTAATTTAATTAATTTTTTTTTTGGAACTTGCTTTTTTTGAAAACTAAACATCTCTTTTTGGAGATTTATTCATATGTTATCTTAACTTTTGCCTATCTGATAAATATGTTACTAGTATTTTTATATTCCTTTTGCAGCTTTGAAGTTCAATGATACGTTAGATTTTTTTCCTTCCTTTACTTGAACATCTTTTCATGTGTTATTAGACATTCTGATTTTCTACTCTGTGACTTGCCTATTCAAACACTATGATCATTTCTCTACTGGCTTTTTGTTTGTCTTTTTCTTATTGGTCATTAGAAGTTCTTTGTGTACTCTGAACACAAAGTTATATATTTGTTATATATAAGTCACAAATATCTTTTCTCCAGTCTGTAGCAATGACATGGATGGAACTAGAGTGTATTATGCTAAGCAAAATAAGTCAGTCAGAGAAAGACAAATACCATATGATGTCACTCATATGTGGAATTTAAGAAACAAAACATAGAGGAAGGGAGTAAAAAAAGAGAGAGAGGGAGGCAAACCATAAGAGACTCTTAACTATAGAGAACAATCTGAGAGTCGATGGAGGTGAGGTGGGTGGAGGGATGGGCTAAATGGGTATTAAGGAGGGCATTTGTTATGATGAGCACTGGCTGTTATACGTAACTGATGAATTACTAAATTCTACTACTGAAACCAATATTACATTATATGTTAACTAACTAGATTTTAAATAAAAACTTGAAAGAAAAAACTGTCAAGAAGGTATATCCAGAAATACAGATATTTAAAAAAATTATAGGTAAATAGAATTTCTTCTAGTGAATCTGAAGATCTAGTTGAAAGTGATTGTTTTCTAATAAATGAGCAAAATACTGTAGGAATGAGGAGAGGGGTAAGCAAGAATTTTCATTTTTTAATTTATATATTTCTATAGATTTGACCTTTAAATAACCATGTCATTCTTTTATAAAAAACAATAATAATGAAAAGAAGCCTTACTGAATTTTTAGGGTTAACTTTGTTATCTAGTGTTGAGAAGGAACAATTTGGTAAGGTCAATGTGCCATGTAAAAACTCTGTAAACCAATGTCTTTATTTCTGGGTAGAGGATAGAACAACATGGCTGGCTGTGGAGGACATTTTAGGAGTCGTCAGGACATTGTCTGCCTATTTATGCAATCACACTGAATATGCTGGCTCACTGCCAGGGTTTTAGTTTTCCCGATATCACTAGTAAAAGCAGAGTTTAGAAAATTATTTCAGTCTAAAATGTGTAATTATTTTTGTTGCTTCTGTTTTAAATATGACAACAGTTGTACAAAGTGTTAAGAGGCATTCCTCAGGTTGTTCTGTTTGACCACTGCCATGGCCAGTCTCCATACAAAAACCCTCTGCTGTGGCCATGCTTTTCTAGGGCCTCTGAGGAATAGCTGACCGCTTTTTCCAGCCCCCTGAAGAAATATGTCACAATAGCCTTTTAGCCTCGGGAAAGACCTGTGATCATCATGAAGTAGTCAATAGTTCAAGAGATGATGGAAAGTATCTGGCTCCACTGAAACAGTCCCTAATATGTGCAACGTGGGCTCCTGGCTCTGTGGCTGAATAGACTGGTTTCTGCTCAGTCCCTTTTAACAGGACACAGAACTCACAGACCACTTTTCTAGGCACAGCTGCCTCCATATTCGCTCACTGTTTCTGGTCTGATGTCTTAACAGTGGGTAAAGAGACATGGCTTTAGGCTACCTGAATGTCATGTTCACTCTTGCTGCATAGAAAGCAAGATGTTATTTTTATACATGAGATCCTCACAATACCTCCTTGAGGTGGATTAGGTAGAAACTTTTGTCCCTATTTAGAAGGTAAGGAATCTGAAACTCAGGAAAAAAAATTAATGTGAGTGGAATGGCAAGCCACAGGTTATATATGTTAATTACATATTGCAATTGAAGAAAGATTCAGCCAGCAAACCATTTTTACTGTACTTTACTCAAAGATAAGCAGCCATGCAGTTGAACAATGAAATGGGACTTTGTTTTTTGTTTGCCCTTAGGTTCATTTGTTGATTTTAGTTTTTATTTATTTTTTTTCTTCACAGGTAACACAAAATGTGGCTTTATAGTGTATCAAAACAGCAAGTTTTTCCGATCAAAAATTTTTAAACCTAAATCAAATTTTAGTCAAAAAATTATCTCAGGCAAAACTGATGAAACAAAAAAAGATCAGAGAACTTCTGTTGAAATTGTCTTTAACCCAAGGGTGAGTTTTTCCCACCAACAACAAAAAAAATTCTGTCCACTTTTGATTACAAAAGCAGGGTTGGTTGGGCAAAAGAAATCTACAGAAAAACCCTTTATTTTTTTAAGTTTTTGTTTAAATTCCTGTTAGTTAACATAGAGTGTAACATTAGTTTCATGTGTATAATATAGTTATTTCACAGGAAAATTCTGTGAAAGATTCTTTGAAAATATTCATTTATACCTTCTCCCACCTATGTTTTTGTCAGACTAGCTAAATGCAAAATGAACTAATTTGAATTTCATATCCTTTTCCCTCCTCCCTAATCTATAATGAAGATGTTACACTTAGTACATACCTAATTGATTTCTAATATGCTTATTTTCTTCTATTTGATTTTTTTCTACCTGGTTAAGTATTTAAAAAGAAATTAGTTGTAATTTTTTCAATTTACAGTATGATCCAAAAACGTTCCAAATTCATTCCTATGCCTGTGTCTATTGGAATTTTATAAAAAGGGATTGGGACACAAATGGCTGTCACAAACGGAGGGGCACTGATGAATTCTTGTACTGCCACTGCAACCATACTACGAATTTTGCTGTATTAATGGTAAGGATGTACATAGTAATCTCTTTCGGGCCAAGAATTTTCCTTATACACAGCTCTGGTATATACTAAATTGGAGATACCTTTGGGGCTTATTTTGCATAGAAATTCAACCTAGATTACACGGAAAAACAGGGAATGGAGTGATGACTTAAAAAGGAAGTTCTGGTAAAAGCAAGTAAATAGAGCTTTTTACAGTATGGTCTCAGGGTGGGTGAGTTCAGCACTGTGCATTTATTAGTGAGAAGGGAGCCCATATGCAAAAGAGGAGCTGACAGACTCCATTCAACTAACTCACATGTGAAACTTGAAGTTGTTATAGCCAGAGGTAAGGCTGTATAGTCTGTGTCGAGGGTGGGTTTAATGCATACTTGACTATGGGTGGGCAGTTTAAATAAGTTACTCAAAGCTTTTTCCACTGGAATAATCTACGTTGCTAAGTTTATGCTAGAAGATAAAAGAGGAAAAACTCTTGAATTTATCCAATTTGTTCCATAGTTCCTTTATGTATTTCTTAAAGCTTAAAAGCAATTTTTTAAAAATATGAATATAGTTGACACACAATGTTACATTAGTTTCAGGTGTACAGCATAGTGATTCGACACGTTTCTACATTAGGCTGTGCTCACCACAAGTGGAACTATCATCTGTCACCTTTCAATGCTACCACAGTACCACTGACTATATTCCTTATGCTTTGCCTTTTATTCCTGTAATTATTTATTCCATAACTGAAAGCCTGTATTTCTCACTCCCTTCACTCATTTTGTTCTCCTCCATTCTCTGCCCTCTGGCAACATCAGTTTATTCTCTGTATTTACAGGTCTGATTATGCTTTTTGTTTGTTTATTCAAGTGTTTTTGTTTTTAGATTTCACATGAGTGAAATGATATGGTATTTTTCTTTCTCAGTCTGACTTATGTCCCTTAGCATAATACCCTCGAAGTCCACTCATGTTGTTGCAAATGGCACAGTCTCATCCTTTTTTATGACTTCGTAATATTTCATCATACAAACATACCACATCTTCCTTATCCATTCATCTATTAATGTATTCCTTATATCTTTTAGCTCCAAAGCTACCCTGTGTGATAACTGATAACACTTAGCTCTGATGTTCAGCTAAAAATGCACCTTTGAAAGTTCTTGGGTTGACTCTTTTAAGAGAGAAACTTTTGTTTGTTCTATTTTCAGAAATGTATTATTCTGGTAAAACCAAAAATGTTAGTTTTTACACTTGATGGAATGCTTTTATATGTAATGTAATGGGGAAGGATGTAGTGTCTTACACTTATTGATACTATGAATCTTCCTGAGACAAGCAGATGTTTCCATTCTCCATTAAATGTGATGTAGCTATATTCGGGAAGCCAATAGAGATCAGAACATACTGGCACAACATAGAATATCAAATGTTGGAAACTTTCTTATAAAAAAAATTATTGCATACATTTTTATTTATTTGTTTAAATTTTATTTAAATACAAGTTAGTTAACATATAGTGTAATAATGGTTTCAGAAGTAGAATTTAGTGATTCATCCCTTACATATAACACCCAGTGCTCATCCCAACAAGTGTCTTTCTTAATATCCATCACGCATTTAGCCCATTCCCTCACCCACCTCCCCTCCAGCAGCTCTCAGCTTATTCTCTGTATTTAAAAGTCTCTCATGGTTTGCCCCACTCTGTGTTTTTATCTTATTTTTCCTTCCCTTCCCCTTTGTTCATCTGTTTTGTTTCTTAAATTCCAATTATGAATAAAATTTTATGATATTTGTTTTTTTCTGACTGACTCACTTATTTTACTTAGCATAATACATTCTAGTTCCATCCATGTTGTTGCAAAAGGCAAGATTTAATTCTCTTTGATCACAGAGTAATATTCATATATGTATATGTGTGTGTGTGTGTGTGTGTGTGTGTGTGTGTGTGTATATGCCATTTCTTCTTTATCCATTCGTCAGTCAATGGATATTTGGGTTCTTGCCATAATTTGGCTATTGTTGATAGTGCTGCTATAAATATTGGGGTGCATGTGACCCTTCAAATCAGCATTTTGGTATCATTTGGATAAATACCTAATAGTGCAATTGCTGGGTCATCGGATAGTTCTATTTTTAATTATTTGAGGAACCTCCACGCTGTTCTTTAGAGGTGGCTGCACCAGTTTGCATTCCCAGCAGCAGTGCAAAAGGGTTCCCCTTTATCTACATCCTTGCCAACATCTGTGATATACTGAGTTGTTAGGTGTGAGGTGGTATCTCTGACAGGTGTGAGGTGGTATCTCATTGTGATTTTCATTTGTATTTCCCTGATGATGGGTGAAGTTGAGCATTTTTTCATGTGTCTGTTAGCCATCTAGATGTACTCTTTAGAAAAGTGTCCATGTCTTTTGCCCGTTTCTTCACTGGATTATTTGATTTTTGGATGTTGAGTTTGGTAACTTCTTTATAGATTTTGGATACTAACCCTTTATCTGATATGTCATTTGCAAATATCTTCTCCCATTCCATCAGTTGCCTTTTAGTTTTGATTGTTTCCTTCACTGTGCAGAAGCTTTTTATCTTGAAGAAGTTCCAATAGTTCATTTTTGCTTTTGTTTCCCTTGCCTCTAGGCAAGTAAGAAGTTGCTATGGATGAGGTTAGAGGTTGTTGCCTGTTTTCTCCTCAAGGATTTTAATGGTTTCCTGTCTCACAATTGGGTCTTTCATCCATTTTGAGTTTTGTGTGTGTGTATAGTGTAAGAAAGTAATCCAGGTTTATTTTTCTGCATGTTTCTGTCCAATTTTCCCAACATGATTTGCTGAAAAGACTGTCTTTTCTATTGGACATTCTTTCTTGCTTTGTCAGAGATTAGTTGACCATATGTTTGTGGGTCCATTTCTGGGGTCTCGATTCTGTCCATTGATCTATGTGTCTGTTTTGTGCCAGTACCATACTGTCTTGATGATTATAGCTTTGTAACAAAGCTTGAGGCCCAGAATTGTGATGTCTCCAGCTTTGGTTTTATTTTTCAAGATTACTTTGGGGTCTTTTCTGATTCCATACGAATTTTTGAATTTTGTGCTCTAGCTCTGAAGAATGCTGTTTATTTTGATAGGGATTGTGTTGAATGTGTAGATTCAACAATTGTTGAATTGTATTTGTACAACAATTGTAATTGTGTATTTTAACAATATTTGTTCTTCTAATACATGAGCATGGAATGTTTTTCCATTTCTTTATGTCTTCTTCAATTTCTTTCATAACTTTTGTAGAATTTTCAGTGTACAGATATTTCTTTGGTTAGGTTTATTCCTAGGTATTTTACAGCTTTTGGTGTAACTGTAAATGGAATGTATTCCTTGATTTCTCTTCTTGCTTCTTCAGTATTGGTGTATAGAAGTGCAACCAATTTCTGTACATTGATTTTCTATCCTGCAACTTTGCTGAATTCATGGATCAGTTCTAGAAGTTTTTTGGTAGTGTCTTTCAGGTTTTCCATGTAAAGTAGCATGTCATCTGTGAAGAGTAAAAGTTTGACTTCTTCCTTACTGATTTTGATGCATTTTATTTCTTTTTGTTGTCTGATTGCTTAAGCTAGGACTTCCAACACTGTGTTGAACAACAATGGTGAAAGTGGACATCCCTGTCATGTTCCCGACATTAGGGGGAAAGCTCTCAGTTTTTCCCCATCGAGGATGATATTAGCTGTGGGTCTTTTGTATATAGCCTTTATGATCTTGAGGTATGTTCCTTCTATCCCTACTTTCTTGAGGGTTGTTATTAAGAAAGGGTGCTGTATTTTATCAAATGCTTTTTCTACATCTATTGAGAGGATCATGTGGTTCTTATCCTTTCTTTCATTGATGTGATGTATCTCACTGATTGACTTGCAGATATTGAACCACTCCTGCAGCCCAGGAATAAATCTCACTTGATTGTGATGAATAATTCCTTTAATGTATTGTTGGATTTGGTTTGCTATTATCTGGCTGAGAATTTTTGCATCCATGTTCATCAGGGAGATTGTCTGTAATTCTCCTTTTTAGTGGGGTCTTTGTCTGGTTTTGAAATCAAAGTAATGCTGGCTTTGTAGAATGAGTTTGGAATTTTTCCTTCCATTTTTATTTTTTGTAACAGCCTCAAAAGAACAGATATTAATGCTTCTTCAAATGTTTAGTAGAATTCCCCTGGGAAGCCATTTGGCCCTGGGCTCTTGTTTTTTGGGAAATTTTTTATTACTGATTCAATTTCTTTATGGTTATGGGTCTGTGTAAATTTTCTATTTCTCCCTGTTTTAGTTTGGTAGTTTATATGCTTTTAAGAATTTGTGCATTTCCTTCAGATTGCCCAATTTGTTGGCATATAATTGCTTATAATATTCTCTTATAATTGTTTGTATTTCTGTGGTTTTAATTGTGATCTCTCCCCTTTCATTCATGATTTTATTTATTTGGGTCCTTTCTTTTTTCTTCTTGATAAGTCTGGTTAGGGGGTTATCCATTTGTTAATTCTTTCAAAGAACCAAATCCTGGTTTTGTTGATCTGTTCTACTCTTGATACACACACACACACACACACACACACACATATATATATATATATATATATATATACACACATATATGTATATATAGATGTATATATAGATAGGCTATATATATATATATATATAAAATTGATTTCTGCTGTAATCTTTATTATTGCCTTTCTGCTGTTTGGGGGCTTTATTTACTGTTCTTTTTCCAGTTCCTTTAGGTGTAAGGTTAGGTTGTGTATCTGAGATATTTTTTCCTTCTTTAGGAAGGCCTGGATTGCTATATACTTCCCTTTCATGATTGCCTTTGCTTCTCCCAGGGGTTTTGTTTTTATTTTCATTGGCTTCCATGTACTTTTGCATTTACTTTTTATTTATTTATTTATTTATTTATTTATTTATTTATTTTAAATTTTTTTTCAACGTTTATTTATTTTTTGGGGGGGACAGAGAGAGACAGAGCATGAACAGGGGAGGGGCAGAGAGAGAGGGAGACACAGAATTGGAAACAGGCTCCAGGCTCCGAGCCATCAGCCCAGAGCCTGACGCGGGGCTCGAACTCACGGACCGCGAGATCGTGACCTGGCTGAAGTCGGACGCTTAACCGACTGCGCCACCCAGGCGCCCCTTGCATTTCCTTTTTAATTTCTTGGTTAGATTATTCTTTCTTTAGTAGGGTGTTCTTTAATTTCCACATATTCGTGGTCTTTCCAAATTTTTTCCTGTGGTTGATTTCAAGTTTCATAGCATTGTTGTCTGAAAATATGCATGGCGTGATATCTATCTTTTTGTACTTGTTCAGGGCTGATTTGTGACCCAGTATGTGATCTATTCTGGAAAATGTTCCATGTGGACTCAAGAAGGATGTGTATTATGCTGCTTTAGGATGAAATGTTCTGAATATATCTGTTAAGTCCATCCAGTACAGTGTGTAATTGAGAGCCATTGTTTACTTTGTTGATTTTCTGCTTAGATGACCTATCCATTTATATAAGTGGGGTGTTGAAGTCCCCTACTATTATGATATTATTATCTATGTGTTTCTTTATGTTTGTGATTAATTGATGTATTTACTTGGATGTTTCAATTTGGGGGCATAAATATTTATAATTGTTAGCTCTTCTTGGTGGACAGTCCCCCTAATTATGATAGAATGCCCTTCATCTTCATTTCTTGTTATAATCTTTGTTTTAAAATCTAGTTTGTCTGATATGGGGCACCTGGGTGGCTCAGTTGGTTGAGTGTCTGACTTTGGCTCAGGTCATGATGTCACAGCTCATGAGTTTGAGCCCTGAGTCAGGCTCTGTGCTGACAGCTCAGAGCCTGAAGCCTGGTTCAGATTCTGTGTCTTCCTCTCTCTCTACCCCTCCCCTGCTCACACTCTGTCTCTCTCTCAAAAATAAATAAACATTAAAAAAATTTAAAAAAATCTAATTTGTCTGATATAAGTATGGGTACTCCAGCTTTCTTTTAATGTCCATTAGCATGACAGATGGCTTCCATCCTCTTACTTTCAATCTGCAGGTATCTTCAGTCTAAAATGAGTCTCTTGTAGGAAGCATATGGATGGGTTTTGTTTTCTTATCCATTTTGATATCCTATGTATTTTGATTGGAGCATGTAGTCCACTTACATTTAGTGTGATTATTGAAAGATATGAATTTAGTGTCATTGTGCTGCCTGTAGAGTTGGTGTTTCTGGGGATGTTCTTTGGTCCTTCCTAGTCTTTGTTGCTTTTGGTCTTTTTTTTTTTTCTTTGTTTTTCTCCACTCAAGGAGTCCCCCTTAAAGTTTCTTGCAGGGTTCATTTAGTGGTCATGAACTCCTTTAGTTTTTGTTTGTCTGGGAAACTCTTTATCTCCTCCTCTTTTGACTGACAGCCTTGCTGGATAAAGAATATTTAGCTGCATATTTTTCTGATTATGCACATTGAATATATCCTGCCACTTCTTTCTGGTCTGCCAAGTTTCTGTGGACAGGTCTGCTGTGAACCTGATCTGTCTTCCCTAGTAGGTTAAGGGCTTTTTTTTTCACTTTCATAATTCTTTCCTTGTCTGTGTATTTTTTGAATTTGACTATAATATGCCTTGGTGGTGGTCAGTTTTTGTTGAATCTAATGGGAGTTCTCTGTGCTTCTTGGATTTTGATGTCTGTATGTTTCCCCAGATTAGGAAGGTTTTCAGCTATAATTTCCTCACATAAACCTTCTGCTCCTTTTTCTCTCTCTTCTTTTTCTGGGACTGCAATGATTCGAAAATTATTCCTCTTTAATAAGTCACTGAATTCTCCAAGTCTTGTATCATGACTTTTTGCCTTTGTTTCCCTCTTTTTTTCTGCTTCATTATTTTCAATAATTTTATCTTCTATATCACTGATTTGCTGCTCTGCTTTGTCCATCCTTACATTATGGCATTAATTTGAGATTGTATTTTTAATTTTGGCCTGACTAGATTTTAGTTCTTTTGTCTCTATAGAAAGGGATTCTCTGGTATCTTCTATCCTTTTCAACCCTAGGTAGCATTCTTATAATTGTGGTTTTAAATTCTAGGTCAGACATCTTAATTATATCTGTGTTGATCAAATCCCTGGCTGTCATTTCTTCCTGTTTTTTCTTTTGAGTTGAATTCCTCCATCTTGTCATTTTGGAGGAAGAAAAAGATTAATAAAATAAAAAATAAAAATTAAAAACAAAATAAAACAAAATCAAATAAAGGAAGTTAGATCTTAGGCATGTTTTGTTTTGCTGGTTGAGAGAAACTTGATAAAATAGAGAAAAAAGAGAAAGGAAAAAAGTTAAATTTTTTAAAAAAAATTTAAATAATAAAATGGAATAAAATAAAACAAAGAAAATAAAATAGAATAAAAAAATAAAAAAATAAAAAAGAATTTGCTTTTTCTGTGTCTAGGAAACAAAAAGAAAGAAAAAAGAAAAGAACCTAAGCAAAAACAGTATAGAAAATGAGCAAATAAAAGAACCAGCAAACAGAATAAAACCTGAATGAAGTTACATCCAGTATCCCCTAGAACAGAATCTTTGCAGCATATTATAGTCGTAGACTAATAAGCAGGTGGAAGGGATTTGTGCTGGTCTTCTCGGGGATGTGCCTGGAGGGTTCAGTTGAGCAGGGTTTGGTGTAATGGCTCCATTCTCCACCTGGTGGCACTGCTTAGCTTACTAGGGTCGATTTGTGTGTGTGCATGCACACACATGCACACATGTGCTTTAGAAGTGAAAATGACTTTACCCACCTTTCACACAGGAACCTGTAGCCTCATGACTTGCTATCAAGCACCCTCCTTTGTCATAGGCTTCTATCCACTCCCCACCTGTACCTTGTACCTGTCCAAGCTGTCCACTTGCCAGGTGGCACCTCCCTCCAGAGTTTTATCTCAGATAGGGCTGTGTTTCAAAACCCCACCCTTCAGACACCCCTTTGACTTGGACCTGTGCCAACTCTCTGCAAGAGGGTCTCACCATACAATGGCCAGGAGCTGGCTTGCCCCAGAAAATGTTCCTGTGATCACACAGTGGCAGAGGCCACTGTGGGCAAATCACATCACACAGCCTGCACTAGGTTTCCCTGCACTCTGGGGTCTTTGTTCTAATATCAATAAACGTGACCACTCTCCAAGGTCCACTGAGACTTTCACCTGCGGGGAGCCCATATGGCCTCTACCAAATGCACTCCAATCTGGGGAACCACTTCTCCCTATGTGGTACACGGATCCCTCAGACCACACTACTTCCTCCTGGAAAATTCTGGGGATTTTTCCCTACTTCCTCACCAGAACACTGAGCTCTGAAACTTCAGACTTTGGACTTCACTGTTTATAGAATCCTGGCAGTATTGAAACCCTCTCCTTTTCTCCCCATCAGAGAACAGGTGTTGATTGTTTTCAGTCCCTGCGGGTATTTTCACTCTTTCTCTCCAGCTACTTTTAGGGGGAGTGCTTTTCTTGTGTGATTTCAATGTGCTGCATTCTCCCCCTTTGTCTTTCTTTCCTCTCTTTGTGAAAACAGCTCTGTACCCTCTATGGCTCCGTGGCTTTTCTCTCCCCCAGTTCACCTCTCCACACCCCATACCTGCCAAGTTCTCTGTTTCCAATTATGCAGATTGTTGCATTAATCCTCAGATCAGTTTCCTAGGTGTTCAAAACAGTTTGATGCTGATCTAGCTGCATTTCAGGGATGAGACAAGCTCAGGCTCCCTATACTACTCTGCCATATTAACTCCTCTGTACTTGATTTACAAAAGTTTTTGAAATAACTATAGATTTCTTTCTTATTTATTTATTTATTTATTTATTTATTTATTTATTTATTTATATTTTACAGTCTTTATGTCACTTTTTAAAGTTTATTTATTTATTTTTGAGAGGAAGTGAGAGGGAAAGAGAGAGTACACACGTGCATGTGTCCCAGGGACAAAGGGAGAGAGAATCCCAAGCGGGCTCTACGTTTTCAGTACAAAGCCCAACTTGGGGTTTGATCTCATGGTTCATGAGATCTCGACCTGAGCCAAATCAAGAGTCTGACACTTAACTAACTCAGCCACCCAGGCACCCCCATTTATTTCTTTTTCTTACTTTACTGTACTGGATTTAACTTTCAATACAATTTTTTTTATATCAAGTTTTAATTTACATTCTAGTTACTTAACATATGGTTTAATATTAGTTTTAGGAGTACAATCCAGTGATTCATCACTTACATATAACACCCAGTGCTCATCACAAGTGCCCTCCTTAACACCCATCACCAATTTAGACCATCCCTCCCCCCACTTTCCCTCCTTTAACTCTCAGTTTGTTCACTATAGTTTAGAGTCTCTTATGGTTTTCCTCCCTCTCTTTTTCCCCCTTCCCCTATGTTCATCAGTTTTGTTTCTTAAATTTCATATATGAGTGAAATAATATGGTATTTGTCTTTCTCTGACTGACTTATTTTGCTTAGCATAATACACTCTAGCTCCATCCATGTCATTGTAAATGGCAAGATTTCATTCTTTTTGATGTCTGAGTAATATTCCATTGTGTGTATGTGTGACACACAGCACATCTTCTTCATATCACATCTTCTTTATCCATTCCTCAGTTGATGGACATTTGTGCTTTTTCCATAATATGACTATTGTGGATAATGCTGCTATAAACATTGGGGTTTATGTGCCCCTTCAAGTCAGCATTTTTGTATCCTTTGGGTAAATACCTAGTAGTTTAATTGCTGGGTCAAAGGGTAGTTCTATTTTTAACTTTTTGAAGACCTCTATACTGTTTTCCAGAATGGCTGCACCAGTTTGCATTCCCACCAGCACTGTAAGAGGTTTCCCCTTTCTCCACATCCTCACAAACGTGTTATTTCCGGAGTTGTTAATTTTAGCCATTCTCACAGGTGTGAAATTATAGTTTTCTTATTTTAACTATCAAACCTTTATTATTTTAATTGACTTTGCTTATTTTCTAACGTATTGCAGAGAGATCTGCTTTCTTAATTAGAAAATAGTAAAGATAAAAATTAACTTTTTTGATACCTTTAAGATCATTACTATCATTTGCTAGATGTGTAAATCTTGGGTTGCTATATATATTAAATGATACGTAATACATTGTCACAGTTATTTTTCTTCTTTTCTGAGGTCAGGCTTTCAGCTATTTCTTCTCATTAATGTCTGAATCTGCCTCAATGCCTACCACTCACTTTGTAGTTAGTTTGGGTTGCCAAATTTTTTTAAAGTTTGATTAGAACTTTAAAATATCTAAATAAATAAATAAAATATCTAAATAAAATAAATATGTATCTAAAATAGGAGCAGATAGGCTCTAAGTGAATAGATGATTTCTAAGCTTGAAGGTTTATGTATATTCTATGATTCTTTGGTATCTAGTCAGTATACTGTACACAGGAAGTAACATGAAGTCTTTGTTTTATAATTTTTAAAAATGAAAATTATTTTATTTTTGTTTTCTTCCTATAAAAGTAATACATATTTATTGCATAAGGTATGAAAGTTTATCTATTAAGCATAAATATATTTATTCAAGAGATGTGGGTAATATTTGTAAGTACATTAAAAAAAGTAAGCTCTGGAGAAGAGATATGATTTCAAGAGGAAGGGTGGTATGATGTGGGGTAGCCGGCAGTTAAGAGAAATCTATATTTTTTAATGTTTCTACATTACTTTCATGTTATATAAATATTACTTTCTATTTTTTTAACTATTAAAATAAAGGCAGGCAAAAATATTATATATATCCTACCCACCCAGTGACCACCAATATTACCTCTCCATAGAATATACTTATCTATGAATATATATTAAAATACTGGGCTAGATATAGATATATCGGACAACAATAAGACTGCCGTTTTAAAAAAAATTAGCAGGATCACATGAACATCTTTCCATGTCCAAAAAACATTTCTGCAACTTTATTTTTAGTGCATTAGCTCAGATATGCATATTTCCTCTTGGATGATAGTTACACACAAAAATAACGTGAGGGATAAATTTTAGATTTTAGACATTGAGGTAAAGTATATGTTTTCTTTAACTGAATTGGTTAGATAACTGTTCTCAACACTCTAATTCATATAAACTGCTTAGAGAAAAGGGGTTAATTTATTTCTTTTTAAAATATATTAACAGTTTTATAAAAAGACATATCTGGCAACTATCTGGTTATTTTGACCAATGTAACTTTTTATGATGTTGACTTTCATAGACATTTCAGGAATTGTTAGTAAAAAATATGAGTCTTAACTTGTTTTTTAGAGTTTCGAAAAGAAATATAAATATCCTGCATCACTAGACATATTATCCAATGTTGGATGTGCGCTGTCCATTACTGGTCTGGCCCTTACAATTGTATTTCAGATTGTCACCAGGTAAGAAGGGAAACAGTCTCCTTTTATAAGAAAAATTGCTATCTTGATATTATTTCCTCTGCACATATTCTCATCATAATATGGTCTCTTGGAGATAAAAGGGAAATCAGAATTAGTTCAACAAGTTCATCTTACAGAAGAGCACACTCAGTTCTGAAGAGGCTAAGAAATACATACAAATAAATTTATAATTAAAACTGTGGTAAGTGCTTTGAAGAAAAATTACATACCATGTGATTATAAGTTTGTCATGTAAAAGTAGTGTGGTCCCATAGCTCATTAATGCTATATAGTTCCTTTGTGTTGAATAGAACCATACCTACCAATTTGCATTTATAAAAGAGCAAAACATTGCTAAACAATATTTTTGAAAATTAAACTAATTTAAAATACATATTAAGCTTTCAAATGGTCAAACTTTTAAAAAGTCTTTAAATTCCATAGTTCGAAAAAAATCTAACTTAAGGGGCACCTGGGTGGCTAAGTCAGTTAAGTGTCCGACTTTGGCTCCGGTCATGATCTCACAGATTTTGGGTTCATGCCCCACATGGAGCTCTCTGCTGTTAGCATAATGCCCGCTTTGCCTCCTCCGTCTCCCTCTCTCTCTGTTACTCCCAGCTTGTGCTCTCTCTCTCAAAAATAAATAATTTTTAAGAAATCTAACTTTAAAAATTACCTATAAACACATATTTCTTTCCACCTTGACCTCCTCACTAAAGGTCCAATTTTATATAGCACTTGTTATTTTTTTCAAATGCTACATTTTTATCAATATGTAAATATAAGTTTGTTATTTATTAGTTTACCTGGGTACTCTCTGTTTTCCCCATCAGCATGAAAATCAATGAGAACAGTGACTTTTTCTGATTTTGTTGTTTCTATTGTTGTTTGTTTTGTTTTGATTAGTGTATCCCCAAGACTGAGCACAGTACCTGGCCCTTAGTAGAGGAATATCTGTAGAATAAGTGGGACTATTGAGTATTCCTATGTGGTCCTCCTCCCAAACTCAAGATATCCCAAGATGAATTCATCTTTCTTTCAGAATTATTTCTCCCTACTAAATTCTCTCATAAGTGTTTTCTCAGATGTGTAGGCTCAGAACCTTTTATTCTGAAAGCATTGCTGTTTAAAATATTTCCTGAAATTTTATTTAAAAAGTTGAAAACCTATAGAAAAGTTGCTAAATTTTCAAGCATTTCCTAAGAACACGGGTATTCTCTTCTGCAGTATAATACCATTATTCTCACTCAGGAAATTCAACTCAACCAATTTACCATTGATATAATGTTACTGTGTTAATATACAATCCATATTCAAATTTCTGCAGTTGTTCCATTAATATCCGTTATAGCTGAGTGGTCCCCCTCCCCAATTCATTTAGTTGCTATGTTTCTTTTCTTAAAATTTTTTTAATGTTTATTTATTTTTGAGAAAGAGACAGAGCACGAGTTGGGGAGGGGTAGAGAGAGAGGGAGACACAGAATCTGAAGCAGGCTCCAGGCTCTGAGCTGTCAGCATAGAACCTGATGTGGTGCTTGAACTCACAAACTGTGAGATCATGACCTGAGCTGAAGTTGGACACTTAACCAACTGAGCCACCCAGGAACCCCAGTTGTCATGGTTCTTAGTCTCATTTAGCCTAAAATAATTCCTCTGCTTTTCTGTTTGTTTTGGTATTTGGGGACATTAAATCGTTTGAAATGTTCGTGTCAGTTATATTGTAGAAAGTAGAATATTCAACAGTTTAGGATTTGTCTGAAATGTTCCTCATGATTAGATAGGGGTTAAATATTTTTGATGAGAATACTACATCATTAAGTCTTTTTCAGTGTGGTATATATAGCAAGAAGCATGTGATGTCAGTCTGTCCCATTATTGGTTGTATTAAGTTGGATTCCTTGTTTACAGTGGTGTCTACTGGAATTCTACACCCTAAAGGTTAATATTTTCCCCTTTGTAAGCAATAAGTAATCTGTGGGATGATACTTTAAAATTGTGTGACTATTCTGTCCCCCAACTTTTACTCAATGGTTCTTATTGGAATATGTTATTACCTTGATGGTTGAAAATGATTCTTTCTCTTTATTTACTCTATTCCTTTGTAAAGAAGTGTACTCTTGAATGTAACCAGAGGGAGTCTCTTCATGTTGTTTTGGCATGTCCCTAGCAGTCTTTAAGCACTTTTTAATTTCAGGTACAGCAAGATGACCCAGGCACATTTTTCACTTTCTCTGCTCATATTCAGAAAAAGCCATTTGTTCAAAGAGCCAGAACTCCTTTTGATTCCTCTTCTTTATCTATCACACTTAATGAATCTCTTGCCATTCACTCAAAGTTTTTATAATGAGTGCTAATTATGGGCCAAGCACCACATATAAACTGAATACCAAACTATGAACAGCAAGTAAGCTCTCATTTCTCATGATATTTATATTCTTTGGCAAAGACAGATGTTATACAGATATATACAGAATTAAATATATGATTACAAATAGTGGTAAGCGCCTTGAACGAACATTGCATGCCATGTAGTTACAGGTCTGTTATGTAAAATGAAATGGCTCTTATATTTGTCCTTTTATTTGTATTTCTTTTTTTAAAATGTCCATCTTTGAGAGAGAGCAAGTGGGGGAGGGGCAGAGAGAGGGGGACAGAGGAACTGAAATGGGCTCTATGCTAACATAGAGAGCATAATGAGGGGCCCGAACTCAAGAACTGCAAATTGCAAGATCACGACCTAAGCTGAAGTTGGACGCATAACCACCTGAGCTACCAGGGCCCCCTTTTATTTGTCTTTGTATCGTAATCATACTTGAACAGTTTTTGAGCCCATTTGAATAAGTTGTGGTAGGTACATAACTAGTGTCTTTGCCTAAAATTTCAGTACTTCTAGTGGTTTTCAGATTTTTTTTTCATTCTCTATCGACATGTTTCTTAGCACAGTTATGCTGCCATGTATGTCACTAAAAATTCATCAGGAAACAAAAACAAAAATTAAAAAATGGTATTGACTTCTAAACGTGAATCAAATAGTTTTCTTTGTTCATGGACAGGGTCCCCCATAATTATATATAAATTACATATAATATGTATAATTTATAGTAAATTATAAATAATTTAGATACATAAGATATATAAGCGACATAATATATGTTATAATACATTATATAATTATATATATTATATAGAAAAATAACATAATATTAATGTACAGAATATAGAAATGTACAGAAGAGCCAGGCTATTTGAAAATAGCCTGTTCTTCCTGTGGATTACAATTTCTGTTTGAAACTGGAAAAAAATTAGAAGCTAACTTTGCTTTTATATAAAAGGAATCTTTTGAGTACTTTTTGCAGTTCTGGTCATTAAAACTTTCAAAAGACTGAATTAAATTTTGAATTATTCAGAAAATCTCAACTAAAACATCAAGAGGATGAGCAGAGTTCTGTTTAAATATACACTTTTTATGCATTGTAGAAATCCAAAGACTGAGAAGGTTCATGATGAAATGTTATAAAATCATAAAGGATATGTAATTAGTAAGCAGACTTATTCATCAGATTCTGAGATATTAAAAATGGGTACTTGGAGATGTTAGAACTTTAAGCACAGTAATAAACTTAGGGAAATAGTTATTTGAAGAGGCCTTGTATTCTGAAAAACCCAGAAGGGCTTAGATGGTAGTGAATGGAAATTCTGTAACTTTCATTAATATAAGACTGCATACCATAGTATACAGAGAACTATAATATGTCATTAAAGGGGCCTTCTGGATATATCTGCCTTTAACCATTAAGGCAAACAATACATGCACAGTAAAGACAATATGAAACCTCACATTTGAGATCAACCCTTATTTAGGGAAACCTTGAATTCTCTGCCAATCTGAAAATACACAGGTAGGCCACCACAGAACACACATGTGGCATGAGCACACACACCCATTCTCATTTTCTCTCTCTCTCCCTCCCACTGCCTTTTAAGGACTCCTGGTAAACAAAGCTTGCAGACAAAATGAGAAAAGGCTCTTCTTTTCTAGCAAAGATCTTAGGTAAAGGTGAGAAGGTAACAAACCCAAAAGTTTTAAAGAATCCTTGGTTCTACCCCCCAGAAATTATGTCTTCAAACAAAGGAACAGTCTTCAAGCATGGTTTATATTATAAGGATCATCCAGAGCATCTTGGCCATTTGACTGTCAGCAAGTATTTCCTAAAATATGTTTCTTGGACACAGGTGAAATTTTGTTGAGTATAAGCCTTTCAGAGGGATAGTAATCATCAGTCTACTCAAATTATGAAGAATGTCATTAGTAGCAATAGACCATGAAACACATTTTAAATATTTTTACTTAACTTAAAATGTTTATGGAAACCTTACTCTTTAAATGTAATATAAGCTAAACTTATACCATTTTGTTTTAAACTTATAAAAGTAGTTCAAAATTATATTTGGCTTTATTTTTTTTAATACAAAATTTATCGTCAAATTGGTTTCCATATAACACCCAGTGCTCATCCCAATGGGTGCCCACTCTTATGTGGATCCTGAGAAACTTAACAGAAGACCATGGGGGAGGTGAAGAGGGAAAAAAAAGTTAGAGAGGGAGGGAGGCAAACTATAAGAGACTCTTAAAAACTGGCCTTCTTTTAAAATCCATACTTGGTTTTTTTAATGTAAAAGACTTTATTTATTTGTTTGTTTATTTATTTATTTATTTCTTAAATGTTTATTTGTTTTGAGAGAGAGAATGTGTGTGTATATGCCAGGGTGGGGGAGGGACAGAGAGACTAGGAGAGAGGGAGAATCCCAAGCAGGCTCCTACTCTCAGCATAGAGCCCCACATGGGGCTCGAACCCACAAACCATGAGATCATGACCTGAGCCAAAATCAAAAGTCAGATGCTTAACTGACTGAGTCACCCAGGCGCCCCTATATAAAATACTTTTTAAAGTACAAGAGACTTTTTCTCCACATTTGAACATATGTTCACTTACTAATGTGGAATTTTTTCCTATTTTGAAATTTAAAAAAAATCCATTTGGAGTCTTTCTATAGCTGGCCTTTGTATATGTTTGCAAATCTGGAGTGGAACCTATTGTCTATTATAGTAGAAGAAACTGCCCTAAAAGTTAGTGGCTTAAAACATTAATTTGTTATGTCTAAGGACTTAATTTGGGCTCAAGTGGCTTGATGGGGCTCAGCTGTGATTCTTCCATTGGTCTCTCTTATGTTCTCCTGTGAGGAGTCAGATGGTGGGTGGAGTTAGGCTAATCTGGGGCTCATCTGGTATGCTGGGAGAGATGGGTCTTTCTCCCTCTCCACATAGTCCCAGAGCATTCCTATGCAGTTTCTTCAATAGGTTAGCTAGACTTTTTACCTGGTGGCTCAAAACTTCCAGAAGCACAAAGGGGAAAGAAAGCTTGTTTTGAGTTTCATGGGCAGAGTGCCTTTATGGAGTCCTCCATAAAAAAAAAAAAAATCAGAAAATGTTTCACCACTGTATAGGTATAAAGGTGAATATATTAATATTATATGTTCATATTTATTCTTTGACCTATAATAGTTAATTATTTTCCCTTTTGGTTTTAAAAGGAGTTAAAACTTTGCTGTGGACCATAAAACTATCATTGGTCCTAAGCACTACTTTGGTGAATAAGTTGGCCCTGGCTTCCAGGCCTCCTGGCGCATTTCATTAGGGAGATCAAGTCACAGGTTGGCCCTGGGAGAGGATTACACAGCATATAGATACCAGAAAGTAGAATCCAGTGGGAGTCCTCTCTGATGAATAGCAGTTACCTTTTATTATAACAGTTTCAAGAAAGGATGTATCGGGGGCACCTGTGTGGCTTAGTCAGTTAAGCATCTGACTCTTGGTTTTGGCTCAGGTCATGATCTCATGGTTTGAGCCCCACATTGGGCTCCAAGCTGACAGCATGGAGCCTGCTTGGGATTCTCTCTCTCTCTCTCTCTCTCTCTCTCTCTCTCTCTCTCTCCTCCCTCCCCTGCTCTCTTTTTCTCTCTCAATAAATAAATAAACTTAAAAAAAAAAAAAGAAAAGATGTATTGACCTATTTTCTCTAACTCACTTCTCTGTGGAAATGAGAGGACAGTGAGCTCTTCTGGTGCAGTTGGAAAGGTAGGTTTACCAGCTGGCCCATGGGCTATGAGCTGGATTTACATCGAGTAATAATATTTTTCACTCACAATTTCACTAGAGTTTATTTTTTGCAGATGTTCTATTTGTTCAATTATATTTACTTGTTTTTAGGAACGTCAGAAAAACCTCAGTAACCTGGGTGTTCGTCAGCCTGTGCACATCAATGTTGATTTTTAACCTCCTCTTTGCGTTTGGAATCGAAAACTCCAATAAAAACTTAGTGAAACGTGATAATGACACCAATAAGATGGATTCTGATAAAAATGAAATACCCACGCAAGATACTGTTGTCATCTCGAATCCCACCTGCACTGTGATGGCTGTCTTGCTCCACTATTTCCTGTTAGTGACATTTACCTGGACTGGAATCAGTGCTGCCCAACTCTATTTCCTGCTAATTAGGACCATGAAGCCTCTTCCTCAACATTTCATTGTGTTCATCTCTTTAATAGGATGGGGCAAGTGTTTGCTTTTCCACTTAGTCATACATTAATTTTCTTGAAATAACTTAAACAAATACCTACTTAAGGCCTAACAGCCCAAGTCCTTTAGGTAGGGGTGATGGAAAGCCAGCACCACCAGGAGTGCCTTCTGCCTGGTTGTTCACACTCCTGGGAAGGAGACACGTGTGATCAGGCAGCTGTACTAGTCACATCATAAGCTAAACTCAAATGTTAATTTCCTTTAACATCTCTAGTAGTTTGATTTGAAATTTAGACCACATATAATGTGTTTCCTAGCTACTTTAAAAGAAATATTTCAAGAAAACCAGAGTGACTCTAAGAAAAATAATTTCAAAAATTTTCAAGTTCCAGAAAAGAATTGTGTTCGTGGTATCTAAATTTAAATTTCTTCAAGTGAAAGAGGAATTAGGCCATTTAAGAATGGAAATTGTGGTAAGTGTTACAAAGGAATCAGAAATAGTATCAGGTTATTATGTACAGCCAACAATAAAAGACAGAGGCAAAGAGTTACAGAAAAATTATGTCCACCATTGACCTACATCTGTAGGTCATTTAGTACATTGTCTAGAGTAGAAAGAATAACATAGTCTTGAAAAGGGTCAGACGTATAATTCATTTGTGTTCTTTTATAATTAATTTCAGTTTTGGGTAAATTATTAATTTGGTGCCTCTCTTTTGCCACATAGGAGTCCCAGCTATCGTGGTGGCTCTGACAGTGGGAATTATTTTTTCTCAGAATAGAAATGATCCACAATGGGAGTTAGAGTACCGGCAAGAGGAAATGTGAGTTTATATTTTTAAGAAATGTTCATTTATTTGATATAAGAGTGTAACTGTTCAGTGATATTGAATGTAAGTATCAATGTACATATGAATCTCACTTTATAACTGTCATATTATAAGTGGGTATTTCAAATTCTCAAAGAACACATTATATTTTAAATATAGTGACATAAAAGTTTCCTATGATAAATCCTTTTGTAAAACAAGTAATTACCTTCTAAATTTATATTCTGAACTTCTTATATTAGATTTGTCTTCTTTAATTAAGCCTGAAAATCATAGGACACAATATGTGTGATCCTTAGTAACCCTTTATCTTAGTTTTTTTAATCTAGAAAATGGGAATTACAATGATAGTAATACCCACTCTGAGGTCATGGTGAGGGGTCAAGCGAGTGTGAAAATATTTCATAACTTGAAAAGCACTATCCATGCTTTTTACCAGTTCTATATTGATAAGATTATTATGAATACTTGAAGATGATTTATCACACATTACAAATTCTTTCTGTGATTATAGTGTGAATAATTAACTCTTACTAATGGAAATACCTGACTGTATGGTGTTTGCTTTTTATGTGAGGTGGGAGAGAAGAAAACTGAGCTGAACTCTTTACATGTGTGTCTGCTGCCAAACAGCGACTGCTCTTTAATTTATCCTCCCTTCTCCTTTTATAATCCAGCCATTCTCATCCCCAGATCCACCTTAGGTCCCAAAGCAACTTAAAAAAACAACAACAGAATTCTAGGAAATGTGCCAGTACACCCAAGGAAAGTCTGTGTAAGTCAGGGTGCATATCTAGTTCCAGGGCTGACCATGCCCAACTGTAGACTAGGAAGCTATCTTCCTGGCTTGATTTTAGGGGCCAAATACTCCAGGTACTATTTTCTCTGTTTAATTAGGGTTAAATATCTTTTAATTAGTTAAAAAATGTTTTAATTCCACAATTACAGAACAGGGGTAAGATGCAAATATCTCACGGGACAGGTAATTCACTTCATATAGCATCACTGATTTCCTTCCCTAACCCCGGGACAGGGCTAGACATACTACTGTCAAGGCCTTCAGGAGAAAGAAGCCTACCATCTTAGATACATTCACATTGAGCTCTAAATAATTAAGAGCAGATTCTTTCCTGAGCACACTGTAGGTGTTAAGGAAGACACTAAGCAACTGATAATAGAAGTTGGAAAGAGAGGAAGGATGCTTAACATGAATATCTGCCTCATCTTGGACTCATCCCCCACCTTTCACCCTATACACATGCATCAATGGTCACATTTTTTCAGGATGTATGTGGAAAGAGAAGGGAGTATTTTTTGGTTTCTTGAGTTACCCTCCCAGCAATTATACCACCATATCCCACACTCTCCCCCACTGCTCCCAGCTCTGCCAGTCACACGTGAAACCCCTAACCCAGTTCCCCTCATGTATGGCTATCTCTGCAAGGACCCAATTAAGGGGTGACTGCAGGGCAGAACACACTCCTCTTTAATGCTCCATCCCTTGATTGTCGGTGCTGCCATCATATAGGCTGTTTCATACTTTCCTGAAGGATTGAGGTAACCTGGAAAATTATAATGCCCAAGAGGGAAATTCTTTTTAGGTGAATGCTGCATATGATATAGAGCTCTCTTCATGGTATGTTTTCTGGCAAAATCACCATGGAATTAAACAGTTCATCTGAGGTCCACTTGTGATGCTCTCCAGACCTCAGGTCCATAGCTATTTGTCAGATCAGCCTCCATTGTGTGCTCTCCAATCTTAATTCTAGAAATTCCACTCCATACCTAAAAGGGTTAGTCTGACTGTAGGAACAATCCTCTCTTAGACAGCCTATTTCTCAAATCTGAGTTATTAAACCCAGAATAACAATAGGAAAGGCTATTATGAGAAGAGATTAAGCACGACTCTCTCTCCAGGAAGGACAAAGGAAAGAGGGGGTGAGGAGTCCTGTCTTAGTGCACACTTCCTGACGACCATGGGTATCTAAGCCTATTTCCCTTCCAGGTCTCCCCAGTGGTATGAGGTGGCTGAGAAGTCCTGCGTACATTTATAGGCACACACGCATGCACACACATTCACACACACACACACACACACACACACACACACACACACACACACAGATCTATAGTACAAATAGTAATCCTCAGAAATTGTATTGTCAAAAGTAGAAACAACTCAAGACTCAGGTAAGGAAAAATATATATATGTATATATATTTGTATATGTATATGTATTTGTCAAATTGTTTCATAATTAACAAGTCTGCCTTTATCCAATAGATGTGTATTGTTCATTTTCTTTCTCTATCCTTTCTTCCCGTCTTAAGCCGTGTTTCTCTAGACTGCCTAGATAAGAAGCGTGTTCATCTTTTTCACTTAAAACTTTTGATAGCCACTTGCAGTGTGCCTGGGTGGCTCAGCCAGTTAAGTGCCCAACTTTGTCTCAGGTCATGATCTCACAGCTCGTGAGTTTGAGCCCTGCATTGGGCTCTGTGCTGACAGCTCACTCTCTCTCTCTCTCAAAAATAAATAAATGTTAAAAAATATTTTTAAAAAATAAAACTTTTGATAGCCGCTTGCTTTGTCACCAAGTTGCTTCTAGAGATTTGAAATCCTTCCTCTCAGAAGGATTTCATTAAATTCTCAGCCAAGTGCTCTCCTGTTTCTTCTGTGAATGGCAGGAGGGTGGCCTCCAGTTACACATAAAAGGAAAGCCTAAAATCCTGAAGATAAACTTGCTCACTCTCACCATTTTATTTAAGGATAGACCTATTCTATCTGTTAATGGATGAAGGCACTCCTTTTTATTTTTTAATTCATTACAGAGATTTGAACATCTTCCCAGTTTCCTTCTAGATCATTTGGATTAGAAATAAGTTTCTAATAATTTAAAATATAACAAATTACAATGCAAAACAGTTTAGAAATCCTCTGACATGTATAATAATGGTGTTTTGCCCGCAGGGGAAAGAAAACATACATTAACTAAATGCCAGGGAGTCTTAAATTATTTTGTTAATAATAATGCCCACCTGGGGCGCCTGGGTGGCTCAGTCGGTTAACCATCTGACTTTGGCTCAGGTCATGATCTCACGGTTTTGAGTTGGAGCCCCGCATCAGGCTCTGTGCTGACAACTCAGAGCCTGGAGCCTGCTTCAGATTCTGTCTCCCCTCTCTCTGCCCCTCCCCCACTTGCACTCTGTCTTTTCTCTCTCTCTCTCTCTCTCTCAAAAATAAACATTAAAAAAATAATAGCGCCCACCTGACACCTCCACTTGGGTGTCTAATGGGATGTCTTCTGGTCTTCACTCCCCAACCTGCTCTTCTTATCATTTTTCCCATCTCACTAATGGTAAACTCCATCCTTCTAGGTACTCAGGCCAAAGAACTTGGAATCACTCTTAATTCTCCTACATCTCACATCCAACCTGTAAATAAATCCTTTGCTTTACTTTAAATATATTGGGAATCAGACTCTTTCCTAACATCTCCTCTCCTGGTCCAAGTCACCAGATTATTGTAATAGACTCCTAGGTGATTTCCTACTCTTGTGTATCCTCTTCTATTATCCCTGCATCTAGCTAGAGTAATACTTCCAGATCTCAATACAGATCATGTCAGGTTTCTCCTTCTCATCAAGAGTACATGCAACAACTGATAAAGCCATAACATAATTTGCATCTTTTCACTAATGCCATCTACATACTATGTCTAGCTGCACTAGATTCTTTGCTATTCCTTCAGTTCTCAAATCAGGGCCTTTGCACTTGCTGTTCCCTCTGCCTAGAACACCCTCCCCCTTATCTACTTCAGATCTTTGCTGAAAGAAATATCACTTTTTTCCATAATGCTTTTTCTGACAACTCTATTTAAATTGAAACCCTCCCCCCCAACACATATACATACACATACACATAGTAATACCTACTCTCATTACCTGCTTTATTTTTCTCCATAGCACTGGTAACCATCTGACACAGTATATATTTTATTTGTTAGTTTTATGTATTCCTCTCCTTCAAAATCACTAAAAAAAGGAATTTTTATTTTTTAATTTTTTTCATCATGGTAAGTGTACTCTTTAATCCCCATCACCTATTTCACCCATCCCCCCCCCACCTCCCCTCTTGTAATCATCAGTTTGTTCTTTGTAGTTAAGAGTCTGTTTCTTGGTTTGTCTCTCTCTCTCTTTTTCCTTTGCTCATTTGTTTCATTTCTTAAATTCCACATATGAGTGAGATCATATGGTATTTGTTTTTCTCTGACTTATTTTCCTTAGCATTATACTCTCTATCTCCATCCATTGTTGCAAATGGCAAGATTTCATTCTTTTTTATGGCTGAATAATATTCCATTGTGTGTGTGTGTGTGTGTGTGTGTGTGTGTGTGTGTGTGTGTGTGTGACATCTTTATCCATTCATCTGTCGATGGACCCTTGGGCTGCTTCCATAGTTTGCTATTGTAAATAATGCTTCAATAGACATGGATATACATGTATCTTTTCGAATTAGTCATTTTGTATTTTTTGGGTAAATACCCAGTGGTACAATTGCTGGGATTGTAGGGAAGTTCTTTTTTTATTTTTTTGAGGAACCCCCGTATTGTTTTCCATAGTGGCTGTTCCAGCTTGCATTCCTGGTTCTTTAAATTTAACGAAGAGGGTTCCTTTTTCTCCGTACCCTTGCCTGTACACTTGCCAACACTTGCTGTTTCTTGTGTTTTGTTTTTAGCCATTCTGACAGGCATGAGGTGGTATCTCATTGTAGTTTTGATTTGCAATTCCCTCATGATGAGAGATATTGAACATCTTTCATGTGTCTGTTGGCCATCTGGATGTCTTCTTTGGAGAAATGTCTTTTCATGTCTTCTGACCATTTTTAATTGGATTATTTGTTTTACAGATATTGAGTTGTATCAGTTCTTTACATATTTTGGATAGTAACCCTTTATTGGATACGTCATTTGCAAATATCTTCTCCCATTCAGTAGGTTGCCTTATAGTTGTGTTGATTGTTTCCATTACTGTGCAGAAACTTTTTGCTTTGGTATAGTCCCAACAGTTTATTTTTGCTTTTATTTTCATAGCCTAAGGAGATATATGTAGGGAAATGTGTCTGTCACCAATGTTAGAGACATTACTGCCTGTGCTCTCTTCAAGGGTTGTTATATTTTAGGCGTCACACATAGGTCTTTCATCCATTTTGAGTTTGTTTTTGTGCATGGTAAGATACAATGGTCCAGTTTCATTCTTTTGCATGTAACTGTCCAGTTTTCCTAACATCATTTATTAAAGATACTGTCTTTCTCCCATTGTATATTCATTCCTTCTTTGTTGAAAATTAATTTACCATATATTTGTGGGTTTATTTCTGGGCTTTCTAGTCTATTTAATTGATCTGTGTGTCTGTTTTTATGCCAGTACTATACTGTTTTAAAGTACCACTTTATAATATAACTTGATGTCTGGAATTGTGATACCTCCAGTTTTGTTTTTCTTTTTCAAATTTGCTTTGGCTATTTGAGGTCTTTTGTGGTTCCATACAAATTTTAGGATTGTTTTAGTTCTATGAAAAATGCTATTAGTATTTGTTGTAGACTCTAAGCCTAAAGTTCTCTCTTGTTCAGCAAGAGAGTGGATGCAGGATTAAAAGTGAGAGATGGCTAATGTCTGGGAAAAGACAAGAGCTCCGAATAAGAGTCCTTGCCCGTATTTATTAAGATCAGAAAACTTACAAATGTGATGGACATGTACAAAGAGACAATGAATTTGTGAACATTAACGCATGGGCATGAGGGAAAGGGGGTTTTGAAGATATACAGTGTTAGGAGTTTGGGTCAATATAAAACAAAATCCTGGTGCCAGGCAGATGGGCAGGAGGTTGTTAACAGCAGACATGAGGCACCATGTCTATTTATCTTAACCAGTGTAGGGGATAAAACAGATAGAGCAAGTAACCTCAGGGTTAACAAGGCACCTTTTCTTTTGCTAATCAGCTCCACTCTGAGCAGCTTCACCCACATCAGGTCTATAGCCCTAGGTACCTGTTTACCTGATTTGGTCCTTTCTTTCTGTGAAAGCAGCTTTCTGTTATAGTACTAAATTGGGGGGCATTTTTGCCCTGAATACCTAATCTTGCTTACCAGATATACCTTTGTATGGGGGCCTTTGCCCCCCCCCAATTCTGGTGGCTTTGCCACCCCTACTCTATTTTGGGGGCCTTAGCCCCCCTTCTCTATCCTTATTCACCTAATCTTATTTACCCAAACTTGGGTGTGAGCATCCTATGGCTTTGTAATTCTTTATGCCTTGTTAACCCATTGGTTCAAGCCCAGGGAGTTTCTAAGCTTATTTCCCACAGTATTTTGATAGGGATTGCATTAAATCTGAAGATTGCTTTGAGTAGTATAGACATTTTAATAATTTTTTTTTTCCAATCCATGAGCATAGAATGTCTTTCCATCTCTTTGTGTCATCTTGAATTTCTTTCATCAGTGTTTTATAGTTTTTGGAGTACAGGTCTTTCACCTCTTTGGTTAAGTTTATTCCTAGACATTTTCTTGTTTTTGGTGCAATTGTAAATGACATTGTTTTCTTAGTTTCACTTTCTGCTGCTTAATTATTAGGGTATAGGAATGCAACAGATTTCTGTACATTGATTTCATTTCCTGCAACTTGACTGAATTCATTTATCAGTTCTTTTGGTGGAGTTTTTAGAGTTTTCCTTATATAGTATCATGTCATACAGAAAGAATATTTGGATTATTTTGTGGTTCACTTCTAATATCTGATATCTAGAACAATGTCTGCCACATAACATGTGTTCTATAAATACTTATTAAATAAATGAATTCATTCTTACAACAATGCGAGGAAGTGATTACTATACTTCATAGATGAGAAAAAACATCACCAAAACCACCATCACTAATTGTAACAGTAACAAAAAAACCAAAACAAAACAGATGCAGTAAGGTTAAATAACTATTAAAATATTTTTATAAAGTAAGAAACTATGTAAGTAATTTATGGTATAACAAAATAATGGAGCAGTATGTAGCTATAAAAAGTAATGAGAACAATCTTTATAATCTCATCTGGAGTTATCTCCAAGAGATGTTGTTAAGTAAGGTATAGCAGTATCATATATTATGATTTGTTTAAAAATCAGAAAAAGCAATTGATGGTTTATGCATAGCCTAAATCTGGAAGAATACACAAGAAACATTGATTAACACTGGAGATAGAAACTAGGTGAGAAGGGATAGTTGTAGGAGGGATGGTTGTAGGGGTAGTTGTCTTTCTCAGATTATTTTTACCTTTAAAATTTTGAACCATTTGATGTCCTACATGTTCAAGAATGAAATAAAACAATAACTTCCCTAAAGTCAGACATCTAGTAAGTGATAGAGCGACATGTAAATTTGGTCTGCCTGACTGAAAAGCCATTTTCTTTCCACTAGCCCATACATCAAGAAATACAGCAGAACTAATCCGTTTCATTTTTTTTTTCTAGTGGTTGAATTCTTGAAAGTCATTTCAAATATATGGAATGCGAAGCAATATTGGCTTTTAGCAGTTCTTTCAGTAAAATGAATGTCAGTAACGTTAATAACATAGAGAACCAGTATGTATAGCTTTTGTAGTCTACTAAAATTATTTTTTTTCTCTCCATAGCTGCTGGCTGGCAGTTCCAGATAAAAAAGATCTTATAACTAGTCCATTTTTATGGTCATTCATCTTACCTGTGACTATTATCCTCATCAACAATATTGTTATATTTATTATCATCATAGTCAAAGTGATATGGAAGAATAATCGCAATCTGACAAGGTAAGATTACCAATTATGGGAAACTTCAGGCATGACTCATCTGATACATAATACATCTGATACATAATAATATGCCCACAGTTCCCCAAAGAGTTTTCAGATTCTGGTACAATGGCAAGGATACGTGGTTTGCAAGGCAGATTTTCTTTTAAACTTTGTCTCAGAAAGTAAATCTTCCAACAATGTATTACATAACACACTTTTGTGCTATATGAGCCCAACTAAAAACTAAACCCAAAGACTTCAAGAAAAAAAAATTTTCTCTCCCAGTCTCAGATATTCAAGAAATAAGATTTGGATAATTAAAGAAGTTGGAAGATTGTGAGGAGATGCTGGTAACTAGAGCTACAGGCTATATTTTACATGTGTTTCTTGAATCTGAGTATGGCTTTGTTTTTAAAATTCATTTAAAACATATAAAATTGGGAGATTTAACTTAAAAATTGTATTTTCTCTTGAAAATATTGGAGCATCTGGAAACATTGGGTCCACATTTCCTGCAGGGGGGACATATGCTCCCTGGATTCTCTGGATTATCAATTTCCATGTATACTGCTTCTCTCCTTTCTATAACCTTTCTGACTCCAATAAGCTTTTTCATTGTCATCCCTGGTAAACAAAACAGCTTTCAGTTGGAGAGACAAATAACAGAAACTGTTAAACAAATATACTGTCCATCCCCACCTCCCAACAATGTAGATTGGTAAGAACACAGTGCTAATGAAGCCATGAACCCAGCAGGTTTAATTTTACAAGACTGTGTTTATCACCAGTACATTTACTATAAGCACATCTGTGAGTTTTGTTGGTCACTGAATGGATCCATTTGGTATGCACATATGGGTGAAAACTGTCATTAGTGGGAATATCATCTTAAATATGTGCTTTATTGATCAAGAGTAAGTATCATCTTTCCTATATGAATGATAGTCCACATTGAGAGGAAAGCGGGGGGGAAAGACTATCACTGATAATCTTTCAAATCTTTATTTTACTGGTAATGAAGAAAAGTCTTGGTAAAATCTTCTTAGTCTAATTGCATATTAGTTATATTTGCTTTGTACAAAACGGTATCATTTTGGCCATGGACAGCAACAAATGTGTATCTCTAATTTTGACTGGTAGATTATTGTTCTTAAGTTGGCTTAGTTACAGTGAAAATCAGGTCACAGTTTAATTGCTTAACAAACTATCTTTCATTGTATCCGTTAGCTTTTGCTGCATAACAAACCACCCCAAACTTAGTGGCTTAGAGTGACAAATATTTACTATTTTTCATAAATTTGAATGTTGATCAGGTGGTTTTTCTGGTCTTGGATGGCTTGAATATGGATGGATGGTCTAAGATGACTTATTTTTATGCCTGATGGTGTTTGGTTGGTTGGTTTTGAGTGAGAGCTGCTCAGCTGGGAAAACTAAGCTTTGCTCCATGTGGTCTCTCATCATCAATTAGGCCAGTCTATGCTTCTTGACATAGTGAAGTTAGGATTCCAAAGAGCAATAAAAAAAGGCCGGCTCTACTGAGCAAAATGCATTCAAGCTTCTGCTTGTGGAACAATTGCTAACATCCCACTAGTAAGTCATATGGCTGAGCCCAGATTCCTACATTTCTACATTGTAATAACCTGTCATTCCCGTATCAACCTGCATCATGGGAAAGTCCCAGATGTTCAGAAAAGGATTGCTCACTGGCTGATCCACAAAGTAATTACCAAAATAAAATTCCTTTACAAAGAAAACATTGATATTTTCGTGTGTGAAATTTCACACACAGTAGTACTGTGTGTGACTGCAGTAGTATTTAAGGGACTGTTTACGCCTGAGCTTTTAAGCAGGTATCACGTTCTTTACAAATAAAGCTTGCTAAATCATATTTTATCTGGACATAGGTCTAATATGCTTTTTCCACCTAATGCATAATATTGTTAAATAGTGTGTATGGACAGCTGAATATGTATTCTCAATTAGAGGGTAACCATGATATTAATAAATAAAATTATATTAGTAAGTAAAAATCTCATATTTTCTTTCTTGCTTTCTCTTACCTAGCACAAAAAAGGTTTCATCCCTAAAGAAGATTCTTAGTATGTTATCAATTGCAGTTGTTTTTGGAATTACCTGGATTCTGGCATACCTTATGCTAATTGATAATGATGTCATCAGGACTGTCTTCAGCTACATGTTCTGCCTTTTCAACACTACTCAGGTATGGTGTGGGTTAGTCTGAAAGTAGCACACCATGCAGTTGTGGAGACGACATCACCCTGGACTAAACTGAAGTTTTCTTCTTTTGAAACCCCTGAAGGTCATTGTTTATTACATTTTAGGAGACTCTATTTTTAGTACATTTTGAAGGAAGAGGAAAGAAATCTCTTTATGACCTACCTACTGTGTCCTTTCCTGGATGGAGTTTATAGAATATAATTATAGTAGGGTTGGACCACGTTATTTTCTCTTCTCTAAGCAGAAGAAATTTTGTACAGCAATTGGCTTGGCAAACACTTCTGATTCCTGTCTCCCATGCAATAGGTTCACGATAGCTCCTCACCATGGTTGACAAGGACAATGTTACAGTTATTGCTGGAGCTTAGATCCCTGTGGGATTGGCTGAATTTTTTCTTTCTCTCTGTTTTCTAACAATTTTATAAGATTATGTGTCTTATCTTAAAAAAAAAACCTTTATTGTGGAATAATTGGGAATAATTGACAGATATAATTGCATTTATTTATTTATTTATTTATTTATTTTAAATATAATTTATTGTCAAGTTAGCTAACATACAGTGTATACAGTGTGCTCTTGGTTTTGGGGGGTATTTTCCTGTGGTTCATTGCTTACATACAACACCTAGTGCTCATCCCAACAAGTGCCCTCCTCAGTGCCCATCACCCATTTTCCCCTTTCCCCCACTCCCTCATCAACTCTCAGATTGTTCTCTGTATTTAAGAGTGTCTTATGGTTTGCCCCCTTCCCTCTCTGTAACTATTTTTTTTTTCACCTTCCCTTTCCCCATGGTCTTCTGTTAAGTTTCTCGAGATTCACATATGAGTGAAAACATATGATATCTCTCTTTCTCTGACTGGCTTATTTCACTCAGCATGATACCTTCCAGTTCCATCCACGATGCTGCAAATAGCATGATTTCATTGCCAAGTAGTATTCTATTGTATATATAAATCACATCTTCTTTATCCATTCATCAGTTGATGGACATTTAGGCTCTTTCCTTAATTTGGCTATTGTTGAAAGTGCTGCTATAAACATTAGGTACATGTGCCCATATGAATCAGCACTCCAATATCTTTTGGATAAATTTCTAGTAGTGCTATTGCTGGGTTGTAGGGTAGTTCTATTTTTAATTTTTTGAGGAACCTCCACACTGTTTTCCAGAGTGGCTACACCAGTATGCATTCCCACCAACATTGCAAGAGGGTTCCCTTTTCTCCATATCTTTTGCTGTTGTTTCCTGAGTTGTTAATTTTAGCAACTCTGACCGGTGTGAGGTGGTATCTCAGTGTGGTTTTGATTGTATTTCCCTGATGATGAATGATATTGAGCATCTTTTCATGTGTCTGTTGGCCATCTGGATGTGTTCTTTGGAAAAGTGTCTATTCATGTCTTCTGCCCATTTCTTCACTGGATTATTTGTTTTTTGGGTGTTGAGTTTGGTAAGTTCTTTATAGATTTTGGATACTAACTCTTTATCTGGTATGTCATTTGCAAATATCTTTTCCCATTATGTGGGTTACCTTTTAGTTTTGCTGATTGTTTCCTTTGCAGTGCAGAAGCTTTTTATCTTGAATAGGTCCCAATAGTTCATTTTTATAATTGTATATATTTAAAGTGTATAACATGATTTGATATAGATATACATTATTGAATGATTGCCAAGATCAAAATAATTAAAACATCTATCACCTCCCATAGTTGTTGAGGATTTTGGTATCTATGTTCATCAAGGATATTGGCCTGCAATTTTCTTTCCAGTAGTGTCCTTGTCTGGCTTAGTATCAGGGTAATGTTGACCTTGTTAAATGAGTTTGGAGGTATTCTATCCTCTTCAGCTTTTTGGAAGAGTTTAAGAGGAATTAATATTAATTATTTTTTAAATGTGTGGTGGAATTCATCTGTGAGGTAATCAGGTCCTGGGCTTTTCTTTATTAGGAAGCTTTTGATTACTTATTCAATATTCTTGCTTGCTATTGGTCTATTTAGTTTTTCTGTTATTTCATTATTCAGTCTTGGTAAGTTCTGTGTGAATTTTTTATTTCATTTCTTTTAAATTTATTGATGATGGTTTTATGGACATGAATTGCTATATCTTGATAAAACATTTACCCTTGAAAGGAATGTGCATTGTGTAGTTGGGTGTAGTGTTCTAAAAATGTCAGTAGGGTTAAGATGATTTTTAGTATTGTACAGATTTTCTATCCTTACCAATATTTTTTCCTGTTTTTCTCAATTGCTGAAAGAGGTGCATTAAAATCTCTAACTTTGATTGTGGATTTGTCTATTTTGCCTTTAATTCTGTCAATATGCTTCACATATTTTAAAGTTCTGCTATTAGATGCATATACATTTATTATTGTGATGTCTTCTGAGGGAATCGACTATCCTTTGGAAATGTTCATCTATAACTCTGAAAGTACTTTTTGTTGTGACATCTACTTTATCTGATATTCAGCCTTCTTGTATATATTGGATTAATGGGGTATATGTTTTTTTAATATATTCACTTTCAACCTATCTGTGCTTTTACATTAAAAGTATGTATCTTTTAGATAGCAAATAGGCAGGTATTACCCTTTTGTTCATCCTGACAATCTCTGTCTTTTAAGTAACATTTAGTCTATTTAGAGCTGATGTAATTATTAATATGGGTGAATTTATATGTACCATTTTGCCATTTGTTTTCTGTTGCCATTTTAAGTGTTTTATTCTTCTGTTTGCCTTCATTTTTGAAGGATACTATCATTGAATATGGAATTATGGGTTGAAAAATTTTTTCACTTTTATGAAGTATTATGAAGAAGTCATTTCACAAACCTGCTCTAGTTTCTAATGGGACACACTCAGTGTTTCATATTCCCGCCCCCCCCCCCCATCTATGTAATGCTTTATTTTCCTCTGGTTGCTTTCAGGATTCTCTTTATCTTTGATTTTCAGCATTTTCACTAGGATATGCCCAGGTATTATTTTCTTTGCATTCATTCTGCTTGGGATTGCTGAGTTCCTAGAATCTGTTTATTTAGATCTTTCACCAAACTTGAGGAATTTTTGAACTTTATTTTTTCAAATACTTTTTCTACCCTGTTATTTTACTTTTCTCTTTTTTGGGAGTTTAATCATATATGTTAGACCATCTGATATTGTTCCACAGGTTCCTGAGCTGTTTATTCTTTATCATTCTTTATTCTTGCTGTTCATCAGATAGGATTATCTTAGTGATCCATCTTCAAGGACATTGATTTTATCTTTAATCATTTCCAGTCTTCTGTTAACTCTATTTAGTGATTTTTATTTCAGATACTGTATTTTTTTTCATTTCAGAATTTTTATCTTATAATTTGTAATAGGTTTTAGTTTGATGATTTTCTTAATTTTTGGCTCATAATTCAGTACATTTTCTTTTACAACTTTACGTGTATTGTCATAACACTTTAAAATCTTTGTCTGCTAACTCTAACATCTGGGTCATTTTAGTCAATCTCTACTGATTATCTTTTTGTTTTATGAGCCTTGTTTTCCTGTTTCTTTATATGTCTAGTAATTTTGGTTGTTTCCTGGACATTCTAAATAATACACTGCAGCAACTCTGCATTCTGTTTTATTCCTACCAAGAATGGACTTAGCATATAATTAGCTTATCTGGACTAAAACTGAAAACTATCTCTCCTAGGGTGGACAACAGCTGAAATGTCTATGTAGTCTTTTTTAGCCATAGACAGACTTCTTAGTGTTTACTCTATGCATTTACAGTTTATAGGTAATTAGAGATTTGGGTAGAATTTATAAACAGAATCTGGAGCTCCCCTTCTCTGTTTCCTCCTGGATATTCTGAATATTCTTCCTTATTTTTCAGATGTTGTAGTTGCCCTAAATCCTGTCCTCCAATTCTTCAACCTAATAAGACTGCCTATTTTAACCCCTCATTTAGTCATCCTGTGTGGGGCTGATCAGAGTGTGCTTTCTGGCAGAAAGATATTAAAAAACCACACATAACAGGAATCCTACCCAGTTATAGTTCCTTTTTTCTTAAATGTAGATTCTCCTTCCAGTTTCAAACTGCTTTTATTTGTCCTTCAGTGTCTTCAGGTAGGTTTTAAAAAATATTTTGTTCAGAGTTTGTAGTTTTTATCTTCATGAGGGTTGATTTAATAAAAGAAGAACCTTATGAAGTTGTTTTTGTGACATAATTATACATAAGACTAAAGGTGCTTTTATTCCTTGAGTCTTATCTCAAGTATATATTTAATTATAAATCTTTTTAAAAACATTGCATTTATATTTTGTATTAAAATCGGAGATGAAGATTTATATTCTTTTTCTTTTTTGAAAGCCATTCTATTAGTATTTTGGGAGAATCTACTGTAAGAAGGATTATGGTGATCTTTTGATTTTTATCATGATAAAAATAGTGACATAAATGAACAAAAATGTTAGATTAAAAATGAAGATAATTCTGCTTGACCTTAGAGGATTTTTGTTTGTGTGTATGCATGAAGAATGTCCAACTCTAAGATAAAACAAGTATGCATTACTGAAAGACCTATCTTAAAAATTTTTTTAATGTTTATTTGTTTTGAGAGAGAGAGAGAGATAGAGAGCAAGCAGGGGAGGGACAGAGAGCGGGAGACAAGGAATCCCCAGCAGGCTGTGCACTGTCAGTGCAGAGCCTGGTGCAGGGCTCGAACTCATGACCCATGAGATCATGACCTGAGCTGAAATCAAGAGTTGGATGCTTAACCAACTGAGCCACCCAGGCACCCCTGAAAGACTTATCTTGAAATCAGAATTTCTCTCTGTGCGTCTTAACTGTATGCCTTCTTTCATAGTGAACAATGACTTTTACTCTGATAAAAAATACTACCAGGACTTTTCCCTCTGTATATGAAATCTTGCTATTTGTATTTATACAATTTAATGCTGTATTTCATGTTCCTAGAAATTTATGGATGTTGTATATTTCTGGTGCATTATATCTTTCATTGATATAACAAGGCACTCTCGGTCCCATTTTGTCTTGAAGTATGATTTTCTATGTATTAATGTAGCAACTTCTAATTTGTTTTTATTTGATCTTATCTACTTATAGTTTTAATCTTTAAGCTTTCTATGTCACTTTGGTTTTGACTTACCTCATTTTAAATTCCATATATTTAGGGACACCTGGGTGTCTCAGTCGGGTAAGCGTCCATCCGACTTCAGTTCAGGTCATGATCTCACAGTTTGTGGATTTCATCGGGCCCTGTGAAGACAGCTTAGAGCCTGCAACCTGCTTCAGATTCTGTGTCTCCCTCTCTCTCTGTCTTTTCCCGCTTGCATGTGCTCTCTCTCTCACTCAAAAATAAAGATTTAAAAATTTTATAGATCCCATATATTTAGATTTGTGTTTTTTAAAATAATTTTCTCATTGTTTTTCCATTTTATTAAAAAAGTTAGTCTTTTACCTATTTAGCTAAATGTTAGCCATCAAAACTAATATGTTTGATTTTATTCTGTCTTATTTTCTTTTTTCACATCTATCCATTTCTTCCTATGTTTTATATTTACTGTGCTATATAAATTATGTATTCTTTTACTTAATCTCTAATTATTAGAATATTTTCCCTCTGTTAATTGTTATCTTTGTTTATTAAACATTGCAATTTTGTAAGATATAATTTTCAATTTGCAGAATAAAACAATATGTATTGATTTCTTCCTTTTAAGGTAATAACATTAATACAGTGTAGCTGCTTCCTGTCTCATGGTTTTATTGGTACAATTTAAAATTTACTCCGCAATTATTGTTGTTAAATTATAGCGTCTACATTATTTTCTTTCATGAGCTATTTACAATGCTTGGATCATATTTGATAATGATCTCAACTGTATTTTCTTTTCTTTAAAATTATTTTTTATTGAGGTATAGTTGACATACTCAACTACATTTTCTTATACTTACATAGTTTCAATGCCTTTTGCTAGTCATTTTATATTGGAATGTCCTAATATTTAACTTTTAAATCTTTATGAATATCTCATTAATAGTATTATATTTTTGAATAACTGTTTAATGGGTAGTTAGTAAATATATTTTTTAATGTTTATTTTATTATTGAGAGAGAGAGACAGAGCATGAGCAGGAGAGGGGCAGAGAGAGAGGGAGACACAGAATCTGAAGCAGGCTTCAGGCTCTGAGCTGTCAGCACAAAGCCTGACGTGGGGCTCGAACTCACGAACCACCAGATCATGACCTGAGCCGAAGTTGGACGCTCAACCAACTGAGCCACCCAGGTGCCCCAGGTAGTTAGTAAATATTAATGAGGACTTTGCTAACTGATACTTTTTCTTTAGGTACCATGACACATGAACCACAAATTAGCTTGGCATTTAATTCTTGGCAGTAATCTTTTTTTTATTTGAAATTCTGTAGACTTACTAAAATTTTATGTTGTGCAAAAAGGTTAAAATTCTTTCTTTTCCTTCTTCTTTTTGGTTCTTCCCATTCTTATGCAATTCCTTAAAATTAAAAAAAATTTTTTGGACCCCTAGGAAGTTACAAAAATCATACAGAGAGTTCCTATGTACCCTTCATCCAGCTATGCCAATGACAACATCTTATACAACTATAATACATCAAACCCAAGAAATTGACATTGGTATAATCCACATAAATTATTTGCTTATAGGCTTTAAACTCATAAAGTGATGACTTTAATTCTAGCTTTACTAATTTATTAAATAAATAAAAATATATAATTTATCAAATTAAATAGAATTATTGTAGTTTTGTAAGTTCATTTGTCCTCTTTCTTCTTGTACTCAGAAATGAACTTTTTATGTATACAAGTTTCATCTCCTTAATTGGTTTTCAGTTCTCTCATGCAAGAAACATGCTTGTGTATCTTTCATAGTAGGTAACATCTTGCTTAATATCAGTATGGGCTATACTTGTCTAATATTTTGTGAAGACACTGCAGTGTTTGATGATTGTCTCATCACTGAAAGTAGTAACCACTGTATGAAGTTGCCATCATGTTGGTTGTTTCTGGCCCTGGTCAAATATCGCTGAGGAGGCAAGTCTTTGATACAAAATGGAAACTATTGGAAAAGTATTAGATAAACTTGCCTGGACCACAAATGATAAAGTCTGTATAATGCAGTGTGAGAGCTGCTTGGATGTTTAAATTGCTACCACCATGTTTAATGTTTGTAAGCACCTCACCCTCTATCTGGTAGCTCTCTAGAGTGCCTTTTTATTAGTGCCTCAAACACTGGATGTGTGCCTGCCACTAAATCTAAATGGATATAAGGTAGTTTTTCACTGTTGTCAACACCCAGTGGAAATTCCTCAAGGGAAATAAATAGGATAAACTTAGTCGGTCTGGATTACCAATTGCCTCATGAGCTTGTTGCCTAGAGTGATGAGGAATTTAGAAAAGTACCAGAAAGAAGGTATAGTCAAGGATATTCTCTTCTCTGAATGGCACATTACAACTAGAGGCTCATTACAAAATGTTAATAATGTCTAGTAAAACTGAGGGTGGCCATATGGCAAGAGCACTGAGCTTAAAGGAGAGTCAGGCTATCTTCCAGCTTTACCATTAATGATTCATATGATTTTAGGAAAATCATACAAACTTTCTGAGTGACATATGTAAAATGTAAAATGGAGGAGGGTGTTAAAATTGATACTATGTTTTTCAAAGTGTGTCTGAATATTGCTTAGGTCAGAATTTACATAGTATGTTAAAATGCTTATTCCTGGGCCTCATCCCTTACCTAGTCAATCAGAATCTACAAGGTAAGAACTAGAAATCTTCACTTTAAACAAGGGTTTGACTTTTATGTACACTAAAGTGAGTTGTTTATATGTAAGCCTCCCTCTAGATTTAGAATGCTATAATTCTAATGGACATTTACTATGTGCTATAAATATTACTTAAAAAGCACAATTTGATCTTTGTGCTAGTGAGAATTAGTTTGGTCCATGCATTTTGTCTTTTTCAATAACACCTTTGGGATTTTGGGAGTATAGAAATATTGGGATGCTACTCAGACAGAGTTTCACAGGATGGTGTCTTTATGACTTTTCCATGGTCTAGATCTTTTCCTCATTGTTGCATAACAAGCGATTCTATCCAGTCTTGTCTTTACCTTAGAATTTAAAGATGAAATTGTGTACTCCACAAAGAGGACCAGTTTTCTCATGTCTTCAAAATAAATCTCTCTTCCTTGAACAATCAGGATGGTCAGTGAACACTTTTGTTCTTCTGAAACCTGTGTCCCTATGCATACTTCCTTGTGTCATCAAGGCCTGGCCCAGATAAGTAGGTACCACCTGTTGGATAACAATCAAGTTAACCTTCCTGCTTTTGGCCAGAGAACTGGTCTGTCTCTTGCCGATATGTATTGATTTTATTAGTTAACCTCTCAGAGTCTTTGGGTTATCTTACCACAGTACCAGAAGTCTCCTACCACAGTATTCACAGGATATGATTCTAGAAATAAATCCTAATAAGGCTTGGGCTCTAGAGATGCCAATCTGGAGACATGATGGATTTTTAAAAATAACTTTTAATTTTGAAATAGTGTAAAACAAGAAGTTGCAAAATAGTATAGCGTTCCCACATACTCTTTTCCCAGCTTTCACTAGTGATATCTTATATAACCCTGGTACGTTGTCAAAATCAAAAAGTGAACATTGGCACAATACTATACTCAACTATAGATATTATTTAAACTGTTATTTCCACAAAGGATATTAATGAGAAATTAACATGGGACTCTTAGATGCTATCATATACTTTATAATATCTTTCTATTGTAGTTACTAGCAAGAGGTTGGGTAGTATATTGGATAGAAGAATTTTGGAACCAAATGGAGTTGAGTTCAACTCCAGACTCTACTGACTAGTGGTTGGGTAATGTTAGGCAAGTTACTTAGTTTATCTGAGCTATAGTTTTCTCACTTAACATGAGGATAGTAAGGAGAGTAAGGCTCATTTCATAGGGTTGGTGTTAGGATTAGATAATGAGGATTAAAGGAAAAGCAGTATCTGATACCAATAGGACTTAATGAAGTGGTAGTTTTATTTTAAAAAAGTACAGAAAATAGTACTCAGTCTTTTATGGACAAATTTCTCATGCACATCTGATCTTTATGTGTAAAGGACAGAAAAGCAATGAATAGAAGTGCTTAAATTTTTTTTTTTTTTTAGAACTGGAAGAATTAGGTAACCCATAGTCAATCTACCTCCTTCAGAAATAAAAAACCAAACAGGTTAGGAAAAGAACGAAATTACTCTGGTACACTCAAACATAAAATATTTGGTCTTTGTCCTCAGTTCCTGACACACAGTTCCTAAAATCCTTGGAATCTTTGGAGTGATATGAGTTTCTTTTGTGTGCTAATGAATGACTGGTGGTCAGGGTCCCTAGAAAGCTTTAGGCTGGAGGCTTATTGCCAGAAAGACCAAACCTTGATTTGAAGCTTGGAACTTTCAGCCCCACCCCTCAACCTCCAGGAAAGGTAGAAGGGCAGGAGATTGAGTTGGTCACCAATGGCTAATGATTGAATTACCAGACCTGTGTAATGGAACCTCCATAATAAGCCCTAAATTAAGGGGTTTAGAGAGCTTCTGGGTTGGTGAACATATTGAAGTACTGGGAGGGTGGTACACCTGGACAGAGAATGGAAGTGGAAGTTCCATGCCCCTCCCTCCACACCTTGTTCTATGATCTCTTCTATTTGGCTGCTCCTGGGTTGTATCCTTTATAATAAACAGGTAATAGTAAGTAAAGAGCTCTCCTGAGTTCTGTGAGTATTTCTAGAAAATTATCAAACCTGAAGTGGGGAGGTGGGTTATGGGAACCCCTGTCATGGTAGTCAAGTCAGACAGAAGTGTGGGTAATATGGGGACCCAATATTTGCTATTAGCATCTGAAGTGAAAGCAGTCATGGGACTGAGCCTTAACCTGTGGAATCTGACACTAACTCTGGGTTGTTAGTGTCAGAATTCAGTTGAATTGTAGGACTCCCAGTTGGTGTCAGGAAGAGAAAGAGCTTCTCGGTTACACAGCCAACATGTGGTAAACTGGGACCTGAATTCAAGTCTTCCAGTTCTCCTGCCTACATGTAGCATTTCAAATATGAGAAGAACATCTTTTCAACAAAGTGCACAACAGCTTGCAGATATAATCACTCAAGTTGGGGAGTTGTTGAGCATGATGAGAAGGGTGTCTGGCAGAGTAAAATAAATCGTTTCCCTGATTCTGTTATCTCAACACTGATCTAACATTAAACTTTTATTCTATCTCCAGGGATTGCAAATTTTTGTCCTCTACACTGTCAGAACAAAAATCTTCCAGGATGAAGCTTCCAAAGTGTTGAAGTTGCTGTCACTATCCACTGGGAGAAAGAAGTCACTGCCATCAGTGACCTCACTGAGTCTGCGTGTGAGGATGTATAACATGCTCAGGTCATTTCCAGCCCTAAATGAACACTTTAGGCTGCTGGAACCATCTGTAATTACAGAAGAAACTACACTCTCTGAAAGTGACCAAGCAAACCCAAGCATCTAGACAGTAAAACTATTACTTTTTGTAATCCTCTTTTTATTCAACTCATTTTAAGTTTTGCTTATTCTGTTTCTTTTGTTTATTACTCAGTCCTCCCAGAAAGTCTCCCTCAGCATACTTTGCTCAAGGCTGAGAATCAGATAAAACCTGTTGTTTATTATCATCAGGGATAATAGATTTGGAAGTTTTTCTATTATTCAATAGATTCTTACCTGTATGAGGTGAATAATTCTACGCAGCATTCAAGAGAATTTAAGATTATAATTGCTACTTATATCATAAAGTCTATGTGACAAACTTTGGTAAAACAAATTATTTTACAATTTAATGAAAAGGACATGAGAAGAAGGGTGCCTAGGTAGCTCAGTTGGTTAAGCTTCTGACTCCTGGTTTCTGTTATGATCTCATAGCTTTGTGAGTTTGAGCCCCACATCAGACTCTGCACTAGCAGCATGAGCCTGCATAGGATTCTCTCTTTCCCTCTCTCTCTGCCCCTCCCCCACTTGCTCTCTCTCTCTCTCTCTCTCTCTCTCAAAATAAATAAATAAAACAAAAAACAAAATGACTCCTAATGAACACTGTATGGAATTGCTTGTATATATAGAATACTTTTGATTTGTGAATATTTTAATTTATACTTTTATTCTTATACTTTTATTTCTACTTAATAATTTTGTACCAGTTTAATCTCTGGAAAAGGATATTTTTTTCTGTTTTGAAAAGGGATGTTTTTTTCAAAAGAGAGCATGTTATGTGACCAGAGGAAGTGGCTGTATAAGAAATGAGCAATGAGGGGTGTCTGGGTGGCTCAGTTGGTTAAGCATCCAACTTCATCCTAAGTCATGATCTTGGCACTCCCAAGTTCAAGCCCCGTGTTGGGCTCTGTGCTGACAGCTCAGAGCCTGGAACCTCTTTCAGATTCTGTGTCTCCCTGTCTCTCTCTCTCTCTCTCTGCCCTGCCCCCACTCGTACTCTGTCTCTGTCTCTGTCTCAAAAATAAATAAACATTAAAAAAATAAAAAAGAGAAAAGGAATGGGCATTGAGACACAAAAATACGAGCTCGTTACTAAAGTCTCTGTATATTTCCTTCTGGTTCTTGATACATCTATGTTTTCATTGATGAACAGACACTGAGACTCCAAAGATGAGAAGTTAGTCACAATCATCACTTACGGCCTTTCAAAGATTTAGCTGCTCCTGGAATTTCAAACACTTGAATTATGAAAGGCTTCCTGAATAAAAAAATGACCTCCACTAGGATGGGGAGCACTCCCACTGAACTTAGGAGATGCAGTCTTTGAATTGTGGTGTTTTGTTGTGTCATAAACTAGGCAAATGCGATGAGTGCACTGAACTAAGGGACTAACAAATGTCATGTGAGCTGTGACATACCCTTCTCACCACACCCTAGAGAACATGTGATTTTTTATAAAAATGGTTTTAAATGACTGTTGAACTCCTAGACTAGCTGAGAGCCTATCTCATCTGCAGAATAACTGAGACCTTACAGGGTAATGGGAAAAAGTAAAGGGAAGAGGATAAAGAAGAAAAGCAGTTCTCAGAAGTGAGTATTTTTAGTGCTGCTATAGTTATATCTCTAGATAGGGGCTGAACACTGGGAAAATTGAAAGGTGTGGGTGACTGATTCTATATCCCCAAATTTATATTCAAATGAAAGTAAACCTTAAGTGAGGGCCACTTTAAAGTGAAAAAAAAATCACCAAAGAGCCTCATTTAGCCTCAGAGTGGAGTATGTGTGTTCTGTTGGCAATTTTGGTTTTCTTTTCACTTTTTCAGTCTTCTTGGGAGTATAGCAAACAAAATTCCATGTAATCTTCCTGGAATGGCTGTACCAAAAAATGTGCAAACTTTACTTAAGTATTGTAGAGGATAACTTTACGTACATATTGTGGAGAATAAGTTAGGCAGACATCGACGTTCATCCATCTACCCTGAAATCCTACCACTTGTAAATAATTCTACTGATTTAAACCTTTACCTCATGCAGTGGTCAGGAAGTTTAGTGGTAGAGATCAACTAAAAGTAGGTTAAGGGTCAAAGAGAATTTTATGACTCAATTAATTATAAAGTCCAAGGACTGAGTTGGTTTTAGGTGGGGTGACTATAAGCTCTACTTTGCCTGAGTCAGTCCTAATTTGTACCTGTTGTCCTGACTTATGTATTACTAGCAGCCCCTTTTCCTCTCAAGGGTCCTGGTTTAGAGAACAAAATATATGATGATACTAACTTTAGGTCTAGAGTTCAAAAGCAAGGAGTTCAAAGAATGTGTTAGGATTCTTTTTCTCTCCCTGTTTCCTGCATCTTTGTCCTTCTGTGCTTGACTCCATCCTCCAATTGGATTACATGGCTGAAAATTGGCCTTTAGCATCCCCTTTTTCCTGCCCTGCAACTTCCTGCCAGTGAAGACTAGCTGAGCCAGAGACCTGTGGGGCTCGGTTCCTATGATCCAGAGTAAAGCAGGGGCAGGAAGAGAAAAGGAGCCAAGAACCGGCTTACCTTCCTTGGCCACGTGCCCACAGACACTTGTACTCGGGGAGTACTGGGCCAGACTGAGTCCCATACCCACTGTGCGGTAGAGGGATGAGGGATGACCTGGTTGACAGGATATCCTGGAGTGGAGAGTGAACAGTTACACTGAGGATGGGCTCCTCAATCATTTCCCTTACTCTGAATGAACCTGTTAGAGCCTTGTCCGAACAGAGTTTGAATGCAGTTGGTAAAGAAAGCAAGAATTAATTAGTTGGTGCTTTGGAAGTTGAAGAGCAAGTACAGGGACTGTAGGAGCCAAATGGTGACCTACCTTGAAAAGAAAATTTCACAGGGCACCTGGGTGGCTCAGTCAGGTACGTGCCCCACTCTCGATTTTGGCTCAGGTCATGATCTCATGGTTGGTGAGACTGAGCCCCATGTTGGGCTCTGTGCTGACAGTGTGTGGAACCTGCTTGGTTTTCTCTCTCTCCCTCTCTCTCTGCCCCTCCCCTGCTCGTGCACACCTGCTCTCTATCTCTCTCTCTCAAAATAAACAAATAAAATTAAAAAGAAAAAGGAACTTTCAGGAAAGGGAGACTCAGAGTACTGTTTTTCATGATATTACATGGAGCCAGTTTTCCATGTTTCTGATTTATTTTGCATGGTAACAGTGTCCTGTAGCCTTTTTGCTTATGGTAGCACATGTAGTTTCTTTAGGGAGCAAACTATCCAGACGTTTGGATTTCGTTTGCTGGGTCTAAACTGATAGTTTGGACGGAGCTCATTGTTTAATTGTTGGGGTTTTGGATTGCTCTTTCTCTTACCCTTCCCGTTTTGAAATGTATCTTAGGTCTTTTTTTTTCCTGTTACCAACAAAAGGAGATTATTTTCAAGCTCATTGCCTCATTCAAAAGAACTTGGCATTCTGTGCAAATGTTTGGGAACGTGGGCCAAAATGCTGATTGTATCATATCAACCTGTCATCCACTGGAGCTCTCTGGCTCAGTGGAACCCCCTTAATGTCACCCTGGGACCTCCAGTACCTGGCTCCTCAGATGAGGTCCAAGCCAGAGACACCAAAATTATGTTCCATTCAAGCATGGGGGGCAGGCAGTTACTAAGAGAGGAAATGACTTCCTATTTCCTATATATGTTTTGAAAATTTTAGAAGATATTTACAAAGTATATCTTTCAAAAAGCAAAATTCATGATTCTCTAACCTATCAAAGATGTCTGTTTTTCCATGTTTTCTTATGCACCTTGAATACATCAGAATTTAAATAACTGTAATTACAGTAAATGAAATTTTATCCTGATTTTCATTTAAATTACCCAGCAATGTAGTCCTTAAAATAATTGATTGAATAATATAGCACAAGTTATTAAGTTCTATTGGATTTCCATCTTATTTCAATTTTTAATATTGTTGTAACACATAATTAATAAACTGATATATGTGAAGATATATATATATATATTTCCTTTCTTTTTAATTATTTCCTTAATATAAACTTTAAGCATTAGGATAAATGTGTCAAAAGTTATGGAAATTTGTTTAGATTCCTTGTATGTATGATTATATTGCCTTGAAAACCTTGCACTAATTTATAATGTCACCAACATTTGAAGTGCCATAAACATTTTTTATATACTTGTTTACTTTGGTACTTCATTTTTTAGTTGTTTGTGTTGCCCATTTATCAATTGAGCTATTGGTTTTTTCCTCATAAATTTGTATGAATTCCTTTTATTATAGTTGTTAGCCTTTTAATGATTAAATTTGGTGAAAATATTTTCCCTTAGTTTTTTGTTTTCCGCTCTTTTTAATATAATGAAATGCTCAGTCTGCATTTGATTCAAAAGATGCAAAAGATTTATGGAGAATTTAGCATGTTTTTGAGTTTATATGTCCTCATAGAGGCAGAATATTTGTCATTTTGTTTTAAGGAGTATGTTAGGGACAATGTTGAAACTTTTAAAACAAAGAACAGAGACATAAGTGTGCCAACCAAGCCCATGGCATCTTTTTTTTTTTTAATATTTATTTACTTTTGAGGGAGAGAGAGAGCAAGCAGGGAGGGGAAGAGAGAGAGGAGAGACAATCCCAAGCAGGATCCATGCTGTCAGCACAGAGCCCGATGCAGGGCTTGAACTCATGAACTGTGAGATCATGACCTGAGCTGAGATCATGAGTCAGACGCTTAACTGACTGAGCCACCCAAGCACCCCCATGATGTCTTTAGTTTTTCATTATATTGTATAGCAAGTAGGTGGGGGTCTATGGCATTATTTTTTCCTCTCAAATACATTTTCTGTGTCTGTGTCCATTCACCTTTTCTTAAAAATAAAACCCCAAATCTTAGAAAAGGAGAAGTTTTATTAGCAATTATGTAGTAAAGCACACATAAAAAACTCAAAGTAGTGTTACAGGTGCATCATCTATGACTTCATTTACATATATGTAACCTATTAAGTGTGTATTTGAAAAAATATATATATAAGCTGCTGAAAAACTGATTAAGGAAATCAGGAGGAAGGGAAAATAATCATAGGGGCAGAAAGAGAGTAATACCCAAGAAACATTTCATATGGTCTTGTATTTTTGCTAGGTGTGGGCCTCGAATTAGACCATAAGTTTCCTGGCACACAACATAAATAGGGAAACATGAACACACAAGTCACATATCTCTGAACAATTAAACCAATAAACATACCTTGGCAAAAACACTGCTATTTGACTACTACTTGAAATTCACATTAAGTTTTCTTCAAAGTGTCCACCTGGGTATATTACCAAATGAGAGGGCATACTACTTGGAATGAACAAAATATTCACATCCATGCCAGTTTGCTAAGTACATACACTAAACAGTCATGTGTAATGTTCAATGTTATTCCACACTCATACATTACTATGTATATACAAAGACACACTGTGCCCACAGGAAACTTCAGTATCACAAGTAGGTCACTGAAGACTTTTGTTGTTGTTGTTGTTTTGTGGGTTTTTTTGTTTTGTTTTAATATTAAAGCAGTTTTCCTTAATTTTGGCAATTGGAATTAGTTTCCTATTTTATTTGTTTGCTTTGGTAGGGGGCTTGCTTTGTTTGTTTTGTTCTTTTTTAACCTTTTAGATTAACATCATCGAGTAGCGCCTGGGTGGCTCAGTGGATTAAGCACCCGTCTCTTGATTTCAGCTCAGGCCATGATCTCATGGTTCACAAGGTTCCAGCACCACTTTGGGCTCTATGCTGACAGTGTGGAACGTGCTTGGGATTCATTCTCTCTTTCCCTCTGTCTCTGCTCCTCCCCCACTTGCTCACTCTCTCAAAATAAATAAACATTAAAAAAAAAATAACTTCATTGATAATTTACATGCAATAAAATGCACCCATTTAAAATATAAATCAGATATTTTAGCAAATGTATGCCCTTTAGCAAATGTATGCCCTTAGGGTAGTAAAACCACTACCCTAAGCAAAATTAACAACATTTTCCATCACCCTATAATATTTTCTCCTGCTCTTCCCCAGTTAAATCCTCTGCCATCCTCAGCCCCAGGAAACTACTGACCTGCTTTCCATTATCATGCATTAGTTTTGCATGTTCTAGTATGCCATAAACGGAATCATGTTCTCTTTTGAGACTGGCTTCTTTCAGTCACCATAGTATTTTTGAGATTCATTCATGTTATGTGTATCAGTGCTTTGCCTCTTTTTATTGCAGTAATACTCAATTTTTTTTTGATAAATCACATTTTGTTTATGCTCTTACCAGTTGATAGGCATTTGGTCATTTGCAAGTTTTTAAAACTAGGAATAAAACCGATATAAAACTCTTATATAAAGTCTCTGTGTTTTCTCTTGAAATACCTAGTAGTGGAATTGCTGAGTCATAGAGTAAGTGTATATTTAACTTTACAAGAAACTGGCAAACAGTTTTCCAAGGTGGTTGCACCATTTTATACTCCCAAAAGCAACATATGAACTTGGGGATTCATTTTTAAAGTCGTTATTTGTGATTTATTTCAAAAGTAGAAATAGGTTATCTTTTTTGCAAGCTATTGGTCATATTTCTGAAAAATCCCACTGCTTAATATGTTAGCCCCTTATTTTAACAAGAAAAAAATTAAAAGCAAAGCAGAGTGCTATGATTTAATGCTGTTATCATATACAAACTCCATTTCCCAGAGAACTATAGTCCAATTCTTATCTTCTTCCAGTATAGCTTTGTTACACGTGGAAGTATGACATTGACAATTTGCTGAACTTTGTTATAAGCTGCTACGAAACTATGTTGTAACAATTGAGACCTTGCGGACCTTTGCAATAACACAAAAAGAAGACAGTTTCTTCTTGCCACAGTACTTACCATGCAGTTGCAGATTAGGAAGCATTCCAGACTGGGAGTTGTGGTGCCAACTACAATTGACATGGCAAAACACAACACTTGCCTTTCTGGGCAAAGGCCTGAGGCTCTACCGTTTTAAAGGTACGGGCAGGACCAGGTGAACTCTAAATTCCCCACCAGCTCCAAAATTTTGTGACTCTAAATGTGGGCTGAAACTATTTTTAAATTGACTTAAAATATTTTCCTACCTAGGCAGCACATATTTTCTATAAGAAAAACTAGAATAGAGCATGCCAGATAGAGCCAAAGTGCTTTTTGTCTAATTTCTACCAAATCCAGGCCCCTCTTTTCTTCCTTCCCTGTCTCCTATAAGAAGGAGTTATTACCTTATGTTAATCACTGTAATAAGTTTGCTGTGTACCTTCCAGATTTTGAGAAATGTGTATACATAAAATTATATACCCACAGAAATTCAAAGTCTTTTGCTTCTTTTTCCTTATTTTATATAAATGGTATAGGGAAATAATTCAGTAGTCCCCAAGGCCACGCCCAGGTTCAATGATTCACTAGGAACACTCATATGATTCAGCATAGAATTGTATTCATGGCTATGATTTATTATAACAGAACACTATATAGCAAAATTGGCAAAGAATAAAGTCACATGGGCTGAATTCTGGAGGACACCAGGCACAAGCTTCCAAAAAGATCTCTTCCGTGCAGTCACATGGGGTGCACTTAGTGCCTCCACAATGAATTGGAACAACACGTGTGAAATGTCTACCAGGGCTCATTAGAGAGTCAGTGCCCAGGGTTTTTATTCAGGGCTGGTCACAAGGTGCTCTCTGCCTGGCATATCCTGAAACTCCAGACTCCCAGAAAGCAAGCAGGTGTTCAGCATAAACCACATTGGTTGTACAGTTCAGGCTCAATGCACAATTCTTATCAATAAATAGCAGGAATGCTCCTGAAATCCAAGTTCCCAGACACTAGCCATAGGCCAAATCATGCAAGCAGTTCTTTCTAAGGATAGCCGTTTTGGTTTGTATGTTAACTCTTTCCTGCAAAGTAACATAACTTCCTGAAACTTGCTTTTTCTCATTTAATAAAATGTTCTTGAGATCTAACTGTATGTGTGTATTTATTTTAATTGCTGTATAGTCTTTTACTTGAAAATAACACATCAGTGGTATCTGTGTTCTCATGTGCAGGGGTTTCTCTGGTACCCAAGAAATAGAATTGCTGGGTCAGATAGGATTGGCTATTTTAGATGTTGATAAATACTACCATACCACCCTTTAAATAGTTTACATCATTTTATAATGATACAAATATATAATAAAGTATGAATATATTGCCATACCCTTTTCTATGAAGTGTTATGAAACTTTAAGAAAATCAAACTAATAGGTGAACACTGGCATTGTTTTACTTTTCACTTTTTATTATGAGTTTTTCTTCATTGAAAAGGCTTTTTAAAAATGCCCTAATTTTGCATTTATATGGAGGAACTAAAAGCAAGATTGTTGGCATAAATGTTAGATTAGAGATGTGAGAGCCTTTCAGTACGCAGACTGTGATTTGACCTGCATGATTTCTAGAATCTGACATCTGGGTTTCTTAAAAGAGATGAAAATAAGATACTCTTCATCAAATGAAAAGTTGTGAGATCTTCTTGTACATCTTATGACATCAGTCTTTCAACCAAAGCTGACGGACTGCATAGATGTAACTCAGCACTGTCTCCATGAGACATAAAGGAAGAAAAGTGAATAATTTCAAGTTACTCAGAGAAAAACTCCTATACTTCTAGGGACCTAGGAACTCACCAGTGATGGTTGCTCCCTGTTTCTGGAGACTTGCCCACTAAAATGGTGAGGAACTTAGTGTTGTTTCATTCAATAAGTATATACTGAATACCTCAGAGGTGCCAGCCTCTACGTATACAAAATCTAGGAAGAATGGCCTACAAGGAGCAATTTCTCTAAACAGGGGCTGGATATAGAGCCCCATGGTAAGGACAAAACATTTTAAGGTCTCAGTGGATGTGCAGCTAGTAGGGCAGACTGAAGGATGTCGCTTAGCTAGTGCTATGAATGACTCCCTCAAAGTTACAGAGTAAAAATATTCTTTTCTCCTCCATTATCTCTGCATGGAGTGGCAGCTTCATTTGTTTACACAAATAGACCTTTATGTTTGGCCAATGGAAGGGAGGCTGACCTGACCACCTGAATCCTGTTTGGTCCTCATGAGTTTCCCTTTCTGTTTGGAATTCTCTGTATTTAGCAACTGCTGCCACAACAGGGCTGATTCTCAGGGAGGACATAACTTCTCCTTGAAATTCTCACCCAAGGAGGAACTTAGATCCCTTCTTTTATTCCCCTGAGGGTAGAAGAGATGATTGAAATTTTCAAAATGATTTATACTGACTACTAAAGGAGGACATGATGAAATAGGTTTTATTCAACTTGCTACAAGTCTCATAGTCTTTGTCCCATTTCCCATACTGTCTGAGAATATACCTTTTTGATTATTAGGATCTTCCTCTTCTATTTGAAGTATTCTAGCCACACAGACTTTCAGGGAGAAAGAGGAGGTGAGAGGTAAGTGAGTTGACTGCCTCTCTCAAAACCACATCTCAAATCTAACCCTTCTTCAGATGTCGGTGAAAAAGGAAAGTAACCTTTGAACTAGTACCTCAATTCTCCCTTTGCTACAGGTAAGTCAAAAGTATTTCCCTACACTGCTTCACCTTTATTCACATGTTTCCAACTTTAACATTTCTAATTCAAGACTATTCTTCGTGTTCTTTTAAAATCAGATTCACCTGCATATAGGTGACCAGGTGAGCATGAAGTTCAATCTTCTCTGAGCACATTTCTAAACTCCACACAAAAAAAGAGGGTAAGATGTTTTCTAACAGCATTTTAAAAGTGTAATTACTTACAGAATTCCTAGGACAATCTTCTTAATAGTTTGATTGATGTTTATCCCAATAAATGTGATCATAAGCGTTTAAAAAGTGATAATTATATATGCTAACAGCCTTTTGGCTTCATTAATGAAAGGCAGCAGTATCTAAAATCAGCATCTACACATACAGTGGGAGAAACCATGTTCTTGGTAAAGGTGGTAACTAGTTCAATTCAGGTTATCACTCCCTGGCCAGTTATCATCCACATGTTTTGGGAGCCTAAGTACACAGACTTGTATCATCAGCAACTGTGGACACATTACAGAAACAGTAATAACTTTTCATTGACTCAACGGTTACTCATTGAGTGCCTATTATTCACTCACACAACCAGTGCCAGATGCTGGGAAGGATAGAAAGAATATAATCACAGCCTTGAATTCAAGTTGGGTGGGGGTGAACCAGATACTCAAAGACAGAATTATAAGTAAGGATACAGAACAATTACATGTCAAATGTTTGCACAAAAAGTCAGGGTTATAATGTAATCTTTATAGTCTTCAATAAGACTGCAAAATGATACCACTTACACTCCCTACCCCCCCTCCCCCGCCCCAAAGTCTTAGTGGTGATGCCGAGAGTTGGCATTTTCTTATACAACTAAATATTTGCATAATCTACTATTCAGTAACCTATGTATTAGCATGTAACAAGAGATACTCTTGAACAAGAGACATACAAAAGTATGTTTATAAAGGCACAGAGCAGAAACTGGAAACAATCTAAATACACTTTGATAGGACAAATTTTAAAAATTTGTGGTATACTCCCCCAAAGGAATATTATTCGGCAATGAAAATAAATGAATTTCAGCTACGTGAAGCAATATGGATATATCTTGGTAGCATAATATTGAGTGCAAAAATTGTTCCAGAAAACTAAGAGATGATACTCTATATAATGCCAATGAAGAAGTAAAATTGAGCAATATATCACATAGGCATATATATCTATATCCACACATATATGTATGTATGTATATAGATATATATGTGATTAAATTACATAGAACATTTAAAAACAAAAACAAAAAACCACACAAGGGAATGTTAAATGCAAAATTCAGGAAAGAGGCATGGGACCCCCTCTGGTAGAAGCACATAGGGAGGCATTATTGGTAATCTTCTAATCCTTGGGTAAGGTAACAAGTTCCAGCTGTTCATTATGCTCTTAATTTTTAAAATGTAATCGTTATATAGGATCAGGAAGAAAGGTCACTGAAGTTTTTGTGGACTATTTATTATTAAGCTGAAACAAGAAAATGAACAGGATATGGTTTGGGTTATTAAGCAATTTGACACACACAGATGATAATTTCGTATGCTTCTCTATATCGGTTCTATAAAATACAAATAAACCCAAATCTCCTTGATTTCATGCTTAATCACTTTGTAAGCCTGCATCTGAGATAGCAGGAGGCAAAATCTTTCATAAAGTTCTTCATTAGAAATTTTAAAATGTGTATTTCTGGAGAATCTTGGGTAAATGTTTTAATGTTGCATAGACATCCTTCTTGCCTCATGTCACTTGAATCTCTGATCTGGCTTCCAAATGATGCTTTACTCTCTTATTTCTCACTTCTTGCCTTGGGCAGGTCCTACTTCCGCTTTGACCTGAGGAATCATCACTACCTCGTCTCTTAACTTCCATAGTGGTAGCTGGGAACAGGTTGTAACATTAAACAAGACTTCCACTAATTGTTTGGGGATGAAATATGAAGGAATTACAACATAGAGAAGCTCAAGCTGCTTTCAGAGTGCAAATGTTCCAGCCCCTCCAACAGACCACCCTATGGGTGTCTCTCTTCTAGCTTCCAGCTGGTCCCAGGGTAACAAGGACCAATGTACTTTTCAATGGCAGGACTCCAGTGAGTGTCCCTTTCATGGGAGCCTAAAGAGAGAAAATTGTTTCCCTTTATTCCAGGCCGAGGCTCAGTTCCTTATATCCTGCCCCAGGATCTACCTCCTTTTAGGAAAATTGTGGTATAATTCACTTCCTTCAGGGAATATTTTACCTCTGCTCATATTTGTGTAGTTTTATCCAATCTCAAACCATCTCAAAGACATTAGAATACTATTGGACAGCTGTGCATTTCCCCAAATATGGAGTACTATTGTCCTAAATAACAAGTAACGAAGAACAGTCTTTGGAGAAAGTCAGGAACTTTTTTCATTCCTTCTACATTCCTCTCCTCCTCTATCTCTGCAAGCAATTGCTCAAAGAGCAATACACACAGCGTTGGAAAATACAATTCAGAGGCAAAAAGCAGTGTGACGTCATATATTTCATTTTCAAATGGAATTTTTCAGACTTCTAACTGCAAAAAGATCACACTATAGTACTAAAAGAATTTATTTCTCACCCTGAATTCACTTTACCCCAGGTCCATGGAGAACATCTGCCGAACAACTGGGGACCACGTGAGTTCGATTTGCTTTCTTCTTGGTTTCTGTCATAGGGAGGCAAAAACTACTTGCAACTTTTTAAATAGCACCTCTTACCCTTAGATTTTACTACCTCCCCCCGAAAAATATAGACTTCAGTCTGAGCCAGGGCACTTCTTACAAAAATAGGCGTATTTAAAACAAATGTTTAAGATAAAGAGAGAAGGAAAAGAGTAAATAGTGCACGCTGCCTTATCTTCCCAAAAGGCATCCGGAATCCTTAGTAACCTTAATTTTCCAGACTTTACCTTTTACACACTCACAGGTTTGTCCTGTCTCGTAAACGCTATTAGAAACCCCTTGCTCACCAACTGATTCATCCCCATTCCCAACACAGTGCGTAGGTGCCCAATAAGAATGAATGAGTTTGTGGAAGGCGGGAAAAGGATTCGTTTTTTCGAGACATGACTAGAAGAAGTACAATGGCCACTAAAAACAAAACAAAACAAAAGCCACCCAAACTTGAACAAATGCCCACTTTCAACAGTCTATCAGAGTCCAAAACAGCAAACCACGCCTCACAAACAGGCGACGGACGGGTTTCAAGCTTCCAGGAAAACCGGAAGTGCCTGATCACGCCTTGCGCATGCGTGCACCCGTCAGCATACGCTGCCACACTCGGTCATCCAGTGAGAAAGCAGAGACTTCGGCCCACACAGGTTCGGGCACTACCCGCCCCGCGCCTCGGCCTCTGCGCATGCGTTCTGGGTTGCCTGCTTGCTGTGAGGCGGAGCGAAAGGACAGATTTTTTTTTTTTTTTTTTCCCCTTGTTCCCGCCCCTCTTCTTCCCCCACCTGCCACGTACTGGGCCTGAGATCTCGCTAGGCTTGGTGGGTCTGTGCGATTGGCCGCGGCCGGCGCGAGCCTGCGAGCGAGGTGCGGCGGCGCCGGCGGAGGGCACCGGAGTGGGCCGTGACCGCAGCCTCCTCACGACGCCCCAGAACGCGCCGGCGGCCTCGCACGGGTCCGGTCATCGGAGACCCGCGGAGAGGCAGCCGCGGCGGCCTCGGCAAGCTGGTATGGCCGCTGGGGACGGGGGCGCGGCCGCTCAATCGACAAGGCGGGCGGGGAGACGAGGAAGCGCTGGGAGGGCCTCGCTCGAACCAGCGGGTACCCGGCGGGTGGGGCCGGAGGGGGGCTGTGGGAAGGGGCTGGGGCCCGGGAGGGCCCTCGCGCTGGGGAGGGGAGGGCCCGGAGGGGGGGGATGGGAGTCCCGCAGGCCACCGTGGCAGGGGTGCAGGCCTCGGGGGTCTCTGGGGGTTGTTTGGGCCGGCAAGTGCTCTTGCTTCGATTCCTCCTGGCTCCAAGGGGTCGGACTGCCCGAGGGAGAGGAGAGGAGGGGGCTTGTGAGGCCTGGGGTGGTCGAGCACCTAATCCCTAGAGGGGCTTGGATGGGTGAAGAATAGAGCCTAAGGGAGTAAGTTTATTGGGGTCACTTAAGAGGAACCTTGTTCCTTAGCTGTGTCAGGGTTTAATCGAGCGCCGTCTGGAGGCCCAACCCGGTTTTATAGTGATGATGATAGCGAACTTTTAAGTTTACTTTACTATGCCCTGTAGTAAGTATTTTAGATGCATAATATCATTTAATCATCACAAGGATCCTTTAAATTTAGAGATCCTTTAAATTCAGATATTATTATGCCTATTTTGTGAAGTTTGGAGAGGTACTTGCCTAAGGTCACGGGGCTGGTAGTGGGAATCTTTACCATCTTACTGGCCAGGCAGGATTTGTGGCTCCTTGGATTCTTTGTAGTAACCAAGGGTTGCTTTTGCTTAGAATTTCTTAAGGAAAATTGCTACCCTGTGGAGGTGCCTAAGCAGGCCCCTCTGAATTTGAGCGGGCTCAACTCATAGGATTAGAGGAGCTGGAGGTTTGGCCACTGAACCTGGATTCTGGTTCGAGGCAGGCTTTTTATGTGTCTTTGGGCATGTCACTTTATTCTTCAGTGCTGAAAACAGTGTTCCTGTTGGAGGACTTGGTAAATTAGTGTCTGTGTCCTTTCTGGACCTCAGAGGGAGTGGGGTATGGACAAGATGGGAGAAGAAAATACTGTAAGGATCTCACTAGCAGTCCTGGCAGTTGGTAGTTCATTCATTACTAGGCTCTGCCTAGTGACTGGAGTTAGAGAAAAAGAGGACCTGAATTCTGTTACATAAGAAAATGTTGGGGATGGGATTTCCCCTGAAAGGGAGAATTTTGTAGTGTCCTTAGTTTTGTGATAATTGTGTACGTGGCTTGAGGAGATGGCTGCACAAACTGGGGACGGCCTTAGGAAAGAAGCTTTGGTTCCTGGCCACAGGGAGTTTACAGTGCATGGGAAACACCAAGGAATAAGTGAATTTGCAGGCAAACATGGCAGATAAAAGGAAAAGAGACTAAAGTTTTGAGATCCATTGGAAATGAATACTGCATAATCCTCCCCCCCAATAAAAAAAACATACTATTAGTTAACTCGATGTTGGAAATTTCTCTTAATTAGGAGTATGTCTGTTGCGGGAAATCACTTCAAAGAAGGTACAGTGTGAAGGTCCGACTTAGGAACCGACCCTAACAGTTCAGCTTTCTTCTCCCAATCCCTTATCAGAAATTTATTATTTCTTATTCATCTTTTGTTCAGAGAACAAAAACAAGTCTTTAAATACCTACTATATGTCCGGCACTATTCTAGGTGCTGGTAAGAGTAGATAATAACGTGTTGCTGAAGCTAAACCCTGGTCCTTAACTATGTTCTTGCTGGTTTACACATCCTCTGGGTAGGAGGAAGTAACATACCTTGATTTACTGAAGTTCTTTATTACTTTCAGACTGTAAGGTGAGCAAGGTGGAATCTTTACCATTTTGTTGAAGTAATTATACTTCAGAGCTTGGCACATAGTAGGTATTAAGTAAATGTTTCCTTACTATAGAAAGTGCTTTGGCTAACAGGTGAAGAGGTTGTATGGAGGTTTCAGTTAATCACAGTGTTCATGAGAAGTTCATTGTGAGAATTGTCAGATAAAGAAAACTATCCTTATTTTAAATTAAGACAAGCTTAGCATCCAGATTTAGGAACACAATCCACTCTGTTCTGAACTGCCTTAAAGTGTTAGATTCAGTATTTAATGCCCCATTTAAAAATATTAATATAGCTGTAAAATACAGTACAAGTACAAAAAATAAAAAAAGGAAGAGTGGAAAGAAACAAGGGGAAGGGCAAATTGTGGAGGGTATTTAGTGTTAGGTTAAAGGGAGTTTGAATTTACATCCTGCTGAAAAAGGGATAATCTGAGGATACAGGCCTTCAAGGGCTGACTTTGGGTCCTCACTAAGTGGCATAATTAAAAAATCTGTTGAAGTAACTGGGAAGTTTATTTCCAAGCCATCTGTGATTTGTGGGTCACTGCATCATGGAAAAAGTATTTCTAAATTTAAAAAGAAAGAAATTATTAAAATGTTCAGAATATGGCAAGGAGTTCTAGAGACACTCATTTAAGGAATAGTTGGAAGGACATAGGACATTTATATGAAAGAATATTAGGGCGTTTATATGTAATATTCATGAAATGACTTAGGATTCCTGAAAACTTTCTCCAGGTATTTGAGGGGGTGATGTGTTGGAGGGTAGATGGGGTGCTTTCACACCAAGAAAAATAATTGTAGAGAGGTACGAAAACTGTACAATGATTGTAGAGAAGCATGAAAAGCCGGTATGATGTTAACAAATTAAGAGGAAAAAACAGCTGCCAGTAGTAAAACATGAGGTTGAAACTACAGTGTGGCCAGTAGGAGATTGTAGGGCACTTTATTTTATTTTATTTTATTTTTTTGTAGGGCACTTTAAATAAGATCATTTCGGGGGGGGGGGGCAGGAGGAGGTGGGGAGTTGAAGCTAGGGAAATGCTCAGTAGTTGTAGATGTATTTAAGAACATTTTGGTCTTGAAAACAAGAGATAGACCTTGAGAAGAAGAGCTATTAACACATTATTTAATTGTAACTGTATTTTCTAGAACTCTGTAGTAACCATGTAAATTACTAGAGACCTCATAGTATATTTTGAGTTTAGAATTAGTGTCATTACAGAATAATCACTCTGAAATAATACCTAAAATTAAGATGAAAGTAAAACCCAGGAAGGGAAAATTTTGTAGCAAATTAGTATTTAGTGGCTAGTTCTCTAACATTATCTTATTTCTTTCTTAAAATATGCAATTTAAACGGGGCGCCGGGGTGGCTCAATTGGTTAAGCAGCCGACTTCGGCCCAGGTCATGATCTCGCAGTTTGTGGGTTCGAGCCCCACGTTGGGCTCTCGCGGTTTGTGGGCCGGAGCCTGGAGCCTGCTTCGGATTCTGTGTCTCCCTCTCTCTGCCCCTCCCTCGCTCGCACACGTGCGCACTCTCTCTCAAAAATAAATAAAAACATTAAAAAAACTTTTTAAAAATTTAAAAAATGCAATTTAAACATACACAGCCACTCAGGTTTGGGGAGGGGTGAGGTATAGAATATTAAGAGACAATAGTGGACATTCTTACTAGAAAGCTCCAGAGGATGTCATTCATTTGTCTTTTCTCCTTAAGTTCCCAAAACAGATAGGAAAATTAGAGAAAATACTAGTGAGGTCTTTCTTATTTTAGAGAGAAACATTTCAGACTCTAGTGTTCACACATGATTTTCTCTTTAGAGTTAGCATTTAGTTATAGGCTAATATAGAGTGAAAGCCAGTATTCTTCATTTAACAAAATTGAATGACTTCCATGTGCTAGACCAGTATTGTTCTGGGCTCAGGAATACAATGAACAAAACCATTTACTTCTTTACTTTCTAGTGGAAAAGACAATACAAAATTAATTCTTAATGTCTGGGAGTGATAAGTGCTTTGAAGAAAATTGAAGCAGGGTAAGAAAGTGAAAGAAGATCCATTTTAGCTTAGATGGTCAGGGCAAACCTCTGAGAAATGAAGATTTGATCAGAGATCTGAATCATGTGAGTTTTGAAAAGGGCTCATGACAAAGGGAACAGCAAGTGCAAAGCCTTGAATTGAGAAGGAGAACTTAAAGTGTGGGTGCAGCAGTGTAACCAGGGAGAGAAGTAGGAAATGAGGTTAAATACTTGGCTAGGGGCCAGAGGCCAGATCATGACCTTGTAGTTCTGGTTTTTATTAAAACTGAGATGTGAATCCATTGGAAGATTTTAAGCAGAGTGACATTAGATTTTATTCAACAGGATAATTCTAAATTTGAGAATAGATTAAAAGTGGACAAAGGTAAAAAGGCAGACTGCTTACGAGTCTTATGCAGTAATGCAGGCAAGAGGAGTCTTGTGCAGTAATGCAGGCAAGAGCTTTAGATCAAGCTGGTAGAGGTAAAGTTACTGAAGTGATTGGAATATAGAGATATTTTAAAGGTAGTAGCAACTAGATTGTTGGCTATTTGGACTTATTTTTTTTTTTTTTCTTTTAAATCTTGAACACCTAGAAGAAAGAAATTGTCACTAACTGAGTTGGAGAAACTACAGGAAAAGCAGATTTTGGGGAGAGGATCAGGAGTTTGTTTTCCGACATGTTAAATTAGAAATCTAAATGGTAATGGCAGATAGGTGGTTAGATATATGGGTAAAATAATAATTGCCAAAAATAATGAAACTTGTTTTCTTTTTTTTTTTTTTTTATTAATTTTTTTTTCAACGTTTTTTATTTATTTTTGGGACAGAGAGAGACAGAGCATGAACGGGGGAGGGGCAGAGAGAGAGGGAGACACAGAATCGGAAACAGGCTCCAGGCTCCGAGCCATCAGCCCAGAGCCTGACGCGGGGCTCGAACTCACAGACCACGAGATCGTGACCTGGCCGAAGTCGGACGCTTAACCGACTGCGCCACCCAGGCGCCCCTGAAACTTGTTTTCTTATGCATATACTGAAGTTATCTCCATTTTAACATGATGAATGGGGTAACATTGGAACAGTAAATCTCTTTTGAAGACCAGAATTTCTTAGATTCCAATAGTAGTTTTTTCAACTTTTTTTTCTTTAAAGTTTATTTATATTGAGAGAGACACAGAGAGAGAGAGCATGAGGAGGGGAGGGGCAGAGAGAGAGGGAGAGAGAATCCCAAGCAGGCTCCGCACTGTCAGCACAGAGCCCTACACTGGCCTGGATCTCACGAACTGTGAGATCATGACCTGAACTGAAATCAAGAGTCGGATGCTTAACTGACTGAGCCACCCAGGCGCCCTGCTTTTCAACTTTTAAGAAATGTTTTTATAGCTGTTTAATCACCAAAACCATTTTATCAGTCTTTCCCTAGAGTTGTATATACGCAACATCCTGGAGTCCACCATGAATGGACAGTTGGACCTAAGTGGGAAGCTGATCATCAAAGCTCAACTTGGGGAGGATATTCGACGAATTCCCATTCATAATGAAGATATTACTTATGATGAATTAGTGCTAATGATGCAGCGAGTTTTCAGAGGAAAACTTCTGAGTAATGACGAAGTTACAATAAAGTATAAAGATGAAGGTAAGATTGTTTCTAAAGTTAGTCATTAAAAGTCTAAGTATTGTATGTGTTCTTTTGCCTATCTTTTATTGAATAGCTCATTATAAATTTCCCTTCTGTCATAATTGAGTACCCACTTTATTTAATGGGATATATATGTAGCTGATTATAATTCTTTTATAAGTTAAAAATAGCTAAGTGATTTATTATTAAAAATGGGGTTTTTAGTAATCACTTTCACAGAATATATATTTTTAAAGTTTATTTAGAGAGAGAGAGAGTGTGCGTGTGTACCTCTGCGAGTGGGGGAAGGACAAAGAGAGAGAGAGAGAGGTGAAAGAGAGAATATCCCAAGCAGGCTCCATGCTATCAGCACAGAGCCCAACACAGGGCTCAGTCTCACAAATCATGAGATTGTGACCTGAGCTGAAATCAAGAGAGGACAGCTTAACCCACCTAGCCACCCAGGTGCCCCACTTTCACAAATATTTTTACAAGCATTTTTTTTCTTTTCTGCTCATGCAATTTTGGCTTCCTTTTTGCTTTTAAAACCAACTTTCACTCATATTTCTCAAAGTGAAAGAGGTATCAGTAGGTATTGGATGAAAAATGTTTTCATGGTCAACTAAGTGTGAGAAAGCTGGTTGAAACAAATGTGTTTCTTTACTGCAGGAATTTTTAGAACATGTAATAATGCTGATACACATTGTCTGTTTATAGTATTCAGTGTCCCTAGACTCATTTGACCACAAAACTGTTTTTATGGCAATGGGTTTTATATGACAGATGTTGCATCAGACACACAGTGGAATTAAAATCATAGACTGTCTTTATTTCATCTTCTTTAAACCTTCTTCTTTGTAAACATCTCTACTGAAATTGTACTTTAGGTGGTTACCAGTTTCTTTCTGCTGAATTTATTTCCAGTCTGTTTCACCTTGATCTTTATACTTGGCATTGCTACCCCCATACCATCCTTTTAAAAATAACTCTTATCCCTTAACATCTCTGACACTACTGTCCCAGTTTTCTTATCACTAACAGCCGTTTCCCTGTCTCTCGGTGTGCTGGTTTAAAGTAATGCCTGCTGTTAATAATAGAAATCTTAAAATTTCAGTGGTTTAACACTCAAGAGATCATTCAAAGGCCCAGGTTGACAGAAGCTGTGTTATGTTCAACACATGGCTTATAAGCTCACCTTGAGCATTAACATCCAGATAGACGAAGACAGAGTGTAGAGGATTACGTGAGGGATTGTACTCCCTGGGCCTTGAGGTAGTGTTTATCATTTCTGTTCACATCAAGCTGGCCAGACCCCATCACATGGCTCTGCTGAACTGTCAGTGGCTTGGAGTATGTCCCTGGTTGGCCCACTGTCCAACAACCTATACTATGGAAGGGAAATATAAAAATATAAATCACTGATGATCAATCAGCTAGCTGGCCATTTAGCTACAGGTGTAATTTTTTTTTTTTTTTTTTTTTTTTTTTTACAAAGTATGGTCTAATGGTACCCAAAACTAATTTTGAGAGTCACCTGGATGGTAAAAGAGAGCAATTGCTTCTCATTCTCTTTCCTAATACAATCTCATCTACTTCTAATATGTTGACTTTAACCTTTTTGACTTCCAAGTGTGTGCCTTAATTTGATCAATTTGTTCTTTTTCTTCACTTTAGAACTCAAATTTTTAACAGCTTTCATTTTATCTGAGATGCTATGCTCTTGCCTCAAACTTGTATATTTTAAGCTGACCTCACTATTTATCTGGCTTGCTCTTAAATCCCTTATTTTTGTTTAGGGCAAGGATTGGTAAACTTTTCTCTAAAAGATCAGATAATATTTTAGCACTGTGGGTCATATTAAGTCTCTATTTCATCTACCTTTTTTTTTGAAAACCTTTAAAAAAAATGTAAAAGCCATTCTTGGTTCATAGTCCTATAAACAGGGATTTTTGACCATTGGTCTCACTTTATGGACCCCTAACTTAAGGATATCTTCAGTGTTGAAATTTTGTCCTCCACATCTAGTTACCACATTAGATTTGTTTTTCACAGTTTCTAAGTGTTTTGAATTGTACAGATTTGTGTTACTTGTGGTAATTGTATAGACTGTTAGGTATTAATTAGGGTGGAGGACTGGCTTAGGTAAAGTTCTTGCCATCATATATTTCTGTTGTGAAATTCAGAAAATAAAAAAGGCAGTTACAGAAGGTTTTCTGTTTATATATATATACTTTATTAAAAATATATTTATGAGTAAAATCTCTGAAGTCTGAACATTAGATATGTTATAAGAAGTGGGTCTGGTTATAAGATCTTAGATCTTATAAAGATCTAAGAATAGTGATAAAATCTTCAGTTATGGCTTTTGTTGCCAGCTTTGTTCAAACTAAATCTGTCTAGTCAGTGTTTTTGGTGTAGCAGAACATCCTTGGAGCAGCCTCCCCAGGACAGAACTACCATCCTTACTCCCCTTCCCCAACCCAGCTGTGTCTGTGAAGATAGCCAGCAGAGGCTCCTGACCCAACTCCTTGCCTCTGGGTGCTTTTCTGTTCTTTTTCTCTCCAGAGAACATTTTCCCTGAGCCCTTTGAAAGCTTTTGAAACAAGCAGCTGATAGGCCGATTATAATATTCTTTAACTTTGAGATCTCGGAGATTATAGAATCTTGTGTATATGAGTATTTTTTCTAAGGAGAGTTGATAGTTTTCATCTTAGTATCAAAATGGTCAGTGACCCTTTTAGTTACTGCTATAATAGCTTCCTCTACATTTGTGTCAGTGGTGTTTTACTATACTTAGAATTACATTTTGAACACTGAGAATCTTTATTTCTTTAACATTTGATAAATATATTTAAATTTTTTGGAATGGAAAGATTTCAGTCTAAACCAATAATTTGTTATATTGCTACCATGAATGCTCTGGTGACTTATAAAGGATCGTCATATGTTAATCTTAGCTATGTTTTGGCTCTTCTTAATGAGGATATGATAAATAGCCTTGTTATAAAAGTAATAAGCAAAATTGATATTCTTTTGAACAGATACATCTTTCCTAGATCCTTTAATGTTTAAGGTTTTTATGGGACATTCTAATTATGCTCTCTTACCTACATTTTCAATTTTAATTTAATGTATATCCTAGTTTATTACTGATACAAATCTGAAACTCACTTCTGTTTGTTTAAATTCCAGATGGAGACCTTATAACAATTTTTGATAGTTCTGACCTTTCTTTTGCAATTCAGTGTAGTAGAATACTGAAACTGACGTTATTTGGTAAGTGGTAAATCTTCTAATAAATTTACTATTTTATCCATTGTGTTTTTGTTGAAGACTTTTTAGCTTTTCTTTTTAAAGACTCAGAATTAAGCGATAACTTTTTCAGCCGTATCTGAATTTTCGAATAATTAGGCCTGCCTATATTCTTTTTTTTCTTTCCCGAAGATTAATAGAAAGTAGTTACATTTAAAATCTCCATCTGGGGGCGCCTGGGTGGCGCAGTCGGTTAAGCGTCCGACTTCAGCCAGGTCACGATCTCGCGGTCCGGGAGTTCGAGCCCCGCGTCAGGCTCTGGGCTGATGGCTCAGAGCCTGGAGCCTGTTTCCGATTCTGTGTCTCCCTCTCTCTCTGCCCCTCCCCCGTTCATGCTCTGTCTCTGTCCCAAAAATAAATAAACGTTGAAAAAAAAAAAATTTAAAATCTCCATCTGCTCAGTATCCTACATAGTAATGGGTGCCACTTATAGAAGTATTTCCAGGATTGAAAGTAATTGCAGTATTGAAACTACCTTTATTAAGTTTTAAATTTATTAAATTTATTCATTATATTAAGTTCTTAGTACTCTGAGAATATAGAATTATTTTCCATAAATGTAACATGTTTTTACTTATTCTCAGAGCTTAACATATAGGCCTAAGACTGTAGACATTATTTTTTAAGGAGTACTTAAAGATTAAATTAGAAGTAGTTTTGATTAAAAAAAAAAAGCAAATACAAGACTAATTTTAATCTTTTAGATTTTGTATTCTTGTAGACAGTAACAGATTTGTGATGTAGAACTCTTAAAAGATAAGATAGAAAAGATTACAGAGTTTAAGTGGTAGCATGCTTATGTGAAAAATAAAATCTGGGCCTTTTTTTCTAGATGTTTTGTTTAGCATTTTTTTTTTTTTTCCAACGTTTATTTATTTTGGGGACAGAGAGAGACAGAGCATGAACGGGGGAGGGGCAGAGAGAGAGGGAGACACAGAATCGGAAACAGGCTCCAGGCTCTGAGCCATCAGCCCAGAGCCTGACGCGGGGCTCGAACTCCCGGACCGCAAGATCGTGACCTGGCTGAAGTCGGACGCTTAACCGACTGCGCCACCCAGGCGCCCCTGTTTAGCAATTTTTAATAAGTTATCTGACACTGAACCTTTTGGTTCATGAAACCTGATGTGGGCCAGTTGGTTTAATTTGTATCTATTTCATCTCCATGTAGGAAGGGTGAATGTTAGTTAGATTTTAAAATGCTAATAACAAATAAAAGCTGTTTAAGAAATTTTTAAATAAAAGGTATGATTGCATAGTATTGAATCTAAAATACTTAACCACTAGCAGCCAGCTATCAGGAAGGTTCAATAAACTGAAAATCTTCCTTCCAGAAACACTGAGGACATTTTAGATTAACTATTATAAATGTGTTTTTTGAAATATATACTTGAAGTTGTTCAGGAGAGTAAGAGAAATGTCCAGAGAAAAGACAGATGAAATTAAAAACTGGGACCAGTAGTACCAAAGGGTGAGACTTGGTGTGCTTTTGGTGTTAATGGTCAAGGTTTTATTCTGCATAGTCTAAAGACTAGTCATTTGGTGTCTACATAGTAGAGGCCTTGGGTCCTAGACCCTCAGTGGGGTGTTCTAAAAAAGAATTTTTTTTTTAAGTTTTACTTATTTTGAGAGAGCATGCATGCACACGTGGTGGGGGGAGGGGGAGGGAGAGAGAGAATCCCAAGCAGGCTCTGCACTATCAGCACAGAGCCTGACATGGGGTTTGAACTCATGAACCCTGTGATCATGACGTGAGCTGAAATCATGAGTTGAATGCTTAACTGACTGAGCCATCCAGGCACCCCTAAAAAAGAATATTGTAAAAGAAAAATACCTCTCTGTTGGTACAGGAAAAATTAAAGAATTGATACAGGAAACTCTCATACCCTGAAGCTGTTGGGTTTGTAAAGGCTCCCTTGAGGATTTCTAACCATGGTTGCTAGGTGGGTTGGATTTAAATTTAAACTGTCTTCAAAGATGGGGAACTCACAGGCACAAATACTACCATAAAAAATGGTAAGAAGTAAAGGCAGAAATCTCTTAGAGTAAGCTCTCAATCCAGGTCATGGGCTGCTTCTAGACAAAATCCTGTTGATGAACTTAGAGTTTAGAACTGTAAGACATGTGAAACAATCCATGTAGGCCAGAAACAATGGCCACCTCTAATCGTGCAGTTAGACTTCCAAGAACTTGCAGTTAATAGAAGTGGTCATCTATAAAATAATATTAAAAATGATTAGATGTAAAAGAAATAAGAATGTAAGAACAAGGCACTATGAAAAAAGGATAAACAGATTTTAAAAACAAATCAAGATAACTTTCGGAAATGAAAAGTATAATCATTCAAATTAAATACAAAGAGGAGAGGTAAAATAGATTAGTCACAGTGGAAGAGAGAATTATTGAACTAGAAGGTAGTCTAAAGAAATTACGGAATAAAGCACCAAAACAGAGATGAAGAATATAAGATAGAATTTAAGAATAAGAAAGTCCAGCCTATTTCCATTAAGACTTTAAAGAAGGAGATATAATGGGGGCGTGGAAATATTTGAGGAGGTAATGGCTAAAGAAATTTTCAGAATTATATAAAAGATATAAACTCGGATTCAGGAGGAAAAGTAGTCCTGAGCAGGGTAAGTAAAAACAAAACTCTCCTGGACATATTGTCACAAAACTGGAAAATATGTAAGGCAAAAAGATAATCTTACAAGTAGCCTGAAAGAATAAGACATCATCTAGCAAGCAATTAGACTTTTGGTAGACTTCTTCATAGTAATAATGGAAGCCAGAGACAGTAGAATAGCATCTTCCAAATGTTCAGAAAAAAAAAATCTGGAAAAGTAGCTTTCTATAGTGTGCTACACTTAAGGAATAAAGGGAGAAAAAAACATCAAAAATAAAAAGACTGAGGATTTACCACTCATGGACCCTGTTAAAAGAATAAAAGAGTTCTTTAGCAAAAAGGAAATTGAGTCCAGAAGAATGGTGAAACTTGCAAGAAATTGTGAGCAAATAAACTGGTCAACATGTAAATTTAAATGAGCACTGATAATAAAAAACAACAACAACAATAGTTTTAGAAATATAAAAAGATGGGACAAAAGTCCTGATCATTAATTGTATGTAAGACAGGAAAGGATGATAGGAATTACATTTTTTTAAAGTTTATGTCTTTATTTTGAGAGAGAAAGTGTGAGTCAGGGACTCACAGTCAGGGAGTCAGGGAGGGAGAGAGATAATCTGAAGCAGGCTCCATGTGGTCAGTGCAGAGCTGGACACAGGCCTTGAACCCAAGAACTGTAGGATCATAACCTGAGCCAAGGTCGGATGCTTAACCAGCTGAGCCACCCAGGTGTCCAGGAATTAAAATATTAAATTTTTTTTAACATTCATTCATTTTTTTGAGAGAGAGAGAGTGCGAGCAGGGAAGAGACAGAGAGGGGGAGACACAGAATCTGAAGCAGGCTCCAGGCTCTGAGCTGTCAGCATAGAGCCCAACCCAGGGCTCAACCTCACGAACTGAGATCATGACCTGAGCTAAAGTTGGACGCTTAACCGACTGAGGGTAAAGAAGGAAACAGAGTACCTACTTGGTTCACTAGACGATGAGGAAAAGAAGCAGAGAGAAAGCTTGATAAATATACAGTATAAAATACTAACTACAATGCACACAAATGGACTAAATGTACATGTTAAAAGACTCTTATTGGAGTTAAACCAGATCTAATTACATGCTTATTATAAGAGACATACTGAAATATTATGATGCAAAATTTGAAAGTAAAGGGCTAATATTATACTAGACAAACTCAAACCTAGTTAGGAATACTAACAGAATGGACTAAAAAATTCCCTAGTAATAGTCACTTCATAGTGATAAAAAGCATAATTCACTGGGAGTATATAATAATTCTGAACACTTGTACGTCATAGCCATAGATGTTCCGTAAGGAAAAATAAATTCACAATCATGGGAGAGCTTTTATTACTGTTCTCTGGGAAACTGGTAAATCAAGCAGGCTCAGAATTATTAGTAGGGATAGAGAAAATTTGAACAGATCAAATACAGGCTTGGTCTTATGCATCTAGCAATTAAGAAGGGGTATGATTGTTTTGAGCACATATGGCTATTTATATAAAAATTAACCACATAGTGGTTTTTCCAACAAATTTCAATAAGTTCTAGAGAAGAGATACCCTGGAGGTCACATTCTCTGGCTTCATTTAGAAACCACTGGACAAAAAAGATAACATACACTATGGGAGTCAGTCTGTGTTATCTTTTGGTTTTTGAGGATAAAAATATGCTTTAACATAAAAAAGAAATTATGGGAATTAGAAATTATTAGCTATGACTTCTATATAACAAAGTTTTTAGAGTATGCTAAAGTAAAACTTGAGGGGATATTTGGTAGCCTTCTATACAAGAAGGACAAAGTAAGCCGAAATAACTTATAAGGAAAAATTAATAAAGAGCAAAAGTGGACTAGAAGTCAGGGAATTGATAGGATCAACAATTCTGACGAGATAACAAATTTGCAAACTTCTGTAAGATTCATTAAGAAAAAAGGCACAAACAATGGTAGGAATGAAAAGGGGCATACTACAAATACATTGCAGTGAGGAAGAGTGAATACCGTGGAAGAACAATGGGGTGTCTCAGTAAAAGTATTGGAAAGGATTTTTCTTAGGGCTTAGGTGTATGGTAGAGGATTTTGGATAAGGTTCAAGAAAGTGGGACTTGCTATAGATTGGATGCCGTTAGTAGGTGGAGATGGTCCTGTGATTGGGTATGTAACTAAATTTTATGCAGAAGGTGGGAGGAGTTGTGGCTAAAGCTTCAATTAGTGGAACAGCAGCCATCACTCATTTTAGCTAGGGATGTTGGTCATTTTTGTGGTTTGGTTATTGTTCTTGTTTTGTCTGAGTTCTCACATGATTATGCAGTGGTGCTGTTTTCATCTTCCATCTATCACAGTCACAGAGTGATCTTTTCTAATGGTTGATGTTCTTTGAGATTGTTCATGTTCAGCAAGAGAACACCACGGCTTACTTGTGAGTGCCAGGCCAGCTTCTGGCAGCACTAAGGTCTGTCTTACAGGACTAGGCCAGTTCCTGGTTGTCAGGAGCTGCTTTTCTCCTTTTTAGGTATCAAAGAAAACCTAGTAATACCCTAAAAAGTCAGTAATTAATTCATGTAGGTAGGAGATTGTATTGAACTTCCTTGTAGATATATGGACGGTATGTAAAATATTGGTGAGTTGTTTTCAAAAAACTTCTATTGCTGGTTTGATATTTGCAGTTCAGTTAACAAAGAATCCCTGCACCTTTATTTAAATGGATTTCCTTTTTTAATTTGTTACCTTAGTAATTTGTATATATGTGTTCTGGCAGTGCATAAAGCATTTTAATTTAATTTTTGAACTCCTGTCTTGAAGTGTGCATTCAGAACCTTGTTGTTACTTTTCTTTTTTTTTTTTTTTTTGGTTTTGTTTTTAAAGTAACCTTTAGTGGTGGCAATCTTTGTTGCTGGATGAAGGATTTCTCATATTTTTTCTTTACTTCTAAGTCAGTTGGAAGTCATTTGGACAGAATGGTTAAATGAGGTAGCGTTGCCTTCATTTAAAAAAAGACCCAATGATTATTAAATAATCTTTGTCTTTTTGTGGCTTTTATACTGCTTTTGGAAGTAACCACTTTGAAGGACAGTGGTGATTTGGATTCATGAATTCTGCATTTTTTTTAATAGGTTACTTTTTAGGTCAGTTATTTTAGGTGGCTATTTTTTCTTTTTTTAGATCAAAAAGTAGGCAAGAGGGATAATAGAACTGTCAGTCATGTTGCACCTTTTAACATATATATTTAGAATAATGTATTGATTGTATTACTTTAAGAATATAAAATAGTGTGGGGTGGGGGCCTGCATGGCTTAGTCGGTTAAGCATCTGATTCTTGATTTCAGCTCAAGTCATGATCTCATGGTTTTTGAGTTCAAGCCCCGAGTCAGGCCCTGTGCTGACAGTGCAGAGCCTACTTGGGATTCTCTCTCTCCCTTCCTCTCTGCTCCTCCCACGCTGGCACTTGCTCATGCACTCTTTCTCTGTCTCAAAAATAAATAACTTAAAAAAGAACAGTGTGTGGTAAAAATGAGCTTTTGAAGGTACATCATTTCTCTTAAAAATATATTAAAGCTTTAGTTTACTATATTTTTTAACTAATAAAACTTTTTTTAAGCTAATATCATAGGCCATAGATGTGGCATCCACAAAGACTGATGAATATTTTTTTTTCCAAAAAGCGAATTTTTAGTAATAAAGAATCCTTTCCTTAAAAAGAGTTTTCATTTAAATGTCATCATTAGGTGTCTTGTTTGATTTTCACTTTTTCAAAAAATCCATTTATCTTTCCTTATTGCTATCGTTGTGTTGATTTTTAAAGAATGTTGCCTAATTTTGAGCAAATTAATGCTTTTATTCCAGTTAATGGCCAACCAAGACCCCTAGAATCAAGTCAAGTGAAGTATCTCCGTCGAGAGCTGATAGAACTGCGAAATAAAGTGAATCGTTTGTTGGATAGCTTGGAACCACCTGGAGAACCAGGACCTTCCTCCAATATTCCTGAAAATGGTATACTGTGAATCCATTTTATTCTGCTTTATTCTTACATATTTATAAAATTTATTATTTTAATTTCAGTATACAGCATTATATTAGTTTCAGGTGTAGAATATAGTGATTCAGCGATTCCATACGTCACCAGGTGCTCATCATGACATCCTTAATTCCCATCACCCATTTTATCCATCCTCCCACCACCCAACTCTCCTCTGGTAACCATCGGTTTGTCCTCTATACTTAAGAGTCTGTTTCTTGTTTTTGTCTCTCTCTCTTTTTCCTTTGCTCGTTTGTTTCTTAAATTCCACATGAGTGAAATCATATGGTTATTTGTTTTTGAACTTTTTTTCACTTAGTGTTATACTATGTGCTCATACCTTTTTGCAGTTTTTTTTTTTTTTTTTTAAAGTTGGCACCTTCGTTGTTACCCTTTCTTATTCCTGCCTCTCTGCTAGTATTCAAACCTGCTGTTCTTTAGGATTACCAGGAGAGGTATTTTACCAATTCCTGGATCTCCTTGTAGACCTACTAGAGAGTAGGACCTGGGAATCCCATTTTTAAAGTACTCTCTGGTTGATTCTTTGCAACTAGTCTTAAACCCCTGGGTGTATGAATAGGTCAGTTTTCAGATCCCTTTGACTCTTTTGAATCCTTTTCATTGTAATAATGCACCCGAGGAATTGCAGTCATTTCATCAGTTTTATGTGGTATATGAAGTAGTTTCAAATAAAAAATAAGATTACTACATTCAAGAGGTGTATTGTAAAGTTTATCTTAAACACAATTTTTAGTAATCATGCAAAGAAAAACTTATTTTTTCCATTTTTCAGATGACATGTACTGTTTATATTAAGATGAAGTAATATTTATTGACAAGTTTGGAACTGACATACATTTTGGGGCCAAATATATTTAAAAATGTAGACTGAAATTTATGTATTATGGCTTGAAAGTAGATTTTAAAAAACTGCTTTCCTCAGCTTTTGATATTCTTAGATGTTGAACTTAAAAAGCAAACTTAAACGTTTTGTTTTGTTTTGTTTTTTATGATTTTTGTGTTTGCATACAAATTACACGCTTAAAACCATCTATATTATGATAGAGTAATTTGTTATAGAGTCCGGATGGGATGACTGTGTATAAGGGCCTTAATAAAAGATGTTTTTGTGCGAAAGTGGCATTGTATAATCCTTTGCAGCCATTAGATTCTAAGAGATTGTATTTTTCTGTTCCATTTAGATTTTGGAGTTTTGCTTTCTTTTAATTTAGTAGTTACAGTGTAAATAAAGCTGTCTTTTTGTATAATTTCTCTTCCTCTCTTTCGCTGTATGGAATTGTATTAGTGGTAGATTCTCAATAAATATCTGGTGATTAGTAATTTCTAGTTCTCTCTCTGTATTTCAGAACATATGGGAGATGTGCTGAAATATAGTAAGATCTTCCTGGCCTTTATGTGATGAATCTTACTATATTTCAAGTCAATGCAAATGGTCTTTTCTGAACCCTATCTCTCGAAACATAAGCTCCATTTTTAGGTCAAGAATCTGAAGAAAACTTTTGACGATTTTCTCAGAAGAATTCATAGATGCTGACACAAAAACATTTGCATATAATTTCAGGGGATTTAAGCATCTGTAGAATATTATGAAACTTAGATCAAAATTCAACAAGTATAGCCAGTACTGTGAAGAAATTACCTATAGTAGCCTATGTTCTCCTCTAGGGGATAGAATTATAAGCTTCTAGATTTGGTGAAACAACCTTTCAGTTCTCACATGTTTCTTGCCACTAAATTTACTACTTCTCTTTATTCTTTATTTTCATATATTCATATGTTTATTATTAACTTCATACCTATGTTCATGGAAAAGATGTTGAAACTGGTTCTCTGAATCTTAGAAATTATATCACATATTGTTCCTTTGTGTGGCCTCCCATCTTGTCATGGTGTCCTATCTGAGTTGTCTAATGAGTTTAATAATACATCCTGTGCTTTATTTTTTACGGATGGTTGTAGTGGTACCAGTGCCTGTTGAATACCTTGGTATACTTAGAAGATACTTAAACTTACCATGCTCATGTTTAAAATTTTATCTTATTGTAATTGTTTATTATAATTATTTTATTATAAAAATTTATTTTTGTAATTTATTGTTTCCTCAATAATAAGATCACTTACCTCTTGACCACTTACTTGCCTTCTAAGCTCTCAGAACATATCCTGACTTAATAGTCTTTTCAAGGAAATAGCATAAATAAGCCAAAAAAACCCCTACATCAGAAACTGAAAGTCTAGTCCACAAACAGTGCTGCCAGTCAGCTGTCAGTAGTCTTTAGAACAGTGTGGCTTACCCTCACCCAGAAACATGTGGCTATCTATGTTCTTCAGTGGTCTACCTCCACAGTGGTTCTTGGACACTTTCTTTCCCCTATGAGGAACGTGATGTGTAGGCTACCCTGGATACTGGATTGACCTGTTGCCTTAGCTGTAGCACCAGGCAAAGCAACTAGTAGGCTAGTGGACATACAGTATTGTGTTTCCTAATGGACTTAGTTTGCAGGAAGTGGAAAGTTGAACAGGTAGTGGACTCTGTAGTAGTGTGAGAGGGGATAATTTATAAGCTTGGTCTGATGTCCTCTTGGGGTGTAGCCTTGGAATTAGAGGAGGAAAATGGGTGAGGAAGGTGGATAACTGTAGACTTATTTTAAAGGAGTCTTAATCACAGAGATGATCTAATAACTGATACTCAGTTACTTGTTTGGTGACAAAAAAAACATAATTGAATAAATGGTTAGCAATATTCTTTTTGTTTCCTTAGTTTTTAAAAAAAAATTTTAATGTTTATTTTTGAGAGAGAGAGCGAACGCGAGCGAGTTGGGGAGGGCAGAGAGGGCGACACAGAATCTGAAGCAGGCTCCAGGCTCTGAGCTGTCAGCAGCTCAGGTACCTATTTATAAGATGTGGGTTGTTCTTGAACCCCTTTTCTTTCACGCGGTAGTGGTACCAATGCCTATTGAATACCTTAGTATACTTAGAAGATACTTAAACTTACTATGCTCATGTTTAAAATTTTATTTTTCTATTAAAGTATGGAAAAACAGACAAAAGTAGAAATACTTTAATGAATCTCATGAACCACCTCCAACCTCAACAGTCACCAACTCATCAGTACCATGCCATCTCTCCTCCCATACATTTCCACCTGTTATTTTGAGCAAATCTCAGACATCATTTTGCTATAAAGTATTTTAAGGGAGACATAGCAAATTAAAAGGATGTGTTTAATATATTGGTTGGCTTGAGATTTCCATGCAATTAATAATGAACAAATAGACAGGTAGAAATAAAACATAAAAGTTGATATCATAACTTCAATGAAGCTGCTTTATCCTTTCACAAAATGATGCATTAGTACCCAGTATGTATCCGATAGTAGGAGATACATATATATATATATATATATATATATATATATATATATGTGTGTGTGTGTGTGTGTGTGTATATATATACACACACATATATATACACACCCACACACACATATATATATACGTATACATGTGTATATATATATACGTGTGTGTATATATACATATGTATATATGGGTCATGGGGCTCCAAAAAAAGGGGCAAAATATTTTTCTCTGTTAAGGAGCTCATAATTTTTTTTCTCATCTAGTAATTCTTAGGGAAAGAGGTAGATAAGATTTTTTGGAAAAAGCTGTTTTTTTTAAATTTTTGATCCTTCTGATTTTAAAAATAAAGGTATAAAAAGGAAAGTAAAATTATCTATGATCCTATATTCAGAGATATTTACTCTTAACATTTCAGACTGTATGTATTCTTCTGTATTTTTTAAGCCTTACTGAATATAGATAAAATTGAACAAGTTTTTGTTTATTCCTCTCACAGATACTGTGGATGGTAGGGATGAAAAGCCTGCTGCTTCTGATTCTTCTGGAAAACAGTCTACTCAGGTTATGGCAGCGAGTATGTCAGCTTTTGATCCTTTAAAAAACCAAGATGAAATCAATAAAAATGTCATGTCAGCGTTTGGCTTAACAGATGATCAGGTTTCAGGTAAGTTAGTTCCTCCCTCACATCCTTCATTCCCTCTCTTCTCTCTCTTTCTTTCCTTCTGTAATAGAAGGATAACAGATAACAGTGATGTGCATAAAGGTTGACTTAAAGGTTCAGTTGAATAAATTTTTACTTTTGTCTACATCTACAGAAAACATCAATTAAGTTCAAGACATAGATGATTTCCAGCACTCAGGAAAGCTTTCTTATGCACTTTCCCAGTCAGTAGAATCCTACCCTTGAAAGAATAATCATTGTTTGGTTTAGGTGAATTTTATCAAAAGTGGAATTCAGAAAGTTTATATTTTTTTTAAAAATCTGAACCATTTTATAATCTTATTTCAGTTTTGTTGTAGGATTTAAATTATATTTGATGCCATCTTCTCTCTTTGGATGTTTAATTAGAGAAATTGAAATTTAAATATAGATTTTTGGTTTACTTGCCTTGTGTAGAAAGAGCTCTTATAATGGATGGTTTTAACCTTTTTTAAAAAAGCACCTATACTGTGATTTCTTTATTTTTTGACTGTCATTTCTTCAATATTTTTTCTGCTGTCTTCCCTCTTCAGATTCCAATTACACATACAGCCTTAGAATTTTCATTTGATTCTTTTTATAGTTTATTTTTTTCTTTTGGGATTCCTTACCTTTGCATTTCATTAAGACTATATTTCCCTTTAACTTATTGATGCATTTTTAATTCTTTAAAAATATTTATAATAGCTGCTTGATGTTTGTCTGCTTCATTCAACATCTGGTCCTATTTGGAGTCCAGTTTCTTTAGCCTGTCTTTTTTCCCTGAGTATGGGTCACATTTTCCTGTTTCTTTGCATATCTGATGATTTTTTTATTGAAAACTGTACATTATGATTAATACATTGTAGTGACTTGAGATTTTTTTTTTTTTTGAGATTTTTTTTGTTACTGCTACTCTGGCAAGGAGTAAACTTGTATGTATTCAAACTACTCATTCTTTTTTCCCATGAAATAAAGCAGCTAATATCTGTATTCAGTCCTTTCAACTCTTGGTGCTGCTTTTTTTTTTTTTCTGAGCCCTCTTATGTCTCCTCCTCGTAACTCCATGGCTAGCTGAGATTTGGGGGCAGAGCTTATACTGACTTTTTAGGTCTCACTTCTTCAGTGGCTTTTTTACTGCAGGGATATTTTCCCTCAAATTTCCAGGTAGTTGGCCAGCCATCAAGTTCATACTATGGCTTTCTGCTGTTGGGGCTGCAGAGGTCAGGGCCTGTCATTCTCATCCACTGTAATTCACTGGGGGGTAAACTTTTCTGGTTTCTGCTGACATTTGATTGACTTCTAGTGATTTCAGATAGTTGTTTTCTGCTATTTTACAGGTTTTTAGTTTTTAACTCTGAGAGTGTTCACCTGACCATTTTCATTGCCATTATCAGTAACTGGAAATGTAGTATTCAGTCTATTTTTTTTTCTTTGAGACTTTTATGGGATTATTTACTAAAGAGAATTGTGTGAAATTCTGGAGAGACAAATATTTGTATATGATGCATGTTCTTGGCAAAAGAAGACATTGCACAAGAGATATATCTGAAAATCACTTTTTAAAGCAACTGAAATTTGAGTTACTGTTATGGTTTCTTACTATTTACGACTTGAAGAAATGGCAAATGGAGGAGTAAATAGGAAGTCAGGCTTAACATTTTGATTAGAGTATATGCCACACCCTAGAATAACATGATTCACATTATTTGAAGGCCATTTTTCTGATACCTTTGTGTGTTAAAGTAAGAAAAACTGTGCACATAGAAAATACCAGGGGGGTACGTTGTAGTTATTTGGGTGTGCTATTGTGAAAAGCTTGACTGCAATAGTGAATGTGAACATGGAAGGAGGGATAAAATATTATAGAGATAAGATGGGTAGCATTAACTAATAGGTTACATACAAGAGAGAAAAGAGGAGTCAAAATAATACACTTTTTTTTTTAGATAATACAGTGTTTTTTGTAGGAGAGAGTGTATGTGTATGTATTTACATGTATGTAAATATCAATAAAATGAGCAAATTGTCCATTTTACTCTGGTAATCATTAGTTTCTCCTGCATTGCCACTTTGTTATCCTAAACCTAGTTTAGGTTCTCATCAATACCTGGACTACCAGTTGCCAACTATATAGTTGCCTAATACAGAGCTAAGTTCTGGGATATATCAGTGTGGAGGATAGAGGTTTGCCCTCAGGGAAATTAGACAGATTGTAATAGCAAGTCCCTGTGTGGAACTTTCTAAATGGTTGTCACTTTCATAAGCTCTTGCCATATAATCATTTAAAAAAAAATTTTTTTTTTTTTTAACGTTTATTCATTTTTGAGAGACAGAGACAGAGCATGAGCGTGGGAGGGCCAGAGAGAGAGGGAGACACAGAATCTGAAGCAGGCTCCAGGCTCTGAGCTGTCAGCACAGAGCCTGATGTGGGGCTCGAACTCACGAACTGTGAGATCATGACCTGAGCCAAAGTCAGATGCTCAACTGACTGAGCCACCCAGGTGCCCTGCCATATAATCATTTTTACAAATATTTGCTATAAGCTCCTGTTAACTCCTAATCCTTGTAGTAACCTAAGTGAAGTAGAAATTAGTATTTCTTTCATACAGATGAGGAAACTGAGGCACAGAAAGAGATGAGGTGACATGCCCAAAGTTATAAAGCTTACTAAGTGGCAGCACTGGCATTTGAACCTAGGCAGTCTGGCTCCAAAACCTGTGCTTTTAATGACTCTTGTATATTGCTGAACAGAAAGAACTTAAAGGAATAAACATATCTACAGTTGTCTTCACAGTGTCTTTTTTGACTGTCACAGTACTGGAACTCTAGTGAATTCTGTCCATTTACTTCTTCATTATTTTAGAAGAATTTGAGTGGCTCCAAGAATTTGAGAGGTAGTCTTTGTGAGGCATACGAAAAGAATCAGAAAGGACTCTGGCCAAAAGAGCTTGTAGTCTTAAGAGGAAGATGGGACCTGTTCAGAAATGCAAAGTAGAAGTTGGTAAGGGTCATCATAAAAGTATACTCTGTAGAAGTTTAAAAGTGGATAAAAGTATTTATGAGTGAAGAGGTCTTACTGGAAGTATAGAGTAGTAACTGGGGTTTAAAGACCATTATATGTAGATACATGAAATTGGGACTGGAGGCGACAGTGATAAATGAAATGGAGGCAGAAAAAAATACTAGATATATTGTGGGCTCGGGAAAAGGTTAGTTTTAGCTGAAGTGGGCACGTGAGAGGAGGAATTGTGAGAAACAATGTTTGGACCCTGGAATACCAAACTAGAGGGTTGAACTTGATTTATGGGCAATGGGGACCCGTTGAAGAATTAGGTGATACTTTTGGTTGATCCACAAAATAAATTAGGTAGCATGAGGTGGAGGATATTGGTATGGCAGAGAGGGCTTCTGATTTTTGCAGGGGGGAAGTTAGGACTTAGGAATATAACGCTGCACATCATAGGGAAGGATTTCCAGTCATTGCTATGTCTTTTTTTTTTTAATTTTTAAATGTTTATTTATTTTTGAGAGAGACAGAGTGTGAGCAGGGGAAGGGCAGGGAGAGAGGGAGACACAGCATCTGAAGCAGGCTCCAAGCTCCTAGCTGTCAGCTTGGAGCCCGATGTGGGGCTCGAACTGACGGACTGCGAAATCATGACCTGAGCCGAAGTTGGATGCATAACTGACTGAGCCACCCAGGCGCCCCTGTTGCTGTGTATTCTTAAGAGAGTGAAGCAGAGGAAAAAATGAAGTATATACATTCAGTGTAAAAGGCTATATTTGTGGTTGTGCTTACTCTGTAGTACTTTCATTTTTGTTCTCTTTTAACCAAACTTATTTGTTCAGCTTGCTGGGGAGAATTCTCGTATTAGAAACTAAACTGACTTTTCATGACCATTTAGGGCCACCCAGTGCTCCTGCAGAAGACCGTTCAGGAACACCTGACAGCATTGCTTCCTCCTCCTCTGCAGCTCACCCACCAGGAGTTCAGCCACAGCAGCCACCTTATACAGGAGCTCAGACACAAGCAGGTCAGAGTGAAGGTAAAATAGAAATAAGAGCACATATTTGGGGAGGTAAATGTGTAGAGATGTTTATTGCAGCATTGTCGGTGATGATAAAGAGATTACATAACCATTCATGCTATAAATACAGTTGTAAAAACTTTTGATTTACTGATAACGGTATGTTTTGGGGTTAAAACCCAAATAGAACAATATGTCAGATATGCTTCTGATTATTGAAAAGAAGAATACCTTAAAAAGTGCTTGTATGAATATAGATACATGGCAACCAATCAGGAAGGATTCATACCAGTCACCAGTCAGTGGTAATGTCAGAGATGACCCATTGAGGTGACATTTCATATTGCATAATAATACTTAGGTGCTTCCTTTCCCTTCTTGCATCAGTGTATTATTTTTGTAATTGGAGCTATTTTTAAAATAGAAGTAAAGCATAACTGTAGTTAAGTGTAATTTTTTGAAAGATAAATAGCCCTTAAATTTTGTGCAGTTAGCAATATGTAATATGTCTTTTGTGGAAAAACAGTGTATTTTAAATCAAACTTGTCTTCTCTAAATGATGTGTCCTTGGATGAGCAGTTCAATCTCTCTGGGTTTAATATTCTCTCGTGGTAAATTATGAAAACTGGACAAAATTAGTGGTATTAAAAGACTGTCTCTAGTCCCAAATGAAATAGAACTTGAAAGCTCAGTATTTAAACAGATAAAGGGGTCATTACCATGGTTGAAGGGGACTGAGGGGCCACAAGCTCAGGACAGCAGGCACTGAAGTTTAAAAACTGCGCATTCCACTTGAAAACAAACACCAGGTGGTGCTCTATTTGTGTATAAAAGGGTCAAGTGGTGGTATGTATTTTCAGCAACAGAAGCAAGTGACTGAGTTTATTAATCATATAAAAAAAAAAATTTATCGCCTAAAATGAACTGAGCACTTAGGTAATAGAGTTCTAATCATCCTGTGGCTACATTTTTAGAGTTGTCCTGTTGGATGAATGCTAGTCATAGGGTCTAGCAGGTTGCATTTTGCTGATGAGTGAATAGTTTGGGAAGAATTTCTTACTGCTTCAGCTTTTTCTCAACCATCCCTAGTTATAGTCTTTGTACAAAGGTGCAGCTGCCCCAAACTGGAACAAACTAGAAGCAGATGTGGACTACAACAGCGAAAGCAGAGTTTGGGTATGAAGGGAGTTTAATGGCTCCTTATGTTACTTAAATTCCATAAAAAGGGCCTTGGGATTGAAAATATTTTTCCTAAGGATTTTACTCCTAATACGTTCTTCAGTTCAGGTCAGCTTTCATCTCTGTTTTTAAAAATGCATCTTAAGCAGTGTATACTGTTGTAGAATGGCAGTTGGAGGGATAATTGTACCAAATAATGTTTGCTGTTCACTTATAAAGGAATGAGATTTAAGGCTCTGTTAATGTCTCAAATTATTTTGTTGGGTTTATTTTAATTGAAAAATTATTTTCAAGCAGGTAAAAATTTAAAAATACAATTCACAAATTCTCTCTCCCACCTCTGACCCATAGCAGCCAAGTTCCTTTTTCCAGAGGCATCAGGTTAACAGTGTTCAATATGCAATGAATTCATTTAGCATGGCATTAACTGTGTACCTTGCTAAAACTTCTTTATTTTCTATTTTATTAGTTTACGTTAAAACATACACTATAAAAATTGTACAGTTATTGACACGTGACATCAATCAGTAGTGTTCTGGAGGTGAGTTTCTAGATCAGTGCTGTCCAAGAAAAAGAACAGTGGAAACCACATGTAATTTTTTTATTTGTCACACTTAAAAAGGTTTTTAAAAAGGTAAAATTAATGTTATACAATTTACATAACCTAGTATCTAATGTATCAACATGTAATTATTAAAAAGTTACTAATGTTTTACTTTTATTTTTTTGTACTGTGTATTCGAAATCTGGGGTGTGGCACCAGTTCGAAACACTTCCAAAACATAGAGTATATCGTAGTTAAGACTAGCGGCATTTCAGGTGCTTAGTAGCCATGTGGCAATTGTATTGGATAGCACAGCCCTGGCTTAATATATCAGTTATTTATAGGATGAAGTATGGTCCATTTTAATGAGTACTTTTTGACCTGTGAAGTATATTGAGTCCCTGACATCACCAGTTATATCAGCCGCTGGTTATAATTTGAAGAGAAAATCAATAAAAATCCATTACTAATAATAGGTTAACATAGGAATTTCTTATAAGACAATATGAAATAATCTAAACTAAATCTGAGTTGTTATTTAAAGTCCATAAAAGGGACCTTGGAATTACAACTTTCCCCCCAAGGATTTTGGTCTTTTTTTTTTTTTTTTTTTAATGTTTATTTACTCTTGAGACAAAGAGCGTGAACAGGGGAGGGGCAGAGAGAGAGGGAGACACAGGATCCGAAGCAGGCTCCAGGCTCTGAGCTGTCAGCACAGAGCCCGATGTGGGGTTCGAACCCGCGAACTGTGAGATCATGACCTGAGCTGAAGTCGGACGCTTAACCGACTGAGCCACCCAGCCACCCTGGATTTTGGTCTTAATATGTTTGATTAAAAACATATTGTTGAGCATCACGAAAAGAAACAAAATGGAGAGTATTATCCTTTTTCAGACAAAGTAGGCACCTCTGTTATTGGAAAACTATGTGCAGTTGAGTAGTTGGCCAAAAACTTTGAAGTGGTGAGGACACAGAGAAGAGCATTAAAAAATCATCAGGGAGACCAGGAGGTTTTGCTGTTTGACAAACTAACCAAAAAGGTGAAAAGGCTAGAATTAAAATATGTAAAATCTTCTGATAATAGAATGATAACTTGAATAGAAACATACACAAAAGTAGAACTAGAATAATCAACTCTACATGAGTCCATTATGCAGCTTCAACACTTACCAATGTTTTGGCATTCTATTTTCATGCATCCTCCTTGGTCCCCTTCTTTTTTTTTTTTTTTTTTTTTTTTTTTATTTGCTGGAGTACTTTATTTTTTAAAGTTTATTTATTTTGAGAGAGAGAGAGCAGAGGGAAACAGGGAGGGGGGGGAGGGAGAGAATTCCAAGCTGGCTCTGTATTGTCAGCGCCAAGCCTAATGCAGGGCTCGAACCCACAAACCGTACCATGAGATAACAACCTGAGCTGAAACCAAGAGTTGTAGGCTTAACCGACTGCACCGTGTAGGCACCCCTCCCTGAAGTATTTTAAATCAAATACTTCATGTTATTTCACTCAGCTATTTCAGTATGCATGTCTATACTGGTAGTTTTTCTTTTACCATAACTTCTATGCTATTACACCTAACAAAACTGATTCTTAATGTTACATACTAGTCTATATTTGAATTTCTTTTGTCTCATAATTATCTTATTACAGTGGTGGCTAGATTCACATTTTTTATTTGATTACATGCCTTCTTTTTCTTTTCAATAGCTGTCACCCCTACATGTTTCCAAAGTTAAAAACTATGTATTTTCATTATCTATTGCTGTGTAACAATTTATCCCAAAGCATAGATGCTTAAAGCTACAAACATTTATTATCTCATAGTGTTCCAAAGAGTCAGGGATCTGAGAGCAAGCGGCTTAGCTAGGTGGTTTTGTGTCACAGTCTCTCATGAGGTTGCAGTCATCAGAAGCTTAATCTGAGCTAGAGTATCTACTTCTAAGATGACTCTTTCACACAGTTGTTGTCTGGAGGCTTTAGTTCCTCACATAAACCTCTCACAGCCTGCTGGGTGACCTCATGCCTTGGCAGCTTCCACCAGAGAGTCAGTGAAAGACCGAGAGAGAAAGGTAGAAGGTGGCTGTCTTTTATGACCTGTCCTCAGAAGTGTCATTGTGATTTCTGCAATATTCTATTGGTATATAGGTCAGCCTTATTGAGTGTGGGAGGGGACTACACAAGAGAGTGAATACTCCTGTGTTTATTGCTTATTGCTCTTTTGTATCGTGAGGTTAATCTTTCTTGTTTACAAAGATGTAAAGGACAGCAGGAGTCTTGTGCATATGCTAAAGCCGTGCAGGGGGTTATCACGGAGGCTGGCTGCCACTTTGTGCAACACAGTGCAGTACGAGAAGTTTCACAGTTACTCTGCGCTTCATCCTGTTCTCTTGCTGTTCTGAAATTTAGTTATGAAATACAATCTAGGATTAATGTGGTGTCTTCCAAGGTAGTTCACTCTTGTGCTACATTTTGTGCTGTCTGTGAGTCTTAAACCATGAAGAACGCATTTAGGAAACTTTTTGTCAACTTTTTGTTATTGTATTTGGGAAGAGGATTAATAGTTTAAAAATAGCTAAGCAGATTTTATTTCTTTTTTTTTAATTTTTATTTCAACGTTTATTTATTTTTGGGACAGAGAGAGAGCATGAACGGGGGAGGGGCAGAGAGAGAGGGAGACACAGAATCGGAAACAGGCTCCAGGCTCTGAGCCATCAGCCCAGAGCCCGACGCGGGGCTCGAACTCACGGACCGCGAGATTGTGACCTGGCTGAAGTCGGACGCTTAACTGACTGCGCCACCCAGGCGCCCCATCAGATTGTATTTCTATCATAAAAAGCAAACAACTGCTTGCTAGAAAATAAACTGGCTCTAATAAGTACAGGCATATCTCAGTTAGTGCTGTGGTACATAGGGCTGAGCAGGGAGCCCAGTGGAGTGGGCTCTATTCCTTGAGTTCAGCCTGTGGGTGTTAGCTGCCTAGTGCACCTCAGTTTGGTGGCACTAAGATAATGTGACTTTTTTTTTTTTTTTGAATGAGCAAACATGTAATTAAAGACAAATATTAGATAGTAAATGCAAGTTTTATTGCTACTCTAGGCATTAGATCTAGCTAAATCCACTGTTAGAACAACAGTAAAGTAGTAGAGATGAGAAAGATGTGCACCAATAAATCCTTGCTTGTTTGGAAATTACAGGTAGTAACAGTACCCAAAAGATTTTTCCATAGGAACTGTGCTCTCCTGATCGCAAATAGCACTCTCATTTCCCAGTTTACATCCCCAGTGTCAAGCCATTTTCAAAAATGTGCAGTGAGGAACCATGTAGGCTTTATCAGATTCCAAAACATGATGGGCTAGGATATTCGGATGATGGAAAAGCAAATTGTTGCCAAATGCCATAGGAATCTCTGAGGTCTGTAATGAAAGATGTCGCATAGTTCCTTGTTACCAGAGAGTCCATTCATGTGGTAACAAAGGTTCAAACCTTTAGATGACAAATACACTGTTTTGGGAGAGATTTAGGAGCTGTCAGTTGTATTTGTTCCTTTTCTCAGATTTTTATTTTTTGTTTTTTGACTTGGTTGATTTTTACTAAACATCAGTAGTACGTATCTGTTGGTACTTGGGTTTGAAAGCATTTGTCTTTCTGGAATTTATGAAGTAACCACACTAGTGTTATTTGCTGCCCATTAGAGTTCTCTGCAGTTAATCCACAGCGGATCAGCTCCGTTTGTTCGGTTCATTCTTCTCTGTGCGTAGCATTTAAAGGGGAAACACATTTTTGTGTCTTGTTACTAAGTGTATTTGTGTGTTTGGATGGGGAGAGAATTAAATGAGCCTTGAAAATATTTCTCTTTATCAAATTAAACCTGCCTCTTTTCCTTGTCTTGTCATTTTTAGGTCAGCTGTACCAGCAGTACCCGCAACAGGCCGGCTATGGTGCTCAGCAGCCACAGGCGCCGCCTCAGCCGCCACAGCAGTACGGTATTCAGTATTCAGGTGAGCACGTGTCCCGAGGGAGCGACTCGTTGGTGTTGAGCTGTTTCTATACCCATCGAACTTTAGTCCTTTCCTCTTAATTCCTTGATTTGTAATACTTACATTGTCGGAGTAGGTTTTAAGTATTTGTTTGTTGGAGGAAATAGCATTTATTTGTAAATATTTTGCATAAATATTGTAAATCAACATTTAACAGTCATAGTAGATGATTTTGTAATAACTTGTAGCATGAAAGCATTTTTTAGCAAAAGCTATCTTGTATGATACAGTCTTATGATTAGCTCTTAGTGACTTAGAACTGCAAAAATGCAAGATTTTTTTTCCTCATTATATGTAACACATAATTCCAGGGTACTGTAAAAATAATAGTAGTTTCCTCATACATGAAAAGGCAGTCTTATTAAATAAGAACTAAATTAAGCTACTTAGGTTTTTAAATCTCCAAAAAAGTATGTAGGCATGCCAAAAAACAGGCCAAAAAAATAGACTTGTGTCAAATGTAATCCAGGCAGCAAAGAATGTTGAATATAGATGTTGTAGACAGGCATCCCAGGTATTTTCTTTTACCTTCTGTCCACTAAAGATTATCCATATTTAAATATCAAATCTCTTTAATGTAGCTTTGACTGTGATAGTTATAGATCAGGGAATTTTACTTTTGTTAAAACAGAGTTTCTGTTCCACTCATGTTTCACAGCCAAAGATTTAAGTATCAAAATTTCAACTGTAATTAAAAATAACTTATATAAGGTGAATATTACCTAAATTCTATTTTATAGAGTTTTATAGTATCATTTAGAGTAGGAGTTAGCAAATTGTAGCCCACAGGCCAAATATGGCCTGTCACTTGTTTTTGTGTATTAAGTTTTATTGGAATACATCAACACCCATTCATTTCATGCTGTTGCTCCTTGGCACTATAATGGCAGAGCTGAGTAGTTGTAACAGAGATTGTGTGGCCCACAGAACCTAGAATGTTTACTCTCAGGCTGTTCACAGGAAAACACAAAAAACTGTGTCATGCCTCTTGAACTAGAATTTTATGGCCTTAGTTGGAGTTTGGTATATTTTAATGCAGATAGCAATTTTTATTTGGATTATGTTTGCTGTAGAGTGATTTAACCTGTAGCTGTTAGTTTTTAATTATGTAAAGTAGGTGAGATGAATTTAAGCTTGGATTATTATATTAGGGGAAATTATTTCAGGTTTCCTTTAAAGTCGTAGTGTTACAAATTACGTAACTTGTAGAAATAATAGAGCTGAAAAGACCTAGTCCTCATTCTAATCCAGGGGATTTCAGCCCCCTCTGTGCTGGTGCCTGTACTCTACTCCCAGATATTTTGTTTCAGGTTAGGAGTGAGACTTAGGCTTTGATATTTTAAAAAAGCAAAGCACGTCATTCTAAAGTGCAGCCAGGTTTTTTATTTTTTATTTTTTGTCCTTGTCTCACCCACTCATTGTATAAACGAGACAACTGGTTCAGAGAGGTTGTGACATGCAAGCATTCAGTGGGGAAGCTATATCAGAACCAGTGTACCTGACTTTGCTGTTCATTACTTATATCATGTTGCATTCTCCAACCTAGTCCAGTGGTGGCAGACTTACCTGCCATGAAAGTCTAGATAGTAAATATTTTAGACTTTGTGGATCATATGATCCCTTGCCCTATACTAATTAACTTTAAAAAGTCCCATAATTTCCATTCCTTGAGATTTTTGTTCTTCACCAAACTTGTTTTTCAAGGGTGAGGGTGGGGGTGGGAGGGAAACTGTACACAAAAAGAAGCATTGCCACATTATGATCAAAGACTAGAAGGTTGCTAATGAAATGGCATCTTAGGCCCATCGTTATTCCTGCTATTGAGAAATAATTAAGGATCTGGTTGTTTCCAGACTCAGTTAAAAAGCCAGTCTAGATTTCAGTTGCCAGGATGAAAAGGCAGCATTTTTTTGCTCATAGTCTTAACTTATATAGACATTTTCAGTAAAATAGCTGATCCTTCTGTCCAAGAATTTACAGTAAAAAATTAAGCAAGTTTTAATGTAGAAGTTAGGAGAAGTTGTATAACATTGAAGATTTTATCATGAGTTGACTTCAGTATTTGGTACCATAAGTAAAATGACTTGATTTACTTATTAAAAGTTAAGCTTGTTCTTAATGATTTTAGTAGGGCCTTCTTCACATGAGTAAAATTTAGTTTTCCAATTATCATCTTTGTATTTCTGATCCCACTAGTCCTATTAACTTGAATTTGGGAGATGTGGAAATAGTCAACTAAGTACTCTGCTTGGAGACTGTAAGTGGTGGTGGTAACATTGGACCATTTTTGACACTTTTGGTTTGGCAGTTTCCCTTTGACCTTTCCAGTTTTATTCATGGACTATGTCAAAAAGGTTTCTTTCATGAGTAAATTTTGAACCCAGGTTCAAGGTGAGTTCAGAATATACTCAAATTCATTCAATCCTTTTTTTTTTTTAATGCAGGGTTGTACATATTTTAATAATTTTCTTATGTATCTGGTATTTAATGCTGACAGGATTCCAGTCATTGGAGAGGTTTCATTGCAAGTAGCTGCAGGTGTGTTTCATGGTAGAGATAAAAGTTTTTAGTGAAGCAGACTTGTTCTTTTAAAAAAAATTTACATCCTGGTAAATAATGAATATAGATGTTGATATTGTGGGGCGATATGGTATGCTTTTTGTGTGTTATGCTGTTACTGTTCAGTCAAAGTGTAAAGGCAAAACATCAGATACCAAATCTAAAAGAAATGATTTGTAGGATTGTGAAAATGGTTACTTAATGTTTATTCTTAAATGGCTTAGTTTTTATAGAGTGAATAAACCTTAAAGCATCTCATTACCACAGTAAGATGTATTTGTAGCACCACTGCTTCATTTAAAAATATTGTCTGCAATGTGTTTTTACTTGCTACAGTTGTTAAATAGGCCTCCCTTCCATGCCAGGTTAATGACTAACTTTATATTCCTGCATTTGTCATTTGAGCATCTGTTCTTATTAGGATTATGCTAGAACAGGTATTTGCTCTCAGGGATTAAGTCGTGCAGAAACATAATGAAGACATATGCATATATTGGTTTCCATTTAAGATTAGAGCGTTGTAAGAAATTGTTTAGGCAATACCTTTTTGCTACTACTTGGTTTTGAAGTAATATTATATGATGGAATCTACGCTACTTGTTACATAAATACTTAGGAATAAGTTTAAATTTCTCCTCTTTTTGGTCCATTACAGTAAGACTAATTCTCTGGAAAATTTTCACCAAAAGAAAAATAAGGTATATGTGTACTTTATTTTGCCTTTTCAGCAGGTTATAGTCAGCAGACTGGACCCCAGCAGCCTCAGCAGTTCCAGGGATATGGCCAGCAACCAACTTCCCAGGCACCGGCTCCTGCCTTTGCGGGTCAGCCTCAACAACTGCCTGCTCAACCACCGCAGCAGTACCAGGCGAGCAGTTACCCTTCACAAACTTACACTACCCAAACTTCTCAGCCTACGAGTTACACTGTGGCCCCTGCCTCACAGCCTGGAATGGCTCCAAGCCAACCCGGGGCCTATCAGCCGAGACCAGGTTTTACTCCACCTCCTGGAAGTACTATGGCTCCACCTCCTAGTGGGCCTAACCCTTATGCACGTACCCGCCCTCCCTTTGGTCAGGGCTATACCCAACCTGGACCTGGTTATCGATAAAGAGGCTCAGCTACACTGATTAATGTAGCTGCTAGCTTATTTGCCTCCCAAAAGACTCCAGTACTACTATTTTAATTTGTATTGAAGTCCAGAAATTTAAAAAGCAGAGCATTTTTTGATATCATTGTTGCTGTTAATTGAAAGTATAATTTGCTAGAACACAAAAAGACCAAAATGAAAGTTTTTTTCTTCCCTTGCTTAAAAGTGTAGCAGCTGCCTAGTTATTTTGGAACACTACTCTGACGTGTGTAAAGTGATTGACTTTCTAGCTTGCCTTGTCCGGAGGATATTAAAACGCTAGGTTGAAGTTTAGCCATCTTACTTGGCTTTTTATTATTAACATGATGTACTAAAGTAGATCCCTTTGAGAAGACAACTAGGTATTATGTATAAAATGTAACATTGATAGGTTAATAAAGACAATTGAATCCATTAGTGGTCTTGTATATGTCAATGACTAAACTACATGAGCAAAATCCTTTTTGATGTTTGGTCTGTTAAGTGTAGACATTTTAGCTCACAGTTTTCTATATCAGGAAACACGGTGCCATTTGTTTTTTGTCCTGACTTTAAAAGAAATGCATTTAATAATCATTGGCTTAAAACCATGACACTTAGGTACGGGGGGGGGTTGGGGTAGATCCTGAATAACTTTGTGATTTTCCTTAGATGAATCATTCAGAAATGAAGAACTCAGTCTTAAAAAAACTACATCTCTTTATTGCAGTTTATACTTGCTTAAAAAATACAAAACATAGCACTGATAAAATTGAAGCATGATGGAGAGCAGAGGAAAGGTCCTTTCAGAATAAGGGCAACGAGGCAGCATTCTCCTATCCTCCAAATGAAGGACTTTTTTAAAACATTGTCATTACAGGTTGAGTTAGACAAAATTATGAAAACATCATCTGATACATTCGTGCATAGAGGTCTAATGTATAAAAGTAGAGTACATATCCTGTAAAATGGTAGGGAAGACTTCACATTCAGACTCTACATACAGCTTCATTAGAATTATATTAAAAATAATATAAAGTTTGACAAAGTACATTCAGACATTGTAACACATTTATGGGTAGAAAGAAAATGGGTGTTTTGAAATTGAATGTCAGATATTCAGTTTGCAGCTGAAGTCAGATTTCCTGCTTCAAACAATATTTTCAGTAATTTGCAAAGATTTAAGGAAATGTTTATCAGCATGAATGGTTAACTACTGAAATGCTTCAGAAAAGCTGTTTAGCTATTGCTAAAAGTTTGAACTTTAAATAAACATGAATATTAGGACCCTTCCCCTCCCCTGATACAAATGCTGAAGATAATTTGATCTAATAAGTTAAACCAAGTTGAGATTTATGGAATTAACTCACCAGTAAGAAGAATACACTTTAATAAAAGTAAATATTTTTTAAAAAGTATATTAGTTTTTGATGTTAAATTTGTTATAAAAGTATCTCAAAACATCATTACAACAGTGTGATAAATAATATACAAATGATCTCTTAAAACACCATGAATAGGGAGCCAGCTTCCCTAAAAATGTTATTGTTAATGTCAATATCTTGTTTTCTTAAAATGATTTTGTAAAACCTGATAAATATTCTCAGCAATCTAATAAACATCTACTATTGCTATTAAACTTTAATACATAGTAAACATAACAGCTTTAAATGAATGTGACAAATACTATAGCGCTTCCAATTGTTTTTTGCCGTGATAGAACAGAAGGCACATTTGAACATGATTGCAGCATCTACCATTTTCCAGGAATTGTGGTCCCACATTCATACCACTGGACATAATTGATTTGGGTGTGACCACCTATTTCTCCAAATTGGACAGGTTCCTGGCGAACTGCTCTGAAATAACCTAAGAAGGAAAATGATTTTATTTTAATAGCTGCTCTGTTTTGGCCGTCACCACTCACAGACTGAAGGGTGTCACTGAATGGCAGAATGCTACTCTAGGTGAAGCAAAGTATTTTAGAAAATAGGTGGTAATAGAGACCCTGGTGTCTTTACTAAGATAGTAATGGCTGGCTAAACAGGAGGGGCACCTGAAACTCTTCTGATACCTGCCTACGTGTTGGGATGAGCTGGTTGGTAGTGCCTGAGAGACCAAGCTGAAAGTGGGTAGGAGTCAGAGGGGTTTTTCTGAGTGTCTTGGCCACGTTCAGTATACTCTCTGCATCTTTTGTGAAAGTGTTCTTTCTGCACATTACAGACTAGTGGTCTGTGAAGAAGTGACCAGTAAAGGTGGTGTTTACCACAGTGTTAGGAAACAAAGGGTCATTCTAAGAATGCTAAATTTCTAAAAATTAAGTGTAGGTGAAATCTTCCTTTAAGGATGCTACATCAAATGATTACAAATTTTGCTGTGAATGTAAATGTTAGGGCAATACACACAATTTGCAGTATGTTTCATATCCAATTCGTAAGAGGCAGCAGTTTCAACTTCTAGTAAAAGATGACTTAAAAGCCAGTGAACAAAACGTGTTGCTGAAAAGACTAGTCAAATAATTTAAAAACCTCTTAGTGATTCCTGAGTAATGTGGACATTTAATTTGCTCTCTCCTGCCCTGCCTGGATAAGGATTAAATTTTCAGTCTTTTGAATTCTCGAGGAACTTAATGCTAATATGTCTTTAGCAAGTTACAGTGGTTATTCATTACTCACCAGAATTGTTCAGTTTTAATTATGTTTATATAATGACTTCTAAGGCAAATAATGGAATAAAAAAACGCCAGTGTGCTCGGTATGACAGAACAATAAAGGTAATACAAGAGTGATTTAAGATTGGGAAATACTACTCTTTTATAGCTGTTTTTGCAAATTCAGGTGTTCTTGGAGTAGAATGCCTTTAATAGATGTCCGTGTGTAATTTCCTTTAGCTCTAAGGAGTAGAGTCTTAAGGACTGTGAGGTAATTTGAGAAATTTCTGTTAAAGTCTTATGTGAAGATCTTTTTTTCTAGTCAGATAATTAGAGCAGCAATACTGTAGAATAATTTTTAAAATGATTGCTTTCCTCAGCTTGAATTCTCTTTGTAAAATCCTCTGGCTTAGGAGGAGGCTCAGAAAACATACCTTCTTTGGTGGGTAACTGGTCAGAAGTTAGTTGCTGTCCTGTGCGGCCATCCAAAAACGAATCCACAAACTGGCAGTGATCTTCTCCATGGCCTCTCTGATCGCCTATGTTATAAAATTTTCCTGAGGAACCGGAAATTAAAAGCATCATAAAGTGATACTATCTTTGATAAAGGATAATTCTGAAATAATCAAATTTTTTCAGATAAAGTCTTCCCTGCTTCTGTACTACCCCCCTCCCCCCGCCAGTTCAAGCCATCAGTGTCTTTTCACTGAAGTGTGGAGTAAGTCTTCAGCTGGCACCACTGCTTTTACTCTTGCCTCTCTTACTCCTCTCCCTCTCCTCCCAGAGATCAGTCATCTCTTTAAAATACAGCTCAGATAATGTTACTCCTCTTCATAAGTCTCTCCTGCAGTCAGTCTCCTATTCAAAAGAGAACCCATGATTTTATGCCTGCCTGCCTGACCTTCCCCTTACTACACCTGAGCCACACTAGTGGAACTGGCTAGGCGTGTTCTGGCAGAGGCCTTTGCATTTATCTTCCTTCTCCCTCTAGTGCTTCATCCCTACATTTTTGCTGGGGTGATTCCTTCTAGTTTTCTTCTTAGCACAAATCTTAGCTTTTCAGGGAGACAATTCCAGCTAAAGGAGCTTCCGTTGGGCCATTTTCTCTCACCCCTTTTAATTTTTCTGTACATAGTTGTCTGTCTCTACTAAATTGTAAGCTGCTAGAAAGCAGGAATCAGGTTTGTTTACTGGTTTGTCCCCAGCACCTAGAAAACATCTGAACACAGTAGTTGCTTATTGAGTGCCTGAACAAATGTCTGCCTTTCCATGGTGAGGCCAGCCTTACTTGTTTAAAATTTTTACTGTATGAGTATGTGAGAGAACATGGTAACCATGCACTGATCAGGTCTGGATCAAGGATTTATAACCCTTTTGGTCGGGAGTTTTGATCTGGTCTCTGACAGACTTAAAACATTAAATCTGTCCTATTCGTTCCATGATTATTGTTTCACGCATTTTATTATCAGTAGGCTTGTCTGTCTTTGGTGGCTGTAACAAAATGGAACTTTGATATGGCCAAGTGCCTTTACATTCAAATTTGCCACGATGGTTTTGTTTCAAGTTGCATTTTCATTATTTACATTCTAATAGCATATCTCGAATCCCAGGCTAAGTATTCCAGGCCTATCTTGCTCAAAAAGAAAAAAATTGCTCAAAAGAAAAGTAATGGCTGGAGCTGTCCATAGAAAAGGCTAAGTTACAGAATACTGTAAAGCATTCCCTGAAGGACAAGGCTCAAAACAGAGCTGGGAGCCCCACTTACCTGTGAGGGAGTCACTCAGATAAATCTTGTATCTGAGAGAGTTGCACAGCTGCACCCCTACAAACTTTTTATACCATGTCCGTTTGACATACTGTTTGCCCTTACATTCTGAGTAAGAGTCTGAATTAAAGGGTCTTTCGGTCCAGATGGCATCTCTTCCTGCTACAGAAGGAGAACACATGGTTTGAGGTTAGCATCCAACTTTGCATATTGAAGAGCCATCCTAAATGCTTTTTGTTTTGTTTTGTTTCTAAATGTTTATTTTTGAGAGAGTGCAAGCAAGGGCAGCAAGAGGGGACAGAGGATCCAAAACAGGCTCTGCGCTGCCAGACTGACAGCAGTGAAGCACAAGATCATGACCTGAGCCAAAGTTGGACACTCAACTGACTGAGCCACCCAGGTGCCCCAGTCCTAAATGCTTTTTAGAAAGCAGTTTGCAAAGTTCATTGTCAACTTGCTGATAACCTGGTTTTCTACAATGCTAAATATTAGACTCAAACCATTCTATGAGTTTAAACATATAAACCCCTAATTAAGTTCCTGTCACTAGTGAGAGAAGCGGTGTGTTTAGGTGTTGAGTGTAGACCAGCATCCCTTTAGGAGCAAATTTAAGATTTTGTTGCTTTGATTTGGTAGCAGTATATAATTTAAACAGCTGCTTTAATGTGACTTGCTATTAAAGGTGGAAATGAAGTTGTTCTGTCGTGACTTATTTAACAAATTTTGAGCTGGCCTCGCACACGAATGACAGGGAGTTTCAAAATATCCAACTTGTTCCCCAAACATCCTAGGTTCTCAATGTTAGTGAATGTTTTAGGTAAGTATTTGCACCTGGCTGATATTCTAAGACTAAATGGATGAAAATGAAATCATGACCAAAACTCTGCCATGCCTGTTTAGTTGAATCAGTTTAGAAAAGCATGTATTGTGTTCACACTGACACAGGTACTTACCAGAAACTGGCTCGCTGACTCTTGGGTCCGCTGAAGAGAAATAGCAAACACAGAGTCAGATGTTACTAGGTAAGCCCTGGTGTTTCGGTGGCAGAGTGAAGAAGGTGGACGCTTACAGTCAAGTCTGACTTGCAAAGTGGTACACTCTTGCTAAAGACAATTTGAAGGGGTGTTTTGGAATTGTTCTCCATTGGACAGTCTTCTGCCAGGTACTCAGCTGCATCTTTTGGAATTTTTTGTTGCTCTTCAAGCGCTCATTCCATTTTAAAGCTTCCTCTTTTAAATTCAGACAGGAAACTATTGATGGTAAAATTACCAAAATGCCATGACGTACAGTTGGTGTAAAAATTACACAAATAATGCTGTGAGTATAGATTTCTCTTTGAAAGGAATTGGAATGTAGGTCAGAAAATTTCACAGCTGTTTATCAAAAAAGTATCAAATAAATTCCCTTTCTGGAGGATACCTCAGTTCAGCGTATCTGATATTTTGATTCTAGTCTTGGACTTTAAGCATACAGAGGAGCATTTGTTCAGTTTGTAAGTATAGATCCCCCCCCCCTTTTTTTTTTGTTAGAGAAAGAGCACATGAGCACATTTGTGTGGACTAGAGGGAAGGGAGGGGGGAGGAATCTTAAGCAGGTTCCATGCCTAACATGGGGCTCCATCTCATGATGGTGAGAGATCAAGACCTGAGTGGAAATCAAGTCAGAGGCTTAACAGACTGAGCTACCCAGGAGCCCACTTTTTATCTTTTAAACTGATACGCCTTTTTTTGACATCAAAATAAGTGAAAAAAAATGTAAGTAGTATTTTCTTAAAGCTACTTTGATCAATTTGTTTTGAAATTCAAGAAACTATACACCGTGTTTATTTAGCTGAATTTCAAACAATCTCCATATGCAAAACATTGAGGCTCTTTACATCCTTGATTTGGGAATTGATGTGATTACCTGATTCAGTACTGAATGCCACTGTGTTGCTGGCTGGGCCTTCTCCAAGTGGGTTTTTGGGTTTCACCTGGAATTCATAGCTGTGTGGGAGAGAAATTTTAAAAAATGTGATATATCCTTTAGAGGTGGGAAACAATATTCCTTCCTAATTCTATTTTTAAATCATGAGGACGGTGAATACACATATATTCTCAAAGCAGCATGAGGAAAGAAAAAGTACTTGTCAAACAGTCTAGGCTAGGCCTTATGTCTTTACATTAAAAAAACAAAACAAAATAAATTGCTTGGAGTTGTAGGTATGTTTGATTCTATGCTTAAGAATTATGCATTAACTACAGCAAAGGAAACAACCAACAAAACTAAAAGGCAACCAACGGAATGGGAAAAGATATTTGCAAATGACATATCGGACAAAGGGCTAGTATCCAAAATCTATAAAGAACTCACCAAACTCCACACCCGAAAAGCAAATAACCCAGTGAAGAAATGGGCAGAAAACATGAATAGACACTTCTCTAAAGAAGACATCCGGATGGCCAACAGGCACATGAAAAGATGTTCAGCGTCGCTCCTTATCAGGGAAATACAAATCAAAACCACACTCAGGTATCACCTCACGCCAGTCAGAGTGGCCAAAATGAACAAATCAGGAGACTATAGATGCTGGAGAGGATGTGGAGAAACGGGAACCCTCTTGCACTGTTGGTGGGAATGCAAATTGGTGCAGCCGCTCTGGAAAGCAGTGTGGAGGTTCCTCAGAAAATTAAAAATAGACCTACCCTATGACCCAGCAATAGCACTGCTAGGAATTTATCCAAGGGACACAGGAGTACTGATGCATAGGGGCACTTGTACCCCAATGTTCATAGCAGCACTCTCAACAACAGCCAAATTATGGAAAGAGCCTGAATGTCCATCAACTGATGAATGGATAAAGAAATTGTGGTTTATATACACAATGGAATACTACGTGGCAATGAGAAAAAATGAAATATGGCCTTTTGTAGCAACGTGGATGGAACTGGAGAGTGTGATGCTAAGTGAAATAAGCCATACAGAGAAAGACAGATAGCATATGGTTTCACTCTTATGTGGATCCTGAGAAACTTAACAGGAACCCATGGGGGAGGGGAAGGAAAAAAAAAAAAAAAAAGAGGTTAGAGTGGGAGAGAGCCAAAGCATAAGAGACTGTTGAGAACTGAGAACAAACTAAGGGTTGATGGGGGGTGGGAGGGAGGAGAGGGTGGGTGATGGGTATTGAGGAGGGCACCTTTTGGGATGAGCACTGGGTGTTGTATGGAAACCAATTTGACAATAAATTTCATATAAAAAAAAAAAAAGTACCAGAGAAAACACTTAGCGGAAGAATGCAATAACTGAACTGAAAAATTCATTACAGGAGTTCAGTATCAGACTAGATCAAGCAGAAAAAGGATCAACAAACTTGAAGACAGGGAAGTGGAATTCATCTAATCAGAAGAGCCAAGAATGAAAATGAGTAAAAACAGTTAAGAGACATATGGACACCATCAAGGAGACCAAGATATACATTATAGTGGTCTCAGAAGAAGGAGAGAGAAAGAAAGGGGCAGAAAGCTCATTCAAAGAAATAATGGCTAAAAGCTTTTGTTAAAACCTGGGGAAAGAAACGGACATCTAGATCCTGGAAGTCCAAGAAGTTCCATATAGAAGAATCTACAGATATCCATACTGAGATACATTATAACTAAGCTGTCAAAAGTTAAATACAAGGAGAAAATCTAAAAGAAGAGAAAAGCAACTTGTTTCATACAAAGGAACTTCCATAATACCATCAGCAGATTTTTCAGGAAGAATTTTCAGGCCAGAGGGAGTGGCCTGATATATTCAACATGCTATAACTAAAACAAACAAGCAAAAAAACAAAACAAAACAAAACAAAAAAACAAAAAACAAATTAACCAGCAAAATTGTCCTTCAGAGTTGAAGGAGAGGTAAAGAGTTTGCCAAACAAAAGCTGAGAATTTATCACCAGTACACTGGCCTTGTAAGAAATGTGAGAGTTCTAGCTGAAACTAAAGGATGCTAATTAGTTATAAGAAAACATCTAAAAGTATAAAACTCAATGGTAAAGGTAAATACATAGTTAAATTCAGAATACTCTAATCGTGGTGCAGTAAATGACCTATAACTCTAATTTGAGGGTTAAAAGAGAAAAATATTAACTATACTACAACAAGTTGTTAACGATTACAACAATGTAAGGAAAGGTAAATTGACATCAAAAAACAATGTGGAGGGGAGAGAAAAATGTAGAGCTCTTTTTATGTTTGAAGTTAAGTTGTTATTAGTTTAAAACAGACTGTCATAAATGTTTTATGTAAGCCTTATGGTAACAAAAGCAATAACCTATAGTAGATACGCAAAAGATGAAGAGAAAGCAATCAAAGTATACCACTACAGAAAATCAAATCAAAAAGGAAGAGAACAAAAGAGGAAATAAAGAAACAAAAGAATTATAAAACAATCAGAAAACAATGAACAAAAATAGGAATAGTAAGTCCCTGCCTGTCAATAATTAACTTTAAATGTCAATGGACTAAATTCTCCAATCCAAGCATGCAGAGTGACTTAATAGACAAAAAATAAGAACCAAGTAAATGCTGCTTACAAGAGCCTCACTTCAGCTTTAAGGACACACACAGACTAAAGTCGAAGGGGTGAAAAAAAGATATATCATTCAGATGAAAAGCAAAAGAAGCAGGGGTACCATCTAGACAGATAATTAGTAATGAAATATTGGACTTAAACTACACATTAGACTGGACGGATTTACAGACATTTACAGAACATTTCATCTGAATACATATTCTCAAGCACACATGTAATATTCTTCAGGATAGATCATATTTTAGGTCACAACAAGTCTTGATAAATTAAAGAAAACAAATCAAATCAGGCATTTTTTTTCTAACCATAATGGTAAGAAACTAGAAATCAATTATATGAAGAAAATTGGAAAATTCACAAATACGTGGAGATTAAACAATATGCTCCTGAGCAACCAATGGGTCCAAGAAGAAATCAAGGGTAATTAAAAAATATCTTGAGACAAATGAAAATGGAAATGCAACATCCCAAAACTTATGAGATGCAGCAAATGCAATGTGAGGAGGGAAATATATAATGGTGAATGCCCACATTAACAAAAGAAAGGTATCAATTAAACAACCCAACTTTACAGTTAAAAGAACAAGAAAAAGAACAAACTAAGCCCAAATTCGGTAGAAGAAAGGAAATGACAAATATCAGAACAGAAATAAATGAAATAGGGAACTGGAAACACAATAGAAAAGATCAATGAAACTAAGAGCTGTTTTTCCAAAGATAAATAAAATTGACAAGCCTTTAGTTAGAGTAGCTAAGAAAAAAGAAGACTGAAATAAAATCCTATATGAAAGAAGAGACATTAAAACTGATTCCACAAAAATCCAAAGGATTGTGAGACTACTATGACCAATTATACTCCAACAAATTACATAATGTAGAAAAAATGATATATTCCTAGAAACATACAACCTACCAAGACTGAATGATGAAGAAATAGATAATCTGAACAGGCCATGATCAAATGGGATTCAGTCCAGGGATACAAAGACAGTTCAATGCCCATAAATCAATTAATGTGATGCACCACATTAACAACATAAATGATAATTTATATGATCTCAATAGATGCAGAAAAGCATTAGACAAAATTCAACATACTTTTATGACAAAAACTCTCAACAAAGTGGGTAAAGTGGGAATGCTTCTCAACATAATAAAGGGCATATGTGACAAGCCCACAGCTAACATCATACTCAACAGTGAAATGCTGAAAACTTTCTACCTAGATCAAGAACAAGACAGAAATGCCCACTTTTGCCACTTTTATTTGACCTAATGCTGGAAATCCTAACCAGAGAAATTAGGCAAGAAAAACAAATATGAGCCATCCAAGTCAGAAAGGAAGAAGTACAACCATCTCTATTTGCAGATGACATGATATTATATATAGAAAGCCCTAAACACTTCACCAAAACTCTGTTAGAATAAATAAATTCAGTTAAGTTGTAGGATCAAAAATCAGCATACAAAAATCAGTTGTGTTTTTATATACCAACAATAAACTTTCAGAAAGAGAAATTAAGAAAACAACCCCATTTATAATAGTATCAAAAAGAATAAAATATTTAGGAATCACTTGATCTAAGGAGGTAAAAGATCTGTACTCTGAAAACAATAAGACATAATTGAGGAAAACACAAATAAATGGAAAGATAATCCATGTTAATGGATTAGAAGAATTAATATTGTTAAAATTTCCCTATTATCCAAAGCAATCTATAGATTCAATGCAATTGCTATCAAAATTCCAATGGCATTTTTCACAAAAATTGAACAATCAATCCTATGATTTGTAAGGAACCATAAAAGACCCAAATGGCCCAAGCAATCTAAGAAAGAACAGAGCTGAAGGCTCTATGCTGGATTTCCAACTGTATTACAAAGCTTCAGTAATCAAAAACAGTATAGTATTGGGATAAAAACAGACACATAGATCAATGCAACATAATCAAGAGCCCAGACATAGACTCACACATATATGGTCAATTAATTTATGACAAAGGAGACAAGAATATACAGTTGGGAAAAGGACAGTCTCTTCAATAAATGGTGTTGGGAAAACTGGACAGCTACCTGCAAGAGAATTAAACTGGACCACTATGTTACACCATACACAAAATTAACTCAAAATAGATTAAATACTTAAATATATGATCGGCAACCATGAAACTCCTGGAAGAAAACCTTGTGGGTAATCTTCTTGACATTGGTCTTGGTGATGATTTTTTGGATTTAATACTATAAGTAAAGGCAACAAAAGCTAAAATAAATGAGTAGGACTATATCAAACTAAAAAGCTTCTGCATGGCAAAGGAAGCCACCCTGTAACTGCTTGTTGGTTTGAGTGGTTTGGTTAGCTAATTTTACCCCTATGTAGTCTTGAAATATTTGAGCCCTATTCAGGTGGGGCTTCAGTCAGAGGGAAAGAAATGGAAAAGTAGAATATGAAAATATGAGTAATAGGCCCTCAAATAGGGAAAGAGAAATCCAATCAATTAGTTATATGAGCATTTCTGGATACCTGCCATATACAGACATTGTATTCACCTGGGAATATAGAGAAGGAGCAAAAAGTGGCAGAGCTGGAGGGATACTATTAGAGGATAAAAGAAGTTCTAATCAGGGACAAAGGTCAGAGGAGCAGGGTATCAGCAGGCATGAGGTATCATCAACCAGTTACCAAGCATGTCCTCACGGACATTCTTGTATCTCTCATTTATACGGGGACAAGAAATTCCAGATCTGGGCTGCACTCCAAGTCTAGGGTATTGCTAAGAGTTTCTGGCATACCCCCCTCCCCTGCCACACCCCAGATACTAAGGAATTCTAAATGAAAAGTAATTAAAAGAATATGTTTATGTGAAAATAATTGCTCTCTTTATAGATTAGTGGAGTTCCATGCTCTTAGCTAGCCTTTTTGCCAGAAGAAAAGTTGTAAAACTGAGCAATCCCTTCAATTTCTTTCTTCAATGGTGAAATTATTGATTGTTCTGCTGCCTACACCTACAATAAAACTCAGTAAAGTGCCTAATGCTCTAGTAGCTTATTTTACTCCTTGAGAAAAGACGTTTAAAAGTTAATACACAAATGGGGTGCTTGGGTGGCTCAGTTGGTTAAGCGTCCAACTTCAGCTCAGGTGATGATCTCATGGTTGGTGGGTTTGGACCCCGAGTCAGGCTCTGTGTTGACAGCTCAGAGCCTGGAGTCTGCTTCAGATTCTGTGTCTCCCTCTCTCTCTGCCCTTCCCCTACTCATGCTCTGTTTCTGTCTCACAAATAAATCAACATTAAAAAAATTTAAAAGAAAGTTAATATACAATCTGCAGGAAACAGAACTACACAAAAACACTACGAATAAGGGTATAATGGCTATTCCACATGCCTGCTTTGTTCAGCCAGGTTTATAGTTTATGAGAACTTGCTGCCTCTATTCCAGTTTACTTTTTGAGCCAAGATTTTATTAAATCAAACAACATAAACAATATTCCTAAACTGTCTTTGTTGTCAGCTATAGGAAACTTTAGTATGTTTTAATTTTAGAGGGAGAACTGTTCTCTAGAATCCTCCCAAGCTACAGAGGACAGAAGTACAGGAATAGGTTAAGTGAACTTGATTTAATTACCAGACAGAATACATTTTGCGTGGAAATTGCTGGGCCACATGTAAATCTGGTACACGCAATGGATTCTTTAGTTTTTTAGTCAAGTGAGGAGACAAGGGCTCACTTGAAGAGATTATAGGGCTTTGTGTTTGTCTTTACTGTATAGCAATTATGTGTCCATCTATATTGTCCAGCCTACCAATGGATTATTCAAATATGAGATAGAAACAATTTGTCTGAAAACAAATTGGAGGCCACAGACACAGACTTAAAGAAAAATGCTTTCTCTACTTCTGTAATAGAAGGACAATTCGACTTGCTGTAAGGCTTAACCTAGCTTTTCATTTTAATGTCAGTTCCAGTTTCCCACTGATTCTATGCATGTCTTTGGATATCATAAGAATGTATCATTTTAGAGGTGGGAGAGACTTCAAGATCAATTTACCTCACACTCCCTGTCCCCATAAGCAGTGGTACTTACTGTTTAAGTCATATACTTTATCAGTTCTTCTGTTCACAGAACTAAAAATAATCATAGTTGTCTTTACACACAAAGTGGTTGGCTATAGATTGGAGAGGCTCTTCTTACTATTTTTCTTTTAGCTCAACACAAGCCACACACTGAAGTTTCATGGGGGAAATAAGTGGAAAATATATACTGGGGAGTGGGCTAGGTGGGTACCGATTCAGGTGGACACCAACATATCTCTATTTTCTTTGCATTCTAGGGGTAGGGGGTAGGAGAGGGGTCTTGCAAAGAAAGAGATGGAGTTGTCACAGCACTGTGCCTCTGTTAGCACATCTCTTCTGCTTCATCTGACTAAATAGTTATGGCTCCATTCCAACACCCCTGTTCCCTGTGCACATATATGACCAAAGCCCATTGTAGCTGCAAGCATCTGTTGGCAAGGCTGGGGTAGTCCCCACTGTGCCACCTTTGGAACTATAGCCTGCTGGCCCAGAGCAGCCTTGGGGCTTCACTCCCTATAGACAGAAACATCTCACAACACATATGCAGCCAAACTGTTCTTCAGCAAGATAGCTACTGTCCCTTCGTGTGGCTATTTTTTGAGCTTTTGCAGAAGAGGTAAAAATCCTGGCTAAAATGTAAAAACAGGCAGGGAGAAGGTGATCATACACTGTGAGAAGGAAATGGTAACACAGTCCACTGTGCTTTTGGTTCTAGTGTGTGAACATTTAAAACTTTTACCTAAAAAGCTCTGGGGATCTATTTTCTCTGCATTGACTCTCTTGGGTTAAATGTTCTAATGCCAAGCTCTACTCCACCCATTTCAGTGTGTAATAAATGATTACCCTGTAATTATCACCTGTTTTTACATCCCATGATTTTTACTCAGGACAAATCATGGAAAATGATACTAAAATAAATTATATACATGTGTCTCCTGAAATTGGAACACAGTTACAGTAATTCTTTCAGAATTTAGTATCTTCTAGCTTTTCAAATAGGGTATCCCAGAACCTCATGTTGGGGTGGTGGTGGTGATGAATTTTACCAACTATAACTCAAAGTTTGCCTGTTGGGAATTCAACGGGCACTGAAATGTGACTAAAGTCATTCTTTACAGGTAATAAAAACCACCTGGTGGCTGCATGCTGTACATACTTCCTCTTTATTTTATAGCATGTCTTTTATTAGCATTAATCTTGGATCATGGTCGGGCAGAAAAGATATAATGGAAAGAAATCTTGCCTTAACAACTTAAGATAGTATGGAAAAAGCTTACATCGAAAAAACCTACAAACCTAAATTTGGAACTCATAATTTTATTATTCTGGCTGTAACCTTGCTGTCAGTAGTAACTTTAAGGACTACTTGTATTTCACCGAAGTCATGCACATGGACTTGATTTGAAAGAACGATACTGTTGTTACTCTTTCTTTTCTTGCCATCCTGTTCTATTCAATTCTATCCTTTACCGTCAAGTTCTAGTCTCAAGTATTGCAGGAGGCCTTCTCTTCTCTTCTAAATTGCAGAACTTCAGTGTAAGTCCTATGTGATCTTTTATGCTGTCTTGTGATGCTGTCCAGCTGTTTCATGGCTGTTAGTTTTGTTTCCCCAGGTGCTTCTAGGCTTCAGAAATATCAGATTAAATGAAATAATTTGACTTCAAATTATTCTTACTTAACTCATGAAGTTATTTTGATTAATAGAGGTTTCAAATCATAATTTTAATATTTCAGCTGAAAACATTTTTTTTTGCTCATTAAGTGGACAAATTCATCTCTAGCATACCTGTTAAGAGAACATAGAATGCATTCCTACTCACTGGGGTCTGGGATCTACTAAACTACTTGAACACCACAAGGCTCCACACATTGTAGACTAAACAATTTTCATTAGAGCACCTTTATATCCACGTGTATTATATCTGCTCCCAGTGGGGAAATGCTTTTCAAACTGCTGATATACAACTTTTAAATCATGACCCATTAGGGATTATCAGTATAATCCTGGTCAAATCATATATATGACTATCAACAGTCTTCATGTCTGAACTGGATTTCATTCAATTATATGAAACTCTAAAAATAACATAAAATAAGCCAAATACAGATACATTGAGTGGCCCCAAATTTATGCCAACTGGAAAAACTTGGCATGGGTTTCTGATTTCAGGGAAGCCTACACTTAAGATTACTTTTTCCTAAAGATGATTCCAGAAAGGGCCTCCTTTGAGCTTTGCTTGTCTTGAGATGAGGATAGTTTTAGGAGTCCCTCCTTTGAAGACCCACTGATGAAGGACAGGAGTGACAAATGAGATGCATATCTTAGGGTGAGATAAAGGGGACATGGCTGTAAATTCCAGAAACAATTAGTGTAATTCCTACAACTGACATAAACTCCAGAAAGTCCTACAACAATTCATAGCAGAAGCTAGATGTGAACTCCATGACTAGTCCTGTGATTCCAGAATGAAATGCAGCTTAGCCCAAAGGTACGTTTGTCTTATGCACCTATTTGGCCAAATAGGCAAGATGCCAAAATGGCACTCTTGCAAGACATTATCAAAAAGTTCTTTTTGTTAGCTTTATTCTACCGACTGTTACTCGTTATAAGTAGCTCTAGTATCAAAAGTGATTATTCCAACTAAATCACTCCCACTTAGCAACTTTCTGGCTCTCCCCATCTCTTGACTAAGTTCTCTGATCTGGCAGAGAAGGCCCTCCACAACATGGCTTCTACCTCACGTTGCTTCCACTGCCTCTGTTCACTTTTCACCTCTCACACTCATGGAAGTAGCTGATTGTTCACTGCATACAACCATACCATTTGGGCCTCTGCTCTAACATATGCTAGTTTCTCTGACGTTTCTTTCCCCTACCACAGTTACCTAGCTAACTCCTTCCTGCTCTTCATTTAAGCCTCAGCCCAGGTGTCACCTCCTCCACAAAGTTTTCCCAATTTCCCCAGACTTTGCAAAGTGTCACCCACTCTGTGCTCCCCTTGCAACTTGTATATATTTTTGCCAGAGCTCTCACCATTTTGTGTAGAATAATCAGTTACTAAAAGACTACCCCACTACCTCAAGTCCTCAAGGACAGGCACCATGTTTATTCAGTTTTGTGGTCACCACACCAAGCACACTGTTGGCACTTAATAAATGTTAGCTGAGTAGAAACACAAACCTGTTACAAACAAATCAGGTTTAAAATGTCACTTAAATAATTATTTTCTACATCTGATCATGAGTCATAGGTGAACTTTGAAGGTGAAGATTTGAAGGTAGCCTAATTCAGAAAAGGAACACAATGAATATTTAGAAATTAGATGCTTTTCAATATGTTTTCAGTATATTAAGTGGCATAAAAAGCAAGAAACTATAAAGAAAAAAACTTCCATGTTCTGTAAGCCCAAATTCACCTATTAAAAAGTCCAAATTAAATAACTTTTTCTTTTTTACTCTTTCCTTAAAATATGTTAAAAATAGTCTCTCTCCCTGTTAATCTCTCTAAGGAAACACAACCAAGATCATCAAATGAGTTTTTACTGAAATACATGCTTATTTTGGCTAACTTAAATCCTTTAAAAAAATTAGCAGTTGTAAAATTTTCCATATTACAACTCAAAATAGAGGACTTTAAAGAAAAAAAATACCTGTGGAAATTATTATATTTATAGTATAGGACTACAGTTTATACACAGCAAACCATCTAGAATTAACTAGATGCTTCCTTTTTTTCCTGAAAAGATTATCAGTTTCCTTGTTGTCAGAACTTTACTAGGCTCTTTTGAATGTCATAATCAATACCTGATTCAATTCAATCAACTGATGACAATGGAAGATAGAAATAAAACTTATGAAAAAATTTTCTAATGCTGGAGTTCCAGTCTTTGCCTCTGCTGGTCTTTATCAAGCTATGAAATATTCAGGAAACTTTATCAAGCTATGAAGCGTTCAGTCTGGAAAAATTCCTGATTGTGTCTCTCTGAAAATTGATCTGTGTTGGTTGGTGCACTAGAACGTAAAGTGTGAAGATGTTTTTGTTTTAACTGAAAGCATAGTTTTCAAATAGTGTCTTGGAATTTGAGGAAAGAAATTGATTTTCCACAAAGAGTGATATTTAGTCCCCAAATGAATTTAGTACATATTTTTTTAAAGAAATGCTTGGCTGTATCCTTTTGAGAATTTCCTTGAACAATAAATTTGATGATTTAGCCATGTAAAACAAAACAAAACCTTCCCTATTACATTTCTAGAAGTGCGTAAAGCCCTTATTTTTCTTCCAATACAGTGAGCCGATAAAATGTTGGATATTTTAGATTTAAAAAGAAATGACAAAACCATACAGTAATGTAAACAACCAGGTACCAATAGGTAATAAGGGATGCCAAGAAAAATTGTTTATTATAGAGCATCGGTAATAATATATGTGTCTATTTTCAAAAATGGATTCTCATTTGTTTATTATAAAAAGACCCAAAATGAAAAGACCACTATGCCTGGGAATGGTCTGTAGTTATTTTAAGCGTTAACTATCACAAACTTTCATCTACTTTTGTTACATAACTTTTATATCCTTGCCCTCTTCTTTCCAGCATGCCAGCCAAATTCTTCTGTTTCACATTTAGTTTACATCCTACACACTCCAGTTGTGTCTCATCCACAGAATTTTCCTTCTCTTGATTTTGGTATTTAATATCAACATTTGATATTAATGATCCTCTATTTTTCAATGTTCTCACCTATAGTGTTAACTTACAAGACCATCTTGTCAGCTCTTGTATCCCCACCAATAATTTGTGTATTTGCAAAACATGACTCTAGAGGTATCTACTCCTATGCACAGAAAGCCAAAGAATGAAATGCAAACTACACTGTCCCTTAAGACAGAGACGGATGATGTCATTTCATTCCTTTGGTGATGATTTATGCACTGTCAGAATTCACCTGTAAGAGCACAGGTGGCTTACCTTGTATCTGGTTTTAGATTTTCTACAGTGGAGAAGGTTTGATTTGTAATTTGAATGGACTTGTTCTTCCCGCTGAATGACCCATTTTCTCTGGATATAACTTCATATTCTGAAAAGTGAAAAAGCCAACAAATACTTGTCTTTATGTCCCGGCTGATTTAATTGCTCTTAAGGCTAACAGCATCATAAAGTCACTCTTATAAAGGTGAGCAATTTAGATTGTAGTTACTGAGATGTACTGATCTTATACATTAGCAATTTGCAGATGGGGATGGCCAATGGATGACAAAGGTCCCAAAGCATTTTGGGAGTCACTCATTGATCACATCTACTTTCCCTTTACTGGAACATGAAAGGCTTGGTAACTGTGAAGACTGATGATGAACCTGTGGTATCTTTGGATACTGGTAACTAATGATTTTGCTAGGCAAATCAAATAGTCTGTCATTGTTGAAAAACCCAGTGTGGGGAAAGTGCTGTATGAGAAGTGGTACTTAAGTAGAAGGCACGTTTCTTCTCTGTGGGGCTTTATTATATTGCTAGGGAAAAGACCACTGCATACATGGTTCTGCTGCAAAAATATATCTATATATCTATATCTATCTATACCTATATCTATATCTATATCATCTATATCTGTATATCTTTGGGTTTAATACCATCCAGCAAATAGCAGTTAACCAAATAATGAGTGACAGTTCATTATTGGGAACTACAGAATTATGAAATTTTTCTACCTACTGCTTACATATGCCTCCTTGAAAATAACCCTTGGTTTTTAAAAAAATCATTAAATTATGAATGGAGATCTGCATAAATTTCACCTAAAGACACGTTTCTATGAACTTGCAGGGCTAATCAAGAGAAGGGCTTTCAGATCAAGAACATAATTTATAAATTTGTTAATTGGCTTTTCCACCTCTTAATTGGAGTTTAATGTATGTGACAAGGTCACACAGAAGATTCAAAACTTGAAAAATAGAAAACAGAAACAAACCCTACTCAAAATCAGCTCCATAAGTATGAAGAAATATACAAGTGGTAGCCATCAGGGAAAGTGGGAAAAAGCCACAAAGGGTGGCAATTTAGTGGGGATTTCTGCTATTAGCACTAAGACCAAAGGTGGTCGAAAAATTCAAAATTAAATCAGAAGGCAATGACCATTGTATCTGGATATGTTAGCACAACTACCAAAGGACTAATGGCTAGTATTTAGTGTTCTTTTCTCAGAACTTTCTGTTTCTTAACCTATTTCTGTTGGCATTCTATTCTCAAAGAGGATAGAAAGGGAGGGAAGGGAAGGACCTTGAATTCAAATATATCCATTTTATATCTGTTTCTCAGCTGTGAATCAGTATTTACTAGATAGACAAAGATGGGAGTAATTAAAATGGATTTTTAAAACTGGAAACTGCTTGTTGGATACATGGTTAGATATCTACTGATGAGGAACCCAAAACACTCATGACTTTTCTATTAAAGTTAAGGTATGGGGAAGGCTAGTCCAAAGGATAGAGGAGTGCTGTTTTGGAAGGGCACATGCGCCCCAATGTTTATAGCAGCACTATCAACAATAGCCAAATTATGGAAAGAGCCCAAATGTCCATCATCTGATGAATGGATAAAGATGCATATACAGACACACACACACACACACACACACACACACACACACACACACACACGTATACATACACAATGGAATATTACTCGGTGATGAGAAAGAATGAAATCTTGCCATTTTCAACAATGTGGATGGAACTAGAGTGTATCACGCTAAATGAAATAAGTCAGAGAAAGACAAATAACATATGACTTCACTCATATGTAAAATTTAAGATACAAAACAGACGAACATAAGGGAAGAGAAGCAAAAATAATATAAAAACAGAGAGGGGACAACCCATAAAAGACTCTTAAATACAGAGAACAAACCAATGATTGCTGGATGGGTGTTGGGAGGGGGGAATGGGATGGGCTAAATGGGCAAGGGGCATTAAGGAGGACACTTGCTGGGATGAGCACTGGGTGTTATATAAATTCTACTTCTGAAAACATTATTATACTGTATGTTAACTAACTTGGATTTAAATTTTTAAAATCTATAAAATTAAAAAAAATAAAAATAAAAGATAAAAAGTTGAAAAAAACCCCGAAAGGACACTACATGACTCATTGAAAAGTGACAGACCAAGCCATTTGCCCTGATCTCAGTTTGTAAAATGTCAGTAATAGCTCTTCATAGTGTTGCTTGTGGGGATTAAACTAGGAATATATGGAAAGTGCTCAACAGTATTTTGCATATGTTTTGTTCAACAGGTGGTACCTATTATTATTACTTATTATCCCTGAGTTGTGTTTAAATTTGAAAGATTTCAGTTGGAAAGATTCAAGTGTCGCTTTGTCACCCAAAGAAAAATTTGTATGACACTCCCGTTGAATTTGTATGAAAGCAACCACTTTCAAGAAACATCTTTGGTGTGGGACATTAATCAGTGACTGTGTAATATTCTTTTTAATATTGCCCCAGACTCAGTACTAGAAACTCTTACTGAATATCTTCTCTAATTTTCTTTTGACTGAGTTTTAAATGTTCATTTAATACTATTTTCATCCTGAAAGATTCAAGTTTTCAAAATGGACACAGAAGTTACCTTTGTAATTAAAAAACATATTTAGAATTTCAGAATTCTAACTTCTGAATGTGTATTCTTGGGCCTTGTAAATATATCTTTCATTTGTAATGCTTTAAAGAAATAGTAGCTTTTTCAGAAATTCACTATACCATAAAAATGGAACATTAATGCTTGGAATGAACATTTATAGACACATTCTGATTATATTTCAGAAAGTAAAGGCAGCCACTTAGTATGTGTCCATATTTCTCACTTTAAAATATGGGGTTTTATTTATAAATTCCTTAACAGTAAAGATATAAGGAACCTATAAAGAAGTAACACTGAATAAATGGTCTTTTTCCCACTCAGAGATTATTATTGCCCTATTATGAGATGATTTACTTAATAGAAAAACACTATTTATTATAAAGGTTGGGAAATCACATTCTGGTCATGAAAATAATAATGGTGACACTATTTCTACCAGTCCTACTATTGCTACTACTGACAAACATTAATTTAACAGCTTCTAACTTACACTGTACATTCAAATTCTGTTTAATTTTTGTCCTCATGATAAGCTGATTACAATGGAAGTTGTTGTTGTTGTTGTTGTTGTTGTTGTTGTTACAAATAAGAAAACTAAAGCAAGGAGGTAAAGTGCATACCCAAATTGCATATAGAGAATCAGCTAGTCTGGGATTTAAATCTACGTTGGCATGCTCTTGGCATATCACAAAGCACCACCCCACAACTAATTTAAATTGTCCAAGGACTCAGGCTATGGCCCATTTCTCAGGTGTATCTATTTCTACTTTAGTGTAGAAAAGACATGTAGAAGCAACTGAATTTGGGTGTATTTATTATAGGTAATATGTGCCTGTTGATTAAAAGATGATAGACAGAAGCCAGCTAAGGAAATAAAGAATATGTTTCACTCCTTTTTTGTTATCTTTCTCAATCCTTTCTTGTAAAGCCATTTCCAGTGATTTGAGAATTAATCGTATTATCTGAGCTGCTGGTTTATAAAAGATCACATTTGAAACAAAATGATATTTGAGAAAACACTAAAAATAAACAAAAGTGAAAAAAATAGAAGAGACTATTAGGCTATATGGTCTGACATTTAAATACAGACTGAGTAATGATTAAATATGGACTTATTTCTATTTAGAAAATCTTATAGCTAAAGAGATATGGACCTTATCTATAAAAGCTGTTATTCTAAGTCTAATATCTTATGAAAGATCTCAAGCAGTCCATTAACATTTAGTAACAATGTTACAAAAGGAATTGGTTAAATGGGTAAAGTATACCCTATTCATTATTTTTTGTAGATTACAAGTTTATACAATTTAAAAAGGTTTCATGATGAACTGGAAAGGAAAATCATTTTGCTTTTAAAAAGTTAAATCAGAAATTGACACACCAAAGTGAATATATATTAGATGTATTAGATTAGATTTTAGATATATTAACCAATTCCAACTTGATGTCCCACATCTTCAAGGCAAAGGAAATTTTATAGATCATTTGGTGTTATGATAACTAAGCCTCAGACTGTCAGGAGAACTCCTTATTAGCACAGTATATGAATTGGGAGTTCTGGACTTTTTCATCTATGTAGATAATCCATGCTTAGAGATTTATTGTTTTTTAGATACTGGGATGGTAGCACCTACTGGCATAGTCCCAAGTAAAGAAGCAGGACTAGACAAGTCCCCAGCAAACATGAGCAGTGGCTGGTTCTTTCCCAAAACAAAGGCAAGGTCTGGATGAGAAATGAAATTCACAAAATATGGTTTAAAAAAAATCCAGTTAAACAAAGATAGGCTGCTTATAGTGAAAGTCCCCCAGACCAAACAGTTTTGTCTGAGGAGAAATAGCTGCTGTTTACTCCTTTATTCACAGAAAACACTTTTGGCTGAATTTCCCACTTCCTCCTTTCCCCTGTATACTTCCCTCTACCCATCCTGATAGCTTCTTAGTGGGCTCCTCTAAATTCTGTCTACCTGTCCCATGCACAGCAGGGCATGGGCAATGGGGGGCTTGTGTACTCCTGCAATTTGCTATATTCCTCTAGCTGACTCTGCCCCTTACCTTTTCTCCTTCCTCTTTAGTTTGACTAAACTGTTCATATGAAGAATTAATTCGCATATAATAAATTCAAAGACTGACTTAGGATTTCTTACTTTTCACAGTCATTTTTAGGAGGATTGGGCTAGTGATAGAATTAAATTTTTCTGAGATGAGGAGAAAATCAACCATGATTAGAAACCTAAAAAACCCCAAAAAAACAAAAAACAAAACAAACAAAAAAAATACTAAAATAATTGAATTGCTTGACAGTTCTAGGTCAACCTAGAAATTGGGTTGGTGAAATGAAAACTGTTTTAATTATCATCAGCCCTGCCAACTTCTCCTATGTTATCTGTAATTTTCTTGATAATGAAAAGACCACATCTATTTTTACACTGTGAGGAAGAGTTCTGAGACAAGATGGAAGGAACGTAACCTAAAGAGATATGTTAAATTAACAGGAAACCCACCACTGGGACACAGATGATCTTTGCCCATCATATGACACTTTTTGACAATAGTTCTACTAGGACTTGCTACCCCTGAGATATGCCTCATAGTTTGACGAGGTACCACACTCACATTATTGAAGCTTCCCACCATAGTACAAGTGCTCACATCATGATCTTACCAGTGACAGTATCATTTAGTGGCTTTTCCCAGTCAAGGATGACAAATGAGGGACACCCTTCCACAGTGACCACAGTGAGGTTGGTGGGTGGGTTCTGCGGTGGGCTTGTGGCATTCCCCTCGGTGGCATCCTCTTTGGGGAACCGTTTGACAGAATCAGTGATGGAACAGGGCCTGTTGTCCGGTTTTTGGATGTAACGCACATGAGGACCTAAGAGAGAGAGGACTTGGACAGTGAGCCTTATTTGAGCTTGTACATACAGAAGGTGGAGGTAAACTCAAATTTATTTTTCTGTTTGAGGATATCTGGTCTCATATTATAAGCAGATAGATGAAAGCAGTGATGTGGACTGTTCAAACTTGTGAAAATCTAGAATTCCTGTCTCTGGGATACATGACATGGATGTTGTAGCTGATTTACTTTTTAAAATGGGTTTAACTTATGCTAATATCGAGAAGTAATTTGGTTCTCCTGAGCATGTTTTAAACAGCATAATTTGTGGGGTATTGGAAGAAGTATTCAAGAGGGTATTGCCTTGAGAATGGGGAATAATTAGCCCCACACTAAACAGTTCTGGTCCCACCTAATAAATCTTAAAAGCCAGACTCAAAAAGGTCAAATGGTTTCAAGTAATTTAACCCAGGACAAAATTAAAGAATATTTTAGGAATAAAAAAAAAATAGGAAATAACAGGAAAATGTTGCCCATAATGAGAAAAATAAATAATTTGAAATCAATCTAGAACTTGCCTAGATGTTAGAGTCATCACACAGGGAAAATAAAACTGTTATTATAACTATAATCCACATGTCAAGAAGTTAATACATGAAAGATATTTTTAAAAATACCCAAAGTGAATTTCTAGAGATGAAAATTAAAATGTGTAAGATGCAAAAAACACTGGATGATACTAGCACTGATATGATAGTGCAAAAAAAAATTAGTGAACTTGAAGACATAGCAGTAAAAACTACCCAAAATAAAAGTGGAAAGAAAAAATAATAAAAATAATGAACAGAGCATCAGTGAGCTATGGGGAAGCTTCAGGCAGTATAACACAGATGTAATTTTAATATCTGCCCAGAGAACAGGGACAGCAAAGGTATTTGAAGAAATAATGGCAAAAGACTTTCCAAGTTTGATAAAACCTCTAAACCCACAGATCCAAAAGGCTTGAATAAACCTAAGCACAACAAATATGAAGAAACTACACCAATCAAAATCAAGTTTCTCAAAGCCAGTGATAGAAAGAAAACCTTTAAAGGAGGCAGAAAAGACACATGATATATAGTACAACCAAGATAAGGATTATGGCAGATGTCTCATTGGAAAGAATGCAAGGGAGAAGGCAGTGGAGCAACATCTTTAAATACTGGAAAAAAAACTTGTCATCTAGAATTATTTAACTAGTGAATATCTTTTTTTTTTTTTTTAATTTTTTTTTTCAACGTTTATTTATTTTTTGGGACAGAGAGAGACAGAGCATGAATGGGGGAGGGGCAGAGAGAGAGGGAGACACAGAATCGGAAACAGGCTCCAGGCTCTGAGCCATCAGCCCAGAGCCTGACGCGGGGCTCGAACTCACGGACCGTGAGATCGTGACCTGGCTGAAGTCGGACGCTTAACCAACTGCGCCACCCAGGCGCCCCTCTTTTTTTTTTTTTTTTAAAGTAAAACACCTTTTACGTATATAAAAGCTAAGAGAATTCATAACCACCAGACCCACCCTACAAGGAAGATTAAAGGACATTCAGGCAGAAGAAAAATGATGTATCCACACAAAGAAATAAAGAGCACTGGAAATAGTAACTATATAGGTAAATGTGCACAATATTTTTGTCATTTAATTCTTTCTAAAAGGCAATTTACTATTTAAACATAAATAATATCAATTTAGCATGATGTATTAATACGTAAAAGTAAAATGCCTAACAGTGATAGGCCAAGAGGAAAGATAAGTTGCTATACTAATGTAAGGTTCTTGCACTATTTGTGAAGTTGTAGAATATCACTAGAAGATAGACTGTGGTAAATTAAAGATACATACTATAAACCCTAAAGCAATAACAAAATAAAGAGTTACAACTAGTAAGACAACTAAAGAGAGAAAATAGAATCATAAAAATCATAAAACTCAATCTCTAGAAATAAACCTATGCTGGGGTGCCTGGGTGGCTGAGTCGGTTGAGCGTCCAACTTCAGCTCAGGTCACGATCTTGCGGTCCGTGAATTCGAGCCCCGCGTCAGGCTCTGGGCTGATGGCCCGGAGCCTGGAGCCTGCTTCCGATTCTGTGTCTCCCTCTCTCTCTGCCCCTCCCCCATTCATGCTCTGTCTCAAAAATAAATAAATGTTAAAAAAAAAACTAAAAAAAAAAAGAAATAAACCTATGCTTATATTTCAATTAATCTATCACAAAAGAGGTTAAGAATATACAATGGGAAAGACAGTCCCTTTGATAAATAGTAGACAGCTACATGCCAAAGAATGAAATTGGACCACTCACACTACACACAAAAATAAACTCAAAATGGATTAAAGACCTAAATTTGAGACCTGAAGCCATAAAACTCCTAGAAGAAAACATAGGCAGTAATTTCTTTGACATCAGTTTTAGCAACATTTTTCTAGATATGTCTCCTCAGGCAAGTTAAACAGAAACAAAAATGATCAGGACTACACTGAAGTAAAAAATTATTGCACAGTAAAGGAAATTATCAACAAAACAAAAAGGCAACATAATGAATGGGAGAAGATATTTGCAAATGACATATCCAATAAGGGTTTAATATCCAAAACATATAAAGAATTTATAGAACACCAAAACACATAAATAATCCAATTAAAAATGGACAAAGGACCTGAATAGACATTTTTCCAAAGGAAGACATGTAACTGGCCAATAGACACATGAAAAGATGCTCAACAACAGTAATTATGAGGGAAATGCAAATCTACACAACAGTGAGATATTACCTTATCTTATATTACCTGTCAGAATGGCTAGAGACAAAAAAAAAAAAAAGAAATAATAAGTGTCGACAAGAATGTGGAGAAAACTCTGGTGTCCTACTGGTGGGAATGTAAATTTGTGCAGCCACCGTGCAAAATAGTAGAGTTTCCTCAAAAAATTAAAAATAGAAATACTGTATAATCCAGTGTTTCCACTAATAGGTATTTACCCAAAGAAAATGAAAGCACTAATTTGAAAAGATATATGCACCCCTATGTTTATTGCAGCACTATTTACAATAGCTAAGATATAGAAACAACCCAAGTGTCCAGCGATAGATGAATGTATAAATAATGGTTTATGCATACACACACACACACACACACACACACACGAAAATTCGTCAGCCATAAAAAAGAATGAGATCTTGCCATTTGCGACAACATAGCATTATACCCTCTAGGTCTATGTAAGTGAAATAAGTCAGACTGAGAAAGACAAATACTGTGTGATTTCACTTATATGTGGAATGTAAAACACACATACACAAATGAACAAACAAAAAGCAGAAACAGATCCATAAATATAGGAAAACAAACTTATGGTTGTTAGATGGGAGGGCAAATAGGCAAAATGAGTGAAGGGAGTGAGGGATAGAGGCCTCTAGTTAAGGAATGAATAAGTTATGAGGATAAAAGGTCCAGCATAGGGAATAGAATCAATGGTATTATAATAGAGTTCTATGGTGACAGATGGTAGCTACACTTGTGGTAAACAGAGTATAAGGTATAGAAAAGTTGAATCACTATGCTGTACACATGAAACTAATGTAATATTGTATGCCTCATATATTTCAACAACAACAACAACAACAACAACAACAACAAAATACTCAATAAGAGGTGGTTGAAAAAGAGGAAAAGAGGGAACAAAGGGTAGATGGGACAAAAAGAAAAATAGCAAAAGGAGATAGATTTAAATCTAACCTTATCATTGGTCATGTTAAATATAAGGTTATAAACACCCAAATAAAGAAATCAAGATTAAATGAGGTCACAGGGTGGGATCCTAATCCACTGTGACTGATGTCCTTTTAAGAGGAAGACGGGCGCCTGGGTGGCTCAGTCAGTTGAGCATCGACTTCGGCTCAGGTCATAGTCTCATGATTTGTGAGTTTGAGCCCCACGTTGGGCTCTGTGCGGACAGCTCAGAGCCTGGAGCCTGCTTCGGATTCTGTGTCCCCCTCTCTCTCTACCCCACCCCTGCTTGTGCTCTCTCTCTTTCAAAAATGAATAAACATAAAAAAAATTTTAAAAATTAAGAGGAAGAGACAGCAGGGGCGAATATGGTAGAACATCATGGAAGCATTTTTTGTGTCTCTCAACTCTGAAATGCAGCCAGATCAACACTAAACCATCTTGCATACCTAGAAAACTTATTTGAGGATTAACATAACAATCTGAACAACCTGAACCACAGAACTCAGCAGGTACATGGTATGGAAAGGTGAACTGGGGGAGTGTGCATGGAGGGCAGGGAGCTGTTTTTGCTTGTTGGAAGAGGACAGAGATGGGGGGAGAATAAGGGAAAAGCACCCCTCACCCTGAAAGCACATGGAGAAAAAAGGAAGAGTGGAAACAGCTGCAAGGGGCTGAACAAAAAAGGGAGAAAGGAAAAGGTTTAAATTCCATTAAGACTCTATAAACAGGGGGAGCACAGAGTCTGAAACTCCACAGCTTGATACCTAGCAGTGCTCTGGTGAGAAGGGTGAATCCCCAGGAGCAGAGAGCAAGGTCTGAGGGGTCTTTGGGCCACATGGGGAGACATGGTTCTCTTGATGGGAGGACATTTGGTAGAGGCTGTGTGGCCTCACCACAGGAAAACATCCCAGCAGACCCCAGAAAATAACCACATTTGCTGGTATTGGAACAAGGATGTTAAGGGTGAAGCCTGGTGCCAGATATGTGTTGTGATTTACTATAATCCCTGAAATGCTGCTGCTACATGATCACACAAACTTTATCTGGGGTGGGTTGGCACCTAGTCGGTCTCTGGACATCAGCAGCAGCACGGTCTCATGAAGGTTCTGGTGGTGGGACGGCACCCGGCCATTGCTTAGCAAGACCATCCCCCAGAGGGTCAGAACAGGTCAAAGCCACAGTCCCTCAGAAGTGAGGGGTTGGGAAACACAGCACCATCTGAGATAAAACTCAGGAGGGAGGTCCTACCTGGCAGCCTGATGGCTTGGTCACAGACAGTCTACAAGCGGGAAGTAGACAGAAGCTAGAGACAAAGGCGGGGTGCTTGATTGCCCATAGGTGAGAGCACAGAGTTCTGATACTATAAACTGGGTAGCTGGGTGATGCCATTTTGACCCCTCCTACACATGTGCATACATGCCTACATGCACTAGAACAATCCACCCCAGTAAGCTAAGCAGTGCCATCTAGTGGAGAATGAAGCCAATACACTAAGCCCTGCCCAACTGGGTCAACCACATTCTTAAGGAACACCACAAGTCTCTCTGCCTGCTTAGTTTATGGACTATAAAGTGCTTCATAGTTTGGCTTCTAGGAGAAACTAGATGTAATTTCAATTGTATTTCATTCTGTTCACTGGTCCCTCTGTTCAACTTTTTTTCTTTTCTTGTTCTTGAATACAAAAAGAGAAAAAAATTATTTTTTATATTCAATTTTTATTAAAAAGATTATTCTTTATTTTTTCTACAACATTTTTTACTTTTTTGTAACTTTTAAAAATTCTATTTTACCCTCATTTCATTTTATTCTACTGTATTCATTTTTTCAGTTTTTCAAACATTTTCCTTTTCCCTTTTCCTTTTTTTCTTATCTTTCCCTTTTTTCTCTAATCTGTCAAGTTTCTTTCAACAACAAGACCAAAACACACCTAGGATCTAGCACCCTTTATTTGATTTATTTGTGTTGTTTTTAATTGTTTGATTCTATTATTTTTTTAAATTATTAATTCATTTTCTTCCTTCAAAATGACACCCCAAAAGAAAGAACAGGAATAAACAACAGCCAGGGACTTAGTCAACATAGATACAAGCAAGATGTCTGAACCAGAATTTAGAATCATGATAATAATAATACTAGCTGGGGTCGAAAATAGATTAGAATCCTTTTCTGTGGAGATGAAAGTAGTAAAAGCTAGTCAGGATGAAATAAAAAATTCTATAACTGAGCAGCAATCTCAAATGGATGCCACAGAGGCAAGTAAGGATGAAGCAGAGCAGCAAATCAGGGATATAGAGGACAAACTTATGGAGAATAATGAAGCAGAAAAAAAGAGGGAGACTAAGACAAAAGAGCATGATTTAATTATTAGAGAAATCAGTGACTCATTAAAAAGGAATAATATCAGAATCATAGGAGTCCCAGAAGATGAAAAGAGGGGAAAAGGGGTACAAAATTTATGTGAGCAAATCATAGTGGAAAACCTCCCTAACCTAGGGAAAGACAAAGACATAAAAATCTGAGAAACACAGAGAACTCCCATTAGATTCAACAAAAACCGACCATCAACAAGGCATATCATAGTCAAATTCACAAAATACTCAGGCAAGGAAAGAATCATGAGGTTAGCAAAGGAAAAAAAGACCTTAACCTAAAAGGGAAAACAGATTAGGTTCTCAGCAGACCTACTCACAGAAACTTGGCAAGCCAGAAAGCAGTGGCAGAATATATCCAATGTGTTGAATTGGAAAAATATGCAGCCAAGAATTCTTTATCCAGCAAGGCTGTCATTCAAAATAGAAGGAGAGAGAAAAAGTTTCCAGACAGACAAAAATTAAAGGAGATTGTGACCACTAAACCAGCACTGCAAGAAATTTTAAGGGGGACTTTCTGAGGGGAGAAAAGATGAATATATATACATATATATATATATATATATGTATATATGTATATATATACACACACACACACATACATGTATATGTATATGTATATGTATATGTATATGTATATGTATATGTATATGTATATGTATATGTAAATAAATAAATACCAAAAGCAACAAAGACTAGAAAGGACCAGAGGACGCCACCAGAAACCCCAGCTCTACAAGCATCATAATGGCAATAAATTCATATCTTTCAGTACTCACTCTAAACATCAATGGACTCAATGCTCTAATCAAAAAACATAGGGTAACAGAATGGATAAGAAAACAAGATCCATTTATATGGTGTTTATAAGAGACCCATTTTAGATCTAAAGACACCTTCAGATTTAAAGTAAGGGGATGAAGAACCATCTATCATGCTAATGGCCTCAAAAGAAAGCCAGAATAGTCATACTTGTGTTAGACAATCTAGACTTTAAAATAAAGACTGTAACAAGAGATGAAGAAGGGCATTATATGGCAGTTAAGGGGTCTATCCACCAAGAAGACCTAACAATTGTAAACATTTATGCACCTAATGTGGAAACACCCAAATACATAAATCAATCACAAACATAAAGAAACTCAGAGATAATAATACCATAATAGTAGGGGACTTCAACACCCCACTTACAACAATGGACAGATCATTTAAACAAGAAAATCAACAAAGAAACAATGTCTTTGAATGACACTCTGGACCAGATGGACTTAACAAATATATTCAGAACACTTAATCCTAAAGCAGAATACACATTCTTCTTGAGTGCATGTGGAGGATTCTCCAGAATAGATCACATCCTGGGACACAAATCAGCCCTCAACAAGTACAGAAAGATCAAGTTCATACTGAGCATATTTTCAGACCACAATGCTATGAAACTCAAAATCAACCACAAGAAAAAATTTGGAAAGATAACAAATAACTAAAGAATATCCTACCAAAGAATGAATTTGCTAACCAAGAAGTAAAAAGGAGATTAAAAAGTACATGGAAGCCAATGAAAATGATAACACCACAGCACAAAACCTCTGGGACACAGCAAAGTGGTCATAAGAGTAAAGTATATAGCAATCCAGACCTTCCTAAAGAAGGAATAAAGGTCTCAGATACAACCTAACTTTACACCTTAAAGAGCTGGAAAAATAGCAAATAGAACCCCAAACCGGCAGAATAAAGGAAAGAGTAATGATTAGAGTAGAAACCAATGCTATTGAAACCAAACAACAACAACAACAACAGAACACATCAATGAAACCAGGAGCTGGTTCTTTGAAAGGATTAACAAAATTATTAAATCCTTAGCCAGTTTGATCAAAAAGAAAAAGGGAAAAGGAAAGGGCCCAAATAAATAAAATGAAGGATGAAATAGGAGAGAGTACAACCAACACTGCAGAAATACAAACAATAATAAAAGAATATTATGAGCAATTATATACCAATAAAATGGGCAATGTGGAAGAAATGGAAAAATTCCTAGAAACATATAAACAACCAAAACTGAAACAGGAAGAAATAGAAATTTGAACAGACCCATAACCAGCAAAGAAATTCAATTAGTAATCAAAAATCTCCCAAAAAAACTAGAGTCCAGCGCTGGATGGCTTTACAGGGTAATTCTACCAAACACGTGAAGAAGACTTAACACCTATTCTTCTGAAACTGTTCAAAAAAAAGAAAAAGAAAAAGAAAAAGAAAAAGAAAAAGAAAAAAAGAAAAAAAAGAAAAAAGAAATGGAAGGAAAACTTCCAAACTCTTTCTATGAAGCCAGCATTACCTTGATTCCAAAACCAGACAAAGACTCCACTAAAAAGGAGAACTACAGACCAATTTCCCTGATGAACATGGATGCATAAGTCCTCAACAAGATACTAGTCAAGTGAATCCAACAATCATTAAAAGAATTATTCACCATGACCAAGTAGGATTTTTATCTGAGATGCCAGGCTGGTTCAATATCCACAAAACAATGTGATACATCGCATCAATAAAAGAACAAGAACCACATGATCCTCTCAATAGATGCAGAGAAAGCATTTGACAAAATACAGCGTCCTTTCTTGATAAAAGCCCTCAAGAAAGTAGGGATAGAAGGATCATACCACAAGATCATTAAATCCATATATAAAAGACCCACTGCTAATATCATCCTCAATGGGGAAAAACTGAGAGCTTTCCGCCTAAGGTCAGGAGCATGACAGAGATGTCCAGTCTCGCCACGGTTATTCAACATGGTACTGGAAGTCTTAGCTTCAGCAATCAGACAACACAAGGTAATAAAAAGAATCCACATCAGCCAGGAGGAAGTCAAAACTCCAACTCTTCACAGATGGCATGATACTCTATATGGAAAACCCACAAGATCTCACCAAAAACCTACTAGAACTGATCCATGAATTTAGGAAAGTCGCAGGATATAAATCAGTGCACAGAAATCACTTGCATTCCTATACACCAATAATGAAGCAACCGAAAGAGAAATTAAGGAATCAATCCCATTTACAATTGCACCAAAAAACATAAAATACCTAGGAATAAACCTAACCAAATAGGTGAAAAATCTATACACTGAAAACTAAGGAAAACTTATGAAAGAAATTGAAGAAGACACACACACACAAATGGAAAAATATTCCATGCTCCTGGATTGGAAGAACAAACATTGTTAAAATGTTGATATTACCCAAAGGAATCTACATATTCAAGGAAATCCCTATCAAAATAACACTACCATTCTTCACAGAGCTAGAACAAAATCCTAAAATTTGGAACTAGAAAAGACCCCAAATAGCCAAAGCAATCTTCAAAAAGAAAACTGAAGCTGGAGGCATCACAATCCTGAACTTCAAGATGTATTACAAAGCTGTAATCATCAAGACAGTACGGTACTGGCACAAAAACAGACGCTCAGATCAATGGAACAGAATAGAGAACCCAGAAAAGGACCCACAAATGTATGGCCAACTAATGTTTGACAAAGTACACAAGAATATCCAATGGAATAAGACAGTCTCTTCAGCAAATGGTGCTGGGAAAACTGGACAGCGACATGCAGAAAAATGAACCTGGACCACTTTCTTACACCATACACAAAAAGAAACTCAAAATGGATGAGAGACCTGAATGTAAGACAGGAAGTCATCAAAATCCTTGAGGAGAAAGCAGGCGGCAAAACCTCTTTGACCTCGAAAGCAGCAACTTCTTAGTCAACACTTCTCTGGAGGCAAGGGAATCAAAAGCAAAAATGAACTATTGGGACTTCATCAAAATAAAAAGCTTCTGAACAATCAGCAAATCTAAAAGGCAACTGACAGAATGGGAGAAGATATTTGCAAATGACATACCAGAAAAAGAGTATCCAAAATCTAGAAAGAACTTATCAAACTCCACACCCAAAAAACAAATAATCCAGGGAAGAAATGGGCAAGAGACATGAATAGACACTTCTCTAAAGAAGAAATCCAGATGGCTAATAGACTCATGAAAAAATGTTCAAGACCACTCATCATCAGGGAAACACAAATCAAAACCAAATGAGATACCACCTCACACCTGTCAGAATGGCTAAAATTAACAACTCAGGATATGACAGATGTTGGTGAGGATGCAGAGAGGTACAGCCACTCTGGAAAACAGTATGGAGGTTCCTCAAAAAATTAAAAATAGAACTACCTTTCGATCCAACAATTGCACTACTAGGTATTTATCCAAGGGATACAGGTGTGCTGTTTCAAAGGGTCACATGCACCCCAATGTTTATAGCAGTGTGATTGACAAAAGACAAAGTATGGAAAGATCCCAAATGTCCATCAATGGATGGATGGATAAACAAGATGTAGTATATATACACAATGGAGTGTTACTCAGCAATCAAAAAAGAATGAAATCTTGCCATTTGCAACTATGTGGATGGAACTGGACGGTATTATGCTAAGTGAGATTATTCAGAGAATGACAAATATCATATGAATTCATTCATATGAGGAATTTAAGATACAACATAGATGAACATAAGGGAAGGGAAGCAAAAATAATATAAAAACATGGACAGGGACAAAACGTAAGAGACTCTTAAATATAGAGAACAAAGAGGGTTGTTCGTGGGCTTGTGGGATGGGGGATGGGTTAAATGGGTAAGGGGCATTAAGGAATCTACTCCTGAAATCATTGTTGCACTATATGCTAACTAATTTGGATGTAAATTAAAAAATAAATTAATTAGGTAATTCAAAAAAAAAAAAAAAAGAGGAAAAGACATGAAGGATGTGTGCATTCAGAGGATAGTACATATGAGGACATAGTGAGAAGGTGGCCATCTGCAATCCAAGTCTTCAAAACAACCCAAATCTGATGATACCTTGATTTCAGATTTCTGGCTTCCAGAACTTAAGTTTCTGGAAAATAAGAAAATAAGTTTCTGTTGTTTAAGCTACCATGTCTGTAGCATTCTCTTATGGCAACCCTCGCAAATGAATACAACATTGCTTTTATGAAGAGCAGAATACACATTCTTTTCAAGTACACACAGAACATATACCAAAATAGATCATACCCTGGCCATAAAAAAGTCTCAATAAATTTAAAAGGATTTAGGTATCTGGCAGAGCATGTGACAACAATGGAGATACATTAGAAGTCAGTAACAGAATAATCTCTAGAAAATCTCAAAATATTTAGAAATTAAATTACATATTTCTAAATAATCAATGAGTCAAAGAACAAATCAAAAAGGAAGTTAAAAAGTATTTTGAACAGAGTAAAAATAAACATACAACATATCAAAAACGTTTGGATACTGCTTAAATAATATCTAGGGGAAAATTTGTAGCACTAAATGCCATAATAAAGAAGAGAGGTTCTAGATCAATGAGCCCATATTCCACCTTAAGGAAATAGAGGAACAAATTAAACTACATTAAGCAGAAGAAAAAAAATAAAGATCAGAGTAAATAGACAAAATTAATGAAACACAAATTTGACTTTTTCAGAAGATCAATAAATTAATAAACCTACAGCAAGATTGATTAGGCAAAAGAGAAAAAAAAGACACACATCATCAGTAACAGGAATGAGATGATATCACTAAGAATTCTACAGCTATTAAAATAACAAACAATATGAGAATATTAAGAACCTTATACCAATAAATTTGACAACTTAGATGAAATTAACTAATAACTTGAAAGACAAAAGTTACCGAAACTCACTAGGGAAGAAAAAATACTCTGGATAGCTCTACACCCATTAAAGAAAGTGAATTATACATAAAATCCTTCCAACAAAGAGAATATGAGGCTCAGATGGTTTCATTGGTAAATACTACTAAACATTCAGGGAAGAAGCAATACCAATTCTAAATTTTTTCAGAAAAGTGAAAAGGAGAGTTCAGCATTATACTGAGACTAAAACATGACCTATTACAAAAAAAGAAAACTACAGTACCACTATCTTTCACTGAATACAATTCTCAACAAAATTTTAGCAAATGAGATCCAGCAATATATTAAAATGAGAATACATTATGACCATGGAGTTTGTGCCTGGAATGCAAAGTTAAAAATTCAAAAGTAATTATTTCATTGTATTAACAAACTAATAAAGAAAAACATAATCATCTTCATAAAGGCAGAAAAATCATTGGACATGATCTAGCTCTCGTTTCTGATAATAGTTATCACCGAAGTAGGCATAGAAGGGAATTTTCTCAACACAATAAAGAGCATGTATGAAAAGCCTACAAGGTAACATCATACTATATTCAGGTGAAAGGCTGTATGTTTTTTCCATAAGACCAGGAATAAGAAAAGGATGTCCATTCCCCACTGTATCTATTCAGTGTTTTATTGGAAGTTCTTGCCAGTATGATAAGGCAAGGAAAAAGGAACCCATGTTAGGAAGAAGTAAAATGTCACTCTCAAATGACATGATTTTGTATGTAGAAAATCTAATTGACCTACATAAAAGCTACTGAGTTTCACAAGGTTGCAGGATATAAGATCACTGTATAAACATAAATTTTTCTATATAGTAGTAATGAACAATTGGAAACTGAAATAAAAAATACTATTTTAATGGTTTTCTGTGTACTGAAATTTAAATAACATTGGTTATAGAAATCAAAGACCTAAATAAAATATGCCATGTTCATAAATAGGAAAGCTAAGTGTTGTACAGCTCTCAATTTTTCCCAATTCATCTATAGGCTCAATTCAATTCTAGTAAGAATCTAACCAGGCTATTCTTGGACATTGATAAGCTGATTCTAAAATTTATACGGAGATACAGAGGACCCAGAGTCACCAATACAATACCACTACCACAGTAACACAAACATGGTGGTATTGATGTAAAGGCAGATAAACAGATCAATGCAACAGACTAGAGAGCTAAAAAGAGTTCCACATATATATGTACAATTCATTTTTGATAAAAGTACAAATGAAATTCAGTGGAAAGAATAGTTTTTTCAACACATGATGCTGGAACAATTCTATATCCATTAGCAAGGAAACGAATTGGTATTCACACCTTGTATCATATACAAAATGTGACACAGTGTGGATCATAGACCTAAATTTAAAAGAAAACTTCTAGAAGGAAACAGCAGAGAAACTTCTAGAAGGAAATAGAGGTCTTTATGACCTCCAACTGGCCAGTTATTTCTTAAGTACAACACCAAAAATACAACATATAAAAAGCCAAATTAATAAACTAAGATTTATTAAAATTAAAAAAGAGCAGGTATACACTGGGAAAAAATATTTGTAAAGCATGTATCTGAAAAGGTATTCTACCCAGAAAACAAAGACCGTCAAAACTCAACAACAAGAAAATAAGCAAGGTTATAAACAAAATGGACAAAAAAATGGGACACGACCAAAATGATGGCAAATAAGCACATGAGAAGATGCTTAGTAATTAGAGATACACAAAGTAAAATCACAATTTGAAACTACTACACACCTATTAAAATGACTAAAATTAAAAAGACTGTCCTAAATGTTGGCAAAGATGTGGAGGAATTCAAACTCTCATATACTGTTGACAGAAAGGCTAATAGTACAACTACTGTGGAAAACAGTTTGGTAGTTTCTTAAAATGTTAAATGTACACTTATATCATCTAGCCATTGCTCTTGTCAGCATTCATCCAAAAGGAATGAAAGCACATATCCATATAAACACTTGTACTTTAAGAGTTATGGCAGCTTTATTGGTAATATAAGAAAATTAGAAAAAACCTCAATGTCATGAATAGGTTTAATAAATAATTATATATATCCATTCAATAGAATACCAGTCAGGATTAAAAGAAATAAACTGTTGCTACACGTTTCAACATGGATGAACCTTAAAATAATTATGCTGAGTCAAAGAAGCCAGACCAAAAAAAGTTCGTATCGTATCCTTTCTTTATATAAAAATCCACAAAATGGATATATATTTTTAGTACAGCAGATCTGTGATTATCTAGAAACTAGAAATTTGGTGGGAGGAGTGAGATGGAGGAATTATAAAAGTACATGATGAAACTTTTGGAGGTGGTACATGTATTTATTATCTTGATTACAATGATGGTTTCATGAGTGTATACATATGTTAAAATTTATCACATCTTACACTTGAGAAAAACATTATAAAAGGAAATACCAGGCTCTATATCATATTATAGCTTTCTTACTGTGGTAGATTTGATACTGTTCAAAAATATTCTCTATATCCATGGAAGGAGTATACTTTCCCAATCTTTGATTTGAGCTTGGCTATGTGACTTTCTTTAGCCATTGAATATTGGCAGGTGTAAAACACAGAGGAGCTTAAAATGCTGTATTTGAACTCTCCACTCTTGACTTTGTATTGTCATTAGAATGGCTTCTCCTGAGTCACTGTTGGTCTTTCATCCTGAGCACCAAAATGAAAAATGTGGAGCAGATCTGAGCCCAAGACATAGGAAGCCCAGCTGTATCTGATGCTGGAGGCAGAACCATCCAGTCAAGAATAGCTAGATCAGCTGACCCTCAGGTGACTTGCAGACACATGAGAACTAAATCCTTATTAGAACATGCTACTAAGATTTTTCAGTTTTACACAGCAAAAGCCAAGTGATACTCCCATCAAAGACAGCCTTGTCAAAACTGAGATTTGGAGCCAATCATACACACCTTTGAATCTGGGCTTCCCAAGAGGATCAGTTTCTCTTGTTGGACTTGAGCTAAAGTCAGTTACATTACCTGAGAATACAAGATAATAAATAATTTTAGAAAGATATAAAAAAGCTTCTCAATAAAATGAAAAAGTATTAAAGATTATAAATATTTAATAATGCCTCCTAGTCAGATGCCTGCAATTTTGATTTCCTTTATTATTATTATACATATTATCCACAATAAAAGGCTTTTAATTGTGTCCTGCTGCAGGTGTTCTGGAGTGTACTCAATAATGATTTAAAGATTAAAGTAGCCAATACTCATTAATTAAGATACATATGATTAATAATTACATTTGATTTAGTAAGAAGCATTGGGTAATTTATATCTTTTCAGGAAGACTTTTCCAAAAATATTGGGTACTTTATTCTATGTCTGTGGAGTGAAGGACCATATTCTATCTCATAGCATTAAACTTAAGTATAATTGCAAAAATTAAAAAGACATATTAATAAAAAAATTGAAATAATTCGATAATCCAGAACTAAGACTCTTTTCCCCCTAATTTGAAATCTTTTAGTACTTCATAGTTAAGCATCTAGTGGGAAGTGACTGACATACTAACCAAGATCTTCTCCTGAGGCAGGAACAGTTGGTTGCTTTTCATCTGTCTCTGTTTTCTCTGAGGGGGCTTCAGTAGGCCTGAATGTGGCAGTCAGAGGTGGAGAAGTTACTCGGCCTGATGAAATGATTCCTGTAATGTAGAGGCAAAGTAGTCAGGCTTTATAGGATCACTGCCAACTTCCCCCATTTATTTATTCCATAAATATTTATTCAGCACTTACCACGTGGCTTGGCACACTATATGCTGGGCTTGGAGAAAAAACAAAACCTGTGTCCTTGATCAAAATAGATGTGTGATCCAAATATATTGAAGCATTATAAATATTGTGAAAAAACTGGATAAGATTACAGGGAAAGTAAGTGGAGGGAGTAGTAATGTCTATGGGAAAAGATGAGGGTGGGTAAGGAATGTCTTTACAGAGGTTGTGCCGATAAAGAAGAGAAGTAATCAGGAGGTAGGTTTGACAGTTATATTCTAGGCTGAGGCTGCAGGAAGAACCAAGTCAAGGAAGCATGAAACTACTTGGTGCTTCTATTTGATGAGGTGAAAGTCAAGAGTACTTTGGGATACAGTGAGAGCTGGCTATGGAGGGGCAGGGAAGGCCAAATCATGAAGAGCCTTCCATAACATGGATTTGGACATTGCTTTTTTTTTTTTTTTTTTAGGTGACAAGGACCTCCTGAAATATTTTCACTAGGAAAATAACAAAATCAGATGAGAAAAGGATGAATGATCAGGTTGCAAAGCTGATGGCTGAGAGGAAAGTCAAGAGACTAAAGCAGCTGTAGTAAGGAAGAACAGAGCAGGTGAATTACATAAGGAGCCATGAGATTAGATGGAAGGTGTTTTAGGGGAATTAGAGTTACTCTTATAATATGTTTATGGTTCTCTTCAGGATAGGCTGGCTGTACCAAAGTTATACTTACTGATGGGATAGAACAAGGGTTTTATATGACAGGAACCAAGGTCATGAAGCTATAGCTGAAGACACATAGCCTTACATAGTTTTACATGAAAGATGTCAAGGAGATAGAATGACTTGACCTGGAGAGTAACTGGCAGGCATGGGTCATGGCTGGACAAGAAGGAAAAACATGCTTACTGTAATATCTGTGATTCTGGCTTAGTTGTCAGAATAGTGCCACTTGAGATACTATATTCAATAGCGTCTCCTCTACTCTGAAAAGACTAATTGGTATCCCAAACAGGATCAATCCCAAAGTCGAGGCAAGTCTGGGTGTTTAGAGTAGAGTGGAGGCTGGAGAAGATTCTATAATCCTCCTAGGAAAAGGACTCATTCTCAACCAAGGGACAGCCAAGGTCTATAAGACTGACCCAAGGACCATGGCTCATCATGGAACAATGAATGAGGGACTCAGATGTGCAGCTGGTCCAGCTCTTGCAGATTCATGCTTTTGGTACTAGTGGGAATGGGCCACAATGCAAAGGTGAGAGAAAACCAAGAGAAGTTGGAGCTTTTCAGAGTTGGCAGAGCCAGCAGGAAATACTGACATAGCACTTTCACCATGGCAAGGAAAGCAAACTCAGAGACTTCAGGAGATCTGGAGACAGGGGACAAGTGTCAAGTGCTACCTGGTAGTCTAAGACTGTGCCCACAGGCACATGTGAGAGAGGACTTATGTTCAGAGGACTTCAGAACATGTAGTTGATGTCCTGAATTAAGGACACACTTTCTTTGATGTTAATCAGGTCAAATCTGTACAATTGCCCTTTGTGTTTGTTTCCTCAGTGGAACCATTCCCTTTGAGTTAGAGGTAGACAGCAAGAATGAGGGTAGGGGAATTGGAGTTACTCTTAGAATATGTTTATGGTTCTCTTCAGGATGGGCTGGCTGTACCAAAGTTACACTTACTGATGGGACAGCACAAGGGTTTTATAGGACAGGAACCAAGGTCATGAAGCTATAGCTGAAGACACATAGCCTTATAGGGGAGCTCTACTGAATGGTGGTGGTGGAAGGGGGGTGAATTTTCCATAGAGGACACTGAGGCAGTACTTTCCTGATGTGACTCATCCAGTCTGACTGGAAGCCTGCTGGAGTTCAAGTCATTGCTGCCCCAGGTTACAATTAATGAGGAAAACCTGGTCTCCTCATTGGGTTCATGTTCCTGGGCCTTGCCTCAGGAAGGCACCAGAAGTGTGGATGAGAGTCTGATTTCTTCCTTCAGCTACTTGGAAAAACGATTAAGAACTTACTGTGTACATGGTACATCACAGAAGCTTCTCCACCCCCATACCCTCCTTCCATCCTATGAAAAGAGTGACATCCATTCCCTTTCACATAAAGCATCATCAGTTTCATCTTTCACAGCCAACCTTAACACGTTTATCTTGATTCCATGTACAAAATATTTAAGAAGTAGAGATGGTGGGAGAGGAAAGAAAGATGGTTTGCTGACAGGTCCAGTGGAAGAGCCCTCAAGAGAAATGAGGTAAAGCTTTCCCCAAACGGAGTCAATTTTCACTTATTCTTAATTTAACTGATTTATTTACTCAGCTACTTATCAAATATCCTCCGTGTGCCAAGCACTGGGTTTGGTTCTGTGAATTCAGACAAAAGGTACCAAGGACTCTGTCATCACAGAGCTCCTAGTCTAGCAGGGGAAGACCAGTGTGTAAACACCCAAGTCTAAGCCAATTTGTTCTCTGCTGTAACAGAGGTAAGTGTCAAGAACAACCAGAACACAGAAGCAATGCTAATGCTAAAGCGACTTTGAGCAGCTGGGGAAAACTTCTTCAAGGAAAGGATGAAGTATGAGCATCCCAGGTGACTCGAAGGTGTCATTCCACGGAAGGAGACAACACATATCAATGTGTGGCTTGATATAGTGTGGCTATATCACACATTGGTTGATTGATTGATTGATATCACACATATCAATGTGTGGCTCTATAGTATATTCCTGCCCTGTTGCACAGGCTAGAGCTGCTGGTGTCTAGAGCTTAATCTCTCTCCTGGTTCCATGATATGGAGGTCAGCATGAAGGCTGGTAAACAGGGGAGCTTTCAGTGAGATGTACAGGATTTCATTCCAAGAGACAATGATAAGCAGATGACAGGACATCACATTTTCCATTATCCCTGGTAGGAAACATACATCATCCCAAATAATTCACTCACTCAAAGGCCTGAGTGAGCGTCTGTCTCACAACATTTGAAAAGCAAACTGGCCGAGGTGCACAGGGATGGTTTCCGTGATCTCACCCATCCAGAATCAGGGTAGTAGTCCTCAAAACTGTAATTTACAGTGTCCAGTTGTGGGAGAACATGCACCATGGACTTGTCCATCGCCTGAGCTAGCACACCAAGAAGGGTTTGTGGTTGTCTAGTAAAACTAAAACCACGGAGGGAGTTTTAGGCATATGACTGACATACCTGCACTTCCTGGCTTCCCGGTGACATTATTTGGTGGTAAAGGTTTTCTTCGTGGGGGCACAGGTCTAGGTGGCAAGGGTGGGCGGCGAGTGCCTGGGATTGGGGCTAAGAATTTACATTACAGATAAGGCTGTCATGAGGATTCACTCCATAAACAGGTCAGGTTTTAAAAAATAGTACATTTGGGGGGCACCTGGGTGGCTCAGTTGGTTAAGTGTCCAACTCTTGGTTTTGGCTCAGGTCCTGATCTCACAGTTAGTGAGGTTGAGCCCTGCATTGGGCTCTGTACTGACAGTGCAGAGTCTGCTTGTGGTTCTCTGTCTCCCTCTCTGCCACTTCCCGACTCACTCTGTCTCTCTCAAAAATAAAAAAAATAAACATTAAAAAATAGTACATTTGGTAAGTAGCTATTGGATGATAGAGAACAGATGCTATAGAAAAGTACCTATGAGTAATATATTCTGACAGTCTTTAAATTAATACCGGTAATGTAACCAGGGATAATGAAACCCATTAACATATGGAAAAAATATCCTCTAATTATGGGTAAAAGCATATAGGTCTATCTGGCTTTTGAAACTGTATAGATATAGAGAGTTTAAGATCTTTAGTTTCTCATATAGGCTCGACAGTATTTCTCAGTTTCATTGTCCCCCTAGTGCCTTCGATTTACAGATGTACTACAATTTCTTATATCAATTTGGCTTTAAATTGTTAAAGGATAAAATGTATCCTTTAGTGGAGAAATTTCAAAAGATTACAACAAAGCAGCCTTGATGGCAGAAGCAATAAGCCTATGCCTGTGGAGAACAATGTCGCTACAAACAATTGCACACTGCACAGGGCACCGGGCTAGGGATATGTGAGTGTGAACCAAAGTTTTCTTTTTTTTAATGTTTATTTATTTTGAGAGAGAGATAGATAGCAAGTGGGGGAGGGGCAGGAAGAGAGAGACAGAATCCCAAGAAGGCTCTGCACTGCCAGCACAGAGTCTGATGTGGGGCATGAACTCACCAACTGTGAAATTATGACTTGAGCTGAAACCAAGAGTCCAGTGCTTAACCAACTCAGCCATCCAGGTGCCCTGGAAGCTGAAGTTTAACACCCACTCTGATCACCCCACTAGGAGCCCTGGTGCAAGCCTGCCAGCCCAGAGGAAGATCTGCCTAAAGGGCAGAAGGAAGAGACACCTTTTTATAATATGCACAGAAGTATCTTTTTATACTTTTCACAAAGGCTGGCAAGGCTAGAGGTGCCTAGAGCAGTCCACCTTAACCCACACTTTAAATCTTGTGTTATAACAAGATTTTATAGCCTAAAAATTCATCTCTTTCACTGCATAATATATGTTGGTTAAAAACCTTCAAGTAAAATTGACAACCTAGGAAAATGCCCTGTGACTAAGTACTTCCTGGGAGACCAGCATAAACCCTGTCAGGTAAAAAGATACAGTAAATTACATAAGAACAAAACGTGAACATGATGAGAACCCAAACCCACAAGGAATCTTTACTGTTGGTCCATTGTGACCCCTCTGAACATTATACAAAGTAGTGATTCTTAAATTAGTACCCCCATTAGAGGTTCTTATTCATATTTAATGTGTCCCAAAGATAACGCTTTAGAATGCATCTCTAGCGGTACCCATGTAGTGTCGGCATGGTGCTTTGGGAGCTGTGAGGATGCTGTTTTTGCTACATTTGCCACTACGGTTACTGCCCAAGCAGCAGAGCAGAGCGAACTAAGGGAGTCAGGACCTTGTTCCTTACCTGGTTTTTTTGTGATATGGGTAGAGTCCACTGACACATCTTTGCCAGCACCTGATGGCTTTGGTGCTTGCTTGACCCCTATGAGCAGAGATAATGAAAGGGAATAAGTACACAGCAAAAATGTGCTAAATGTGTTTCAAAGAAACTTGGTAGAGTTATCAGTGATAATGTGCATTCTGTGCAGAACAGTGGCATTGGTGTTTTTGTGCCCAAACATTTTAATTGGGTTCTCCTGTCTGCATATAGAAAATATTCAAAGCCCTATATTAATTAGCTGTAATAGTTTCTCTGAAGAGTTAGTGTTTGATTGTGGATCGTGGATTTATCTTAATTTTCCATGATGTCCACACTGCACTGCCTTCCTGGGTGGTATGGTCTTACCAGGCAGACTTCATCTTCGGTGATTGGCTATTTTTTGTCAATATTTCTGGGTACATTCTGTGGTTTAAAAAAAAAAAAAAAGATTTCCTCCAACGCCTCAATACCCGTCTCTACCCCAAACCTCTTAAAATTCCAATGTGTTTGGATTTAAACTTGGAAAGTTGATTTTAAAAATATTCCTGGAGAAGTCCTGGCTGGTTAGGCCACAAACTGAATCTATACCTTTGAGACTTGTAATTTAGTCCTGGTCAGGCCTAGATCTCCAAATTGCTATTTGGAAGAAACTGATCTGCAAATGGTTTTGTGTGATATTTTATGTCCTGAGTCTCTCAAATACAGTGTAGTGATTATTACTCAGTCATTCACCTAAATACTCATGCGGAGTTGGATATCTGCCCCAAGGAGAGGGGGAGCCAATTTAAGTTTTATTTTTAAAATTATTATCCTTTTACATTATAAAATAATCTTCCTTTATGTGGCTGACAGTTATCATTAAGAACAGAAATAGACATTATCCATACAGAGAGGCAAGAATTCATACTGTGAGGATCTGACTAGAATTCACATATTAAAAAATAAGAATAAAGTATTTAATATACTAGTCTGTACATTAACAAGGACAACCAAAACTTTGAGCATTCGCCATGTTTTAAGGACTATGTAGTGACATTGCACACTCAACCTCATTTACTGTGCAGGCTGATATATTGATTAAAATACAAGAGAAGTTTTGCTTGCCTGAAAACAGATGATATTATTACATTAATGTATAAAAATAAATTATTAATTATAATTATAAACCAACATTTTTATTTGACTGTAATAACACTGTAATTAGTGACGTATAATAATTATTATTGTTGTAATTATTATAATTAACATTAACTTATAAACCCTAGTATTGCAATCCATACTGTCTTCTGCTTGGTTAAGAGATAATACGTAAAATCATGGAGAATGTTGGTATAGAGCCATGAATTAAATGTTGCTTATTTGTACTAGGAAGAAAATGTTTTGAGGGTCAATGACTATTTTTTGGCTAACCCCACAAGCATGGCAAAAACAAATAGCTCATTAGTCTTCCTGTGCTTACTCTCAGAGGTAGTGGGGTCAGAGAAAGGACTCATTTGTGCATGGCATAGAGGAATGGAAAATACTTCCATTTGTGTTACTGGGATAGCCTGGCTTGGTGAGATTGATTTACCACTACTTTTTGAGAGTAAAAAATGTGTTGTGTACTCAAGAAGGCTCTAGAAGTCTAGTAGGTTGTGTGTGCCTTTAGTGATTCTTCACAGCATTTCTCCAAATCTTTCTAACCAAAAGACAAAAATGATGTATTTTGATCCAAAGTACCTTCATATTCATTACCCAATTTGATCCTTACAACAGTTCTGTGTGGGAGATACCACCCAGGTTCCACAGATGAGGAAACCCAAGGCAAGGAAGATTAAGCAATTCATAGCGAGGAAGTGTTGGGACTCAGACCAACATGTGCCCAAGCTCCAAGGCCTAGCTCTTCAACACTAAGTGGCATAGCACAGTGTACTGTCTTCCTCTCATCATTGCCTTGCTTCTGTTATTCCTCATAAAGACTAAGTGACTCTAGCTTCAGAGTCTTATACACTACCTACTGGATGGTTTGAGGCATTGCCATTGTGTGAGGTCTAAATGGCCCTGGCTGGCAAGCATATGTCATCCAATTATGCCACTAGTGTGTGGGGCTCAGACATAGCTCAACCTGACAGTGGACAAATCGTCTAAGCCACAGTGGCTAGTGAATTGGAGATCTAGGAGAGAATCCAAAATTCTGCAAGAAAACTTTATGAGTAAGACCAAAGTTATAATTTTCCTGGCTTCTTTTGTAATTAAGGGAGAAATCAGCAGAAACCAGTCATTTTGTGTTCCTTTCTGTGTAGGTAGAAACAGCATCTTACTGTTATGATCCTTAAATGTAAGTGCCCAAACCATTAAGCAGCTAATTTGGACTTTATTCAGCCTTCACAAATAGATAAAAGTTGGCAGGGTATAAAAACACCAGTAAGAGCCCTGCCAAAGGCAGCCATGAAGCTCAGGGAAAGGGCACTGAATGGGGGAGAGAAGGATGAACTCCGGTTCTGGCCGTGCCTGCACCTTGTTGTGGTTTGCATGTCAGCCAAGCAGCAATGTGAGCACCAGAGCCCAGACACCAGTGAACTTCTTTTACTCTGAATCAGAGAGCAAGTGGAGGCCAGAGGTAGCAGAGAGGCAATGGGAAGACAAAGGAGGAAGCCAGGAAGAGAGATACCATGGAGAAAGAATTCTCAGGAATTGGCACTTAATCAGCCAGTCTGGCCCAGGCTGTGACCTGAATTCTTTTTCCCTCAGGCAGGATTAATCAACATAGTTTCTAAAGGGCAGCATTGGCTCTGGAAGCACCAAGTGGAGCTCCAGCATGAGCCCCGAATCGCCATATGGGAGTTCTCCAAAAATCTCTGGATTTACATAGTTCACCCCTTAGCAATTTATTGTCAAAAATGAAGTAATGGTTTGCGTATTTTTAACCATGGTAACAAAAACGTTGCAAACAAACACAGTAAACTGAAAATCCATTTCCAAATGTTTTAGGCACTATTCCTGGTGACCAAAAAGGGGTGGTATTTATGCACGATTGGTCTCTGTGCCCTTGTCTCCAAATCTTAGCACCTTGCTAAAAAGCCAGGAGTGATGAGCCAGCAGACTGGAAGATTTAGCCACAGCCCAGAAAAACACATTCCTCATCTCAGAGGAGTCTGGTTTCTGGTTGTCAAGCACACTCAGTGTGGGGGCAGTCAAGTGTGGATTCCTCATTAGGAGGCAGAGAAAGGAGTCTCAGGTTCAAGTATTTAACATATCTGCTAAACCACATGTGTCAAGGTAGTTTCCAGATTACATTTTGCCTGAAACATAATGGGCCTTCAATAAATGTTGGTTGGATGAAAGTGTATCTGTACAGCTCAGTGACTTCTTGCTACAAGGAGAAAGTTGAAGACTGACCCTTGATAAAAGAAGTTAGCCTACTCTGTGCTGGACATGCAATAATCATTTTCAGATTTGTGGGCCATACGGTCTCTGCCACAATTGTTCAACTCTACCATTCTGTTAGGAAAGCATGCTGTTTCAACATGGCAGTGAGCCAGATTTGGCTTGTGGGACTATAGTCTTTATGATCTAGCCTACTGCATGCTTATTACATCTCTGCAGTCTAGAGCTGAAATTAGCTATACTTTTTAGAACGTATCAGTGAAGCTGAAACACATCTCTGGAAAGCTTGTAAAAGCAGAGTCCTGGGATAAATAACCTACCAACAACCTCAACCTTTGTAGCCTACTTTGAGACTTGAGGTGGAGAAATATTTACAAATATAGCTCAGAAATTCATATAAAGCTGGGTAAATATCTGCAATGATGTTATGAAATAAGAAACTTGGGCTTTCCTGGAGTTTATGGAATCATTGCAAGATTTTTTGTAGAGGCCTAAATAATCAAAGGTCCGTAGTTTTGAGGCCTCAGAATGTTTCTTTCTTAGTCTTCCAAGGGCACAGTCTTAAGTGGCCTAAGACCAAGAAGAGTGTATCCTATAAATCCTACACACTTCCTTTATCAAATGATTTTTCTTTTTAATGTAAAATATCTGGGCTGAAAACTTTAGACAGAAAAACTACAGGAAAATGTATGTAACGTGGATGAATAACAAAGAAATATTCTGGACAAGATGTCAAAGCTGATTAAGAATCAGTTGGTGTAGAAATTAAGTCTCATTAAGACTCAACAGAAGCTAGAAGTGAATGTAGATGAGATCATGGGATTGGGGTCAGAGAAGAAAATAAACTTAATGTAAATACCTACATTTCTGGTAAACAAGCCAGAATGAAACTATGCAGAGTCAAAGTGAGGGGGACACATTTAAGTCAATAACCTGGAATGAATAGATTTCAAAAAATTCTTTTTCTCACCAGTTTTTAAAAACCTTATTCCCTAAGCAAATAGTCTGAAAGCTATTAAATTTTCCTTTCATAATATCCTACATGTTATCTGTGATTTTCAATTTTTTTTTTACCATTTTACTTTCCTTTTTGCCTCATTGCACTGGCTGAATACTCCACTACTGTTTTCAGCATAAGTGGTAAAAGTAGGAATCCTTGTGTTCTTGATGTTATGAGAAAAACATTCAGACCACTGTTAAATATGATGTCAGTTGTAGGTTTTTCACAGATGCTCCTTATCAGAGTGAGAAAAATTTCTTCTATTCCTTGTTTTCTGAAAATTTTCATCATGAATGGATTTTGAATTTTATCTAATGGTTGCTTTTTTTTTTGTATTTACTGAGGTGATTGTATGATTTTTCTCCTTTTCTCTGTTAATGTGGTGAATTAAATTTCTTTGAATGTTGAACCAACCTTGCATTCCTGAGGCAAGCATCAATTGGTTATGTGATAATGTAGTAGATTTGGGGATGTATCACTCCCAGACCTCTAATCAAGGCTCTCTTAGCAGAGGCTGATCCTGAAGGAACTGAAAGGGGATGCTGTCTGCTGACCTCATTCCTTGCAGATGGGCAGTAGGTCCTCCCCTGAAGGGGAATCTCAATAGGTAATAGAGCAAAGAACATGTGCGATGCATTTTAGTTGGGGGTGGACGTAGAACAAGGGAAGCAGAAACTGAACTCACCTTTGTCTACCTGTGCTCACCAGCTCATTTCTACTAGCAACTAAGAAGCTCTGCTTAGAGATCATCCTTCCACAGTTTAGCTAGATGAGTAATACTACAGAGTTGATTTCATCTACACAAAAGGGGAAGGGATGTCAATTTGTGTTACAAGGGGGTCTAGAAAAAAATGTTTGTATTGCAGATAAACTTGTAATAATGCTGTTTTCTTTCTGAAAGACAATTAGCATTCTCCTAGTGAGAATCAATGCTTGATTACACTGAAGGTTAATGACTTTCATGTTTGATCATAGGTACTGTTTTTTCACTTGCTTTGTTGACAGAAATGTTTCTATTTTTGCTTAGACAAACTCCAGGGAATTGCTTTGACTATTAACAAGGTGGCTCTGTTAAGAGCCAGACTGTTTATATCAGTCTGAGAAACTATGCATTGCCTAAACCTACAGTTGGGAATAATAAAAGGAACAGATGAGCACAAATAGATAATGGAATGCTTTCTTGCTTTTCATGAGTCAGGGGTTTATAGTAATTGCCTCATTAATTAATTTGAAGGAAAGTGTGGATTCCTAGAACTTCACACACTGTAATAACCTAGGACAAAAACAAAACAAAATCCACCCCAAAAACCAAAAACAAAAAACACTGTACAACAAATCTAAATGATTTCTAGACCAAATATAATTAGGTATTATTTATATCTCTCTCTCATTAGGGAATCATCATGGATTAAATATATATGCACTAAATCAATTCTAATTTCCATGCTCTTTTGCATAAGTATATGATTTGTACTATTAAAAAATATTGCAATATTGCAAGGAAATGATGCAATCCCATATGAAGGCATCTAATAACTACTATTTATCTATTTAGTGAGTTGGGTGTTTGAACTTTTATCACACCATTTTCTTAGTTATCTGTATAATTTCAACTCCCCACAAATCTGGCTGGATTAGGGCAATGTCACTTAATTCCTGAATTAAACTGAATGATTTGGAAACTTTACTCTGAGTCTTAGCTCCTCTTGTTAGAATGTCATGTTCCAGATTACAACAAATGCAAAAAAAAAAAATTGTAATGGTACTTGTGAAATTACAAACTTAAAAGCCAAGTGATTATAGTCTGAAAGGCCAAGCCTATGCATGGATAGTGTTTCTGAAATTAGGGAAAACAGCTATTTTGATATTTTCATTCAGTGATACATATGATACTATTTAATCAGGATCTTTTCAAGGATCAAGATTATATATGGTAGCTGATTTAGTGAGCTGAGTTTAGGAAAGAAAAATTCTTTTTCCATGTTTTCAGAGACATTGGAAATTTTGATTTTGGAAAGATGTACAATTTCCAATTCCAGTTACATTAAGAACTTCCAAGATTGGTAAAAGAAGAAATTTGAAGTGTGAATTCAACAAAAGTATAAATTTTGAATGAAACATTTGTAGCTTAGAGAGGATCAAAAGGAAATAAATTTGTGATCATTACCAGCTCCCATTCCATTTCCTTTGGGCGTCCCACTGGGTTTGAGTCTACTAGGTCTTGTAGTTGTCTTATTCAGAACTACAATAAAATGGGAATAAAAAGGTCAGGTATTTTCTTTTTAAAACTTTGTAGTTAAGGAAAGCAAAAGTTCCTGGAGAATTGGAAGTCATTTAACTAAGCAATGGAAAAATTGTGGCTTACCACACATATTGTTCAGAATATGGAAACCACAATTCTGGTTTAAAAATAATAGATTTGAATTTGGGACTAGAGACTTGAGTTTGTACTCTGAGGTGATCACTGGGCTTGAAGAAATAACTGGCAAGGGAATTTATATGTCTAAATGGGAAATCCCTCACTTCATTTATAAGCACTAGATACATTCCAAAACAGAACTGAAAAAAGATTGAGACTACTACACCCAATGAAAAACCAAACCTGAAGTGCCTTTATGTGCCAAGGCCTTAATTTAAAATTCATAAGTTGGTGGTTCTTCTACAGGGGTCTCTAGGTACAAATGTCCCCTCTTAACCTGGCATAAGTCCATTGTTGAACACAGAGCATGATGAAACCATTTTCATTTCTCCCCTGCTCCATGGAGAGCCAGAGTATTACCAACACTTTTAGAGATCACCTGTCTGTTTGGAAGACACTTCAAGGAAAAGCACTAAGTGTATTGTGATTGAGAGACCAAGTTCTGGAACCAGGTTGTTTACCTTAAAATCTACTTCCTAGCTCTTCTCATGCCTTGGCTTCCTCAACTGTACCCCACATCAGACATATGACAAGCCCTCAGTCAATGTTAGCTATTGTTACTGTTTCATTATTTTGTAGAAACCTTTAATATAACCAGCCACACATTAAGCTCTCAACAGCTATCATGATATAGAGGGCACATGGAGATACACTTGTTTATAAAAGATGTCTGTGTCTAATTACCTTTAGGTATTGGAATATTACTGCAAAAAAAGCATGAAATCTCCATAAACCAAAGGATAAGAAGAATTATTGTTCCTTCTCCCACATACCTGGAGAGATGTTCACCAAGAACATTAATTTATAAGCCAGCTTCACCATTTAGAACTTTAAGAAGACTTAGAATTGCAGCAACCAACGGGTACATAATAGTGTCTTTGGTCCAACTTGTGCTTTAGCACAGGAGCAATTTACATGAACCAGATGAACCTTCCTAAGTTACCTTTTCATTAACAAGCTCCAGTGAGGGAGAGCCTAGAGCTTTTGGAGAATTCAGTAAATGTATTTTCTAATGTTTATCATTTTTACTGTATACAGCCTATAAAATGTGTGTGTGTTTTATCGCTTGAAGGAATCAAGTAAAAATATTCTCCCAGAACAAGGGTCTTTTATACTGGAAGAGACCATCTCTTCTTAAATAACATTTGAGAGCTAGTGTATCTGAATAGCTAACTCTAATGTTATTTCTGTAATTGCCATGGAAAACTGAAGGACTATGTGTGAGATTTACACACAAATACTGTTCTAAAAATATTCCTATACTGATAAAGTTCCACAGGAGTCTTTATATCTGGTCATCCTTAAAAACCTTAGTCACATTGTATCACTTCCATGGAAGTGATCATTACCTCTCTACTTATCCACAAAGATCTGAATTTCTGTACATCTGTTATTGCCATTTAAGTATATATATATATCCCTCCTTTGGTGTATGTTGCTGTTTCTATACATTTGATACCTTCTCAGGTGTGATTATTTAGGTCTCCAAAAAGAGAAACAACTTACCGGGTCTGATGTGTGCTTTGTCAGATGTTCTGGGCCTCACAGGAGTAGTGTACAATCTGTGTGGGGCTGAAACAGAGGAAAGGTTTCATATTTAATAACCAACATTCCATTAAATGGAGATTTAGCATCTTAGGGACCAACAATTCATGCACTTTGCATGGAGTAGAAAGGATGTTTTGAAACCTGCAATTATGCATTTACAGCATAGCTGTTAAAGAAAAATAAAACAAGATAATCATGACTGGAAATAAAGGCACACAGCAAGTAAGGTTGGTCATTTGCAATGTGTGTTAAGGATTAGTCTTCATTTCGTCCATGTTTCTCAAGGGCACTTATTTTACCCAATGGTTGCTTAACATGGTTAACATAAACCTTCCATCCATCCATCCACCCATCCACCCTTTTGTCCATCCATCCATCTACATCTCTCAATTCGAAAGTCATAATGGAACATTATTTGGCCAAAGAAGACAGGCAATGTCCAAGGTAAAAACAGTATATACTTTTAGGTACGTTAGAAGAATAGGAACGTGTGGTCTCTATCCTACTGTCTTAGCTCACGAACCCTGGAATGAATACTCACTTAGCGCCAACCACTAAAGTTTTAGGAATGGGAAAAATGACCTCTGGTGCCCTGCCTGTCAAGACAGGGTGAGCAAGGAGCAAGAACTCGAACAAGCTCTAGAATCAATACACTGCCTTGTCATTTTCTGCTCCTGTTATTCAGGATCTGGCACAGTGAAGACTCCTACTTGCTGAATAAAGTTAAAAAATGATTGGCCATTGTAAGCAGGCAAATTCATGAGAAACTCAGCTGGAATACTTTTGCTTCCTAAGATTTTAAAGTATGCTTTCATCCTGGAATTCCTCCATCTTTCCTTTCCGTCCTCTGCCCCCCTTGACATACCACACTGCCTCCTTACCACCAACTCTCTTGGTAATGCTTTAGCTAAGACTGGAAAAAATTTTTCTTTCAAACTATGTAAGTAGATTACATCGTTTTGATGATTTTGTTCACATCTTGAGTGGGTATTTATATAATCATAAATCAGTAAAGCCTTGCCTGCCAAGTTAAAAAAGTACACCTGTGAAACAGATTATACTATAGCTCGTTTACGAGCTTCCAACGTGAAGACTGATGAGCAGAATTTTGCCGTACTTCAGGCCAAAAATAGCAGACGCATATTGAAATTCTCTGTAGGTTTAGTGTGGGCCTTTCAAAGTGTAGCAACTAGAGTGAAGAGAGGCACTGATGTTATAAAAAATTCTCGTTACACTCTGAAGTGTGTAATGATGATTTGTAAATGTTATGCTTCAAAATTTTCATTGCTAGTGGTAGGATTCCTGTGAATTTAATATATTTCAGTTTTTTTCATGTTAATTTCTTCAATGTTAGATTGTTTTTAGCTTAAAGAAATACAAGGATCATGGTTCTTATTAGTCTCATTCTAGAACAAAGATGAATTTTAAAACGTTACACAGGAAAGGGACATAAAGCAGAACACAGAAATAATCAGCACGACACTTAGTATTTCAAAGCCATAGGATCAGAATTTTTGCTTTATTTTTTTCCTCACAATCTTTACTTAAATCTAGACAGAATTTTTAATGCAAGAGTTGGAATATAACATGAGTTTAGACTGTAAGTTACTCATGTAGCTCATCACCAAATAACACAAGACCTTGAGAAAACTACTCTAGGGTTTTAATTTTGAACTGAAAAAAAAAAAAACACACACACACAAAGGAGCTTTGTGAACATATCTCCACATAGTTTTTAATGACTAATAATAGAAATAATTTTAAAAGATGGCCTGTAAGGACTCATGTTCTGCCCAGCACAGGGAGAGGGTAAGTAAGATATAACTTTTCCTGGGTGGGCAGGGATAAGGGAGTTGAAATAAGTAAAATAAACACAGTGTCCCTCTGGCCAAGGGGGTTCCTATTACAGTTTGAGAAAGGCAAAAGAATAAAAACAAAAACAAAACACTTGAGAATTTTAGGGTTTTGATTATAGGGTGCTGCAGGGAATTGTCTCAGTAGGCAAAGGAGCAAAGGTGTCAGAGAGAAAAGGTGCTGGAAATTCTACGAGCAGGCTCGTGTTGTGGGTTTTAGGCACAAAGTTTCTGTGGAGGACTTGGACCCCATCGTGGAGGGCTTGGAAATCAAAGAGCCACGTGGGTCATGGTACATGCATGGGGAGAATGTGAAGATCAAGAGGACTAATTTCACCCCTATAGCACCTCTCTCAAATTGTCGTGTGCTGTCTTATGCTCCTAATGCCTAACGTTAGAAACACAACGCAATGTAACAGTAAGAAAACAGCTGACTTCCTCTTCTACAAAGCCCAGGCACACACTTATGAGGGTTTTATGAGGGGGCTCCTAGTGACACACATCATGCCTTTGTGAAAGTGGACGCTTTCGGTAACGCGGGGCTATTGGGCTTGTGCATGCTACTCTCATCCTTAAGATGAGTTCTTTCCCAGGAGGTTCTTTGTTGCCTCATATCAGCAAATCCCTGGTGAGCTCACCATAAGATCCTTGGCGCAAGCTTAGAAAAATATGAATCCCAGGGAAGCACAGTTTTGGTTCAAGCTAATGATCCTTAGAACATAAGAAAACAATTAAATAGATTGTTTTCATTGTGTAAGTATGTTAAGACATTTCATATAATGATATCAGATTCTGCATATACCCCCATCAACTATGAAACTCCTATCTAATAAAACCATGTTCTAGAAAGAATTTGATTAAAATTCCACACACACTAGTAATGGTGACATAATACTGATATTCCCATTAAAGTAAGAAAAAGCAAAGCAAGGAAAAAAAAAAACAGGCCTATAATCTTGTATCCTCAATTCTGAAATTTTTAAAGTTCTAAAAAGCTGAAGCCTTTTTTCATTTTGCAGCACCACCTGAACTGAATTTTTTTAAGCTTATTATAAATATTTACATATTTTAACTTACATAAAGCTTCTTTATGCTTCTTATTATAAATATTTACATATTTTGCTACAAAAACAATGTGTTTCATCATGAGAATCCACCTATCTTCTATTAAGTAAGACACTAATTGCTTCTATTAAGCAAAAACATAAAAAAATGAGGGCACATTATGGATGTAATGTGATTGACCATCTACTATTAGTGGTTGAAGCTGGTAAAGAGGATGTGGGAGGGCTAGTGTTATGTTAGGTTTCTTCTGTGTGAATTATAAATAAATAAAAAGTTAAATACAGCGGGCACCTGGGTGGTTCAGTCTCTTAAGCGTCTGCCTTCAGTTTAGGTCATGATCTCAGATTTGTGGGTTCGAGCCCTGCATCGGGCTCTCCACTTCAGATCCTCTATCCTCCCCTCTCTCTCTGCCCCTGCCCATGCTCTATTTTATTTTTTTAATATGAAATTTATTGTCAAATTGTTTTCCATACAATACCCAGTGCTCATCCCTCAATGCCCATCACCCACTTTCCCTTCCTTCCCACCCCCCATCAACCCTCAGTTTATTCTCAGTTTTTAAGAGTCTCTTATAGCTTGCTTTCCTCCATCTTTAACTTCTCTGGCTCAAAAATAAACAAACATTTTGGGGCATCTGGGTGGCTCAGTCAGTTAAGCGTCTGACGTCAGTTCAGGTCATGATCTCCGGGTTTGTGGGTTTGAGCCCTGAATCCAGGCTCTGTGCTGACAGCTCAGAGCCCAGAGCCTGCTTTGGATTTTGTTTCCCTCTCTCTCTGCCCCTCCCCCGCTGGTGCTCTGACTCTGTCTCTGTCTCTCTTTCAAAAATAAATAAACATTAAAATTTTTTTTAAATAAACATTTTTAAAAAGTCAATATAAAGATAATAAGGTAAATAATAAATATTAAAAACATAACAAAAAATGAAACCAAACAAGTAGAAAAAGATTGAGAAATTTTACAAAAACTATCCTCAAGAAAAAAACCGCCAGAAGACTAGCAGAACAGAGCCTCGGGAGCCAAGCGCAGACGAGAGGCCCACGGAAGAGGGTAGGAAGGGCGGAGAGGCGGTGCATGCTGCATGGACTGGTGGGAGGGAGCCGGGGCGGAGGGGCAGCCGGCCAACCAAGCAGAGCCCCCGAGTCTGGCTTGCAAAAGCGGAGGGGCCGGAGGGAGTGTGTTCCGACAGCAAGCGGGACTTAGCATCTGGGAGGTCATAAGTTAACAGCTCTGCTTGGAAAGCGGGAAGGCTGGAGGACAAAGGGAGGGAGAGTTGCTAAGCCCCGGACGACAGAGCTCAGTTTGTTGGGGAACAAAGGCGCTCACCAGCACCATCTCCCTAGCCCATCCCCCAGCCAAAATCCCAAAAGGAACCAGTTCCTGTCAGGGAACTTGCTTGCTCCATGAAAACACCCAACGCTGTGCTTTTGCGGAGCCACCCCTCCCGGCAGGGGGTCTGACTCCCTCCTGCTGCCACAGGGCCCCTCCTGAAGTGGATCACCTAAGGAGAAGCGAGCTAAGCCTGCCCCTCCTGCCCCTGTGCACCTTGCCTACCCACCCCAGCTAATACGCCAGATCCCCAGCACCACAAGCCTGGCAGTGTGCAAGTAGCCCAGATGGGCCATGCCACCCCACAGTGAATCCCGCCCCTAGGAGAGGGGAAGAGAAGGCACACACCAGTCTGACTGTGGACACAGCGGTGGGCTGGGGGCAGACATCAGGTCTGACTGCGGCTCCGCCCACCAACTCCAGTTATACACCACAGCACAGGGGAAGTGCCCTGCAGATCCGCACCACTCCAGGGACTATCCAAAATGACCAAACAGAAGAATTCCCCTCAGAAGAATCTCCAGGAAATAACAACAGCTAATGAACTGATCAACAAGGATTTAAATAATATAACAGAAAGTGAATTTAGAATAATAGTCATAAAATTAATCGCTGGGCTTGAAAACAGTATAGAGGACAGCTACAGAGATCTATTGCTACAGAGATCAAGGGGCTAAGGGACAGCCAGGAGGAGCTGAAAAACGTTTTAAACGAGATGCAATATAAAATGGAAATGACCATGGCTTGGATTGAAGAGGCAGAGGAGAGAATAGGTGAACTAGAAGATAAAGTTATGGAAAAAGAGGAAGCTGAGAAAAAGAGAGATAAAAAAAATCCAGGAGTATGAGGGGAAAATTAGAGAACTAAGTGATACACTAAAAAGAAATAATATGCGCATAATTGGTATCCCAGAGAGGGAGCGAGGGAAAGGTGCTGAAGGGGTACTTGAAGAAATAATAGCTGAGAACTTCCCTGAACTGGGGAAGGAAAAAGGCATTGAAATCCAAGAGGCACAGAGAACTCCCTTCAGACGTAACTTGAATCGATCTTCTGCACGACATATCATAGTGAAACTGGCAAAATACAAGGATAAAGAGAAAATTCTGAAAGCAGCAAGGGATAAACGTGCCCTAACATATAAAGGGAGACCTATAAGACTCGTGACTGATCTCTCTTTTGAAACTTGGCAGGCCAGAAAGGATTGGCACGAGATCTTCAATGTGTTGAACAGAAAAAATATGCAGCCGAGAATCCTTTATCCAGCAAGTCTGTCATTTAGAATAGAAGGAGAGATAAAGGTCTTCCCAAACAAACAAAAACTGAAGGAATTCGTCACCACTAAACCAGCCCTACAAGAGATCCTAAGGGGGATCCTGGGAGACAAAGTACCAGAGACATCGCTACAAGCATAAAACATACAGACATCACAATGACTCTAAACCCATATCTTTCTATAATAACACTGAATGTAAATGGATTAAATGCGCCAACCAAAAGACATAGGGTATCAGAATGGATAAAAAAAACAATTCCCATCTATTTGCTGTCTACAAGAGACTCATTTTAGACCTGAGGACACCTTTAGATTGAGAGTGAGGGGATGGAGAACTATTTATCATGCTACTGGAAGCCAAAAGAAAGCTGGAGTAGCCATACTTATATCAGACAAACTAGACTTTATTTATTTTATTTTTTTAAATTTTTTTTTCAACGTTTATTTATTTTTGGGACAGAGAGAGACAGAGCATGAACGGGGGAGGGGCAGAGAGAGAGGGAGACACAGAATCGGAAACAGGCTCCAGGCTCTGAGCCATCAGCCCAGAGGCTGACGCGGGGCTCGAACTCACGGACCGCGAGATCGTGACCTGGCTGAAGTCAGACGCTTAACCGACTGCGCCACCCAGGTGCCCCAAGACAAACTAGACTTTAAATTAAAGGTTGTAACAAGAGATGAAGAAGGGCATTATATAATAATTACAGGGTCTATCCATCAGGAAGAGCTAACAGTTATAAATGTCTATGTGCCAAATACGGGAGCCCCCAAATATATAAAACAATTGCTCGTAAACATAAGCAACCTTATTGATAAGAATGTGGTAATTGCAGGGGACTTTAACACTCCACTCACAGAAATGGATAGATCATCTAGACATACGGTCAATAAAGAAACAAGGGCCCTGAATGATACATTGCATCAGATGGACTTGACAGATATATTTAGAACTCTGCATCCCAAAGCAACAGAATATACTTTCTTCTCGAGTGCACATGGAACATTCTCCAAGATAGATCATATACTGGGTCACAAAACAGCCCTTCATAAGTTTACAAGAATTGAAATTATACCATGCATACTTTCAGACCACAATGCTATGAAGCTTGAAATCAACCACAGGAAAAAGTCTGGAAAACCTCCAAAAGCATGGAGGTTAAAGAACACCCTACTAAAGAGTGAATAGGTCAACCAGGCAATTAGAGAAGAAATTAAAAAATATATGGAAACAAACGAAAATGAAAATACAACAATCCAAACACTTTGGGACGCAGCGAAGGCAGTCCTGAGAGGAAAATACATTGCAATCCAGGCCTATCTCAAGAAACAAGAAAAATCCCAAATACAAAATCTAACAGCACACCTAAAGGAAATAGAAGCAGAACAGCAAAGGCAGCCTAAACCCAGCAGAAGAAGAGAAATAATAAAGATCAGAGCAGAAATAAACAATATAGAATCTGAAAAAACTGTAGAGCAGATCAATGAAACCAAGAGTTGTTTTTTTGAAAAAATAAAATTGACAAAACTCTAGCCAGCCTTCTCAAAAAGAAAAGGGAGATGACCCAAATAGATAAAATCATGAATGAAAATGGAATTATTACAACCAATCCCTCAGAGATTGGTTGATCCCTCAGAGATAATTGATAATTGAACAGACCCATAACTGTGAAGAAATTGAATCGGTTATCAAACATCTCCCAACAAATATGAGTCCAGGACCAGATGGCTTCCCAGGGGAGTTCTACCAGACGTTTAAAGCAGAGATAATACCTATCCTTCTCAAGCTATTCCAAGAAATAGAAAGGGAAGGAAAACTTCCAGACTCATTCTATGAAGCCAGTATTATTTTGATTCCCAAACCAGACAGAGACCCAGTAAAAAAAGAGAACTACAGGCCAATATCCCTGATGAATATGGATGCAAATTCTCAATAAGATACTAGCAAATCGAATTCAACAGCATATAAAAAGAATTATTCACCATGATCAAGTGGGATTCATTCCTGGGATGCAGGGCTGGTTCAACATTCGCAAATCAATCAACGTGATACATCACATTAATAAAAGCAAAGAGAAAAACCATATGATCCTGTCAATCGATGCAGAAAAGGCCTTTGACAAAATCCAGCACCCTTTCTTAATAAAAACCCTTGAGAAAGTCGGGATAGAAGGAACATACTTAAACATCATAAAAACAATTTATGAAAAGCCCACAGCTAACATCATCCTCAATGGGGAAAAACTGAGAGCTTTTCCCCTGAGATCAGGAACACGACAGGGATGTCCACTCTCACCACTGTTGTTTAACATAGTGTTGGAAGTCCTAGCATCAGCAATCAGACAACTAAAGGAAATCAAAGGCATCAAAATTGGCAAAGATGAAGTCAAGCTTTTGCTTTTTGCAGATGACATGATATTATACATGGAAAATCCGATAGACTCCACCAAAAGTCTGCTAGAACTGATACAGGAATTCAGCAAAGTTGCAGGATACAAAATCAATGTACAGAAATCAGTTGCATTCTTATACACTAACAATGAAGCAACAGAAAGACAAATAAAGAAACTGATCCCATTCACAATTGCACCAAGAAGCATAAAATACCTAGGAATAAATCTAACCAAAGATGTAAAAGATCTGTATGCTGAAAACTATAGAAAGCTTATGAAGGTAATTGAAGAAGATATAAAGAAATGGAAAGACATTCCCTGCTCATGGATTGGGAGAATAAATATTGTCAAAATGTCAATACTACCCAAAGCTATCTACATATTCAATGCAATCCCAATCAAAATTGCACCAGCATTCTTCTTGAAACTAGAACAAGCAATCCTAAAATTCATATGGAACCACAAAGGCCCTGAATAGCCAAAGTAATTTTGAAGAGGACCAAAGCAGGAGGCATCACAATCCCAGACTTTAGCTTCTACTACAAAGCTGTCATCATCAAGACAGCATGGTATTGGCACAAAAACAGACACATAGACCAATGGAACAGAATAGAAACCCCAGAACTAGACCCACAAACGTATGGCCAACTCATCTTTGACAAAGCAGGAAAGAACATCCAATGGAAAAAAGACAGTCTCTTTAACAAATGGTGCTGGGAGAACTGGACAGCAACATGCAGAAGGTTGAAACTAGACCACCTTCTCACACCATTCACAAAAATAAACTCAAAATGGATAAAGGACCTGAATGCGAGACAGGAAACCATCAAAACCCTAGAGGAGAAAGCAGGAAAAGACCTCTCTGACCTCAGCCGTAGCAATCTCTTACTCGACACATCCCCAAAGGCAAGGGAATTAAAAGCAAAAGTGAATTACTGGGACCTTATGAAGATTAAAAGCTTCTGCACAGCAAAGGAAACAACCAACAAAACTAAAAGGCAACCAACGGAATGGGAAAAGATATTTGCAAATGACATGTCGGACAAAGGGCTAGTATCCAAAAACTATAAAGAGCTCACCAAACTCCACACCTGAAAAACAATAACCCAGTGAAGAAATGGGCAGAAAACATGAATAGACACTTCTCTAAAGAAGACATCCAGATGGCCAACAGGCACATGAAAAGATGCTCAACGTCGCTCCTCATCAGGGAAATACAAATCAAAACCACACTCAGGTATCACCTCACGCCAGTCAGAGTGGCCAAAATGAACAAATCAGGAGACTATAGATGCTGGAGAGGGTGTGGAGAAACGGGAACCCTCTTGCACTTTTGGTGGGAATGCAAATTGGTGCAGCCGCTCTGGAAAACAGTGTGGAGGTTCCTCAGAAAATTAAAAATAGACCTACCCTATGACCCAGCAGTAGCACTGCTAGGAATTTACCCAAGGGATACAGGAGTGCTGATGCATAGGGGCACTTGTACTCCAATGTTTATAGCAGCACTCTCAACAATAGCCAAATTATGGAAAGAGCCTAAATGTCCATCAACTGGTGAATGGATAAAGAAATTGTGGTTTATATACACAATGGAGTACTACATGGCAATGAGAAAGAACGAAATATGGCCCTTTGTAGCAACGTGGATGGAACTGGAGAGTGTGATGCTAAGTGAAATAAGCCATACAGAGAAAGACAGATACCATATGGTTTCACTCTTATGTGGATCCTGAGAAACTTAACAGGAACCCATGGGGGAGGGGAAGGAAAAAAAAAAAAAGAGGTTAGAGTGGGAGAGAGCCAAAGCATAAGAGACCTTAAAAACTGAGAACAAACTGAGGGTTGATGGGGGGTGGGAGGGAGGGGAGGGTGGGTGATGGGTATTGAGGAGGGCACCTTTTGGGATGAGCACTGGGTGTTGTATGGAGACCAATTTGACAATAAATTTCATATATTGAAAAAAAAACTATCCTCAGCCATAGGTGCTCTAGTCATGTTTATTTAGAATAAGTACTACTTATGAAATCTTTAAATTAGATTTCTTTTCATCATCATTATCTATAATTTCAAACTTCTTCCTCCACATTTTGTTCACAAATTATAACTGACAATAAGTAAAATAAGTTTACTTTTTTTGTTTTTTGGGGATTCCTACCATATAAAAGAGGTAGAGATGAGCAAAAGGGATCCTTCAGAACAAAAATAAAAGAAACCACAAAAACATAAGAAATCCACAACTGTTTATAACCTAAGTAACATAGAAAAATTAAAAAAAGGCAAAATTTCTGAGAGCATGAAGGTAAGATAGGGCTTTGTGTAGGTAACACTTCCCAAAAAGTTGGAAGAAAGAAATAAAAGAAGGAAATCTCCCCCAAACCCTCCCTAGATACTTAAATATTAAGTCATTTTCTTTGAGAGAGAGAGGGAGAGAGAGAGAGAGCACGTAAAGAAGAGGGGTAGAGGGAGAGAGAGAATCTTAAGCAGGTTCCATGCTCAGCACAGAGCCTGTTGTGGGGCTCAAACCCATGACCCTGGAATCATGACCTGAGCCACAATCAAGAATCAGACTCTCAGTTAACTGAGCCACCCAGGTAACCCAAATATGAAGTCATCTTAAAAAAATGATTTTTCTCACTACTAGTTTCCTTCCTCAGGCTACAATATCAATGTGCTTATTAAGTGAAAGAGAGGGGATAGAGGAAGATGAAGAGAGAGTGAGAAAGGAGGACGGGGAAGCAAGATGGGGAGGAAGAGGAGGCGAAAGAAAAGAATGGGGAAGAACAAAAAGGTAATAAAAAATTTTATCAGATGTGGAAAAAAAGCAAATGAAGATAAGCAAAGAAAAAAGGGCACTTTCATTCTTAGTTATCAGCATCAAGTTGTCAACCATACATTCAAAAGCAAAGTTCTAACTAAAGAAACTGTCTTCCCTACATTCAAGTAAAGTACGTATCAATATTCATATTCGGCTGATATCCTGCACCTATGAAATGAAGAAAACTAATTCACTGTGATGAAAATTGACATTTTGAAAAGAAAATTTCTTTCCTGATTAAAAATGAAAATAAAAATTTACTACACAGAAATGGGGAAATAGCATTACCCTGAGTTGTCCTTGTCAATTCAGTTGTTGGTGGAATCTTAGTTGTAAAGAATTCTTGGGTGGACTGTTCTGTTTCTGCTGGGGACAAATAGAGCAAGGTGGCTGACTTTAAATAATTATCATTATGAACTTGTCAAAAAACCCACACTTATTTCCACCCCATGCAATGGTAAACAGGAAATTGCATTTATAAGTATGCCCAGTCATCATAATATTTCAAGGTTAAAGGTACATTTTAGTAACTCATTTATTCTATTTACTATCCTCGTGCACTATTGTTTTAATAATTATTATAAGGATTTCCAAAAGCTTTTAGTTCACGATTATTGTTTCATGATCCTGGACATGGCTGTTCTTGAATTGTGTCTATTAACTGCTTTTATCTATTGTTGCCTTCATGCTTCCTCTCTATACCATCAACTATTTATGTGAGCTGGAAAAGAAATACATCTTATGAAAAGAGGTGCGTTCATGCCATGTAAGAATAAACATTCATCTACTAATGTCATGTGAGAATCAAAGTTTGTTTATTGACATAGACACATTTCTTCTGACAAAATAAAAAAAAATTGCAATACTTCTACTCCCATAATGTTTTGAAGTCATCACAGCATCATGTAGACATAGCAATTTACATCGTCCACTTTGGCATGAACTGTATCCAAGGAAATACTTGGTACATACAATATACAGTCATCTTTTTTTCTGCCCTGCTTTGTAATCTGGATTTTGTTCATAGCAGAGATACTTGTGAGTTGGCAGGTGATGGTCCCTGCTTCAATAAACCAAGACGCACTTAAACAAATAGGTAGTAGAAGTTAGATAATTAGTCTATCTAGCAGGGGTTCTTGAAGAGTACTTTTGGCTTTGCCATCATGGGTGATGTTCACTTTGAAGGCCATGGCTAGAATAAATGGGTATTTGGAAATTAGGGTGTATTTGCTCAGGTTTCACTTTTTTTCCTTCAAAAATGATTTCATTTTGAAATGTGATCAGTAATTTCATCTCAGTAGACACACACAAAAGATAGGTTTATTTGAAAAGGGACAAAGGGAAGAAAATAAGGCCAGTGATTTAAACACAGCCACATGGTATGCAGTGTGGGCAGGGCAGAAGAACCAGCAAAAACAAAGTGTGAACACTTGGTTTCTGATTTATTTTCAGTTGGGGGTCAAGCAAACTGGGGTTTCCCATTCAGTGAATACACTGGTGCTGAACTCCTTAAAAACATGGCCCACTCATCCCCACCAACCTTCCTGTTGCTTCTATCCTTCCTTGTTTTCTCGAGGTGACTCACATGCCCATAAGATTAGCCTGACTATCATTTTTGCCGCTGCCTCTGTCCCATCGGTCTTTAACCTGAAAGGACCTTTCACATCTTTAACTTCAACTGTCACCCCAACTTGAAAATCCAGGGTAAGTATCACCTCCTCTGTGAAGCCTCCCCTAATATGCCTGGTGGTTTGTTTGTTTAGCATGTTGCTCATTTTTCTGTCACACTCATTTTTTGAACAATAGTGGGGTGAATCTCAGGAGCTCTGGTGACTGAGTATGTGGGTTCCAATCCAGCTTTGACATTAGCTGTGTGACTTTGCCAATTTTTTAAATCTCTCTATGCCTCAATTTTCTAATGTGTAAAATGGGGTAAGTAATAGAACCTACCTCACAAATGTTATGTGACTGAAATTAAACATACACATAACCCACTGGGTGGTATGGAGGAAGTACTACCATCACTAAATCCTTCGTATTCTTAGATGCTGAACTCGCTAGGATAAGGATTCACTCTCAAAACAGTTTCTTTTTTGGAATTCTGGTTGCTTAGCATTTCACTTAGCACCCATAAAATATTCTGTAAATACTAGATGAAATTCTTTCCAAAGGCAGCTTCCAATATGGAAAAGCAACCAAAAAGTATAGAATTGATACATTTTGGGAACATTCTTCTTAGAATAATTAAAATTTTATCAGGATATTTTAAAATATTCTAATTTTCTATTGAAAACCAACATAACTATTAGAAGGACAGAATACAATTAATGTAAAAGAATCAAGTGAAATGGCTATTTTTTATAATGGTAGAAAAAGACCCTCTATTGTTTGGAAACAACCCATCAACACAAGGTACATATGGCTACTTTAAGGGCAATCCCTAAAAAGTAGACCCTCATTGGACTGAAATATGAAATCAAAACTTACCCAGAGTGCTTTGCAGTTCCTCCTGACTAGTGCTTGGTGAGATCATAGGTATAAAAGGGCTGCCTCGTGTCTCTAAAGGAGCTGGAAAAGAAAAGTATGAGCGGTATCAATCTTGAGATGCAAAATCCAGCACCAAGCCAGAATGATATTACACAAGATTCCTTCGTTTGAAGCGGAAAAAGGAAGATATTAGGTGGATCATGAAGAATCAAGTTAGGTGTACACAGAACCTTCACAAAAATGACTGTGGAATATAAGAATAATGGTTCTCAACTGTTTTTTTCCACCACCAGGATAGATAGGAAATAACATTCAGTGTCTGGCACATTCCATGACCACCCCTGGTTAAGATGGGATATGAGTAAGAAACAATCTTGGTCTGTCAGCTGTGGTGCATGCTTGCGCTCGCACGCTCTCTCTCTGTCTCTCTCTCCCCCACCCCCATCCTAGAGAACATACAGGATTACAAAATGAGTGGAAATATTCATTATTGTAGTGGTGTCTCATATTGAGTCTCCTCAAGTTTATTTTTAAAAACAGACCATTGGCAAATTTCAGTATTTTTACAGATATTAACAGTAATTACTTGCCAGAACTTTTCACAACTGGTCATGCTAGTGTGTTGTAACACTACAGCTGAGAACCACCGAAAGTGCTGAAAATGTTAACTGGATGGGCATGAGCACGTGGAATCATTCTGAACATGGAAATAAATGAGGTAGGTGAAGAAGAACTCAGTAATAAGCTGCCTTAGGTTGGTCTTCAGAGCAAAGCCTTCACAACAGTGAAATCGTTGCTTTTCTATTTTGGAAAGAGTAGGAGTATGATGATGAGATGACAATGAGATGATGAAATGGATTAAGAAGAGAGGGTGTTCAATATTATAAGTTGAGCAAGACCTGCAATTAGACTGTAGCAAAGCAAACAATTAGAGTTGGTTGATAGGGGGAAACCATTACCTATTGTTGTCTCTGGTGGATCAATTCTAAAGGTAACAGGTTGCAGAACTAGGCCAAAAGCAAACCGAGGAAATATATTTATGAGAATTTACTACCTGGTGAAGTAAACATTGTTTCTGTGTTCCTATATGCTTCCATTTGAACATTTAAACATTCTCCAAGAAATACAATAAATATGAGAAAATTCTACATATTAGATGCTACTTAGGAAGCTTACTTTAGCTAAAACTTTAAAGATCTCATTCACTATGACTCTGAGGAAAATTTTTGAGTAGGCATGCACATTTTTGACTTACATTACACCCACAGTTGGAATGGAGTTATATTTCCATTTTGAAAGAAAGTAAAAAAAAATGGTTGGCTCAGTTAATAAATATGTCTTATAATTTTAGCATGATCTCCTTTTCAATGGAAACACTTCCAGGGAAAATAAACTAATTATATACTATTCCCTCATGTTAAGCAGAAAAAAAATTCAAGCAATTTGTAAGATTAAATCTTCACAAAAAAATTACACATTTTAGATCTATAATTTTCTCCAACCTTGTTCCACATCACAATCATTAAATATATATTTGCCTCAAGAACATTTTTCTTTTTGAAAACCATGCTTCCAAGCTGGGGAAATAAAGTAATTTATTTACCAGGTTCACGCTGAGAGACTTCAGGGTCTGGTTTAGGGGGAAGGACCACATCTCTCAGAACTGAAAGAAAAAAGATTATAAAACACTGTACTTTAAGTTTCACATCTGGAGTGAAGCTAAACCCGCAGATACAACGTCCTGGAAAACATGAATAAAGCAAAGGCATTTTCACAATGGCTAAAGAGTAATTCCAAGAACATGAATGCTTTTTTCAAGGTGGAAAAAGTCACTTGTATGGAGAAGGTTCTGGTGGTAGTTAAAATTGGTCACAGTTGATCGTGAAGCCTCTCTTGGAAAAAAGAAAAGAAGAAACAATGTCATTAAACAAAAGAGGGTGGTTCAGTTGGTAGAGCATGTGACTCTTGATCTCACGGTTGTAGGTTCGGTGGGTGTAGATTTTATTACTTAAAAATAAAATCTTAAAAAGAAAACCAGAAAGCCAGTTTTTGCTTGAAGTGTTTAGCTGCCATTTGATATTCACGCTAAAAGTCCCCTGAGAGCAACAGCAAATACATTAGTAACATAGGCATAAATGGCCTACAAATTAGGGGAGACAGCAGGGAAGACAAATTCTAAGAGGAGAACAAAGTTTTATTCTGAAAGGCAGTGACAGTTATTATCAGGAGAAAATGGAGCAAGAGGAAAACGCCCCTCGTTAGAAGATCCTACATGTAAAGTTTAGGAGAATACTTGTTACGTAGTAAATGCTAGATAAACATTGCCATTTCTGTCATTCTTAGTGATGTGGCTTCCAGTATATTAGGTTTCAAGGTCTCCTGACAGACAAGAGAATGACAACTAAAGACAAAAATGTCAATTAAAAGAGACCTACTTAGAGTCGGTCCCTTTTACCCAGTACATTTTTAACATCTATGCCTGGTTCTATGTTGGCAAAATAAAACAGTAGGCTGGGAATTTGATACCTTAATTCTCACTGAGGAAAATACGAAGGTAATTTGTTTATTATTAGCACCAGATTTATATATACACTCTTTCCAAGATCAAGGTAAAGTTCTTCTTTGGCTCAGTTTCCCCACAAAGACATCCTTCTCAGCCCTACTCTCTTGCTGAAAGGCTTTCATACTAAACTGAACATCTGGTAAGTATCAGGGTCCCTTTGGTAGACATTGTAATTTCCTTGCATCTTAAATGATGCTGGGGAAAAAATTAGACTTCAGGCTAAAATTCTACCGCAGGAAAGCCGAGGAAAACTTTTGCACCATGAGGTGGCCAAGCACCACTTTACCATTAGTGTGGAAAAAGGTTATACTAGGTTACAGACACTCTCTCTTAACTGCTATGTGGGATCATATTTAACTTAAATATCACATTTGTTCTTACTCTAGGCCACTAAGTTCCAATGAAGTTATAGTTGTGGAAGTTGGTAGATTGAGTAGAATCTTGACTCAATTAGAAACTTTATGAGCTAAAAGGTAACATCCACAGGAACTTGAAAATCTGATTTAAAAACTTTTTAATGTTTACTCATTTATTTTTTGAGAGAGAGAACACGCACAAGGGAGGGGCAGAGAGAAAGATACAGAATCGAAGCAGTCTCCAGGCTCCAAGCTGTCAGCACAGAGCCCGATACGGGGCTCAAATCTATGAACTGTGAGATCATGACCTGAGCCTAAATCAGACATTTAACTGACTGAGCCACCCAGGCACGCCTGAATTTTTTTACAGAAAAAACTCATAAAGATTACTGGTCAACAAAAATAGAGAAAACTTACAATAGTGAACATTTGACCTTTGCTGTGTAGTACTTTTGGGGATTTGAATGGTAAAATATGAGAAATTTCCAGTTGTAAATCTAAATGTTTATCTGGTGAGTGAAAGACTGATTTGGCTCTGTGAAGATCATGGCCATACGAAACAGCCTGTAGTTTATAAATACCCTAATTGGCTACAGTTCTAAAGTATAGAGAGGACCCAGGATTAAGGAAAGTAGAGGCTGAGAAGAAATGTGCTACCAATAAATCCACTGTACTGTAAATCCATTACTCGCTGCCTGTTTTCATTTACTGAGGAATGTAGGTGGGGGTAATGTGGATTCCTGCTGCTGCAATTGGCACTTTTTAACATGAAGTGATGATTTAATAAACTGTCACTGCAGACTTTCTAAAGCAGGTGAAATCAGTGGAAAGGAAAGAAATAGAAATATTCTCAGGAAAGGGATATGAATCATTCTCTTGGTCAACTGCAGCTCCAAGAAATGAAGCTTCTTTTTTTTCTTTTTCCCTATGTGGCATTCCCCCATATATTAAATTGAACAAAAGCCTGATTCCTAAAATCTGAATCGTCCATGCAGGCAGTAACTTAGTGTAAATAATGACAATTTATATGGGAAGACAGTTTTGATTTCCTTATAAGAATATTTGTATAATAAATATATGTAATTAATATATAATACTATTATAGTTTAGACTCCATCATATCAACCAACTTACCATTTTTATTAACTAACCAACTATACTAACTGTCTTTTTGAATAAAGTGCACCAATCCAAAGAAATATTCAACTAAGGCAATTATGAATGGAAGTGTCTAATATGGACAAATGTAAATGAATGTACATGAATGTTTCACTAGAGTAGTTGAGAGAATTAATCTCTTATTCTCCAATAAAGGTGGTGGAATATGAAATCTTCAATGAGGTTTACTCCTGCCGTAAGCTACAAAGAGACTGACTTAGAAAAGTAACATATGCGGACTATCCACCATTTTCACCTCCAGATTCTCTGTTCCTTTATCCTAACCTTATACCCTTAGGTCCCATCTTGGAGGAAGCAGATCTCCCACCAGTTTGAAGGCCACTTTGTGAGCTCACCTGTGCCACTAGGCCATCCTCTCTTGTAGGGCCTTTTACCTTCCATTATTTCCATTATCTTACATGCTTCTCCATTAGTCCATATTTCCGTTGATCCATGATTTCCTCCCTATTCACCTGCTAAGCAGTCCAAATGCTCCAACACCCTAAAAACACTAATCATTTCCTTGATATGGCTTCCCCTGCAATCCATCCTTCCTTTGCTCTCATTCCTGTATTCAAAAAACTTTATCTTCCTTTGCTTCCTGGTCTCTCGATTGTATCTTCATCTGCTGTGGTCTGGCTTCCACTTCACTGATCTCCTGCAACCATGGATCCACGATGCTCTATCCGTAGCTCCGAAGTCCGCATGCTCTGAAAACTTTAAGTTTTTTTCTCAACTAATTAGACAGCAAACCCTGACTAGACCTGACCTAAGGGTCATTATAGTTTTTATTCACTTTTATTCATACTTCTTACTGGAGACATATTCATGTATTTGGTATACGTTCTGTTTTTGCCTATCTAAAATCTGGTAACTGCTGGATTTGAAGCATGGGCCCATAGGTTTCGGGTATGAGTTTCTGGATCTGCATGGTCAGGTCCAGCAGCTGCTCTGATCCTTTTCTACCTCACTGTCGTTGTTGAGCACCCTTCCCTGCCTTGCCTCCCGAGACCCTCCTTCCTGGTACTCTACTATATTTTTGGCAGCAACTTCTGCTGGCCCCTCTTCCCCTATCCATTTCCTAAATGTAACTGTGCCCCCCAAGTCTTTTACCTCTGTCCTCTTCTTTTCTCAGTCTATACTTTCTGTTGGATGGTGTCATTCACACACAAGATTTAAATAACCTTCTATAGGTAGAGAGGTGATTCCCAAACCTATATCCCAAACCTTAACTTTGGTTTAGAAATACAGAAATGCATTTCAACCCCCAGTTAGACATTCCCACTTGCAAGTTGTAGTGGCCCTCCAAACCCAGCATGCACCAACACAGGCATTTATCCCTTTGTGTTCCCTGCCTTAGTTAGTGGTGTTATCATCTATCACTTGTCCAAGCTAGGATCAACAGTGTCATACTCCTCTCCATAGCAACTTCTAGTCATTGTCTATGTACTAGTGATTCTACCTCCAAAGGCATTTCATCATTATTCCCTCATTTACTAACTGCAAAAATGCTACAGTGCAGCTGCAAATTAGAATTTACCGAAGAGAGTAGTTATATAGAACATTTGTGAAGATTGCATAATTTGCCGAAATTTAGATTGTCTTCCTGGTTGACTTCCAATGACTGAAGTCTCTCCAAGTATCTGTGGGCCAGAAGAGGCACCACAAAGCCAAGACAGCTCTTTGTTTAGAAACAGATCTACAAAGAAATCCCAGCTCTGTTGAGCCAGGTTATCAGGGCAAGTCCTTAGCTGTGAATTTGAAATCATTCCTCTAAGGCACATCTGAAGAAAATCCAGTTCTATTTTGGTTCTGGACATGGTGTGTGGGCTCAATTTGTCTAGATTTTCCTTAAGTATTATAGAGATAATTCAACTGAGTGGCTAGAGCATAGTTTTTTAAAAGTCTAAGTAGATGAAACCTGTGTTATAGCTAGGAATCTATGAATGGAAGAGCTACATGGCATATCCTATACTGACCTATTTGATACAGGTCTAAAAACTCCAGTTTGTTGCTTCTGATGTCTCTCAGAATAAATTTTGAGATAAACCTTATGATAAAGCATAACTCTGTCTTGGGGGCACCTGGGTGGCTCAGTCAGTTAAGCGTCCGACTTTACCTCAGGTCATGATCTCACGGTTCGTGAGTTCGAGCCCTGTGTCGGGCTCTGTGCTGACAGCTCATAGCCTGGAGCCTGCTTCAGATTCTGTGTCTCCCTCTCTCTGCTTCTCTCTCTCAAAAATAAGTATTTTAAAAACCCATTAACTCTGTCTTGATTTCAGCAGCACATTTTACACTTTTAGACTTTTGCAGACAATCTATTTCTCTACAATACCAGTACATATTAAGTATAGTGTAAATTCCCCTCTGCTTTCTGAGATATAATCCATAGGGGCTAGTAAACAAGGTTCTGGGTTCATTAGGATGTAAACTTGAGCCCAGATATGACCCAGAAACTGAGCACAGCAGAACCTCGTCTGTTTGAACACTTGTGAGTAAACTGAAGATTATTCCTGTAGGTCTTGCACCCCTGGAACAACAGTGGAGCCCCTGCTGAATACAGTGGTGGGACCAACACTAGATTTAGAGACAGAATTCTAACTGAGCACGTGGAACTGGAGAGTCAACAGAATAAGCCCAGTGGAGACTCTGGAGGGCAGTTTGTTCTGTTGTTCCAGTGCTCAAACTCACAGAGTTTCTGTGAAAAATAAGGCATTGGTAGAATTGAGGCAAATATTTGGTATTTAAGAAGAAAAAAAATAAGGACTAGATATATTGGTTTAATGAGATTAAGTCACATCAGGACCAACAATATTACTTTCTCTAACATAAAGGAAAAGCAAACAAAATCACTTAAACCTACTGTTATCATTAATGAGTCAATTACTGTTACATTATTTTGCCATAACTGAAAATAAGAAATTGAATTTTTCCAAGTGGAAAGATCAGCTTTTTTCTTGTTGGTGTTTGTAGTATTGGTTATTGCATTTAGTGGTGCAAATTTAAATTCTAGACTTCAGGGCAAAGGAGCCTTTTTCTGTCCTATCACCGCCTGCAACGACCAGACTCCCACAGCAGCAATAACCCCGCTTACAAATCTGGAAGACATTTATAGCAAGTGAATTCAGGCTTCCTTCCAAAATGTCATCATTTCATGCTACAGCATGGTTCTGGGAATGTTCCATAGGCTTCTAGGAGCATCTAGAAATTTATAATAATTGGATCATTAAAAAGAAAGAAAGAATTATAGCATTCCCCAGAACATTTAGTTTAAAATTAGCTTGGTTTGGTTTATCAGAGAACTGTTCGGCTTACTGTGGCTTCTTAAGGTCACTTGAGGACCTAGAGCATTGGCAGCAAGACTCAGGGAATGTTTGGGTCCTTGCAGGTCCCACACCAACTACTCCCACAAATATGAAATTATTCCCTCTGTAAATGGACAAAAGGCCTTCTCAGATGATGGGCAAGAAATGGATTTGTACCTACAGAAATCTTTTATGTATGTGAAATTTCTTATTTCTCAACCTAAGCTATTATTCCATGAATGGGTAAAGTAGAATTTAATGGAAGACACAAAACAAAACAAAAAACCTCAATGCTGGTTAGTGTAAAATTACTGAACCGAGGACAGTGGATAAACATCATTTCCTCTGTTTGCAAAACACTTTATCGTTTTACGTGGTAAAAGTCTCGAATTCTTGATCTTATTTTGGTGGACCATTTCAACATAGTACAGTTAGAATTGGTAGGTTTATTTTTATTGTATGAGAACTTTAGTTCTAGAAGGAAGATTTACCCTTGGCATAATTCTCTGCCATTTGACTGTATCAATAGCTTACTATCTGAGCAACTAGATAACTTATGAAGCCTCTGTGATGCTCATACCATGGATGATTCCACATGGCACTTGAACCTAAGTGAGGTGTTGACCTCGCATCTATCAGATCTCAGGTGTCATTGCAGCAGAGCATGACAGAATGCCTTTGAGTTAAACATGAAATAAATCATTTACCAGGTGGAGTATAGGACACTTCTGGACTTGGTGATGTTTTTGGCTTTGAAGTAACACGCTGAGGCACCTTACGAGCTGAAAGAGAGAACTCAGATCATGAGTCATTTTGGTTCGGCATCTCCCAGTCATGCTTAACATGTAAGATATGACAGAGTGTATTCCTGACCACTGAAAAAAAAAGAAGTATTGAAATGGGAGTTCTATGGAAAAATAAACCTTAGGCTCTAAATATTTATCAGTTAGAATTCCAGATACTTTTAGAAAAATGTTATCTGAGAAACCACAAGATATGACTCAGCATAAGGGTAGGGTGGAGAAAGTTCTGTTTTTAAAATCTTGATTTCAGAAGAGACAGTAGTTAAATTAATGCAAGAGCACTCTTCTCGAAGTTTGACTCATCGAATCCACCCTCATGTCTTTCTGTGAAGATTAATTCAGTGAAATCAGAGTAGAAGCCAATGAAGCATGGATAAGACAAGCTTAAAGTCAACTCAGACAACAGCAGAAAGACAAGAAGATAATACAGTGAGTAGGCTTGAATTTCACACCCTCTGCCATGCTTAGGCTCAAATCAATCTTTAAATGAGCATGTTCACAAACTAAAATGGTCTTCCCACAACTGTTCCTTTGGAGTAATGAGGTGCTGATACCAGAAAAAAAAAAAGATCTAATTTATTTACAGCTCATTTTATAATTTCAAAAGTGGTTTTATAAGGATTGTGCCCTTTGATTCTCACCATAATGATTGAAGGAATTATGAGCTTCACTTTAGTAGCTTGGGTTGGTGACTCTCTGCCCGAGGTTACACGGTAGTAAGTACCAGAGATGAGACTTGAACTGAATTCTGAGGTCCAGACAGAAGCACTAGATCCAAACACTTGGGCTCTCTAGATCCCAGTGCTGAGGTCACATTTTAACTTGTTCCTCATTTTTTAGGTGGAAATAATAAACCTATCTTAAAGGGTGATTATGAGAATTACACATGAAATGTCAAAATGATGTGAGAACTATATAAAAATTCTTTCCACTTCTAGAAGATTTTTACAAATTTGACAGTGAAAGGTTTGAGTATATTCCCATTCTCATGTTGTTCATCTCTACATAAACCCAAAGCACCCATAGTTTTGATGGTTGTAAGATTTATTGGGATAAAATTAATAATGGGTTGTTGACTATTACCTATGAACACAGGAATCTAAAAAAAAAAACCTTTATTCAACGACAAAATACCTTTGATAATTTGTTCCAAACTTTTTATTCCACTTTGCCTTAAATCTTGCCATCTAAGTATAAATAGGAAGAGAGGTGGCATGCCCAATTATAGCATTTCAATCTGAAAAAAGTAGCGGGTGATCACACTGTGTTGTATTTGGTGTTGTATACTCTACTGTCAGGGATCCCTTTACAGTCTAGCAATAATAATTTGCATTTGGTATTGTACATATGCACAGAACATTCTCTCTCCCAAACGGCCTTTTGAAATTTACAAGATCTAGCCAAGGGTAAGGGAGAAAGTACCAGCATTTGATTATTCATCTTTGAAAGATTTAGTGATACATATGTATACATACTACACAAACATTGCTAGGATCTATTCAGTAAGATCATTCTCTTGGGTAGGGGAATTCCTAATTTTACCTGCTTTGAAGGGGAATAATTAGAATACACTTACTTCTTCACAATCAATTTTCCAAATTGTTCTCTTGCATTAAGTGCAATGACAAGCCAGAAGTACTTGGGTTGCAGTTACTTTCCACAGAGATGCTGGTGTGTTGAGTGTTGCCTCAGTGGGAACAGAATCAAAAGGCTGTCTTGTTATGGGCTGACAACCACTCCAAAATTTCAGGGTTAGAGAGTGGAATGCATCGAGCATATGAATCTATCCATTATGAAGTTGCATATCTTGTTGAACAAGGTTGGCTAAAGGTCTAAATAAAAATTAAACAATCTTGAAATTTAGAATGATGGGAAGTTAGAGTAAGCTCCAGATTTACTACATGTATTTCTGTAAGTATAGAGTATGTAGCTCAAAAAGATAAAATGACAAATGTCTTCTTTGTTACCTCATATCTTCTTTACTTTTAAAAATTTTACTAACCAGGAATTTATATTCCCAATGTCTTAACACTCAAGCACTTATTTTTCATCTTTTATTTTCCAACATTCATCAAGTTTTCATGCTTTCTTCTGTTTCTCCTTTCTCTACTACTTTTGTTCTATGTTTTACATTTAAATAAAAAGCTGAGAGCTGCTTCTTCTCATGTCATTTTATCTGTTAAGCTTTTAAGGCCAGATTTTAATTTTCTACCAATTTAATATACTTGCTTTGCTTTTTTTGTTCTTATTCTATTCATTAATCATTATTTATTTACTAATTATTGTTTTTCATAGTATTTATTATGTATTAACGCTTCCAGTGTATTAATTGTTATTATTTTAAATTTTGTATTCTAGGGAATTTTAGCCATGGTACCTTTACACACTATGTATCATACTATTGTCATAGCAAAGCTTTAGTAATGAAAGAAAACACACTTAAAAATACATTAAAGCATATTTAAAATCATTAGCTAGATGTCAAACATAGAACTGTGTTTTAAGGAATTTCCCTTAAGAGAAAAAAAAATGATAGGCAAAATTTCTTCTAGAATCAGATATTAAAGACCATGCCCAAATCTACAGTTTTTTCTTTTGGTAGGGATACTGACACATGATTAAAGGATCAGTGGTAGGAATTAAGAACTACTACCTCGATCAAGCATAATTTTGATGGTGCTCACATTTTCCTTTCCCCAGACCATAAGTGGTAGTGAAGGCTCCTTTTCTAGCAAATTGAGTAGGTGCACCCTCATAACTTTTGGAAGTAGACCATGTATAAATGATATGTTTAAATTTATATGATGAGCCTAGACTGTAAAGTCCTTGACCATGGATGGATACAATTCTGTCTCGTATCCCATGTCTGGCACACAGGCCACAGAATGCAGGAAATATTTGTTGAGTGACTAACTGATGAAATGAGTTAATCACTTAAGCACTGAGGGGTGGTATAATTTGAAATTAGAGAAAAAAGAAGATCAAAGACAACACACCAGTACATGCTTGTAGTAGGAACCAATGCTAGACATGTTCCGAAGAACTGAAGGTATCATATTTATTAATAGATGGATTGCAGAGGGCAGGGGAGGAAGAGGAGTAAAAATTAGATTTAAAATACTGAGAACCTACCACAGACAAAAATGAGAAATTGAAAGGAGGAAAAGAAAATGAGCTCTGAGGCATGTCAAGTTTAGGGTAGCCCCAACTAGACATCCTCCAAGGCAGTTGGAAAAATTGGACAAAATCTTGGTTGAGAAGTTAGGGTTAGATTTAATCATATTCAAAGAAGAGTGTCTTGAACAGAATGAAAAACAGTTTATAATGACTCTTGTTCAGGTCCTTATCACAATTTTACAGCAAAACAGCCAAAGCAATATTATATAATCATTATGTTATAGGAGAGTATATATATAAAAAAACAAATCTTCATGACATACTATTAAATAAAATCTACTGGAAATAAAAATAAATAAATAAATAAATAAATAAATAAATAAATAAATAGGTGATTGGCAGGGGGAGGCACATTCCAGGACCATGCAAGTGTTCCCACGCTCGGAGAGGTGATGGGAATAGGCAGGCTACTCTGAAGAAATTCCATTCTTCTCCAGCTCCCTCTTCAAATAATGTATTAACAGGGAAGCTTTCTGGAATAAGTTATTCCAATCACATACTTTTTGATGAAGTTCAAAAATAGATGTAAATGTTTCTTATGTTTCAAAGGAAGACTTGTTTTACAAGGGTGAAAAACCCAACTGACAATAACTCAATAGAACAAATCCAATAATATCAAATTCTTCAGGCCAGAATATAAAACATGTCTTTACCTGGCTGTGTTTGTGGGATTCTCGGACGTGGAGATGTTTTTGGTTTGGGAGAAGCACGTGGTATCTGCTTGGGAGCTAAAAAAAAGAATATAGGTTTGAAGCTCTTAAGCGCTTCAAGAATCACAGTATCTAAGCCTCTAGGATCTCAAAGATGAAGTCTTAAATACACAGCAGCTAATGCAAATCAAGCTTTCAAAGAACCACAGAACAAAGGGAGATAAATTTCTTATATTACTATAATGGAAAACAAAACAAGAAAGCACATTAAATGATATCCAAGATATTCAGCCGGCAGATGAAATATCTACTTCAAATACCTTTTAAAAGGTTAAAAATAAATTTCATAGTAAGAATTCATCCTTATTACAAGTTCATACTATTTTACAAGAATATTCTGCTATAAAATTTTAAGTGCAGATAAATACAATTTCTTCTAAAACCAAAGTTGGTATGTCACATTCCAAATATACCTAGAAAATGAATGTATTTTAATACCAAGTGTTAATGGAAAAAAATCTTAGTCAACATAATACAATTTTCACTGGTCATGCTGGGGAAGAAAAACTGAATAGAAATTCAAAGGATACATTCCTGAGAAAGTTATTCCTTTGTTGGGCGATTCCTGCAGTACTTCTAGGACATTCACTGTAAAAATCAATTGTTTCTTTACCAAGAAAACGAGAAGTATATCCTGCCGGAGGAAAGTAATTATCAAATGCAAGGCTGCAGTTTATGGAAACACATTTGTATGGACTCTAGTGTGTTTGGTATAAACAGCTTAGGAGAAACAAAATGGTTTCCAAGGTCACTGGGTTTCAGGCACCTAAGGAAAGCTGGCTGAAAATAAGAGTTATTAGATACTAGAAGTTTCTATCGAGTCTGCATGCAGTGGTTTCAGTGGAATCTTCAGTGGGATCGCCTGGAGAGAAATGAACACCAACATATGCAAGAGATTGTGCTGGTTTAGGAGCCTGAAGACTTAAGAGCTCCCTTTGCTAATCACTCAGTCTACAGCCTTAGCTTCTCTCTCAAAAGTAACAGGACTTTTAAGAGCCCTTCCAATACTGAAATTCTGTGATTCTAGAATTTCTTTCAGTCTTGTGATTTTCTGACTACCAACTTCCTTGGCTTGCTGAGGTTCCTGATGGGCTATTTGCTTCTCCCATGGTATGAGGTAGATATTACTAATAGTATTCACAATGAAACATTCCAATCGTATCATTACAGCTACTTAAACTTTGGAGAAGTTAGAGATGACTGGCACAGAGTCAGTTAATGTGGTTAAGGTGATATTTCAGTAAAAATTAAACTGTAAATTTGGTAGGCAAATTTAATGAGATATTTTAGAGGACAATGCATAAAATTAACATTCATATCTCTTTTGGAAATAGAGCCATATGAAATAGCTTATTAACAATCAAAACACAAGTTTGGGCTTATTTATGATAAACTATCACGCTAAGAAAGCTTATAGATATTGAGAGGATTTTTCCTTGTAGGAGGCCAAACATTTAGTTATCCATATTGGTGATCTGTTTTCCTGTATTTCAAATTCCACCATCAAGTAAACCTTGACGACTTGCTAAGTAGCTGGTTTCATGTCAGTTTTTCTTATTTACATGCAGTGAAAGGTCCAACTGCTGCAGAAAGGGGAGGAGAAAGAAGTAAAGGACCTGAATAATGATAAGGTGACTGGCCAGTTGTACCCCTTTATGGGGACCACACAGTGAAATCTGTTAATCTCCAACACAAATTAGATACCTTAAAATATTCTGTACATTACCGCAAGACTTGTAAAACTAGTTAAGATGATAAAGTATTTAAAATTAAGATACATATTTATATATAAAAATGGAATATAAATGTTATTTCCCAGCAACAATACTATTTCCTGTTTGAAACATTTGCAGAGTAGCTCAGAAGGGCTTTTCAGCCATAGCCTAAAGAATATTCATAACGCTGCCAAGTGAATGTCTATTAGGATGAGAAATGGGGCATCAGGGAAGTCAGATCCCCCATCAAAGACTGTGAGCAGAGTGATTAAGTTAGGTGTTCTGATGTCTACAGTGCCCATACTGTCTTTCCATTCTTATAAATTCTGCAAACACTCACCTTCTACATGAAATACAAAATAATATTTACCCGGTTCAGTCGGAGGCTCATCAGGGCTGGGTAGGATTATAGTTTGGAAAGGCAGAGGAGATGTCTCTATGATAATTGAAGGAAAGTACCTAGGGTTATGAAAGTGCTTCACAAACTTTAAGTACTGATGACAGAAAGGATGGTAACAATTAAAAAAAAAAAAAAGAAATTGCAACTCTGTAGCAAAATGGCATTCCTACTTCTTCATAATGCATTTAGTTTAAAAAATGCTGAGATGCCAGATTACCAAATAATTTCAAAGTAAGCAATATCCTTACTTTTAAGTCCTCATTTCAAACTAGTACCTCCTCAACACTACTGGAACATTAGAAAGATAGTAACCTTAAAGAGCAAACCAAAGTAATATGAAATGTTAAAGCAGGAGCCCATGAAGAAGCATTGAATTTCACTTAGAATTGTGGCAAAAAAAAAATCAGACATGTAAACGAATGTGATGAAATGAGTGTTAATGGAAAGTACATTGCTAGGGCAGAAAGTATAAAATGGATCATCATACAAAAAGAAAACTGAAATATTCGACACAATACAAGCTGGCAGAATGTTCAGTGTTAGGAAAAAGATGCTTTAGATTTCAAAGTTTCACTGACTTAAGTAAAGAAAGAGACCAACATCTAGATACAAAACTGAACAGAAGAAGAGACTTTTTGGACAATGGTTACGAACAGAAGCACCTAGAAAGAAAATTAACTGCGGTGGCAAAGAATGATGTTGCAACATGAATTCACGATGAGAGAGAACCTGAGGTTCTCAGGTGATGGTGGTAATGAGAATAAAAGCTGCTGAGATGTGTCATTACCTAGCGTGGTCTCAGGTGGTTCAGACACATTTGTAATAGATTCCACAACTGTATCAAAACAAAGGAGAACAATTTTAGAAAACTTTAAGGTGTTAAGCTACAGTTAAGTATATCTTTCTTGAATGTCAACACATCTCATTCTCTTAAGATTTTGTATGTATTTTTTTTTATAGATAGGACGATGGATTTAGAGAAGAAAAGAGAGAAACAAGGGGGAAATCCTATTCTGTAATACTAATTTTCCAACTAATATTTATGTTTTAACTGTCAGTAGCTGGCTATCAAATGCCATAATGTTCCATATTTTGATACCACAGAAAACCAGAATTTCTGTATTCAGAGAGTCAGTTGTCATTTTAGTGTTAAGAATCCAAGAATTTGGGAAGCTATTGCTCTTCAAATGAATTCAACTGCAGAACAAATACCACAGCCTGAACTTCCATGTTCCATGGACATAACAGATGCTAATTAAAAATTTGGTGAATAAATGAATGAGAGCATGAAAAGCTTTACCACCTGCAGTCTTTGGCTCCTCTGGACTGAGTGGTGCTTTGGCAGAGGGATATAGATAATCTGTTACAGTTGGTGCTAGGGAATAAACAGGGAATGGCTGGTTAGTGGTGGGCAGCCCATAAAACACTGTAATAGAACACTGTTGACTTTGTAAACAGAGGTTGGTTAAGTAGATATATTCATGAGAATAAATAACGTTTTGGTAGATTAGGAAGATGACTACAATTTAAGAGGGCAGAGGTGAAGGCAGATAATGAAGGCAGTGTTCAGTGGGGGCAAGGGTATACACACACACACACACACACACACACACGGTAACTGTCAGGGTCTTCAGCAATTTCTACTTGGAGTAAAGCAGGTAATTTCACTTCCTTACATATTTTGATTAAGTATTCTACTAATAAAAAGACAAAGAGTCCTTAAAAAGCATTGGGATGAAACCTAAAAACAATATAAAAATGAAAAACAGGATGTTCATATTCATATTTAAAGAATGATGAGAATGTTACATTTTGCATTCAGAGTGAAAGGGAACTAAGAAAATTGTGAAACGTGCATAGCAATACAGCAGACACTAGCACAACGTGCTGTATGTAATATCTGACTTTTAAGATTCACTGGATGAGCACAGACAAGATGTGAAGAGCTATGAAATGTCACAAAGCATGAGGGCATTCAAAGATGACTTCTGCAATGAGATGGAAAAGCACATATACCTGAATTTCTTGATGGGAAAATGTTTTTTACCTATAGCTTCCTTTGATGACTCAATGCTTAATGTAACGAATTCCAGGACTTCAGAAACTAGCAGAGAACACAAAATGATACAATTGATCAAGAATGGGTTGTTGCCAGCATTGGGAATGCACACAAGCTAAATACTATTTAGAAAAGTGTCTTGCACTTTGTTTGCATGTCATGCTCAATGTTTGCTGTTATGATAATAACAGTATTATTAATAACATGATGGGAAGCTCAAATAACTGAATTGAATTCCTAATTTTGAAAGTGTTGTAGGTAACTATTAACAACCGTACCTTGTACCATCATGGGCACAAAAATGTCATTTAATTAATTAGAAGATACACAAAGGAGATGAAAAGAATTATAATCCTATGCTGGAAAAAAGATCTGATGTTTCAAAATATATGCCAGGGAGTAGCTACTGAATTCCTAACTTAAAATGTTTGTTTTCATTTTTGAAGGGCAATATTGTGTAGGGTGGTTTTGGGACCTGTGCTTAAGTGAGAACTTTCTCCCTCCTTCATGGTTATAACTGAACTAACATTCTTTTCACAGAACAGAGCACACATTTAGTTTATGACTAAAGAGAACTACAAGTTTGTAACTGTTAGTGAAAAATAAGGGATAAAATCAATTCTTCTAAGTGGTTTTGTTTACTGCTTAATCCACATACTTGACTATTCTCTATGTGATACAGAGTATACACAATGAAATGAAGATAAATATGTCTATCAGGTGAATAACAATTGCCATGAATATGTAACTAACTTAACACCAGTATGCAATCATGGGAAAAGCATGTACAATGTATCGAGTTATTAAATGTGTATTACTTGTTTTTTTTATATTTGAAAATTTAACACTTGGAAAATGTCCCCTGAGGCTCACAGTGTACCCAGACAGATAAAACAGTCTATTTACCAGGTTGACTCTGTGTCATTTCTAGGCTTGGTGATGTCACTGGTTTCAAAGTAAGAGTTTGCAGTTCAGTGGGAGCTGAAAGAAGAGCATCTAAAATGTCAAAGTAATTATGGAAAATTTATTTTTACAGGTTTTAGATAAAGGTAGCAATGGATAGAAATACACAGATCTTCAAAAATCACACGGTTATGAAGAGTCATGCAGAGTATACATTATTAAAGCAGCAATTGTCAAACTATGGCCCTGCCAATCCAGCCCTTGGCCTGACCTGTGAGCTAAGAACAGTTTTTGTATTTTTTCAATGACAGAAAAACTTCAGAGTAATATTTTATGACATGTGAAAATGGTATAAAATCCAAATAAAATTTTATAGAAATACAGCAACACCCTCAAGTTAAGATGATCCATGGCATATTTCCATATCATCTACATATTGCTTTTGGTTGCCTTCAATTGAGATACTACAGCAGAATCAAGTAGTTTCAACAGAGAATGGCCTACAAGTCTAAATTATTTACCATCTAACATCCTTACATAAAAAATTTGCTGACCCCTGATCTTAAGCATCCTACAAAATGCAAGGGCCTATTTGAGAAAAAACTAGGTTCTCACTATGGTATCTGAATATGAATTCCCACAAGGGCTTTCTAAGAGCTTCCTACAGCTGATTTTCTGACAGTATCATTACCAACGTGTTTAGCACCATTTGGCGTGTTTTGTTCTGTGTTCTAGTTTGACCTCCCCCTTGGGTAATCTCAATAGGTATTGAGATTTTTTTGTTTTATTTTTGCAGTTTCCACCCTTCTGTCCACTAATGCAAAATTCTGAAGTTATTTCAAAGCCCAACTATTCTCTATCAATCCACATAGATCTTTGTTTCCTTTAAGTATTTTCTCTCTATATTCTTACCAATTAAACAAGCTGCTTTTGTATAAGCAAATTGCCTTATTTAAAACAAACAAACAAACAAACAAACAAACAAACTTGAGAACAGTGTTTCTTCACAGTTATATTGTACTCTTCTCAGCAAGTGAAACATGTTCTTACTTTGGTCTCTACCTCTGTTCCTCACCTCACCCCACCCAACTGCTAATATAGCTCTGGAAACACAGAGGGCAAGGAAATTTTTGTTTAGTAAGCCAAATAAGTATTGCCAATTTCAAAAAAAGATAAATGAAATAGAGTGGTTAGAGAATTTAATAAGATGCATCTTTTGTTGGAGACAACCCTTCTGCAGGGCACATGATGAATTTGGCTACCATATAAATCTCCCCAACCATGATCCTTTTGGTCAACATGCAATTGTAGAGATACTAACTACAATTTGTGCCTTCTCTCTCTTAGAAGGTATAGAGGTGGGAATTGAAAGTTAACAAGCTACATCACCATCATCCCTGGGATCCAACTGCAATGGGCTGGACGGACTCAAACTAGAAATCACTGACTTTCTTGATTCCTGCTGTGAAACTTTCAGAAGTTTAAAGTTTGGGAGGAGGATTTATTTTCCCCCCAACGTTTTTGAAACTAAATGAAGAAAATCGAGTTGCTATTGTGTTTATAGGTCTAGAAACCATCAAAAGCACTGTTCACAGACTGTGTTTTCTAAAATATTACATTTTCTTGAGTTTATTGCCTAACTTTGAGACATTTTATTTTACTAATCTGTTTCTTATCACTACTGACAGTGTTTTGGAAGCAAAATAACAAGATTTATTAATTAGAGGAATAGATATTAATGTAATTACTCAGAGATTCCTAGTTAGTGAAGATTAAGAATCAATGCTAAGCTGTGGTGGAAGATAAAGAATAACCAAAATCTTCTGTGGTGGGAAAAGACTGTAGCTTGTATTTACTATTGTTTGCACTTCCAGAAAGCACTTTTTTTTTTAGATAATTTAATATAACAGGGAAACACAATCCCTGAAAATAGGAAGAGAATAATGCGTATGTCACAAAAATCTTATAGAAAGTAAGTTGCTCAGAAAGATTTCATGGTATTTAATTATCATCATTTTATAGATCTAACTACCAAATAGATGGGTTGTAATTTAGAATTCAGACACTTAAGAGAATGAAATTTTAAAGGAAGTTTAATGGCAGATAGATTTCCTGGGTCCAGGGACATTTGTTAAAAACAATAGGTAGCACTTGAATTAAGGATCCTGACTACTAATGGGGCACCTGGGTGGCTCAGTCAGTTAAGTGTCCAACTTCTGCTCAGGTCATGATCTCACAGTTCATGAGTTCAAGCCCCACGACGGGCTCTGTGCTGACAGCTCAGAGCCTGGAGCCTTCTTCAGATTCTGTGATTCCCTCTCTCTCTGCCCCTCCCCCACTCACACTCTGTCTCTGTCTCTCTCTCTCTCAAAAATAAAAATAAAAAAAGAATCCTGACTACATATAAGATGGAGTATGAAACAGAACAAGAGCAGTCTAAGAAAGCAGGAGCAATTCTGGCCATGACAGTGATAGAATAGGTTTTCAATGAATAAAAAAGTATGTAATGAGGTCACAAAAATCATTACCTAATGTTGATTCTGGAGCCTCAGAACTATGAATAACAGGTTCAAAGCTTGTAGCAGGAACTAACCAAAAGCAACAACAGGAACATGAAAAAGTATAAATACACATTAAAAAATCTTAATTTTTCTTTGAAAACATTCGTTTCAAATGACTTTTTTTTTTAACTTTTGAATTGACAGGAACCAGTTTATTTTTGAGAATTTGGTCAAACGAGTCAGGAACAAGTCATTGCAGAAAGTAGTCACAACCTTTAAATTCTGCTATGCATATTAGTATGGTCACCATGAGGTTCTTATAAGATGTTTGATATTCTGACTCTAACCAATATGAAAGCTTGCTTTGGAAAATCTGCTTAGGCAATGTATATGAAGATATATATGACAGTAACTTGTGACAACTTTTGGAAGCTGAAATAATACCTATGCTTATGTAATCATGACCATAATAACTAGATCATGTGTTTAAATGCAGATATAGCAATAAGTAATTATCAGTGACTATGCCAGTCTTGCTATAGACACATCTTTAGAGAGACCAAAAATTTCACTCAAGAAGCAGTTGCTAACCATACCTCTCATGCCTTGAAGGCTGTCACTTCCCATCAGACGCATTTCTTTGGGACCCCACTGGGGCAGACTGCTAGGGTTCACCCCTCAAATCATGGAATAGCATATTTACCCCGTTTGGTCTGAGGTGCTTCAGGACTTGATGTGGTTTTAGGTCTGGGACGTGGACGACGGGTTCGTTGTGCTGTTTTAGGAGCTGAAGGATGAAACTTTGGATTACTCCTGTGAAGATGGTTTTGGAAACAAGGCTCTAGATTTTCTAAAATATGTTATATTTTCTTGAAATTCAAGGCATATGTGTTTCAAGATTGAAATATTGTCTATTTTGTTAACTATTTATTTAATCACTGAAGATTCTTAAGAGATAAAACTCACACATAAAATTAAGTCAAGGAGTGAGGAATCTCATAAATCTCTAACCTCAAAAGCAGAAAAGGACCATGGCCAAGCTGTAGGTAGTGGGGTCTTAGGTTCACACCAAGAAATAGAAAATTTCCAAAGAATCTATGATACCATGTGAATTGCTATGGTTTGGTTGGTCTAGAGGAGATATAGACATTGCCAACTTTGAAACTCAGCTTTCAATTTGAGCCCCGTTTAGATAAAAGTTCAAGATTACATGGTTGACAGATATTCTGACTTATTCCATGCATAGCTTTTAAAAACAACAGGTAACTTCCGTTAAGAGTTTTCAATACTCTCAAGAAGAAAATTAAAGTTGAAGGACAGCAGAAGATGACAAGACAGTCTTATAAAGATGGTGACAAAGTGATTATGATTAGGATAGAATGGGTTGATGATGAGCTGGAAAAAACTGTTCACAAATGCTGGATTACCTAATGTTGTTTCTGGATCCTTGGTTCTAAGAGTGACAGGTTCAAGGGCTGTAGGAAGAACTGGCCAAAAATAATAAAAGACACCAAAGAGATTTTTTAAAAAAAATTCACTTCAAGGCTAACTGCAAGAGTCAATTTTTAAGCCTCAAGACTAACAGAAAAGAGACACTTCCTCTGCAGATTTGACTACACTGTGGAAAAGTACCCATTAAACTCATAAGATAGATACAGCATTGTACTCTGCTAAATATCACGGTGGTCAACAAGTTCTCCCAGATGTTTGATTATCTGACTGTTGCTAATATGCACAATTCTGCTAGACAAACTTCTTACAGTTAGATAATATATACTTTTCTAACTCTACTGAAAAAAGCATTTATCATTCTACTTGTACTTCTGTACAAGTTGAGATAAATGCCTATTATTGAAATAATCATGGGTACAATAATGAGTTTATTTATTTGAAAGCATCAGGATCAATACATTATAGAGTGTGTTCAAAGTTTCAAAGTAATCCTTGACTCAATAAAAGTTAAATACTGTTAACCTTCTCATGAAAGAGTTACTGTACTGTATCATGAAAAGCCTTTCGTTTAAAGTCTCAAGACTTAGGCACATTTAAAATTTTGACAATTAAGTAAAAGCATCTTGTTTTGAAACAATAGATCCATCAATATAATCACACAGATCCTAATACAATAAAAAGTAATACAATTAAAGATCATGACATTTGTAAAATTGAGGAGGGAGAAGCAGTGTAAATAAGGGACAGATGGAAATTCATGTTTGAAAAGAAGCTTAAAACAGTCAGTGCTTTTCAGCACATGCAGATGATCACGTGAAACAGTTATGGCAGTTTGATGTCCTCATATTAGCATATTCACAGTTTTCTTAACAGGTAACTTGAAATAGAGTTTAGTATAATTTCAAGATAAAGACTACAATGGAATGACAGCAGAGGGTGTTGAAATGGTTGTAAGATGCAGGAGAACATGTGGCCACAATGGCATGACAATGAGCAAGAAAAGCACTATTTGAAGGGCACACATTCTCATTACCCACGATTTCTGGAGCTTTAGTTCTGAGAGTGCCAGCTTCAAGATCTGTAGTGGGAACTAACGAAAAACAATGAAGTCAACACTTGTGAAAAGTCAGCAAGTTAAAATCTAACCAGTATAACATTGCTTCAAATAAATGTATAAAATATTTGGTCACCCTATAACCAGGTAAATATTCTTTTCGAGATAGTCAGTGATAGCTGACCTATCAATCTGGTAAGCATCTCAATGTCAACACAATATTCTCTTAGGTGTTTAAGTACTTAATTCCAAGTACTGCTCTAGGAAACTTGTGTAGACATTTTACCAAATAGAGACTTATGAAAATGTCCCGGCAATTATTGGCTTTTCTGTGGAAGCTTTAAGAAAATAGCAAGTCTAAATAAGATGGATACAATGAATGGCACTTATATTTGAAAGGAGTCATAGAAAAGAGCAAAGCAAAGTGAACCTTGCTCATCGTGTTGAGAACTCGTAAGTAGAAATAGGCCTGATGTGATGCAAAATCATTCTAATAACCAATCAGGTTAAGGAACAACCACTCAGTGTGTGGTACCCAGTCGAACAGCTCTCTGCTCTAATCACAAAAATGTGGTACCCTGTGTATGTGGAAGAGATCACAGAAAAGACCACTAATACTACTAGGGTCAGATCCAAACTTCTGAGTCATACCTTCAAGAACTTTCTTCAACTGCTCTTATGGACCCTTCCAAACTCAGCCCTATCTTTACCACTTAGAAGCAGTATCTCCCTTGTTCCAGGAGCCCCGTGCCTTCTGGCTGGCCTCAATACCTCCTTTCTTTTTGTCTCTGTTAAACTCCATGATTTTAAGACTCACTTTATTTCTAACTCCTTATTCCTGTCCTTCACAAACTTCTCTCTATGCTCAAAGATGTTTATAACCCCTGCAAAAAATAATCTTGATTTGCACAGACACATTGCCTTGGTTCAATCTTTAAATGCTTCCTATTGGAGGTTTTGACTTTGACTACACTACAGCCTGAGAAGTAAAAACAAGCAGGCTACATCTGTGATATCCTCACAGCTGTTGATGTAGCTGTGGGGAAATGGAAGACACTGTTTCTTGAAATAAAAAATGATTGGTTCTATTTAAGACATTTTGTCTGCTAGAGAAGTATGGAACAAAATAAGCAAAAGTAATAAAATACACATTAAAATAGAAGATCTTTATGCAGAAAGCACAAGGGATTCAGCTGCCACACGTCTCCCCAAATCATGTTCTCCTTTGCTTACTCAACAGGGGGATCAGTGCAGATCATTTAGTGCCCCACCCTCACTGGGCTCACTTGGGCTATCACTTCTACCACTGGCATCAATCCCAGACTCCCAAAAGCTGCTAGGACTTACTCCTTTAACCAGAAACCCACATTTACCCAGTTTTGTTTGAGGTACTTCAGTAGTTGGTGTAGTTTTATGTTTGGGACGTGGACGACGGGTTCGTTTCGATATCTTAGGAGCTGAAGAAGGAAGATCTTCAATTACTACAGAGTCTAGTTCAGAAGCTAAGGACAGCATGACACATGACTCCAGATTTTCTAAAACTTACTACATTTAGTAAATTTTCCTTATTAACCTTTAATTTGAAACTTTCACCCTTAATATAGTAGTATATATTCTTTTATAAATCCAAGTTCATTGAGAATGAGTCATGTAAAATTATTCAAGAAACAAAGAACTGTTCATAGCACTCTTCTATTGAACACAAGGGTAAGTTCCACTGCTAACATATTATGGTGCGGTGATAGATACAAACTCTTTGACAGTTTACGAAGATAAGGCCATGTAATTAACTAAAAAGTTAATTAAAGAACAGATAATACATGGAGAGTTTAAAAAAAAAAAAAAGAGAAGAACTTCAGATCCACAAAGAAACTTCCCGATGCCATAATAGTCAGTAGAGTCAAAACCCAGCTTTAACAAAACATGATTAAAAAGCACACAGGATGACAAAACAGTTTCAGATGGTTACATGTACAACAGATGACTTGAGTTAGGTTTATGCATGGCTCTCTTAAAAGAAATAACTTGTTTGAACAAAGTCCTCAATACTTTTAGGATGAAGAGTTTAACGGAGTGACAACAGAGGATGATGTAACCTTATGAAGTAAAAGAACCTGCAGGTATGATGTTGATGGAATGAGTCTGACAATCAGAAAGAAAGGCACCTACTGAGGGGCATGTGTTTTTACCTTGTGTTGTTACCCAAGTCTCAGTTCTGAGTGTAACAGGTTCAAGGTCTGAAGTAGGAACTGATCAAAAGCATTAAAGATAAACAAAATGATTGTTTAATAAAAAAACCCTCAAGACATTTTCTTCAAAATGAGTCTTATTAATATGCTTTCTAGAACTATGTAACAACTTTTAAAAACTGTTAAACTAGAAAAGTAGACTGTTGATTTCCTCAAATTTGGCCATACCTAAGTCAGGTAACTATTTCCTTATTCTTCCTTTGATGATTTGATTTTAAGTAATAAAGTGGGATATGTGGGTATTACTAACAACTTTGGAAAGAAAGTGAGGCCGAAGCATGATCTATTTAACAGGGTATCCCTCTATTCTAAGCAAAGAAAGAACATGCCCTCATGGGCAAAGACGAATTTGCTGATGTCTATTGGATTAAGTCTCAACTGTTCTATCAGATGCCTAAGAATCTCCACCATAAGAGTCCATGGACCAATCAAGATTCAGTAAGCTTTGATGACCACGGTCTAGTCAGGCATTCTCTATACTAGTATTACAGTTAGACTATCTCTTTTGGTTTGTCTCTCTATATATACAGTCTTTCTGATTTCATTCCTACCTATCTTTCCAGTCATCCATGTACTATGGTGGTTTCAAGGCCCCACTATTTCCTAATCTTTTCCTGATCCTATTTATGTACCTAGCACATTTTGTTGAGAGCACATTTTGTCAATCTCATCTGTACATACATGCTCTCTAATGCCATCTTCTATCTTATTGAGGAAGGCTTTTGTTCTCAATTTTCTTGTAGGCTTGAGGACTAAAACATGTCTCCCACATCTAATGTACACCCACCAAAGACACTAATATGACTTGGTGATACTAAAGACCCTGTTAATTTGAACTGAATATGCATAATTTTTCTAAAGGAATTTTATTTTGAAGACAAATAGAAGTTAATAAAAGGCACAGTTATAGAGAAGATTTCACTCAGGAGCTATGAGGCTTTTGGTTGCCCCACAGCTGTCCCCCTACTGTGTTCCTCTTGCCATCTCTACAGTGGGAAATTCTGTTTAACCTGAGTTATATCTTTAATAGGGCCTATTGGTTACTCCCAACCACTGGAATTACTCTTGAGATCCTGCTGGGTTAGGCTGCTGAGACTCTAAACCAGGGATACTTATTTACCTGGTTTGGACTGAGATACTTCAAGACTTGGTGTCGTTTTTGGTCTGGGACGTGGACGGCGTGTCTGTTGTGATGTTTTGGAAGCTGAAGGAAGAAATTCTAGGGTTACTACACAACTACATTACCTCTTTTCTGGAAGCAATGAGAGGTGAAAACATGATTTGAGATTAACTACAACCTGTTAGATATTTGCCTTTCTAGTTTGAGATTTTTGTCATGTATACTCCTTAATGAATTTCTATTAGCACAGAATAGTCTTTGAAGAAAAAAAACCATTTCTAATTAAAGAAATAAAGTTTAGTAATTATAATCAAAGTGTCACAGAACAGTTTGGACAACAGAAAGGTTAAGAACCATTGCTAAATTTTAATGTATTATCAAGGACAGTCATATTAAATCTGAGATTTATAACTCAATTTTTCAATCTTTCATACATTCTACATAACTCCTAAAACAAGAACACATTAGTACCTAAATAGAAACAAGACAAAAAAAAAAAAAAAACTGCACAAATAGAAAAAAAAAAAGGTAGAGATGTAGATGTGAAATGAATGGATTCTCTTGGCCTCACGATAGCTGTTAATGGCTTCTAACTAAGTTAGAGGTAGAAACCTATAGTATGTTTGAAAAAGTTTTTTTTTAACTGCAAGCACTGCTTAAAAAAATACAAAATAACGTGAAACAATTTAAAATAGATTACATGGCAAATAAATGCCCTAAAGTACGTTCATGAATGACTGATTCTCTATGAAAAGACAGATGATTTGTTTTAAGAGTTTTCATAAATTTAAGAATGTAAATGAATGGCCTAAAAGAATGACATACAGTAATATAAAACAAGAGGAAACTCTGGGTTATAAAACAAGCAGAATAAGTCTTGTTGAAAAGCCAGTATATCTGTTATTACAGATATAAGCATGACAGGTTCAAGAACTGTAGCAGGAACTGACCAAAAAATACAGTAAACCAAAGAGATTTTAAAATACACAAAAAGTCAGAACATTCACATCCAAACAAATCTATTTGTGTGTCAACCCTCCCTCAAAAACAAGAAATTACCTCTTAAGGAAAGAGTAGATAATCATTCTTTGAACATTTGGTGAAACTACAATCATGGTCTTCAGCTTAGCCTTTGAATTATCTTGATTGCCTTAAAGAAGGCAACATTAAATTATCCTAGGTTTTAGATAATGGATTCTGATATGGAAAACTCTGCACTGGAAAATATTCTTATTCATTTACCTAACAAACTTGGAAAAGAAATGGTCTTTAAAAAAATTTTATCAGTCTGTATTTCTATGGAAGCTGAAAATGTGCACTTGCTATGTTTAAGTGAACATGGATGCAATAAACGGTTTATAAGTTTGAAATAGATATAAAAATTGATCATTGAAGTAGACTATGCTGATCTTTCCAAGAATTCATCATGACACATAAAAGAGCAAAATAAAGATGGTCACTCAGTCTAAAATACTTAGTGGATTATCTGTCCAGCCAAAGCCCAAATAAAGTAGAAATCGAAGACAGTTGATGTCCCTGTATCAAATCCAAGCTTCTGAATTGGGTCCTCAAAATTATCTTTCAACTGTCTGCCTGGACCCTTACAAATGCAGCATCATCAATAACCTTGTTTTGGCCATCTGGAAGTAGGACATTCTGTGTTAGGCCCACTGGATTGCCTTTGTGGCTGATCCCCTACCACCCCACATGTCCAGCCCTTCTGCCTTGATTCACTTTTCCCTCCATTCATTCAAATCCTGTAGTGGGCCCAAGGTCCAAGTCTAGATCACCTTTGTCTTTTCCTCTTCAAGGTCAGTGTTTAATGTATCATGCAAACATATACCCAACTCCATTATTTTTAGAAAGTCTCTCATAGCTGGCATATCACTCACCATTATCACATCAATATTGGCAATTTTCAATATTGGTCCAGAAATATGCAAGGGATGTAATTTATATTCCTTATATTTTTTTGTTTCCTTGAACTACGTATACTGACTCTGCTAAAGAAGCTTTATCATTAAAATTTGACAGAAATTGACAGTAAAAATATACTAAATGCATATAAAAGAAGACTTTCACATAGAGTAAGATATTCTGGCATCAAATATATCTCAACCAGCCATATTCTCTGACACCTGGGCAAAGCAGCCATATTCTCAGACACCTGACCATGCCTCATGACTTCAGGCTTAGAGCGACAAACAGCTTGGCACTGCTTTGTGTTCCCACTGGGATAGGCTACTAGGGTTCACCCTTAAATCACGCGATCACATTTACCCGATTTGGTCTGAGGTACTTGAGAGCTCGGTGTGGTTTTAGGTCTGGGACGTGGACGACGGGGTCTTTGTGACATTTTGGTAGCTGAAGAAAGAAAAACTTTGTGTTACTCCAGGTCTTTAGGCTCTGGATATCGAGGAGAGGTTTTTACAAAAGCTGTTAGATTTTCAAAAGTTCTAGGCAATTTTTTGTAATTTAAAATTTTCAATCCTTTTAGGCCAATGTATCTTCGTTTATCATTGATGGTACTTTGGGGCAAACTCATGTATGTAGTTGAGTAATTCATTCAAGGCATGAAGATTAGCACTTGTAATTAAACAGTCACAGAACTTCTTCACTGGGAAAAAATGAGGAGGGCTCAACCCTGGTGCAAGGGGAGGGGAGGCTAGAGTCACACTAAGGGAAAGGCTTATAATTTAAAATTGCAGATTTAGATCATTTCCTATCTATCAAGTTAGTAATAAAACATGTCATTATTTAAAGCAGGAACAAAGAAACAAACATATCATACAAATAGTTTTTTTAAAACATAGATGTGCAAAGGAGTCTAAGAGTAGCTGTTATTGCTGATCCGCCTAGATAAGAAACAGATCCCAACTTGTTTTAAACTTAGTATTAACACAGAACACTGTTCAGTGGAGCATGAGCTAACACGACATTGTCAAACGTACCAAATGGCAGCAATGTTTTGAGTTAAGCTAATGTCTGCTCTCATAAAAACAACAAGAAACTTGTTTTTAAGAGGCTTCAGTATTCTTCAGATTGATTGAATGGCAACAGAGGATGATGGTGGCTGTCTTATGAAGGAGGAAAATCTAGGAGATGGAGACTGAATGGAATGTACAATGAACAGCAAAAGCATTTGGCAAATGGCACAGAATCATTACCTAATGTTGTCCCAGATGTCTCAGTTCTAACAGTAACAGGTTCAAGATCTGTAACAGGAACTGAAGTAATAAAATAAGCAAAAGAAGTTTTTTAAAGATGTATAAAGAGCTACAACATCCACTTCAAAATGTATTTTTCCAGTGCAACATTGCCTCTAGAATTATTATTTTTATTTATAGATGGACTGTATGTGGAGTGTACTGTGTTTCTCCCAAATACTTATGTTGAAGCCTTAACTCCCAAATGTCACTGTATTTGGAGATAGGAACTTTGAAGAGACAATGAAGGTTAAATGGGGTTGCAAGGGCAGGTCCCTAATACAATATGACTCATGACCATATGAGAATAGGGAGACACACAAGGGATGCTCACAGACAGAGGAAAGGCCATGTGAGGATGCAGAAAGATGAGACCATCTACAAACCAAGGAGAAAGGCCTTGGGAAATAATAAAACTATTGATACATTCATCTTAAATTTCCAGCCTCCAGAGCTGTGAGAAATCGATTTCTATTGCTCAAGCCACCCAGTCTCTTTTGTTATGGCAGACTTAGCAAACTAATATGAAGGAAAACCCATTATTTTGTCCCAATTTGGCTTAACTGTAGTTAGGGACTTCTACATCTCCTGAGATAGTCATTACCTGTGGTCTCTGTTTAGCAAAAGAGGGAAACAGTTCTACTAGATAGCGGATTGTATGAATCTAATATGGTAGACTCTAGAACATTTTTAGGCATTTACTAACCATCTTGAAAAAGCATGTAAAAAACTAACTTGCACTTTAGTGGGAGTTGAATAAAGAAGACATCTACCATGTTTATCAAATTACGGCTGCAGAAAAAATTCCTAAATATCCAAGTAGCCGTTATACAAATAACCAAAAATAGCTATGAAGACTTTGCTGAGAACTCATCTTTGGAAAGATTTTGTGACTTGTGTCTATATAAAGGTACTCAAGAGGACTGTGTAAGGGGCACCCACTCAGTCTGTGGCACTCGTAAAGCACCCATCCACACTCAGTGCAGGGAAAACTTTATCCAGTGTGGAAAGAAGAGATTTCTGATGCTCATGAGAACAACTTTGGACTCCTGAGTGCAACATTCAAGCCCTCCTTCAACTTCCTGTGGTATTATCCAAATGCAGAATCACCAACAAAATGTTTTGACAGATGCTTCAAAGCCCCAGAACCTCTGCCCCTCTGGTGGCCTCTAAACGTGTCCTATTTTTTTTTTTCTTTGTTCTCTCTCACCTGTCCACTTGTGCAAATTCTGATGTGATGTCACGACCCAAACTCCTTCCCTGATCTACTGAGGCCCAAAATGATGCTTTACTTCTTCAATAACTTACATAATCAGTCTAGCACTTGATGTACCCAACAAAAACCTTGAATTTGTGAAAGCACCCTGCCTTATTTCCCTTCTCTAGGCTTTTTATGCAAGAAAAGTTTTTGTGTTCCACTAGCCTGAAGACTAAGTAAAACATGTTTCCTTCTACCCTGAGCAAGAGGAAAATTATGTATCTTCCAAACATGTACTTCTCACCAACACTGAACGGGAAAGGACTCTTCATGATTCCCTCATCAGAGGGTTATGTGGGTTTACACTTCTAATAGGTAAGGCTATGAAACAAAGCTTTCATAGAAAGCTCAGGCTTCTGAAACAAAGGACTCAGTTTTTATCTGGTGCAGTCCCAGGATCTTAAAGGACTTGGAGTGGTTTTAAGTTTGGTTTATGAATGACATTCCCACTGGGATGTCTTTGGAGGTGGAAAAAGATAACCTTTAAAGTTGATGGTTCTACAAATCATGAAGTTAAAAAAAAAAAAATGTTTTCTAAAGCTTGACAGATTTGTCTTGAATTGCATAAAATATATACATTTCTAGTGTGAAAAATTTGCCCCTACTATGTTCCTGTATCTTCCTTTGTTATTGAAGATATTTGGGGGTCAAAATGACATAAACATGAAGTTATTAATGCAGAGAGTCAATATTAGTATTTTTATCATATATTTTAAAAATATTTAAATTTGTTTTTACTCTCTACACCCAATGTGGGGCTCAAACCTGTAGCCCCAAGATCAAGAGTTGCACAGTCCACCAACTGAGCCAGTCAGGAACCCCTTTATCACATTCTCCTAGAGTACCCTGACTGCATTTAAAAGATTAAGAATCATCTATTTCTAAACTATGGTGGTGAGTAAGGGGTAGTCAGATTCACCCTAAGGATGGGGCTTACTATTTAAACTTACTGTCCTTGATCACATTATCTGATTGACAATTCACTAAAAACATATTACTCAAAAGTTAACAACAACAACAAAAACAAACAGGCAGATAAAAAGTACTACAAAGGATATATAAAGCAACTTCCCTGTCATAGCCTGGTTAGCACAGATCAGGATTAGGTGCTCACATGAACATATGATATTTGCCTTAACAGAGAACTCAGATTAAGACAAAAACAGAAGGTGGCATGAAAAAATTTTAAAGTAAGTTACAGGGCAAAAAGATATCCCCAACTAGATTCAGGCATGACTCTCTTAAGAACAAGAGAGTGAAGCATCATTTTGGGCCTTATGTTCAACTCATAAGATAAAGAATGTAGTTGAATGACAAGTGGAATCAGTTTGACAATGAGCAGAAAAAGCTCTTGCTGAAGGTCAGAAAATGGCATTACCAAATATGGTCCCTGGAGTCTCTTTCATAGGAGTGACTGGTTCAAAGATTATAGCAGGAACTGACCAAAAATAATAAAAAACAAAAATGAAATGTTAAATATTTATACAATCTCAGAACTGCAAAATTAATTGTACCTAAGTACTAATGTGTCTAGAGTACAAAGCAAAAACTATTCACTTTCTGAGCTGAGAGATACGGCATCTCTGCACGCGGGTACCAATTCATCACATAGTAGGAGTGGTCTTTGTAGTAGATAATTATCCCTGTAAGGTGCCCCTGTAGTGTCTCACTCTTTGATAATCCTAGTCTAAGTAATGTACCAAAATAGACCACATCAATCTTGCTAAGAACTCGTCTTTGGAAAGAGACAGTGAGCTTTGCCTACCAGAATACTTAAGAGAACAGGAGAAGGGACGGGCATTCAGTCTGAGGTATAGCAGGGTAGCTCTCTGTCCAATGCTCAGGCAAAGCCTGACTATATACAAACATTGATCATTACTAAATGAATTCAAACTCCTTAGGCCAACATTAAAAATACCTTTCAACTGGTCCTTTGGGCCCATTTAGCTACAGTAGCCTCAGAAAAATGCCCTTTCTGATCAAACTAAGAAGCCCTAGAGTTTCAACTGGTGAGAAAAGCCTCTGCCTTCCCTCACTGGCCCTCCACACGTGTCCTTCCTTTATGTACTTCTCCATCCCCTTTGTCCCCAGCCATCTAAATCTATAGTGATTTCAATGCTCAGTCCTTCCCAACTATTCTGGCCTACTCTGATTATTGATTCTTTAAATCAACGGTTGACCAACGATGGCCCATAGACCAAATCTTGCCCATAGCTTATTTTCATATATTCCATGTAAAGCTAAGAATTATTTTGCCATTTTTTAAGTGTTGTAAAATTAAAAAGGAAAAAAATAAAAATGTTCAACAGAAACTACATGACTCACAAAGTCCCAAATATTTGCTCTCAAGCCCTTTATAGAAAATGCCAATTCCTACCCTAGATCCTTATGACTTGGACTTGACTTTGTAGTTACCAAGAAACAATTTCCCATTTACCCAAACATATATTCATTCTGTACCTATTTCATTCCACTACACACATTTAACATTTCAAGAATAAGAAGAATTGAATGAGAAATCAAATAAACATTTAGAGAGAAGATTCTCATTCACAAGCCTGAGAAATTCACTATCACCTAAACCCCTCTAACCATGTTCTCATTATCTACCTTGACCTGCCCCTTCACTTTCTCTGGGCCCCACTGGGATAGGCTTAACCAGGATATATACATTTACCTAGCTCAGTGTCAAGTGCTTCAGGACTCCTTGTGGTTTTAAGTTTGGGATGTGGAGGGTGAGTTTGGTGAGGTACTTTGGGAGCTAAAGGAAGAAAACCTCAGGTTAACAGAGTGTTCTTAGTTCCAGAAGCTGTGGATAGGATTATATGTCTTCTAATTTCTTGAGTTTCAGAAAATTTTTCCTTTCAGCTTAATATATTTGCCCCCATTTCGATAATTGCCTCTTTATATCATTTACATTACTCTGAAAAACATAAGTCACACAGAAACATGAGTTTATATATCAAGGATATTCTCACAAGTATCTCTAAATGATAAAAGTTCCAAAACTTTACTGAGTTACAGTGGTGGTGGGAAAGATGGAGGGTGAATTTCAACTAATGATGGTACTAATAATTTAAATTGATTATCATTGAGCTCATTTCTATTTCACCCCTTACTGAAAGAAGACCACACCATTACCTAAAATGACAAAACAAAAACACAAAATGATGCACATAATAAAATTGTAGGAATTTAGATCTGCACAAGAATCATGCCACACTGTAACAGCTGTGACAATACTTAGCTTAGACCAAGGATAGACACTCTCACCCCAACCCTCCTATGTTTGAAACTCACAAACAAATAATGTGATTAACAGGTTACATGGATTAAGATGCCGTACTTTCACATGCATTAAATTGCAGATGCATATACTAGACTAAGTTCATACTTGGCTCCTTTAAAAACAGATGAGTTGCTTTAACTCTCCTCAGTATATTAAGAAGTAACAGAATGACAAAGAAGTAACTGAATGATAACTGAACAGACAATAGAGGATGACATGGAAGTCTCATGAAGCAGAAGAAGCTGTGGTTATGATGGTGATGAAGTGGGTTTCAAATGAGCAGGAAAAGCAGGTGCTGATGGATGTAATGTGTCCTTACCTAGTGTTGTCCCTGGAGCCTCGGTTCTAAGAAAAACTGGTTCAAAGACTGTGGTAGGAACTGATAAAAATCAATAAAAGAAACCAAAGAGATTTTTGTGAATGCATGAAATGTCAGAAAATTCATCTTAACAGTAAAATGCTTCTAAGCCTTCTAAGGGAGAAAGGGCAGGGAAAAGATGGATTACGCACATCTTTAATACCAAGAGGCAGGAAGTATGAGGGGCTGAAGAGTAAAGGGTCATTTTAGGGTCTGTTCACCACACATACCAGACATAGCCAAAATGAAGCTGATACTACACCAGCCAAGAGACTAAGTCTTTAGTGAAAAGAGTGGCATTTGATACAGTAAGGTGAGAAAGAACCCCTGTTTTTGATATTATATTCAACTAGGTATCCTCAGTTTTAAGAGCAGAAAAAGCATGATCCTGTGCAGAAGGATCACTGAAGCCCCGTAGGTCAAATTTAAAGTCTTAAGTACACCTCTCAGCCTCCTTTAAAGTTATCCTATGGGCCCACTCAACAGGAGAGCACCTAGAAATCATTCTGTATCTGGGAGGCCAGCTTCAGATATTCTCTGCTTGTCAGACTTTGTTCCCTTACCCACTCACTCACCCAAACTCTCTACTAGTTTCTTTCTAATATCCTGATCCTTGTCCTGCTCCAGATATTAACCCATTACATAGCATTTCTACCATCTGAGAAGTTATACATATAGACACACAGCCACCACCCCCACCACCCCCCACTCCACCCCCGGCCACATACTTGCATAAACATGGCTGCCTCATGTGATTTTCTCTATGTTTATGCAGGAATGGCTTTTGTTTACAACTGTAATACATACTAGGGGATAAAACATACTTCCCACTTCTTATGTATCTCATAGCTACTAATATGGTTATGGGTGTTATGAGGGGATTAATAAAAGAAGTCCACTTGAATTGATTGTGTTGGTTCAATACTGAGCAAGCTTTATCCTAAGACATGAATGGAATCAAATAGCATGAAAAGTAAATAAAACAGTCATTGCTGGAGAAGATTCCTACACAGGAAGCACGAGATACTCAGGTATCTCAAGTTCTGCTCACTAACCAGCAGCTTTTACTCTTAAGAGATATATAGAACATGTGCCAACTATGTGCATAGAATTTAGGATCCCAACTGGGGTAGACTGCTAGGATTCCTTAAACCAGAAATCACATATTTACCCAGTTTGGTCTGAGGTACTTCTGGATGGGGTGTGGTTTTAGTTTTGGGGCGTGGACGACGAGGTCTCTTTGTTGTTGTAGCTGAAGGAAGAAAATTTAGGATTAATATAGTGTTGATACCTCATAAACTCTGATTAAGATGATATACTAATCTTTCTAAAATTTGTCAGAGTTTCTTTGAGTGGAGAAAACTTTTACTTTGGTTTGATGTTTTCTCCTTTAGTATGTTAAGAGGTTTCCTTTTTTAATTGAGTTCTCCCAAGATTAAAAATTACAATATAATTATGTTTAAGAAAAGAAGATTAAGAACTATCACTTCTTTGAAAGTGTCCCTAATCCAAAACTGGTTACAAATTGCTCCTAAAATATGATGGGGTGAGAGTTCAAACCACACTACAGTATTCACTTCTAATTATAATTTAAAATAACTAGGCTCGGGCAAATATTCCACTTGGTCATTTACTAGAATAAGCATACAAAACTTGCTGAAACATCTACAAAGTGAAAAAAAGTTAGAACTTGCAATACAGAAAAAAGATGCCTGAAAAAAATCATGGCATAGCCGATAACTTATAGGGGGTCTAAATAAGGGATATACAGACTATCATATTTAGGCCTTAGCTCTAACAAACAGTATTGTTTAAGCGGAGACTCAGATTGACATGATACAATTTGAAGCTGGGATATGGGGCAGACAGTGGTGCTGAATTCAGTCCATACACATTTCTGTTAGAAGGAAAGCCTTTTAGGGCCACTTGCATGGCTCATTGGTTTAAGCAGCCAAATCTGTTTCAGCTCAGGTCATGATCTCATGGTTCTTGAGTTTGAGCCCTGCATCTGACAACTGACAGTACAGAGCCTGCTTGGGATACTCTCTCTATCTCTCCCCCGCTTGTGTGTGCTCTCTTTCTTCCTCTCAAAATAAATAAAAAAATAAAATCTTTAATAAACAATCTTTAAAAAGCCTTTTATATTGTAAAATGAATACTGTAATAGGATGATGACAAAGTATGACATCATTGTCTATATAGCACCACAAATGAGTTTAACAATGAATAAGAGAAAGCACTTGCTAAAGGACATAAAAGATCACTACCTATAGATGTCCCAGGAGTAATGGGTTCAGAGTCTCTAGCAAGCAATGATCAAAAGTAATTTAAAAAGAAACGTTAAACACTTGGGAAAAGTCATTGAACTTTCTTCAAAATGAACTTCACCAGTGTGGTATTGGTTCTACAGCAAAAAAGCAACATTTTTAAAGTTCTGAGGTGAAGGTACAAAGATATTTGTTCTTATGAAATAGTTAGATCTTCAGTATCTCCACAGAGCTCTAAGTTCTGCTTGTTTTCAATATTATCTGATAACACATCAACAATAAAAACCCTACTTAGAAAAATCTTTAGGCTTTTGTCAAGGAATTTTATGGTAAAAAATTATGAGAAAACAATGTGAAAGTATAATTTATTAGAAAAAATCCCTAGGTCATTATAGATGCAATAGTTGATATATTTAAGCAGACACTATAATGAATAGCCAAAATAGAGGATGCTTTTTGTTGAGTGTCTACTTTGGAAGAAGACCAAGACGTCTGTCCAAAGATAAATAAAAGAACAAGATACAGAGGGTCATTCAGTCTGCAAAACTTGTCAGTGCATTTCTCTGCTACCAGGACAGAAAAGACCTGACCCCAGGAGGATAGGAGAGTATGTGGTAGCCAATTGGCTTAAATCCAATCACTGAAGTCAGGCATTTAAGGTCCTTTTTATGGACCCATCTAAAAGTAGCATCACTGATCAAAATTTCTGAGAATCAGCTAAGTGAACATTGTCTTCCTCCTTTCTCCCATTCAGGTTGCCCTCCTAATTCCGATCTTCTGCTGTCACCCACATATATAGTACCTTCCAGCCTCTGTTTATGCTATTCCTGCCTATCCCAGCAACAGGTCTACAAACTGTATAAATTTTGAGGTCCACATTACACTTACCAGCTCACGGATCTTTTATTTCTCTAAGAATTAACTATGTGCCTAACAGTTGGTAAAGCCCAGTAGATATATTGCTTCTGCCCATATTCCTTTACATCTATTAGTGAACAGTTTCTACATAAGAAACTTCCTTCCTCAGCCAAGTGATCTGTTACTTCTGAACTATTTTTCACAGAGGCTAATGGAACACTTAGTAAAATGTGTGACTAAGTGAACTAAATATGCTAGTTACTTAACTAAGTTTTTGATAAACCAGAATCAAAGAGAAAAATATAATTTTTCAGAGAAAGCAAATAAAATACAAAGGTACCAAGAAGATACCAAGCAGCACAAGGCAGTCATGATTATTAACTAGAGCTCTTGTGACTTCGGCCTTCACAATGAAGGGTCACCAGAGCTATTAGGTGGCAAGTTAAACTGTCATGCACGTATCACATCCAAGGGGTTCCACAGGTACCAGGAACCACATATTTACCTAGTTTAGTCTGAGATACCGCTGGGCTCTGTGTGGTTTTATGTTTTGGACGTGGACGACGTGTTCTTGTCCGTTGTGTTGTTTTTGGAGCTGGAGGAAGGAAACTGGTTAATGTTGTCTTATGACTCCAGAAACTCAAGAAAGGATGATACACAGCTCTAGATTTTGTAAAATTTGGCTAAATTTCCTAAGTCTTAATAAATTTGTCTCTTTTGTTTTGGAATTTTGTCATCTGTATGCAAAAAAAATTGGTGGGGGGGGGGAGTTGTCCGCTGACAGTTCTCTGAGAAGGATTATATAACATTATTCTAATAATCTGAAAAGCTTATTATTATTGGCGTCAGATTTTCAATAAGGATCCTGACTCCAGGGAAACCAGAAATACAGCATGTCCATATCGGAGATGGACCCAGGCTCACCTGCTTTTGTGAGATCATATTTAGAAATTATTTGGCTTAGACATACATCCCATTAAACATTAGAATAAACAAATTTAACTTCTTAAAATCATTGGTAAACCATAAAAATGCCCTATCTTAAAACAACTTTCGGTTGATGTCCATAGAATTAACATTGATGTTTATGGAGCAGCCACTCCTAATTGTATTTGAAATTTAGCTTTACCACAGAACACGGGGCAGAATCACAGGTTCTGTAAAGCACTAATAAAGCTGGATAATATGGAAGACAGATGCCGTGTACCAGCTGCATACAGGTTTAACCAAGTGACTAATCACATAACTTATATTAAACATCTTCAATATTCAAAATGAAGAATATAGTTGAGTGATAAGAGAGGGCAATGAGAAAATCTTAGAAAAAAGAACACCACTTGACCAAGATAGTAATGAAATAGACTGGACAAGTGGAAAATGCACTTGGTTAAGGACATAAAAAGTCATTACCCAATGTTGTCCTGGGAGCTTCAGTTCTCAGAGTTACGGGTTCAAGGTCTGTAGCGGGAACTGGCCAAAAGCAATACAATAAACAATGGAGATTTAAGAAATGTAGAAAAGGAAAGAAAATTATCTTCAAAATGTATTTTCTTTACCCTGTAATGTTTTGAAAGCATTTCTGAACGCTGTTAAAATGGTATTTGGCTGTACTCTGGCATTCATACAACTCACAAAAAAAGACATACCTCTTGTATTCTGCATCCCTATGAGGCCAATGGAAAGCTTTTTCCTGTATTTAATTATTTGACTCCAACTATATTGGAAACTTGGCTCCAAAAACATGTCAGTTGGCTACTATGTATTTTAAATTACTCTGAAAAACTGTAAAAGCTTCTGTTAGTATTTCGAAGGCTTTCACTACAACTGTTATTTGTTTTGAAGAATTATGGTAGTGAGGAGAATTTTTAAAAATATTCTCAATTAGTCTGTTTATTGGAGACGTGTGACAGTTATGCAAAACATAAACTTGTGCCTTTTCTCCATGTGAAATGGGGTACTCTTTCTCTATTTCTCCTTTTTTATTCACTTATGTTAAATGAATAATTAGGAGATGAGTATTCAAACAAGCAATAGAAATGATTAAGAAAAAAATCTCAAGAGTAATAATTTGACTTTTAGGCTCTATAAAAAGGATTCCTATAATTCTGTAACATTCTAAAATGATCGAATTATGCATACATGTGAAATTGTGATTTATAACTCCTTGGATTTAAATTACCATCTCTATTTGTCATTAAGTCCAGAAGACTAAATGTAACATAAACATCTTATCATGAACATGCTGTAAGCACTTATATAGAGATTCCCTTTTGCTAAGACATCACTGCAGAGTTGCTTGAAGCCACATCTGACGAACTCTTCTGAATTAATGGAAATCTGTGCCTACAGAAGAGATGTAGTAGGCGAGGACAACAGGATGAAGCAATATTCAAAACGGGTTGCCTTCAAACAAAAAAGGGAATTGGTATTTTGCTTGGAAATCAGCACAAGATGAATTTGTCAACAGGTGTATGAATTCGTCATGATGACAAGATGAATTTGTCAACAAATGTTCAGGTGTATTTGGATAGCATGGAATCAAAGAGGAAAGGACTTTTGCAAGAAAGAGACAATTATGTATTGCCTCAAGCTCCAACCACATTGTTAACTGCTCCTCTCCCATAACCATAACTTATACACACATGAAAGCAGAACTCTCAAAGATTTCCTGGTTTGCAGGATGGATGGTCTCTCAGCCCCAGTGACCCTTGACAGCATCAAGTGCTGCCAGCAATCTGAATGTCTTTGAAGGGGATCAAAGGAAGAATGACATACAGGGATTATAAACTGAGCAGACATAAGAATGCCTTATGATGTTGAAAGTTTCCCGTTAAAAACAATCAACAGTTTGTGGAAATGAATGAAAAAATGATGAATTACAATTGTTTACGTAAGAGAATACAGCCACTGACATGAGAGGGAGAGGCCCAGAGAAACACTGACCAAGAAGGAAGACATCATTACCTATGGTTGTGGAGGGAGCTTCAGTCTCAAATGTAGCAGGATCAAAGACTATCATGAAAAATAAACAGATATAATAAAAGTAAAGAAATCTAAAGTTTTAGGTGCTCCCTGATGCTTAATTCATAGGATACAGAACCTGGTTTATTCTAAGTTGATATAAATTGCTTTCTTCATAACTTTATTTATTATGAGATACTCTCTTACTAAATTAGAATTTTATACTAATTGGAAACTTAGGAGAAAATCTCAATTGCAAAACAGTTGAATTTTTTAGTACTGTTATATAAAAATCTTCTTATTTGGTAGGAAATCACTTAGTTAATAGTTACTGTTTAAAATGCCATCAAGGTATTTTAGATGAAGCCAATCCTTGATTACATGCCTTTAAAACAAGAACACATTGTCAGCCTTCCTGGTCCTATCTAGTGGTGAATGCTAAAATCACTTCCAACTATGTTCCAGATACAGAAAAACCAGGCTTCTGTTCATCACATACCCAAATTCATAAAACAGAGCCTAAAAATGTTAAGAAAATGTAATCTGTCAGACTATCAGATGTAAAACTAACTTCTTACACATTGATTGTTCATTTAACTGGTATGGTTACTTTGAAAAGATAATGAGCCAAATCATAATATTGGGTTTTTATGCTTTATATGGTATAACAAATTATAAATATTTTCAACAACATTCCCCAGAATAAACTTCTTAAACTAAAGCACTAGAAATTATGTTTACCGGGTTTAGTTGGTGGCATATCTGGTTGTGCTGTGGTTTGGGGTTTAGGAAGTAATTGCTTTGGTGGTTTTGAATCTGAAGAGAAAAAGGTGCTATAATTAGTGTCATAGCAGGGCTGTGAATATCAAGATTAATGTTACTTACACACCATTTTCCTAGTTTTAGATCAAGGCAGTGAAAGTAGTGATTACCAGGCTGGATTTGAGGTGCATCTGGTCTATGTGTGGTTTTAGGTCTTTTGGATGGTTTTGATGCTAAAGAAAAAGGTATTAAAAATTAGCATAATGATCATGGCTGTAACTATCATAATTAAAGACACATACACTTGAGCAAAAACACTATATAAATTCACTGAATATACAATAAAATTAATTCCTGGGGTGTATGAAGGATGGGAAATATGTCCATTTGTACCAATTTTTCCAAAAGGAAAAATCTTTAGGAAATGTTCAAAATGTGCCTTTGAGCAAAGTAATGAGAACTACAGTAAGACTTTTTTCTTTATAATTTCAGAGATCACAAGTATAATAGTTGTATTTCTTAATTGTAAGGTTTTTTAAAGCATATAAGTAGTAGTGTAGAAATTTGAATCTTGTTTAGTAGGAGACCTGGGAAATAATCCATACACACTTTAAATTATACAGAAGTTTACATGGCTACAGAGTTCTGGAATTTTCCAAAGTAAAGCACAGTTTTTGTGAATGCTGAGAAATGGTATTGAACTAACAACAGTCAAACAGCATTAGTACCAAAAACAATAAAACAAGTTTGGGACTTATAATGTTCTTAAGTTACAAAGACCACACTAATTTTATATTGGACCCTAGACCAAAAATAGTGTTTATGTTCTAGTTATCAAAATATACTCACAAAAATTCTGCAAGAAACAGAAAGCTGAAGAAGCCATTATTTCATGCAGCTTTTTAAGAGGGCAAAAGTCTTACAAGTGGAATGAGTAAAGCAATGAAATGACAATTATGGCACCAGAACAAAATCTTGCCATTTGCCAAGCCCAGGATGAGCAGGGAAGTCCCTGTCTGAGAAGAAGTGGAAGGTTTTCTCAACAGAAGGACATAGAGAGACAAAGAGTTTGTGGAGAAGCAGGAAGTTGTGTCCAAGGCCACAGACCTTCCTTAAAGAAGCACACAGGTAGGATTCTTCTAGAAGAAGTCTCCTATCTTCAGGCTCTTCAGACCCAGAGAGAAAACATGAGGAAAAGCATGGAATGAAACTGTGATGGTGCAGTGGCCCTGCAGTCATGCCTGGTGGAGAATAAGAAGAGCCAAAGTGACATTCCGTGAAAGCAACTGGAGGAGAGGAGAATTACCGACTGTGGGCACCAAGAGCTCCGGTTGTACCGTAGCAGGTTCCAGAGCTATGGAAGCAAAAGGCAAGAATACTAATTATATCAAGAAGCAGCATCTCGAGGAAGGAAACATTAATCCCCACTCTTAAACTCCTCATCCCTAAGAAAGGGAATGTGATTTTCCCTTTCACTCTTCCCATTTACCCCTCTTCCCCTTCCTTTCCCACACCTCATCTGCCATAAATATGCATCCTACGACAAACTTTTAGGGTGCCCTACTTTAATAATCCATTTAGTGGGCCAGCTGACTGTGTGTGTACCTAATAGTTACAAATACATAAAAATATACGGTAAGTATAGAATGTACAGATGCTTAAATATGAAAGTCAACTATACTGGTTCTTAAAGTCCAGCTATTTAGGTAATAGGTAGCTACTTTATCAGAAGCTACCATATATTACATTTTCTATGTTAACTGGAACCCTCAGCATCACATTTACCAGGTTTGGACTTGGGCACATCTGGACTAGGTGTGGTTTTAGGGCGGGGGCGACGACCTGGTCGTTTGGTCTTTGGTGAAGCTGAAGAAAGACAATTAGCTAGTTAATATAGGAGCAGTAGCTCAAAAAACTGACAATCAATACTACATGTATCTTAGAAGCACATTTAAGTCCTTTGGTTTATTATGAGTAGATATTCTTCTGTTTTGCAACTTTCTATCATCATTTACCCAGTTAACTGAGGTCTTGAATAATATTTTTTTGATTAAATTTTCCCTATTCCATTTTGAGATGGAAAACTCAAAAGTCTGTACAGCTTAGAGAAGACAGTCTCCTAAAAATTTTGAAGGTGTATGTTTAACAGGAACATGAGAAATGTACCTTTAAGGAGCCACTAGGGATACAAATTAAAATTTATTTGGCCTAAGATTCAAAAGAAGTTTTTCATTTAGCATTAAAAGTTTACAAGTTAACAGTATGTATAAAAAGTCTTTGAATTCAGAGATTGTTTCAGGAAAGGCAACTTCTTAAAAATGAAATATAGTTTATAACACTATAGAATTTAAATTTTTTTCTCTGCAAGTAAGAGCAAAGAACACAAACAGGTATCCATGGATTAATCCATTAATGTGAGCCTGTTAATAAAAATACCAGCAGTCAGGAAAAGAGGAAATAAAGGTCACTCACTCAAATAACTGTATTACCTAATGTTGTTGAAGGTTTGGTTTCCGGAGTTTCAGGTCCTAAGAGTACATGAAAATCATCAGGAAGGAATCAATATCAAAGGAAAAACTATAAAGTCTAATTAGATATGAAAAATTCTAATTTCTAAAGTTGAGCAATTATATGTAAATGGTGAAACTTTTATCCATATAAGACATTCCTTTTTTATTTAATAGGTTCCTGTGTTTTTAGACAAAATGAACAAAAATGTAGTCCGTTAAGTTTGGAGAGAAAAATGGAAAAAACAAAAGAGGGCATGATTCTCATTTGGAAGGTAAGAATGCAATAAAGTAACCAACAGTTTGTGTTATAAAGGAAAATATGGGTCATTGGCTAAGATAGCACCAGCAGAACACAATTTTTGCTCTCTTTGAAGAAAAAGAAGCTATAAACATTGGGGTGAGTTTTTCTATTTCTCTTAATGAATTGCCGAGGACACATCAGGATAGACCGGGAAAGATCATAATGCTTTTCAAGAAAATCTGCAAATGTTCGAATTTTGAAAGTAAGAAAAACACCTCTATAAGTAAAAACACAAAAATATCTACAAGTAGAGGGAAACCAATGTCTTCCACTGGAAACAGCCAGGTTAAAACAAGCTCAGGAAATATTACTCAAATATAAGAAGAGACAACACAGAATGTGTCAAATCAAAACCAGTCTGGCTTTCATGGCTGTTACAGAGACTTGGCTTAGTTAAGCACAAAGAGTGTATCTTCTGACAAAAATGGCTGAAATAAAAATCTGAAGGAAAATTAATAATTTTTTTAAAAACCCAAGCTAATGACAACGTTCAACATAAAAGGTGCTAAAGAAAGAGAGGTGGGTCTTTTTGTTTTGTTTTGTTTTGTTTTCCACTCAGTAAAGGAAACTTCATTACCTATTGTTGACTGTGATGGTGGTAGAGTCTGAGGTTCTGGGGCTGCAATAAAATAGGTAATATCAAAGGCCATGCTGAATATAACCATTTAAAATAGTAAATAAATGTCTTTTACTGTAAAAGTTGTTCTCTCGCTGGTGAACAGTCTGGTTCTATGGTTTATTACAGTAAAGCTCAATCACCCCACATCCTTTCCATGAATCACAAAAAATGAGAATTCTGATGTTCGTTGTTGATTTTTTAACTATTTTCCCCACCACTCAATATTCTGAAGATTGCTCCTAGTACCTGGGGACATACTGCTTTAAGGGGAGGTCAGGGTAGCCTCTCTGAGGTTTGTCAGAGTGTCTTGTCATCTGCCATTTTGTTTTCATACAGGATAGTCAGTTTCATCCAAGGAAGTGGGAAGAGGCAAAAGACCCATGGACCTATAACCAGGTCTGAGCTCTTAGTTTTGGATTTCTCAGGTTTGCTGGATCTGATACTCTTTTAAAAAAAATAGGAATTGAATGTATGGTCTAAAAAGGGCCACAAGTATTCATATGATGTTCCTTTTATTTGGTAGCACCTATTGTTGGTGAACAAATTGGTTTACATATGAAATTTAGTCTATTTTGTTTAGCAAATCAAAGAAGCCAAAAAGTAATCTTGGATTTTATCAGATACTGAGCCAATTAAATAAAAATATTATTTAAGTATTCTGAAAGATAACAAACCTTCCAATGTGTTTCAAATTGGCAGTATGTAAATGATACTTCATGCTGAGTACAGTTTGGTTACAATATCTGGACTTATAAAAAGACGATACAATAGATTTCTTATTCTACAGAACAAAAAGAATTCTTTTCTTTCAGGAAGAAAATTTAAAAAGGAACCCAATTTTTGAAGCAGAAGAAAAAATGAAGATTCTTTGCCTTTTTTTCTTATAATTTTTTTTTTGTTGTTTTAATCTTTGTTTAAACGACTCCGACTGGGGAGGTGGAACAGAAAGAGAGGGAGACACAGAATCTGAAGAAGGCTCCAGGCTTTGAGTTGTCAGCACAGAACCCAACACGGGGCTTGAACCTGTGAACCACAAGATCATGACCTGAGCCAAAGTTGGATGTTTAATCAACTGAGCCATTCAGAGGCCCCTCTTTCCTTTTTTACAGAAATCAATTAATTAATATGACACCCACCAACTAGCTTAAGAGGACATAAATAACTTTGTTACTTGTATTTCTTATGCTACATTTACCAGGAGTTCTCTGTGATGTTTCTGGACTAAAGGCTGTGAAAAGTTTTGGGGAAATAAGTAGAGACTCGTTAGTATACAAAAAAAGAAAATGTAACAACAAATATCACAGGTAGAGAATTTTCATTTATTCTGAAAGCAATGAATAGCACAAGGTATTACTGAAAGGCGGCATCATTCATTAGCATGACTGTGGCCAAATTTTTTTTTTGATTTCTCAAGAACTTGTCCAGAAATAGATTACAACAGATAAATGGCAAAGCCAAAGTGATGTGTGAGATTGAAGTACACATAGTAAGGCAAAAATTGTGTGTGTGTGTGTGTGTGTGTGTGTGTGTATGTAAGAGAGAAAAAGAGAGGATAGAGGGAGACTGGATATCTCAGATTCTACAGGAGAAAGGGTAAATAGTAAATGTCAATACATTAAATATAATAACTATCCAAACAAATCCATGTCTGAAAATAGCAAACAAAAACTCTTCTGAAATTTTGAGGCTGTGATTCGTGTTTTAATTTCTACACAGTTGCCTTCTAAAACTTAGAAAAAGTAAGATTTGCTACTTGTAGCATTTTTAGAATTTACAAAGATTAAAGAATGTGGTCTTACAAATTTTATAAAGAAAAATCTGTATTTTTTTAGTTCCTGACTGAAACTGAGACCAAATAGGTATGGAGCCCCATCAATTAAGCTTCCAATTCACCTGCACACAGAAATATTAAAGTCAGGGTTTATCAGAAGCAAGTGTATCTTCTTGGGGAGTCTGGGTGGATCAGTTGGTTAAGTGTCTGACTTCAGCTCAGGTCATGATCTCCTGGTTCGTGACTTTGAGCCCTGCCTCAAGGTCTGTGATGACAGCTCAGAGCCTGGGGCCTGCTTCACTTCTATGTCTTCCTCTCTCTGTGCGCCCCCCCCGCCCCCCCCCCCCCCCCCCGCCCTCACACTGGGTCTCTTTCTTTCTCAAAAATAAACATTGAAAACATTTTTTTAAAAAAGTAAATATATCTTCTGACAAAATTTCCTCTACTTTATAATTTTAAGGTATAATGATAAAGGTTTAAAAATGTTAAGCGGCATGCAAATAACTACACCAGTCACCTCAGCACAAAAGAAAGATACAATGGCTCATGATTTGTAATGAGCAATAAGAAAAATTTACAATTCTATCTACCATGTCAGAGAATCGTGTTAAAAAATACCTGTAATTGAAGGTCTCTCCTTTTTTTTTTTTCCAGTCCATTAAAAGCTTGAATAGCCGAAGGCCATTACAATCTTAAAGATTAATTATGAAGGATGAAATTCTTATTGGTTGAGGCAGACACATTGGGACATGGTAGATGGTGGGATTTTCAAGAAAGCACTGGATTATGCTTACAAAATAAGCCAAACCCAATGTGGGTTTTTACTCATTAGTTTAACCACAAAGGAAAACCAGAGGAAAAGCAACTTGCATGGAAAGTGAAATGGAAAAATAGCAGAGTGTGAGGAGAGCGGTGGGAAAGGCAATGAATCACTCAAATAAGAAAAGCTTTTGGTGGTTGATTTGCTCTCCTGAACCTTGGCTAGAAACAGAAATCTTCCGCAAAGCTATAATGGTGGCCTGCCCTAAAATAAAAATAAATATATTTTAAAAAGCTAAAACCCAGGCAATGGTTTGCAGAGATCCTGTTGTTACTCTGTGTTGCCTCAGACCACCGGAGGTCAATTTGAGTTTGTGTAACTTTAGGTGCAGATTCTGAAGTGGTTATATTTGATGCCAGGGGGAAAAGCGTGGATATTCTTGAGTGATTAGAAGGTACACACCAGAGGAATAGAGACTCATTAGCTTCCAAATAATTGGCCACATTTTAAAAGGAAATGTCAAATTAACAAGTCTCTTTGCTCAAGTAGCTTAAATGGATAGGAACACATCCTCGCCCCTTATTTGTATTAATGAATTTCTACTAAACCTTTCTTTAGAAAGGACTGAAATTAATAATGTAACTAATCATGTATAAACCGTTAAGATCAAATGCAGACTTTTTTGCTTTTTTCAACTTTTATCTTATACTAACAGGAATAATTAGATCAGAGAGACATGTATTTAAATTTAGTGGTCTAAACATCCAATAGTATTTCTCAATCCACTTAGTAATAGCTCCCTTTCAAAATACAACAAAACAGTTTTTATCTTATCCCAAAGCTCTCTAGGCATGATTTTTAAATAAATGTACATTAAATCCTTCTGTCATATAGCTATTGGAGTTCATTGATTTAAACTGTTAGGGCTCTTGCGGCGCCTGGGTGGCTAGTCAGCTGAGTGTCTGACCTTGGCTCACGTCATGATCTCACAGTTTGTGAGTTCAAGCCCTGCATGGGACTTGCTTCTATCAGCATAGAGCCCACATGGAATCCTCTATGCCACCCCCTCTCTGCCCCTCCCCTGCTTGCACTCTCTCTCCCTCAAAAATAAATAAAACATTAAAAAATAAACTGTTAGGGGCCTTCAGTTTCATTAGCTATGTGCTTCTTTCTCCAAGTAACCTCTCGGAGTAAGAGTACTTAATTCCATTTCTCCAACATGAAGACCTCACCCATGGTCACAGTGCTAACTACACATCCCTTTGACTAATCCCTCATTTCCTTTGGTCTGACACCTACACCTGGAAATCTCACTGCCTCTTTGAAGGGAGTCATAACAATTCCTTTTCTGAGCAGTTACATTTTTCTTCCTTACACATTTCACTGCAAAAAAAAAAAAAAAAATCATGCCTGCTTAAGTAGAAAATCTCTGGTTCAATCATTGTTTACTTTGTAAACATGCACTAATGAAAAATCCATTGAATAGGACAGTGAGAAATATATTCTTCCAGAAGCTAAGAGTTTAAAATTTGGATGAAAATGATGAATAGCAACAAAATTCCTATATATAAAGGGACACTCATAAGTCAACATTTAAATTTCTGTATAGATTCTGGATAGACAGAATAAAATGCAGATTTGGTCATTCAATATGTCCTGCAATCGATATGCAGAGAATTGTCTCTGTTTTTAATTACATATACAGAATAACCCCTCCCTGCAAAAGAGCCTTCTTTTCAGCAAACCATCATTGTTATATCCTGAGGAGTAAACAAATGTCAGTGTTCAGATATAAGCTTCAATTCAGAAAGAAGTAATGCAGCATTAGGAAAATACTACCCTTTCTGATTTTGCAGCTGGAGAACTGAGAAGCTCTAAAACAAGGGCAGAGTTTTTAAGGGAGGGAAACACTTCTCCCTTTTTAGGCTGAAAGGCTGTTTAGTGTGATCAGAATTCCAGTCAACTGTGGTACTGGAAACTATTTCGTTGTCTTAGACAAGGGAGTCCTCAATCACTCACATCACTGTATTTCTGTATTTTGTCTGGGTTGGTCATCCACCCAACAGCTCAGAATGAGGCTGCCATAATATCAGAAGGGCTGGTTATAAGGAGATCATTTCATTGCATTTTTGTACTTTTCATGGAAAAATTGCATCAAATAGCAAAATACAAACCAGAAGTTCTTACTCCAAAGAGTGGCATAAAATAAATTTTCAACCCTACTTTTGGAAAAAAAAAATTCAGGGTAATTACCAGGTTTGGTGTCTATCGCTTCTGGGATGAGAGGAATTTTAGGTTTCAAAGAGATAAATTGTGTTTTACTGGGAGCTGGAAAAGTAAAGAAAATAATCAACAAATCAATATTTGGGCATTTCAGTGTCTAAAGCCACAAAAGAAAAAGCTATGTTTTAAGTGGAATGAACTCTTCATCTTGGAAGGTTTTGCAAGTGTTCCACTGAAAGAATATTTTACAGAACAACACTGAATGAATAAAGTGATAAATTTTCATCTGGTTTGAAAAAAACATTTCAGGACATATTTGAACTAACAGAAATAGCATTGCTACAAATAGCAACAATAACTACACAAAGAACATTATTTTAATCCATTATCTTTGAAAAAAATCTATGGAATCATTTTGCTCCCTTACTTCACATTTCTCAGCCACATACAAGTCTTTAAGCACCAGAAAGAAGGCATGTTTAAGATTGATAATCACTGATAGATATAATGCATGATCTACTATACAAAGAAATTCTACTAACATCATAATAGAACACGGTTCTTCCAAATGAAGTCTGAAGTTGAACTTGAGGATCTTACTCAGAAAAATGGAGAACTGTGTTTAGGACTCTACTTCAAATACAATGACTTATGGAAGGTGATGAAGCAGCCGTGTTTTCCAGCTTTCCAAGGTACAGGATAATGTCTGAATGCTGATTTCAGGTACATTAACTATGGGACAAATTACCCAAAACCATGAAAGTCACAGGGCTGCTGTACTCTATGAAATCATCACAATTGTCAAAATTATCCAACTAGCACAGTGACTGAGACATTACACAAAAGCTAAGGTACTGGATTTTCATGGTAAAATTAAGTAACACATCTAACTACTAAGGACATGTCATTACCCAGTGTTGTCCATGTAGGTTCAGGGCTTTTAGGAATTTTAGATGTAATTATTCCAGGACTTGTGGTTCTTTCTGGTGATGGAAAGGAAATAAAAATATTAAGATATCCTACAGACAATAAAAAGATAATCGCTCGAAGAATAACTGAATGACCCTTTCAAATCCTGCCATATTTGTCAGTGTTTACAACAACAGTGAGTACAGGTTTTGGGAAATAATTTCTAAGTTCAGTCCTAATAGCAAAGGCAATAAAAAAAACTGTATACTATCATGGAATAAGCAAAACCTGATTTGTTGGGCATGATTCTGAGTGTATCATTTGACAGTGAAAAATAGTACCTCCTGATAAGCTACCTCTACCATGCAAATTCGGTGTTGGGATGTGTTCCCTCCTCCTTCTCCTCTGTCTAAACCCTACACATATTTTGAAGCTTACATCCTCAACTCTTTTTCTGAGCTTCTGCACAAGTATTATAGTCTCACAAGCAGCTCTCTCATTTTCTGCTGTAGCATCTTTTTGAGATTATAAGCATTTGGAGAGTCAGAGTCATGGTCTCTCCTCTCAGCCACTGCCCTAGCTCAGTTGAAAACATAGTAGGCTCCCCAAACACCAACTGCTAGCCTAATAAACACCTAAATATACATGCATACCAAGGAAATGAGTCACACTAACTATCTTACTTCCTAACACTAACAAGACATTAGGACTTGTTTCTGGGTTTATACCGAAATTCACAAGCAAGAAGATCACGGACTTAATTTTCAATGAAGTCTTATTGAAAAATTGTTTGATTTTTGTCATTTTGCATTAATTCATCTTCAGCTAATTTCAAATTTTGTGAAGAAACTTTGACCTGTAGAATCACATAGCTTCTTTTTATGAAAAAGAAAATAGAGACATTATGTATTTGGAATTAAGTATCCTGAGAAGTTAAAGAGACCATTATTTACCAGGTTTGGTTCTTGGTTTTTTGGGCCTGACGCGTCGTTTAGGTGTAGAAGGGATAGATGTAGTTTGCTGGGTAGCTGAAAGAAGATTTAATATAGCTTTGATAAATAATATTGCACAGAGGCCAATCAGGTCACAATTGTAAACTCCTTGAGTACAAGAACTGCTTTTTATTTCTTTGTATGCCCAGAATGCCAGGCACTGTGCTTTATACCCAGAAGGTTCTC